>NC_081858.1:26421549-27021549 GCF_963259705.1 Myotis daubentonii
CTGAATTTATTGCCTTCCTGGCAAGGAAGAGCCGTAGCGTTCAAACACAAGTTCCACAAGTCTGTGTGAGCAAAAATTAAAGGAAATAGATAAGGGGGTGGGGGTGGGGAGGAGAAGTGCATCAAATAGAGAAATATTCTGAATTACGGTCTCTAGTTGGCTCACAAAGCAGGCTGTCATCTTTGCAGGTGGTCACCTATAAGTTCTATGTCACTGACACCCAGAACCTGACCTCAAGCAAGTCCAGGACATGTTCTAAAAGATTCCAGCCGAGGTGCTTGTGTGTGTGTGTGTGTGTGTGTCCAAAGCTTAGCGAGGTGGTTTTGTGTGTGTTTTGTTGTTGGTTTTTTTTACAACGATGAAGCAGTGCTCAACCCTATCGAACAAAAAAGTTTGAGGGAGAAGTAAGATTAATATCCTGAATTCATGATTAATTTTGTTGGGCTTATAATAGATAGCAGATGGAAGTGTCTTCTCAGGATGTCCCCCCCCTCCCCCTCTATAAGCAATTTGTCACTTTTATTGGATATTTTCTTGGAGATCAGCCTTTCTCAATTACTTTCTTCTAGTGGGTTCAGATTTTAAACTTTGTTCCCTTTCCATACATGTTAAAGATGTGTATGTGTGTGTTTATGGTCTATTTAGCCATCTCAGTTGTCTTCTGATTTTCATTTGGCAGGTGACAAAATTTTATTCCATGGAAATGGAAAGCTCTACCTATTAAGAAAAAAAAAAAAAGTTTAACCCAAAACCACCATGTTCCCTTTCTCCTGACCCTATTTCACATTCTCTTTTTAGATATAGAAGACTTTCAGGGTAAAGGAGACTAATTTCACATCAGTTCTTTTTCTTCTATTAAATTCTAGTCAAATAAATCTTTTATTTTGAAAAACTGAGGCTTAATAGGTCATGATGATGGAATTAAAGATTTAAAAAATGAAAAGGGCCCTGGCCTGTGTGGCTCAGTTGGCCGGGTGCCATCCAGGGCACCGAAAGATAGCGGGTTCAATTCCGGGTCAGGGCAAATGCCCAGGTTTCGGACTCCATGTTTCTCTCTCTTTCTCCCTCTCCTTTCTTCTTTCTCTAAAAATCAACAAAAATATTTTAAAATATATTAAAAGGAATTAAGGATGATCTTTTCTTTTCATTTTTATGAAAATAAAAAATGTTATGCTTTTCTGTAATTTTCTTTAAAAATGTAACCATGGATATGCATTCTTTTTAAACCATAAAAAAGTTACTTTATAAAAGAAATCCAAATATATGTGTAAAAGAATAGTCATGACAACATGAACAAAAAATGACAACTGAAATGTCTGTCAGCGAGGGAAAGGAAAAGTTAAATTATGGCTCCCCAAAACAGGGAGCTTGGGAAAAGATGAAGGCAGTCTTATGTGAAGGGACTTGGAAGAATATTAAGGAAAGCAAATCACAAAAAAATATGTTCTCATTTTTTTTGGCGGGGGGGAAGGATTTAAATTATGAAAATATAACTCAAAGGCTTGAGGAAAAGAGGGAGGAAGGGAAAAGGGGGGAGGGAGAGAGAGATGTATGTGTATATGCAAACTGATTTTTTACCAAAAAAATAAAAAAATAAAAAGTAATCTGTTTCCTGATGTAGGAGAACGGGATGGAGTTACTAAAAGAAAGAGATTTTTTTTTCGGGGTAATTTTGACAATAATAAATTTTACATATGAGCTGACTTTAGACGCCATCACCTCACACCACATAAGACATTACTTCACTCTATAAAGATACAAATGTGGTCCAGCAATCCTAGGAGGATGAAAGCCCATCACTTCACAGATGCCGGCGGCAGGCGGTTATTTTTAAAGCTTAACCCACATACAGTTCTATATTGTTTGGATTTTGAGTTGAAGGCAATTGAAGTGCTGGGGCTCACAAGAAACTTTTCTCTCCCCCGTAAGGAATGTGAATGTGGGGCCTTGCCCATAATGATAAGAGTGATTACCAGAGATCACCTTTTAGGACTATCTACGGGGGAGGGCAAACATCTAATGACTTAACGTTGGCTCTTCTAATCCTCCTGCCAATGACCTTCCACCCCTCTTAAGTCCCAGGGCACCTTATCTCATCTTTAGCTCAGAATGTCACCTCTACCTCATTTTAACTTTCTGTCTCCCAACCTCTCTCGTCTGTAGGGTTCCCATAGGTATAAGTGCAATTAAATGTGGTTCTTTTATCCTGTTACCCTAACCCGTCTCATGTAGATTTAAGTATTAGATCAGCTGGAAGAAACGACAGAGTTGCTTCCTGCCCCCCAATTCCAACCGGAAAACACGAAATTATACAGGCCCTAAAAGAAGCAGTGAATGCCCAGCATGCGCTTGTGATTGATAATCAGAACGATATATTTGGTGCTCATCACTGTTCAGGCACAGACTCCGAGAAAGCCCTTGGAATTTCCCAAGTGATGAGAGGATGAAACGTGTCTTTTGTGATGTTAACAGGTAACTTTTGGAAAGCCTCTAAGTAAGCTAAGCATGGGGGCTGGTTGCCAGGGGAATGGACTCCGTGATAAGTAGGTTGGAATTTTCAGTCCCACCCCACTCTCACCTCCAGGGAGGGGAGAGGGGCTGGATATGCAGTTCAATCACCAATGGCCAATGATTTAATCGATCACACCCAAGTAATGACTCCTCCATAAAACCCTAAAAGGATAAGGATTGGAGAGCGTCTAGCAGGGTAGATACATGGAAATGTGGGCAGAGTGGCACGCCCAGGGGGCATGGAAGCTCTGGGCCTTGTCCTACATACCTTGCCTTGTGCATCTCACCCATCTTTCTGCTCATGAGTTATATTCTTTTAAATATATATATATATATATATATATATATATATATATATATATATATTACCTTTATTTATTTATTTATTTTATTTCAGAGAGGAAGGGAGAGGAAAGATGGAAACATCAATGATGAGAGAGAATCGTGGATCCGGTGCCTCCTGCATGCCCTCTACTGGGAGGGTCGAGCCTGCAACCCAGGCATGTGCCCTTGACTGGAATCGAACCAGGGACCCTTCAATCTGCAGGCCAACACTCTATCCACTGAGCCAAACCAGCTAGGGTAGAGTTAGATGCTTTTATAATAAACCAGTGACCTAGAAAGTAAAATATTTCCCTGAGTTCTGTGAGTCTCTCTAGCAAATATAATGAAACTGAGGATGGGGGTCAGGGGAACCTCATATCTATAGCAGCTTGTTCAGAAGCAAAAGTGACAACCTAGACTTTCTATTGGTGTGTGTTTTGGGAGGGGGTGGGGGAGAGGGGGTCCGTCTTGTAGGGCTGATTGACATTCCTTAACTTGTGGGAACTGGTGCTCTCTCCCAGTAGATAGTGTCAGAATGGAGTCACTTGCTTGGTGGTATTGGAAAGAGCATGCTCACATTGGACCAGGGATTCAGAGAGAGGGATGAAAAATGAAGCAGAGGGGATTTTCAGGCAATAAAATTATATATGATACTGTAATGTTGGATACATGTTATTATTGCATTTCTCAAAACTGATAAAACTGTATGGCACAAAAAGTGAAACTTAATGCAGGCACATTTTCAAAAATCATTTAGGAGCCCGCCTAGCCATCGTGGCTCAATGGTTGGCCATCGACCCAAGAACCAGGAGGTCAGGGTTTGATTCCTGGTTAGCGCACATGGCCAGGTTGCGGGCTCAATCCCCAGTGTGAGGTGTGCAGGAGGCAGCCGATTCATGATTCTCTCTCATCATTGGTGTTTCTCCCTCTCCCTTTCCCTTCCTCTCTGAAATCGATAAAAATATATTTTAAAAAATAATAATAATCAAGGAACGGAAATGAAATACAGGAAATTATCTTGACAAGGCACAAAATTGTTCTCCAGGCAGGTTACTTAAAAGATAACCATCATTTAACTTTAGGACAAAATTACTTTTTTCCTTTTTGGAAAAAAAAAAAAAAGCATCTCTAGTCTTCATACCTTCTTTTGCCAAAGCATATAGCCTACATTTCATAAAAGTCACTTTTCTTTATCCCCATCATCACCAGTCACCACCTGGGTCTTAATTTGTATGCCTTCCTAACTTTGCTAAGGTCTCTAATTTATTATTCTGTTTTTCCACCTTGTCTGCCTGCCCTGAAGTTGGCAGAGTAGTGAATAACCATATGTTCTCTAATCTCAGCTCTTCTTCTAACCTTTTCAAAATTATTTATAAATTTTTCTTTCTAGTAAAAACTAGGAAACAGGCAAATGTAAAATGCTAATCATATATTATAGCATCCTGTAACAGACTAGTAAACCTATATAGTAAAAAAAATTTAATGTGTCATAAAACATGTTTATCAATAGACCCTAATATCTTTTGTCTCTCTGTAAAAGTACTAAAGAACCAAAAGTAGATATTTGGAAATGCTTTATATATTCAATGAATATCCATTATTTTGTTAACTTGTTATACATTTTTATATTATTTACATTCATTTACTTACTCTCCACAACCATGCTTGGGTGAGACATTAAACAGCTACCCATCATCTCAAGTTATTTTTCTTGTTGGAAAATTTGTAAAGAGTTCTATTCACTTAGTTTAAAGACAAACTAGCACTATATAAATTAAGTGTACTCTCAGAAATACAGCAAGTTCACATGATCTGGGGGTAATCTTTAATAAACAAAAGCTAGCTTAAGTTTGTTGCTTTAATAAAAACAGGCAAGTCTTCAGAGTTGTCAATATTGAATGTAATGCTTTGTAATAAGTTTTGAAATTGGGAAGTATGAGTCCTCTAACTTTGTTCTTTTAATATATAGAGAGAGATAGATATAGATAGATAGATAGATAGATAGATAGATAGATAGATTTCAGAGAGGAAGAGAGAGAGATAGAAACATCAATGTTGAGAGAGAATCGTTGATCAGCTGCCTCCTGCATGCCCCCTACTGGGGATTGAGCCCACAACTGGGGCATATGCCCTTGACCAGAATCGAACCCAGGACTCTTCAGTCCACAGGTCAACACTCTAGCCACTGAGCCAAACTGGCTAGGGCTATAGTATTTTCACTCTTTTATCTCTTGGTTGTGTGAATACATTTTATTGACCTATCTTCAAGTTCACTAATTCTACTCTCTGTCATGTCTACTACACTAATGAGTCCATCAAGCAAGACTTTTATTTTGGTTATTGCATTTTTCAGTTATATAAATGTTATTTGGTTCTTTTTATACATTCTATTTCTTTGTTGAGATTTTCTATTTTTGCATTTGTTTCCAGAGAATTTATAATTATAGTTGAAGTATTTTTATGATGGGTGCTTTAAAATCCTTGCCAGATAATTTCAACATCGACTTCATCTTGATATTAGCATCTGTTGATTTTCTTTTTCATTTCAATTGTAATTTTCCTAGTTCTTGGTATAATAGATGATTTTTTTATTGTATCCTGGACATTTTAGTTATGTTAGGAGATTTTTTTTTAAAAAAAATATTTTTATTGATTTCAGAGAGGAAGGGAGAGGGAGAGAGAGATAGAAACATCAATGATGAGAGAGAATCATTGCTCGGCTGCCTCCTGCACACCGCCGCCCCCTACTGGGGATCGAGCCCTCAACCCAGGCATGTGCCCTTGACCAGAACTAAACCTAGACCCTTCAGTCTGCAGGCCGACGCTCTATCCACTGAGCCACACCAGCCAGGCCACATGGAGCTTTGTGTGCCCTGCCTGACAGTGAGGTGAGTAGCAAAAAAATCTCCCAACCGACGACCTCAGGCCATTTGGTGCTAAGAACACTCTAGTCTGGGTCTCAGATGTCGTCACCTCAGCCTATTACAGGCCAAAACTGTGATCAGGTTGAGATTCTGAAAGCAGCCCTGGTACATGTCAGTGCGGCGCATGGAAGTGCCTTGTCTCACCTCCAGCAGCAGGCCAAATGCTCACACGCTTGCACATGTCCCCACTTACACGCTGCCCCATCTACGTGTGTGCCTCATTTATAAACCTTCTGCCTGAGCAATCGCATGTGGATTCCCCGACCTAATTCCTCAGGGATGTGTTTATACAATGACTTGCTTACATGGACCTCTTTCCATGTGTACCTCCTTGCACGTGTGCTTTATACATGCTTACACGCGCACAGGCTGACACAATCACACACTTGCTCATCATCTGTTTACCCTCCTCCATGCTTAACCTTTCACCTGCTTAGTCACTTACACATTTACACACTTAACCACCTACACTCGCTGCCACGATGACTCGCTTCTATGATGACACGCTTACACGCTTACATACTCATGACCCACTTACATACGCATCCAGGGCCTGACCTGGTGGGGTCCCGGCTGCAAAGGCACCCAGTTTAACCAGGAAAGGGCGTTGGGTTTCGGAGGAGGAAGGCTCTTAGTCATGCTCCCCACAGCCAGGCCCTCGCTCATCCCTGGCGTCTGCTTCATACCAGCCTGTTCTTGCAAGAGCCTCCATCCACACCTCCGACCGCTGCCAACATATTTGCTGTGGTCGGAGCATTTTTGTGGGATTTCCCCCCTTCATCTCCATGCACGGCAAGTTGGAAAGGAAAACAACCAGCAACTGGGGCACTTGTGCCTCTCGGCCTCCTGTGTGGCGCCCTTTGTATACCCATCCTCCGCCCCGGGGCTGGCCACTGGCCCAGCTTCATGCGGCTCCCTCTGGGGTGAGTCAGAGCTGACTTTCAAACCGGTAGACGGTAGACGTTGGCTTCGGGGAGGGTGTCTGCAGGGGAAGAACGCCAGGGTGTCTGCAGGGTCCCGGGTTCAATCTCTGCCAGGGAAGAACGCCCTGAGTGTGTTGCTGGGGGCAGAGCACTGGACTGGGAGTCCACGGGCCTGAATTCAGTGTCCAGAAGGGCCCCTTCTGAGCTGTGTGACCGTGGGTGCTACCGTCCCCTCTGAGCCTCTGTTTCCTCATGCAGTGGAAGTCCTCACTTAACACCATCCATAGGTTTTCGGAAGCCAGTGTTAGGCCACGTGATGCACGGTATAATGAAACCAAATTTTACCATAGGTTCATTTATATAAACAAGAGTGACGTGCCCACAGCATATTTCTGGTCACAAAAAAAATCACCAAAGGTCTAAATAAAGACCCCAAACGCTTCTACTAGTAAACATTGAAATAAATGTGAGCTATGCATACATTTAAGAAAGATGAGTAAAATCAAGTGAGATCATTATTTTCCAACCCACTTATTCCAGGGCAGGGTCAAAGATGGCCAGCGCCTCTCCTGGCAGCTCAGAGTGCAAGGTGTGCACACACACACACACACACCTCATAGTCACTCAGACCGGACATTGGAGGCGCACCAACTCACCTCACGTGTACATCTCTGGGACGTGGAAGGAAACTGGAATTCCCAGAGAAAGCCCACACCGACACGAGGAGAGCGTGCAAACTCAATATACCAGCGGTTCTCAACCCATGGGCCGCGACCCCTTTGGCGGTCAAACGACCCTTTCACAGGGGTCGCCTGAGGGCCAGAAGGTTGAGAACCACTGCAATATACACAGTGATCCCAGCCAGGAATCAATTCTTAAAAAATACATATTTTTATTGATTTCACAGAATCATTGATCGGCTGCCTCCTGCACGCCCCTCCAGTGGGGATGGAGCCCGCAACCCGGGCATGTGCCCTTGATCAGAATTGAACCTGGGATCTTTCAGTCCACAGGCCGATGCTCTATCCACTGAGCCAAACAAGCTAGGGCAGGAATCCATTTTTTTCCCCATCAACATTAAAATGAAATGACATTATTTGAGGACCTGCTGTACTAGAGAAGGGAGTACCTGGGGGTGTGGAGAGGCAGAGGCTGGGCCCTCTGCCCTTCCCTTCCACCTCTGGGTCCTGGTACACCATAGACCAGTGGATGCCATCCACCTGAAATAAGACTTGTCAAGAGAGTCATAACTCCACCAAGCACCAGACAAGTGGCATGCAAGCCACAGAGGGCCGTTCTCAAAGTGGGGTGCCCCCCAGCTGCTTCAGAATCATTACAATCCTGGTCACATAGATTCCTGGGCCCCGGCACCTCTGAGGGGAGGACACAGGAGTCAGCAATTGAACAACTTGCATAAGGCAGGGGAAGCAATTTCTTTTCATCACATGATGGAGCCTGTTCATTCTTCAAGTGAGCTCTGACATCACCTCCACCATGAAGCCTTCCTAGACTCACACCAGACAGAAGTAATTGCCTCATCCTCTGTGGGCTCACAAGTAAGCTACCTTATTCACATCTGTGTCCCCAGCATCTAGCCCAGAGGCACATAGCAGATGCTAGTATTTCAAAATAAAATCAAACCTCCTGTTCGACCGGCGTGGCTCAGTGGTTGAGCGTCGACCTATGAACCAGGAGGTCACAGTTTGTATTCCCGGTCAGGGCACAGGCCTGGGTTGTAGGCACAATCCCCACTGGGGGGCGTGCAGGAGGCCGCCGATCCATGATTCTCACATCACGGATGTTTCTCTCGCTCTCTCCCTCTCCCTTCCTCTCTGAAATCAATAAAAATATATTTAAAAATAAAAGCAAACCTCCTTCTCCTTGCCTATGAGGCCTTCCGTGATCTAATCCTCCCCCTTTCTACCCTCCTCCCACTCCTCCTGTCCCTCATCAGCAATGCTCCCGGCAACCGGCCGTAATCAAACCGAGTTTCACCCAGCCTCTCGGCCTTTGCTCTCACTGCTTCCTGTGACTGAATCACGTTTCTTCCTTCAGCGTTTTTGCATGACTGGCTCCTTCCTGCCGCACATTCAGTTCCAGGTCAAGTAGCACCTCAGAGTCACCTTCTCTGCGCACCCAACCTGAGGAGGCCCCCCCGTAACACGTCTCATCGCCCCGTTTTTGTTGTATCAGACATTTATCATTCCTGGCCATTTTTTAAAAAATATATTTTATTGATTTTTTTTACAGAGAGGAAGGGAGAGGGAAAGAGAGTTAGAAACATTGATGAGAGAGAAACATCCATCAGCTGCCTCCTGCACACCCCCTACTGGGGATGTGCCTGCAACTAAGGTACACGCCCTTGGCCGGAATCGAACCTGGGACCTTTCAGTCCGCAGGCCGACGCTCTATCCACTGAGCCAAACCGGTTAGGGCTCTGCCATTTTTTTAAAAAACGTGTGTCTGCCTCTCCCCAGGGAACAGAAGCTCCTGAGATGAGAGATCTTGGTGAGTTTAGCACCATGATTCTTAACCGGGGTTGATTTTTAACCCCAGGAAACGTTTGGCCACACGCGGGGACATTCTGGGCTGTCACCACTGGGCAGGTGCTCCTGGCATCGAGTGCGTAGACGCCAGGAATGCTGCTAACCTTCTACAATGCACAGGGCGAAACAAAGGATTTTCCAGCCCCCAAACGACAGGCGTGCCACGGCGGAGAAACCCCAGTCTGGTTCATCTCTGAAGCTCTGGCCAATCCAATGCAGCTCGAACATTTTTGCAGCATGAACGAATGAAATGTTCAGATGTAAAGTTGGATCTAATTTGAAAGCCTCAAAGGCCCTTAGAGAACAATTAAGCCTCAAGTTTTCACACTCTGCTTTTGAAAGCCTCGGGCTATGGGGCAGAGTTTCAGGAATTCTGTACACCATGAAGAATTTTTAGCTAAACGTTGAAGATGTAAACTTTATGACTAGGGTCTGTTTTCTATATCGGGGTCCCAATTGTCTGACAAGCTCTACTGCATAAAAAAAAAACAAAAAAAAACGGAGGGCCCAGCCGGCGCGGCTCGGGTTGAGCATCGACCTATGAACCTGGAGGTCACAGTGCGATTCCTGGTCAGGGCACAGGCCCAGGTTGCGGCTTGATCCCCAGTGGGGGGGCGTGCAGGAGGCAGCCGATCCATGATTCTCTCTCCTCATTGATGTTTCTATCTCTCTCTCCCTCTCCCTTCCTCTCTGAAATCAATAAAAAATATATATGTATATTTTTAAAGAAACTGTAAAAATGATAAAAATGATCATTTAAAAAAACACACAACGGACAGTGCCCTCGGCAGTCTGGATCTGTCTCCTGCTTCCACAGTGTTTGGCTGGAACAGGCCCAGGGAGCCCCTCCTTCCAGCCTCCGCCACTCTCCAGCGTCTTATCCACTCACCACGTCGGAACCACCACCTCTGAGACCAGCCAACCCACCGCTCTGTTTTATTTTTCTAATTAATTCCTTTGCCTGAGCCTCTCCCTGAGACCCCCAGCCATCCTTTTAACCACCTGAGGCCCACTCCCATGCATCGGACCAAACGGAAATAATAAAGCCTTTTGCAGAAAAAGAAAAATTAAAAAAAAAAAGGAGGAAACTACTGCTCCAGACCATCCCCCTTAACTGCTTATTGCGAACAACCAGGAGCTCCCAAATTCATCAGAATGATTCCCCTGAGGGGAAGGCTGCCTGGCCAACCTGCATCTGTCCCCCCCACCCCCCCAGCTCCCCCATCTACCTCTCTCTGGGCCTCGATTCCCACTGACAATGATTCCCACCGACAATGCGGCTCTCCAGGGCGGGGGCCACCTCTTCCTCGAGTTGGTGGTGAGGGCGCTGGGCGTCTCAGCGCGATGGCCAAGTCCTCTCCGGACGCGCAGGAGCCTCCCAAGGTGAGGGGGCAGGACTCGGGACGCCATGGAAGCCGCCCTGGCCGAGGAGGAACCTGAACCAGGCCCTCCTGGACCCGCTGGCTCTGGGCTCTGTTACTCGGACCCACGTCTCTGCAGCTTCCTGCAGAGCCACTGCCTGGATGAGCAGGTGAAACTCGTCAAGAAGATGGGCGACACCTGACTCACCTCCGCAGGCTGCCGGCCCCAGGCGGGGCGAGTATCTCTTGGAAAGACTCACTCTCAGTGGGTGAGCATCGACCTAGGAACCAGGAGGTCACAGTTCGATTCCCGGGGGCACAGTCCCCAGTTGCAGGCTTGATCCCCAAGTGTGGGGCGTGCAGGAGGCAGCCGATCCATGATGCTCTCTCATCATTGATTTTTCTATCTCTCTCTCCTTCTCCCTTCCTCTCTGAAATAAATACAAAAAAAATTTTTTTTTAAAGAAAGACTCCCCCTCAAGCATGACTGGAGCCTGTGGAGTGTGAGAGTGGCGGCGCCCCAACCCCCTGATCGGCCCTGCTCTGTGTGTGACCGGGGGTGGCGCCGCAACCTCACCATCGACCCTGCCTTGAGTGTGACAGGGGACGGTGCCCCAACCCCCCAATTGGCCCTACCCTGAGCGTGACTGAGGGTGGCATCACAACCTCCCAATCTGCCCTGCTCTGTGCATGACGGGGCGGTGCCCCAACTCCCCAATCAGCCCTGCTCTGAGCCCGACCAGGGGCTGCACCGAGGGATTGGTACTGTTAAAGCAGGTACTGTTATTATCTTCATCTCACAGACCCTCAGGGAAACGAACGCTCAGAGGTAAGTGGCTTTCCCAAGGGCGTTTGAAGAAGAGCTGGCTGGAGGCAGCGCCAAATGAAAACCCACCCGGTGTGGCTCTGGGGCTTGTATCGGCTACGTCACATTGTTTTACTCCTAACTCGGGTCTTCGGTGACTCACAGAGCTGTGGCCAGTCCGTGACCAAGGCCAGCTGGGCACTCACTAGACCCCGGCCTGACTCTGTATAATATTGGGGGGGCCCCAGCATCTCTGGGTCCTGGCTTCCAGCTCGGTGAAATGAGGGGGGAGGGGTGGGATGGTCTGGAGCAGTGGTTTCCTCATTTTTTTTTTCTTTTCTTCTTTTTTATTTTTTATGCAAAAGCCTTTATTATTTCCATTTGGTCCGATGCATGGGAGTGGGCTTCAGGCTGGTGAAGAGAATGGCTGGGGGTTTCAGGGAGAGGCTCAGGCAAAGGCAGACACAGGGGAAGGCAGAGGGATAGAGAGTTAGAAACATCGATGAGAGAGAAATATCGATCAGCTGCCCCTGCACACCCCCTACTGGGGATGTGCCCGCAACCAAGGTACATGCCCTTGACCGGAATTGAACCCGGGACTCTTGAGTCCACAGGCCGAGGCTCTATCCACTGAGCAAAACTGGTTAGGGCTATTTTTCCCAATTTTGTTGAGATAATTGACAGAGAGCCCTGCACAAGTTGAAGGCGTACAGCACAGTGATTTGACTTAACCTACTTTCTAATAATGAAGCAAATAAAACTATTGGCCATTTTCTATCCATTCCTGCAGGAAGGGCCACAGCACTTCTACTTGGAAAACACTTTTACTTTTATATATTTATTTGGTTTTTACACGTTGAAATCCCAAAGATGGAAGTAAAAAAAAACAACAACTCCAACCCACCAGCCAGAATAACCAATCACATTTGGTGAACATCATTTTGGACAACTTAATATGCAAATACAAAAAGAGAAGCCTGGGTAATGAACAGATGGGTAGAGGTACTTTTATAAAACCATGACAGTCATATTTCAGATGCAATTTAATTTTACTTGAATTTCACAAAAGAAAAGTTGACGGAAGTGCTGAATTCATATAAATATTTCCTCTGGACAAGAGATACTTCCCCTAAAATGTCCCTTCAAGACTAAAAAAACGACAACTGTGAGACCATTAAAGGTTGAAGTCATTATGATTTTTTCCAAGGACATATTTTCCTTTTTGTTTGTACAGACTGACTTTTTGCCACGAAAGTTGAGTTTGTTGGCCCAGCCACACTGGCATGAACGCGCCGCTCTGAAAATATGGGAGCCCTTCCTACCAGTTAGTAACTGTGAGCCCCGGGCCTCTCCCGGGCTCCCTCCCTCCCGGCCGCCCCCTCCCGCCGCCAGGACCAACCCCAACCCCGTCTCCCGTCTCCAGGGGCCCCCAGAGCCACAGGGGGAAGGGACGCTGGTCCCAACACGCACCACTTCCCCAAGCAGGTCGTTTCCTTGTTTCAGGTTAAGGCACAGACACAGGGCTGGCCCTCCCTGTGAGCCCCGCAGTGAGAGGCCTGGGGGGCTCCCCTGCCGGGGCACAGGGCTCAGCTGTTCCCAGAACCCGGTCAAAGCCCCAAAAGGAGGGGCAAGGAGGGGTCTATTTCCTGAGGCCGCTGCTCCGATACCTACAGACCGGCCTCAACCAACAGGGCCACGCGCTCTCCCCGTTCTGGGGCCGCAGCCTGGAATCAGGGTGTCCGGGGCTGTGCTTCCATGAAGGGCTCCGGAGGAGGGTCTTCCCTGCCTCTAGCTTCTGGGGGCTCCTGGTCGCATCATTTCAATCTTTACATGGCCCCTCCTCCGTCCTCACGTGCCCACTCTCCCGTGATCCCGTGGCCCCGCCCCCTTGTTCACGTGCTCACTCCCGATTGTCCACGTGGCCCCAACCCCTTGTTCACGTGCTCCGCCCCCTTGTTCACGTGCTCACTTCCCATTGTCCACGTGGCCCACCCCTTGTTATGTGCTCACTTCCTGTTGTCCACGTGGCCCCGCCCCTTGTTCACGTCACTTCTGGTTGTCCACGTGCCCCGCCCCCTTGTTCACGTGGCCTCGCTCCTTGTCCCGTGCTCACTTCCGGTTGTCCACGTGGTTCCGTCTCCTTGTTCACATGCCCACACCCGGCTGTTCACGTGGTCCCACCCCCTTGAGACCGTGGATGGTCTGCTTCCGGGTGTCACCTCCCTGGTCGGCGTCCACAGTCCCTTTGCCAAAGTCCTTCCCGAAAATCGCGTGCGCGTCTCATCTCTTTCCTGCTGGGACTGCGATGCTGGGATTGAGACGGAGACAGGAGAGCAGTGGCCCGGCCGGAGTCCGTGCCAGGGGTCCCCGGAAGGCCTTTGTGAAGGGTGATCACACTCTGATAGCAGTTCGCTGGTTACTGGATCTCCTCAAACAAGAGAACTGTTTCTTTTTTCAAAAAGTCTGTATTTCTAACCGTTCACTTCAGACTGAATGGTCCTCAGTCACACAGATTCTCTGGCCTGGACAAGGTTTCGGAAATATTTAGGACAATCGTGCCATTTCCCAGAGAAGTCCGTTCCCTTCCCTAAGATCTCCCACCAGGAAACGACAGCCCTGGGCTCAGGCCCCGGTTCCGATCCCCGGGTCAGGGCGCCGGCAGAGGTTCTCAAACTGGGTTCCACAGCCCGTGGCGGGTTCATAGGGAAGTGGGTGGCTTCACGCGGCAACCCCACTCCTCCTCCTCCTCCTCCTTTTTTTGTTTTGTTTTGTTAATCCTTATCCCAGGATATTTTTTCCACTGATTTTTAGAGAGAGTGGAAAGGAGGGAGGGGAGACAGAGAGAAACATTGACGTGAGAGAGACACATCAATTGGTTGCCTCCCGAATGCGGCTGCAACCGGCACGTGCCCTTGACTGGAATCGAACCCGGGACCCTTCAGTCCACACGGCCGTCCCGTCGCTCTATCCACTGAGCCAAACTGGCTAAGGGCCAGAAGTTCCACTTTCACCGTCTGTACACTGAGCTGTCGCTTCAGCAGCCTCTGAAAAAGGGTTCATGTGCTGAAACAAATATTCTTTGAAAGTCACTCCATTATATCAGAAGGTCCACGTGTTTTCGTCCCTGGAAAAGTTGCTCCCATGGAGAAAAAGTAACTATTTCTTTGAACCACATTTCCCCCCTCTCTAATAGATTTCTCGTGGCCAGAAAAACAGACGTATGGGCCCTTGAAAAGCCAGCAGTTAGAATAAAAGGCTCATTCACTCACAGGAATGAGCTGGGCGAGTCAGGGCGCTGGTAACAACTGGCCCAGATGTGTAATCGCATGCCCATCGTTTAGGAAAATGACAGAGAAACATCGATCAGCCGCCTCCTGCACACCCCCTACTGGGGATGTGCCCGCAACCAAGGTACACGCCCTTGACCGGAATCGAACCCGGGACCCTTCAGTCCTCAGGCTGACGCTCTATCCACTGAGCCAAACCGGTTAGGGCTGTCATTTTAAGTTGAAACAGACAAGATCCAAAGCCAGGAAAACCTCTTGGGTTAGATCGCAAAGTGGGAGAAAGACAACTAGAAATGGCAACGTGCACGGCCTTTGTCCCTGGCGGTTCTGGGCTCTTCCTTGAGTGGGTCAAGGCTGAAAGAAAGGCAAGGGGGAGTGAGCTGATTCCACAGAGCGGAGATGAAAGTTCAGACTCGATACCCAAGAGGACGAGGTTTGAATCCCGTGCCTCAGCCACCTGCCTGCTGTGCAACCTCTGGAGAGTTACCTTACCTCTCTGAGCACCCTTTCCTCATTAGTAAATGCAGATTATAACGGTGCTACATTAGAGGGCCAGCCAAGGATTCCAAAAGCGGGCTCTGCTCCTTACGATGCTCCCACGCCAATGAAGTAGTCACAGTCACTGTTTAGTTGGTTTTTTTAATATATTTTTTTATTGATTTCAGGGAGGAAGGAAGAGGGAGTGAGAGATAGAAACATCAATGATGAGAGAGAATCATTGATCAGCTGTCCCCTACACACCCCACACTGGGGATCCAGCCCCCAGCCTGGGGCATATGCCCTGACTGGGAATCGAACCGTGACCTCCCGGTTCATAGGTCGATGCTCAGCCACTGAGCCACGCCAGCCAGGCCACAGTCACTGTTTATTAAGCATCTACTAAGAGCCCATCTGTGGATGCCAGAGCCAGAGCTCCTCATCACTGGGCATGAGGCCTCTGTACACGAGGGATTTTACCTGGTGCAGGGGGAGTTCAGAAGAGGGCTGTTGTCAAAAGGTTTGGGGTTCAGGGAAGAGCCTGGGAGACTCAGAATGCATCTGTCTTTGCCATGGGCGGCTGTGTGAGGTCAGCTCTCCCCACACAATGGGGGCTCGAGAAATATTTGTTGAATGAGTGACTCCATGATGAAAGGAAATCAGCAAAGACTGAGTGTTGGTGAATGGCTCCTTCTGGATGGAGGGAGATAAAAGAAAAAGAAAAAAACCTCAGGAATTTATGAACATAATGTTGAACCAAATAAACCAGAGACAAGAGACTGTTCTGCGTGGTGATGTTTGTATAAAGTTCTAGAACAAGTGACATAAATCTATGGTGAAGAGCCCGAATAGTGGTTACTTGGGGCTGTAACAGACAAAAGCTGTTCCCCTCTCCCCCCCTTTTGCAGCCAGCGTAGCCACTTGCTAAAGTTCTGGCCAAGGAGACCTAAGGGGAACGGTCAGGTGACAGAAGGGGAGACCTTCTAAAGGCCGTTCATGGTCTTTGTCCCCTTATCCCCTCGTCCTCTGTCTTGCTCTCTGAATACAGATGTGATGTCTGGATCTCTGGCTGCCCTGCTGGACAGAGGACCAAGGTTGGAAGAGATGGGAACTAGATCCCCAACTACTCCATGGGGCTGTCAGCCCTGGACTGCTCACCTGCTCATCTCTAGACTTCTTGTATGTGAGGGAAAGAAATGTGGCCGGAGGTTGAGCATCAACCCATGAACCAGGAGGTCACAGATCGATTCCCGGTCAGGGGACACGCCCGGGTTGCGGGCTCGATCCCCAGTGTGGGGCATGCAGGAGGCAGCCGATCAATGATTCTCTCTCCTCATTGATGTTTCTCTCTCTCTCCCTCTTCCTCTCTGAAATCAATAAAAAAAACACATTTTTTAAAAAAATAAGTGAAATAAAACCTGTATGAACATGGATACTCATATATGCAAAGAATCCATCTTGACAACCCCACTCACACTTCCCTGGGGATCCAGTAGCCACGCTTCTGGGGAGGAAAGTAGGAATTGGGGGACTGGAGAGAGCGCCTATTACTCTACAGTGAAAGGTGAGTCTTTGGGTAATTATTTTAATTTTAAAAAATCAAGCGAAAAAAGGAAGTCATGCAAGAGAGGCTGCAGCCCATCTCCCAGCACCAGCATGGGGCCCCTGGTTAAAGAACTGCCATTTGTAAGCAGTAAACTGCATGTGTCTAGACTTGGGGAGGACGTAAGGAATGATCTGTAGACCAGTGTCTTTGCTCTGTAGGTGGGGAAACTGAGGCGCAGGGAGTGGCCGGGGGCCCATCCAACGCCAGGGCTCATTGGGCCCGGGCCCGGGCTGAGGTCCAGGCCTCCGACGAAGCTCCCAGCTCTGCCCCCGCGCTGCACTCTGCACAGATGGTTTCGTGTCTCCGGGAAAGGGGAGTTTATAAATTTGGCCACATTCTGGAACAACACAGCCATAAATGGACATGCCCGAGGAAGGCTGGGACGTACCTGACCTTTCCGACTGGGGAGGGGGAGGGGAAGGGAGGACAAGGGGGGCAGCCCCAGCCGCCCTGAGAGTCTTGCCTCCGGGGGAAAATAAAGCCGCAGCCTGAGGGAGGCTGCAGAGAAAGCGGGCAAACCCGGCAGACCTGGTCCGCATGCCCCCTTCGCAGCTGTCTGGCTCTGACCTTGGGCAAAGGCCTTCACCTCGCTGAGCCTCCCTGGTCACCAGACCTGGCGAAGGAGGAGGACGTGTGAGAAGGCAGATGGCCAGGCCCAGCTGCAACGCAGGCTCTTCCAGGACGGGGCCCAAGCAACCGTATTTTCCAGAAGCCTCCTGGGCTGGTCTGCATCACCAGGGAACTGGAGTTCAGGAGTCAATGACATCCGGGCTCTCAGGATCGTTAGTTTTATCAGACTCTGTTACCGACAGGTGAAACCCGGACTCCTTAGCCGGGAGTTCAAGGCCTTCAGGGCAACAGAGCAGCTTCACCACCCCACCCGCCCCCTCAGGCATCCCCTCCATCCTTTCATCGCTTCAGTGTAACCGAGGCGGAATGTCCTCCCTGCAGCCCCAGATAAAAGCCACCAGGTCGGCCTTCCCGTGGGAACCAATTGAATTCCACACACCACAGTCTCTTCCTTCTCCAAAGGCATTCACATCCACGTTCAAGGTGAGCAGTCCCCCCACCGACCCCATCTGGCTTCTCTGTGATAGGAAACCCACCTCAAATCTTCTCCCCGCCCTGGAAGCTTCCTTGGGTCTCTGCACTCCTAGATTGAGTCACTATCTACTCAGCGCTCTACCCTCCAAATGAATCAATGAATGAATGAATTAGTGGAATTCCTGATCGATTTGCCTCCCCGCCCTGGTGCCCCGTTTGTAGCCAATCATGTGTGTTGACATGCAATGAAATTGGACTCTCTGATCCAACTCTGTGCTGAATGCAACAACCACTGAAAAATATTCAGTCACCAAACATGTATTGAGCACCTACTATGCTCCGGGCAAGGTGAACAACCCATTTTAGATGTTGGTGAAGTGTGTTGAGTGCTTTAAGAGCAAACGATTGAGAGGTGCTGTTCCCTAGAGAGTGGTCTGGAAGCTTCTTCGCAGAAGTGGCATTTGAGCTGAGACCTGAAGAATGACAGAACCAGCCTGCAGAGCTCCAAAACCGGGGACCGGATTTGGGTTTGAGGGGAGCTCTCCAACCCAGCCAGTGTTGCTCAGTGGTTGAACGTGGACCTATGAACCAGGAGGTCACGGTTCGATTCCAGGTCATTGCACATGCCCGGGTTGTGGCCTCCAACCCCAGTAGGGTGTGTACAGGAGGCAGCTGATCAACGATCCTCATCACCATCATCATTGATGTTTCTATCTCTCTCTCCCTCTCCCTTCCTCTCTGAAATCAATATAAAAATATATTTTTTAAAAAGAGAGAGAGAGAGAGAGCGCTCTCCAGCTTCTAGGTGGTGAGTGGAGGTACGTGGGACAGTGGCCAGCGCCAAGTGAGGTGATTAACAGCCAGCCACGTGCAGAGGCGGGGCCCAATCGCACGAAGGCGGACACCACAGCAGGACCTGTGCTTGGGTGGGACGGCTGACCTTCCACACCTTAGATCCTTTGATTCTCTGCGCCTTATCTATGTTTTAAACACACACAAATAAAGAAAACAAAACCCCTTAGAGCACCCGAAATTGGCTAACGCCATAGAATTGTTTTTTGTTTTGTTTTATTTTAAATATCATTTCCCACTGAATCTTCACTTTTATGTTTCCAGCAGCGGGCATCCAGCCCAGGGGACGAGTTAACTGGGACAAACGGGCTTCCGTCCCTGTCCCTCTGTCATTGTCCTCTGGATCGCAGCTCGTGGCTGCTAAGAGGGTCATTTCCTGTGGCCTCAGCAGGGTGAAGTGTGGGGGCCAGGTCTTCCCACGGATGCAGCTGGGTCAGCTGCATTTCCCGAGGGGACGCTGCTCTGGGCGGGGGGGCAAATGGCAGCCCCAGAGGCTCAGACAAGCAGCTCTGGCCCCACCGTTCATTTTCAAGTGAGTTACTTGAGGTTTAACAAAAAATGAGGTGAGATTCCCAAGCTAGTTCACCAGAAGAGCCTGGAGCCCTGATATTGGAGTCATCTAACATGAGCGGAACCCAGCCCAAGAGAGGGTCTGAGTTGCCCTGGCCGGTTTGGCTCAGTGGATAGACTAGTGTTGGCCTGTGGACCGGAGGGCCCTGGGTTCGATTCCACTCAAGGTGTATCTCGGTTGCAGGCTCCTCCCCGGACCCAGGCCCTGGGTGAGGATTAAAAAAAAAAAAAAGAGAGGGGGGGGGGGTTTGAGTCACCTGATTTGAGGGTTTGAGTCACCTGATTTCATGACTCACCAAATTCAGGCCAGGTAATCCTCTCAGGTGAAGCTGGGCTGTGACTGGAAGACAGACAAACCCCTCTCCCACTGCAGACCAGGGCACCCTGACCCCAAGACAGGGGACTCCAGCCCTGGGGGGGACCACTGAACTCCACAACTATACAAGCTCACACACACACACACACACACACAGATTCTGAGTTTCTAGGTTCAAAACCCCTCCTGGTTACCATCTGGTTTCTTAACCTGGTGCTCTGCCTCCAGGTTAGAGGCGGCAGGGTGGGGGGTGGGGGGGTGCCAGGGCAGCCTCTGGCCTATACCCATCAAATGCCTCCCACGAACCCATGAATCTTATATCAGGATCATGCACCTTCCTCTCATGCCACTCCCCCTTGCTCATTACCTCCAGTCACTCTGGCTCCTTTAGGTTCGGCCTTCCTGCCTCAGGACCTTTGCCCATGCTGTTCCCTCTGCCAGGATCACCAGGCAGAGTGCTCGTGTCACCGTTAACCTTTCCTTCTCAGAACCAACCCCAACTAATGAATTGCACAGTGATTTTCATGACGTCTCCCTCCACACCTTCAAAGCCATTCCCTGATCGCAACAAGGGGTCCGCAGAGTCGCCACAGAAAGGGGAAGAGAGAAAAAAGGATAGAGTGTGGGGGGTTTTTGAGAGCCACGCCTGGAAGAGGCGCACATCCCTTCTGCTCATTGGCTGGAATCAGTGACATGCCCCCTCCTCACTGCAAGGGAGACTGGGAGATGTAGTCTAGGTGAGTGTGGAACCCAAGACAGGGACATGGGTGCATACCCGCTGGCTCTGCCACAGGGCGGCAATAGTGTTGCCCAGCATAGAAGAAAAGGGTGACGCGGGCCGGGACAGGCAAAGGCCCCCACCATTGCACTGCACGGACCTCAGCATCCCCACCCAGGGAGAGGAAGACCTGTCCCCTGGGCCTGTGTCGGCCTTTTCCTGAGCACGTAAAACCAATTAATGGGCGGCCCCAGGAGCGGACGCCGCCCTTGTCTCTCTGACAATCACCTCTCCCCAACAAAGGCTGCTTTCCTGCACATGCATTGTCCTGGCCGCAGGAGCACACTGGTGCCCACATGCACGTCAGGAAGGATGGAGAATTGGCGGACAGGTACCCCAGCTCCCTCCCCCTTCTCTGGGAAGACGAGGCCCGCTCCACGCTGTCTCGGAAAGTTCCCTGCAGGGGTTGAGCTCTGCTTGCCCACCAGGGCAACTGCCCTGATGACGCTATTTCCAGGGGCTCCTTCTCTTCCCATCTCACTTCCCCGCTCCTCTGCATGATCCCCTGGGATCAGCTCACAGATCGATCATGTGCATTCAGTAGTTGTCTTAGGGCAGTGATGGTGAACCTATGACATGTGTGTCAGAGGTGACACGCGAACTCATTTTTTTGGTTGGTTTTTCTTTGTTAAATGGCATTTAAATATATACAATAAATATCAAAAATATAAGTCTTTGTTTTACTATGGTTGCAAATATCAAAAAATTTCTATATGTGACACAGCACCAGAGTTACAGGGTTTTTCAAAATGCTGACACGCCGAGCTCAAAAGGTTCACCATCACTGCCTCAGGGTTGGCGTCTGGGAGGCCCCACACCAAGCCCACTCCCCAAGGTCAGGACCATGGCCCGTGCTCTTCTCCCCTCACGCCCTTTGGGCGACTTTTAGGAACACACGAAACATATGTCAGCGGCCCGGTCCTCTTGGCCAGGGCTGCCGCAGACTCACAGAGAGAGGGCCGCACGCACTTGAAAACGAGCAAGTCTTGGAAGAGGTGTCTGCTCATCCTGTTTCTTTCCCACACACAGGAAATCCTGGGCAGGCGGCGCTTCCGGACCCGGGGAGGGGGCGGGGAGCTCCCAGCACTGGGCCCAAGCTCTCCTCCTCGTGAGAGGAAACCTTGGGTTATTGGAGGGTGTTGGCTGCCTTCCTCGCTGCTCAGAGTTCTGGATTCGAGTCCTCACCCCACCGCGAGGCGACCGGGTCACTTTGGCTGCTCCTTCCCCTCCCCTGGGCCTCAGCTGCCATTTCTGAAGCACAGGGATGGGGTGGCTGTGCTTTGGGGTGTCTTACAGTGGCTGCGTCCTGCGTCTCCTCGGAACTCGGATCCAGGCCTGGCTACGCTGTGTCGCTCGTGAAAACTTTTAAGGGATCTGAGGATTCAAAGCAGACAAGTATCTGGGCTATTTTGGAAGGCAGCATTAGCAACCGCTAAGAAGAGTTAGAGTGGTTTGTCCCGTAGATGGAATTTTCCATGGAAAAATCATTTTAAATATTTTCTTTATAAACTGGCACTCACTAGCTAACTTTTCTCTTTTCCTTTTTCCAGGCTTGCTCCGTCTCTACGTTGCAGCCCAAGTGACGTAGGTCCGTTAGATCATTTTGTCCGTCTTGCTTAAAACTCATCTATGGCCCTAGCTGGTTTGGCTCAGCGGATAGAGCATCGGCCTGGGGACTGATCGGGCCTGGGTTCGATTCCGGTCAAGGGCACATGCCTGGGTTGCAGGATTTCAGAGAGGAAGGGAGAGGGAGAGAGAGATAGAAACATCATCAATGATGAGAGAGAATCATGGATTGGCTGCCTCCTGCACACCCCCTACTGAGGATCAAGCCCACAACCTGGCATGTGCCCTTAACTGGAATCGAACCCGGGACCCTTCAGTCCGTAGGCCGACGTTCTATCCGCTAAGCCAAACCGGTTAGGACAGGGGTGGGCAAACTTTTTGACTCGAGGGCCACAATGGGTTCTTAAACTGGACCGGAGGGCCGGAACAAAAGCATGGATGGAGTGTTTGTGTGAACTAATATAAATTCAAAGTAAACATCATTACATAAAAGGGTACGGTCTTTTTTTTTTTTTTAGTTTTATTCATTTCAAACGGGCCGGATCCGGCCCGCGGGCCGTAGTTTGCCGACGGCTGGGTTAGGGCAATAAAAATATATTTTTAAAAACCCCGCAGCCAGGAGCTATAGCCAAATGCACCTCTCTTTCCAAAAGAGAGAAAATGTACTAGAAAACCACTGGCAGAGCCTATGCGGGCGACAATCCTGCCAAATGCATGGGAGGTGCGTGGAACCCGGGAGCCTCGCTGTGACCTCAGGCAAGGCCCCTCCCTCCGAGCCTCCCTTCCTGGGCTATATAATGGGGGGCTGGTCTAGATCATCTCCTGGGGCCCCTTTACTCGGCCTACGTGCCTCCCTCCCAAAAAGAAAAACAAGAGGGAACGAAAAGACATGGGTGGTTTCTCTTGTTCCATCTCCAAGGCCAACTCCCCGAAAATGTCCAGCGTGACATAGATTTAACATAAACAGCGGTGCGCTCACACTCCCAAAGACCCCAAAAGGAGGCCCAGATGGGCTATTTTTATCCTTTTAAGACACATACACACTCCAGCCCCCGCCACCCCCACCCAGGAGAGTCTGTCCAGTTGATGTTTTACGAGAAGACAAGAGCTCCAGTTAAGGGTGCTAATTAAACAGCTTCGGCTGTGGGCAGGAGAGAGGCTGGAGCAGACCTCCTCTCGGGCATGATGTCACCGCAATAGTGCGTTTCTCATGACCCAAGAATGTGAGTGTGTTTGCACTGCACGTTGAAGTCCATGATGCAAGCCCAGCCTGGTAAACAGGCCCCAGACAGGCAGCCCCGGCGAGGCCTGGCGGGGGCCCAAGGCATGCTTAACTCCTTCCTGGCAGAACTGGCTGGTGGGCCGCCCAGATTTGGCCAAGACGCCTTCTCACCTCAGCCCCCCCCTTCTCTCGCAGGCAGGGTCCTTGGTCGGGAGGGGTTCGGGGATTCGGAGCCTCTCGGGAGACCTGTACTCCCACGCACCTGCGCCTTTTGCTTGCTCTAGAGCAGTGGTTCTCCACCTTCCTAATGCCGCGACCCTTGAATACAGCTCCTCATGTTGTGGTGACCCCCGATGCCATTGTTTACAAATTGAACATAATTAAAGCATAGTGGTTAATCACAAAAACAACATGTAATTATATGTGTTTTCCGATGGTCTTAGGCGACCCCTGTGAAAGGGTCGTTCGACCCCCAAAGGGGTCGCGACCCACAGGTTGAGAACCGCTGCTCTAGGGCCTTGCATAGGGGACACCTCTGCCCTGAGTCTCAGTTTTCTCATCTGTACAATGGGGAGAGGAACCAGGCCTCGATCCTTGATCGTCAGCTCCACGGTCCGGAAAACCTAGACAACCGAGGGCTTTTCTCTGTATTCGAAGAAAACACACTTGGAGGCAAGACCTGACCTGGACACGGACTGAGGCTACGTAGGACCTTCAGTCCACTTAGAGGCGATGCTCACATTCCTCACCACAGAAATAGCCATATGTTTGATTGGAGGTGGGTGGGCTCAGACCCCACTGGATCACCTTTTAACACCAACCCTCCCCACCCCCCCAGGATTCTGAATTCTCAAACCCATCCAGCCCCTTGATCAGGGGCTGAGGGACGGGGCTTAGCTCTGACCCTACTGTGTCCCAAGCAGCCAGCTCAACGCCTGGCACACAGCAGGCGCCCAAGCAATAGTTGTTAAATTAACAGCTGAAATTATTCATACCCCATCACTGCCATGGCGGCGATTATGGGGAAACTGAGGCCCGGGCCTCGGAACTGGCCTGCCCTGTATCCTTTCCCACAGAGGGAGTCCCGACTTTCCCCAAAAAAGGGAGCTGCTCACATTTCCCATTTCCCGGCTGGCGGGCCGGCCGCTCACAAACAGCCTGGTGACCCCCCTCCCGCATTCCAGGGCGGCAACCTCCCCGGCTGGCTGGTTTGCGGGCATCTCCCGAGTTTTCTTTGGCAAAAGGTTCTGATGATTAAAAAGGAGGGGGGCATGCAGAAAGCTAGGGGTCGGGAAGGAGTGGTCCCAGGGCAGAGTGGGGGTGAGGGGTGTCTGGGGAAGATGGGATCTGTTGGCCGGCCTGAGATGATGTGGACCAGATTCTAGGATCCCTCCAAGGACTGTGAATGTGTCAGCCAGGCCCTGCTTTCAGCCTAGGGCTGGAGACTTATCCAGACCCGTGCAGAGCTGCCAGGATGGAAAAGGTCTCCCCAGGATGGTCTGACCTACCCCCAACTGCTATGGGACCCCAAGTAACTCCTTTTGCCTCTCAGGTCTTAGCGTGCTTGGAGAACCTAGCACTGTGGAGCAGAGCTGAGGGGAGAGATACAGGCTTGAGTCCAAGCCCAGACTCTTCCTCTTGGCTGAGTGGTGAGTTAGGACAAGTCACTTTTTCTCTCTGAGCCTCAATGACCTTATCTGCAAGATGGCACTGAGTTATAGGGATGTGGTTCTGATAAACGTACCTGGCACATAATGAAGGAACGTTAGATACCATCCCCCGTGGCCTGGATAAGCCTCCTGGTCTGATGTGCAATGACAATCTCATTGTCTCAGCTCTCTGTGTGGCCTGTGGACTGCCCCTTCAGTCAGTCTTCCCACCTGTAATAAAGATAAGGCCTCACCAGGACTGTAGTAAGGACAAGGCTTGGCCATGGATATTGGTTGATCAGTTATCTCCTGGTGCCTGGTCTGCAATCCTAAAGGGGCTTCTAGTCTGGAAGGAGAGACCATATGGAAAGTGCCTGGCACAGGTAGGTGCCCACTGGATGAAAGGAAGGAAGGGTGGATGGATGGATGGATGGATGGATGGATGGATGGATGGATGGATGGATAAATGGATGGATAAATGGATGGATGGATGGATGGATGGATGGATGGATGGATGGATGGATGGATGAATGGATAAATGGATGGATGGATGGATGGATGGATGGATGGATGGATGGATGGATGGATTGGTGGGTGGGTGGATGGGTCGATGGATGTTAAATGGATGGATGGATGGATGGATGGATGGATGGATAAATGGATGGATGGATGGATGGATGGATGGATTGGTGGGTGGGTGGATGGGTCGATGGATGATAAATGGATGGATGGATGGATGGATGGATGGATGGATGGATTGGTGGGTGGGTGGATGGGTCGATGGATGATAAATGGATGGATGGATGGATGGATGGATGAAATAAATGACTTACTCCAGGCCACAGAGTTAGGAAGGTACTTTTCCTGATACCTCACAATGGGCCCTGGAGGATGCAGAAGAACTGGTTTGAGAGAGAGGGGCACTCCACGTGCAGGGACTGCATGAGCAAAGGCTTGGGGTTAGGAATTGTTGTGGCTTGGATGAGACACTGTCCCATATCTTCTCTTTCAGTAACTTCCTCAACAAGACTCTAGAGGAGGGGATCTGAATGGAGGCTCTCCCAAGAGTTCTCTGGGGCAGAGCCAGGAGGTTGTGTAGGGAGAGGGCCCCAAGCCCAGATGAGCAGGCAGGAGCAAGCCCAGGCTGCAGGCCGGGCCTCGGAGGGACTGGTCTGGCCATATTTGGTTTTCAAGGAACTTGGAGGGTTCTTGCTGGCCCTGCTGCCCACACACACAGGAGTGAGGCCACCCACAGTTACTGAATCAAGCAGGCAGCTGGGCTCGGAGCAGAGGCCCCACGATGGGGTGACTGTCACACAACTGTTCAGAGCCTGGCCTCTACAATTAAGACGATAAGGGTCCACCCTAGCTGGTTTGCTCAGTGGATAAAGTGTCGGCCTGTGGACCGGAGGGTCCTGGGTTCGATTCCGGTCAAGGGCATGTACCTTGGTTGCGGGCTCCTCCCCAGCCCGGGCCCTGGTCGGGGTGCGTGCAGGAGGCAACCAATCAATGTGCTCCTCTCACATCCATGTTTCTCTCTGTCTTTCCCTCTCTCTTCCACTCTCTCTAAAAATCAATGGAAAAAATATCCTCGGTGAGAATGAACAAAAAATAAATAAATAAATAACCCAAATATTTTAAAAAATGAAGAAGAATCAAGTGACTGAATAAGCTGTAACAAACAGTTCTAAATCAGAGCCTCTCCGCATGACAGGCAGGAGACCAGAACGGCTTTCTAAACTCATTAGCTCATCTCCCTCATATCAGGAGGCACCTCTGGCCCTACCAGGAGCCAGGAGCTATGGGGGGAGCCAGGCCAGGGCCCTGGCCCGAGGAATCATTACCTGGCCAGAACTTGCCAGACTCTGGGATTCCACATCCCAGTCAAGTGTTCTTTGCAGCTGGAACACAAAATTGCCAACATTTTGTAATTTGTCAAGGTACATTAAAAAAAATAATAATAAAGCACTACTTTCTACCGTCACCATAAAATTTAATAAGGACTAATCTCAGAATTAACCAACTTTTTAAAAATTACCTTTATCGTCCTGGCTGGGTGGCCCAGGTGGTTGGAGCGTGGCCCCGAACACCAAAAAGGTTGCGGCTCAATCCCCAGTTGGGACGTGTACTCTCACTTTGATGTTTCTTTCTCTCTCTCAATCCCATCCTCTCTCTCTATAAAAGTTAATAAAAACATATCCTCGGGTGAGGACTAAGAATAAAAAGTTTCCTTTATAAGTAACTCACCACATTGTCCTAGTTTTCTCACTAACCCCGGGCCAGGGAGAATTTTATCTCGAACAGGCATGTGGCGATCTCCAGATGAACGGGAGCGATAGAACATTTATGCAAATAACCCAGAGTAGCCATATTCATTTAGTGTCTTTGGGTTGAGAGACACATAAAACTATTCTGGCTACCTTAATAGCTCCAGTCTACCAATAAAATTTATTGCTGGTAATATTAACATTGATTCCTTGGTTAAGGTGTCTGCTGGGCTTCTCTGTTGTAAAGGGTCTCTTTGTAATTAGTTAAGTATCTTGGGGGGTGATACTAAAGGCTATGCAGAAATACAGATTTCTCATCATTTCCAGTTCTTTTTAAAAGTGCCATCAAATGTACACATTCTGCTTTTATTCCACAAACATCAAGTGCTCACCCACCGTGTGCCGAATACTGGCCTAACGTGCACGGCTTGGCAATGTGCAGCCCTGTGATCTTGCTGGATCTTAGGATCCTTACCTGCAAAATGAATATAATTATATCTGATGCCCTAGGCGGTTTGGTTCAGTGGATAGAGCATGGACCTGCGGACTTAAGCGTCCTGGGTTCGATTCCGGTCAAGGCCACATACCTTGGTTGCAGGCTCAATTCCGGCCCCGGTCAGGGTGCGTAGGGGAGGCAACCAATCGATGTGTCTCTCTTATATCAGTCTTTCTCTCTCTGTCTTCCACCTCCCTTCCACTCTCTCTAAAACTCAATGGAAAAATGTCCTTGGGTGAGGATTAGCTAACTAAATATACACACATTAATCTTAAAAGTAATAATTATGGTTCTATCTGACCACCCAGGGCTGCTGAGGAGAAAGGAGGGCCGAGCTGGTGAGCATGTTCTGCTAACTGGGTTGTTCATTCTCCTTCCAAAGTGCCCAGCCCTGTCCTAACCTCCACCTATTGGCAGTCTCCTGCCCGAACCCATGCCCGCAGGCTTCTGTCTTTCCTCCCTGGCCAGACTCCCCTTTCCTATGTGCCAAGCCTTGCTCGTGACGTCATTGAATACGTTTTGGAGTCACTGGGCAAGCCTTGTGGAGACTGACCATTTCCTCCGGAGACCCTGCCTGCAATTTGGGGAGCTGCCTTGAGGCGCCAAGGGACGCCTGGCACCTGTGGGTGGCAGGCAGGCGATCCCTCCTCCCGTAGCAGAAACAAGGGGGAGAAGTAGGCACTGCCTTCCTCCAACAACGTTTTGGCCCTAAAAAAAAGGAAACTCTTGGAACCCAGGGAGTGCTGAACAAGCCCAGACGGTTACTTGTGTCCCACTGAGTGACCTAACATGGTCATACTTTAAAGTAACAATTGCAAAATCTGAAAAGATGGGCCCTCGCCGGTGTGGCTCGGGGGATAGAGCATCGGCCTGAGGACCAAAGGGTCCCGGGTTTGATTCCCGTCAAGGGCATGTCACTCGGTTGCAGGCTCCTCCAGGACCTGGGCCCTGGCCGGGGTTCATACAGGAGGCTGCCATCAATGTGTTTCTCTCACATTAATATTTCTCGCTGTCTCTCCCTCTCCCTTCCATTCTCCCTAAAAATCACTGGAAAAAATATCCTCGGGTGAGGATTAACAACAATAACAACAACAAAAAGTGAAAAGATGAGCTCGCCCCTGACCCAGCCTCCTAACTCAACAGCACTTTTAGTTTGAGAACCGGATGTTAGTGGGCCCAGAGGAAGGTACAAGCTAATCTCCTTCAATAACTCAGAAGAGGCTTTCAAACCTTACCCGGGGGGTTCCTCACTGCCCTCTCTCAATATTTTCCCACAAACAGACCTGAGGCTCCTTTTGACTGCCAGTCCCTCGCTCTCCTCCCGGCCCCTCCGCTGTCTTGTGCACCAATTAGCTGGTGACTAATTGCTCCTTAATTGTGAACCTGCTGGCCCATTCCCAGCTCCCACCCACACAGGCTGGCATGTGCATCCTCCAGGGAAAGGCCTTGTGTGAGTCCCGTGGTTCACAGGCCCCACTGCTGTGGGTTGAACCTCCTCTTAGGATCCAGGTCTTGTTCTAGGCCCCGAGGACTCGGTCGGTGGTGAGCGAGACAGACTCGGTCCTTGCCTTCTCAGAGCTCACATCTAGCAGGAGCCAAACAGCAGCAACGAAATAATTTCAGATAAGAGTGGGTATGAAAATAAATAAAACAAGGTAACACAGTACTGAGTACTGCTTGGCGCTTCCGATAGGTGCGCCGGGAAGGCCTCTCTATGGAGGTGACGTTGGAGTTGAGACATGAATGCTAATCAGGACCCAGCAGGAGTGAAGGTGAGGAGGCAGAGTGGTCCAAGCAGAGAGCAAGGCAAGAGCAAAGGCTGGGGAGGTTGGGGAGGGGGGCGGGGGGGGGAACCAGCATGGCCTGAGAAGCACTCATTGCATCCATTCAGCCCCCAGGGATTCAGGAGTCAGACATCGGGTTAAAAAGTTGGAGCAGCCCTGACTGGTTTGGCTCAGTGGATAGAGCATCGGCCTGCGGACTTAAGCGTCCCAGGTTCGATTCCAGTCAAGGGCATGTACCCTGGTTGCAGGCGCATTCCCAGTGGGGAGAGTGCAGGAGGCAGCTGATCGATGTTTCTAACTCTCTATCCCTCTCCCATCCTCCCTGTAAAAAATCAATAAAATATATTAAAAAAAAAAAAAAGTTCGAGCAATGCCCTGGCCAGTTTGGCTCAGTGGATAGAGCGTCGGCCTGCAGACCGAAGGGTCCCAGGTTCGATTCTGGTCAAGGGCACATGCCTGGATTGTGGGCTCAGTCCAATGTGCAGGAGGCAGCCGATCCATGATTCCCTCTCATCATTGATGTTTCTCTCTCTCTCTTCCTCTCCCTTCTTCTCTGAAATCAATAAAAATAAATTTAAAAAAATAAATAAAGTTGGAGCAAAACATCCCTCCCTCTCCGTGTTGGCAGAGACTGGGGGTGGGGTGTACTCCTCCTGGACCTGCCCTCAGAAGGAGGAATTATTCATCTGATTAAGTCAAATTCCAGGGTCCTGATTGGTCCTTGCTGGTAATCAGGGTGATGTTTCTTCAAGGTCTCAAACTGCACAGTCCCATGGGGGGGGGGGGCGGGGAGCGGGGAGTGGGGAGCTTAGGGCGGAACCCCCGGAGGGTCTGCTTCAGAGGAAGCGGCTGCCCTGGAGGAATCCACACCCAGGTTTGAGACCCCAGAAACACAAATTTGGATTGTCACATGAAGTTTCATGATTTTTAAATGTTAACGACAAATTCAAAAAGACTTTTTAAAAAATATATATATATTTGATTGATTTCAGAGAGGAAGGGAGAGACAGACAGAGAGAGAGAGATCAATGATGAGGGAGAATCATTGATCGGCCCACCTCTTCCAGATAAGCCTGGAATCCTAGCCTCCCAGGGGAGGGGCACAAAAATCTGGGTCTTGCTCTAACCTTTGGGAGAACAGGTTAGAAATCTTTCCAGAAATCGGAGGCGAGGGAACATCTTGTGCTTCAAGCCCAGAGAAGCTGTGACTGCAGTGACCGGGGGCTGGCCCTCCCACATCAGATGGCCCTGAGGTCTATGGCTGTTGTGTGACCCAGGCATAGCTCACATTCCCTCTGCGCTGCAGTATCAGGACGCAAAGTGTACAGAGATAAGAGCTCAGCCTCTGGGATCGAAGCTCTGGGCCCAAATCCTCACTCCCTTGCTGATGGCCCAGGGCAAGTTCCTTCCCCACTCCGGGCCTCACATTTCTCATCTATAAAACGGGTGCGAGAAAAAAGCCATCCCCCCACCCCATCCGCCGGGGGCTGTTGCGACAACTGAATGGGCGGGTGCTTGATGTGAATGCATGCTGCTGCAAATGACCCCAACGTGGGCTTAGTAGCTGGACAGGTGGCATCAGCATCATCTCAACCAAAACCCCATGTTTTATGTGTGTTAATCCTCACCCGAGGATATTTTCCCATTGATTTTTAGGGAGAGTGGGAAAGACAGAGAGAAACATCCATGTGAGAGAAACATGTCGATTGATTGCCTCCTGTACGAGCCTCAACCAGGGTCCCGGCCCAGGAGGAGCCTGCAACCGAAGTATGTGACTTTGACTGGAATCGAACCCTGGACCCTTTGGTCCACAGGCCGACACTCTGTCCACTGAGCCAAACCGGCTAAGGCCAAAAGCCCATTATACGGAGGAGAAGACAGAGGCTCGAGCCAGTGATGCGACTTGCCAAGGCCACACAGCTAAGGAGCAGGGATGTCCCCAGCATACTCAGGTCTGTCTGATTCCAGAAGCCCAAGTTGTAACCTCTCTAAAGTTAGGGGGTTCTGGGTTCGAGTCTCAACTCTGCCCCTTGCAGTCACAGGAGCTTGAGCTATTCTCTTTTTTCTCTGGGTCTCGTTTTTTGCCTCATCTAAACACATGACAATCTGCCCATGATGACTTATGTATTTTCCTCAAATGGGAAAATACACAGGAAGTGCCTCGCACAGTGCCCAGGATGGACATGTCTGTGGCCAGCAGTTGAGGCTGTCCTAATAATCATCAGAGGCAAGTTGCATAACTCTCTGAGCCTCAGTTTCTCTATCCATCAAGTAGGACTAATAGCAGCCTCATCTCACTGGGGTGGTCGTAAAGAATAAATGAGTTACTGTGGGCTAAGCCTTAGCACAATGCTGCCCTTACTATTTTTTTTTTTTTTCCCAGTGAGGAAGGGAGAGGGAGAGACAGATAGAAACATCAGTGATGAGAGAGAATCATTGATTGGCCGCCCCCTGCAGGCCCCCCACTGGGGATCGAGCCTGCAACTGGACTCAAACCCAGGACCTTTTAGTCTGCAGGCCAATGCTCTATCCACTGAGCCAAAGGGGCTAGGGCACTTGGTATTCTTTTTAAAGTTCTGAAACCTGTTGTAGGCCAGCATGAGACTGCGGGGGACCCCAGTCCCCCCACTGGCCGCAGCTCCAGGCATTGCCCTTGCTGCCAGTCAGCTATTATTAGGCCTCGAGTCCTCATCTTCAATCCAGATGGGGAGCCAGAGGGGCGGACAGGGCCGGGCCGGGCTGGGCCGGGCTGGTGGAGGGCTGGGAACAGGCTGGAAGGCTGGTTTGGGCTTGGGCCCCACCCTGCCTGCAGCCGGTCCAAGCTGCCACGTCTGCACTTGGCTCTGAGGTCTGCACCAAGCCCGCCTCCCACCATGGCCGCCTCCTCGGGGAAGGTTAGCAGTGTTTCCACAGCCTCAGCACTTTTCTGCCCGCCCCAGGGAGGCCAGGCCTGTGCGGAAACTCTGAACTGGACACGGCTCGCCTCTGCAGCCTGCAAAGGGGCCGAGTACTCTCTCGTCTCCTGGGGAAAGGGCCCACACAGCTGGGTTCAAGTCCCAGCCCTATCGGCAACACGCTGTGTCAACTTGAACAAGTGACATTTCCTCTCTGAGCCTTTTCTTTCTTTTTCAAATTGATTTCAGAGAGGAAGGGAGAGGGAGGGAGGGAGGGAGGGAGAGAGAGAGAGAGAGAGAGAGAGAGAGAGAGAGAGAGAGAGAGAGAGAGAAACATCAATGAGGAGAGAGAATCATGGATCAGCTGCCTCCTGCACGCCCCACACTGGGGACGGAGCCTGCAACCTGGGTATGTCCCTGACTGGGAATTGAACCGTGACCTCCTAGTTCAGGGGTCCTCAAACTACGGCCCGCGGGCCACATGCAAATACAAATATTGTATTTGTTCCCGTTTTGTTTTTTTACTTCAAAATAAGATATGTGCAGTGTGCATAGGAATTTGTTCATAGTTTTTTTTTTAAACTATAGTTCGGCCCTCCAACGGTCTGAGGGACAGTGAACTGGCCCCCTGTTTAAGAAGTTTGAGGACCCCTGTCCCAGTTCATAGGTCAACACTCAACCGTTGAGCCACAGCGGCCGGGCTGAGCCTTTTCTTTTATCTGTAAAATGGATATAATCATAGCACCTACCTCACAGGGCTGTGGTGGTGATTCAGTGAGTGAATGGCACATAGTAGGCACTCAGTATGCGCCGGTTATTGTCATTTCATGCTTGGGTGTGCCGGGTCCTGAGGGGGAAACAAGGGATTTAGGAAACTGGGGACCCGGAGTGCAGAGTGGTTCCACCCCCTACTTCTGTGCAACCTGAAGCCTGTGCCGGAGAAGGCAGGGACTCAGAGTACCTATTCGGACCACAAAGTGGGCATTTGGACTCTATGGTGCCAAGATCCCGCTCCTGGCTCACCAGTTCGATTCCCGGTCAGGGCACATGCTTGGGCTGCAGGCTCCATCCCCAGTGTGGGGCCTGCAGGAGGCAGACAATAGTGATTCTCTCATCATGGATGTTTCTCTCTCTCTCTCTTGCTCTCCCTTCCTCTCTGAAATCAATAGAAAATATATATTTTTTAAAAGAAATATGACAAGACCCCATGTGGGAAGAGATTCCAAATGGTAGAGGGCAGGGTGCCCAGGGTTCTGGGTTCGAATTCTGTGTGAGGTGCTGGTGTGGCTTGGTCTCACTGAGCCTATCTTCTCATTTATATGATGATAGTCCTACCTCACAGGGTTCAAGCTGTGAGGGTCATGATGATAACAAATAGCCACTCATATATTAGAAGGGTGATCTGGAGCCAAGTTCCACCCAATGGACAGCAATTACGTGGGGCCCCTGCCATGAGTCTAGATGACATCAGGCATCAGGGAACCCCCAGAAGTCACAAAAATCCGGCCCAGCCCATAAGAACCCTGTCCTATGTCCAAGAGGGTGGACTCTTGGGGTTCATCACAGCTCAGTGGGCGTCTCAAGCCCCCTAAGGCCTTCTTCCCGGGGCCCGCGTGCCTACGAGTTTCCTACATTGAAGAGCCACTCTGGCCTCAGCTGAGTAGCTCAGTTGGTTAGAGCATTGTCCCAATACGCCAAGGTTACGGGTTCGATTCCTGGGCACCTACAAGAATCAACCAATGAATGCATAAGCAAGTGGAACAACAAATGGAGGTTTTTCTCTTTCTCTCTCTCTCTTAAAAAAAAAAAAAATCAACAGTCATTCCTTTCCCATCCCTCAGCACATGGGGCCAGCCCCCTTCTCCTCCTCCAGGCCGGAAGTTTATCTGGCACTGTCACTCAGAGGACACAGCAGCTGGATGACATCATGGAGGAGACCGCCTTGCCAAACTGGTTTTCCAAACAGGTCTCCAGCCCCACTCCTGGGGCTGCCGCCATGACACTAGGGGCCTCCAATTCTGCCTATTTGACGAGGAAGACCCAAGCCCATGGATCCAGCCAAGCCCAACAAGAACCAATTCTTCTCCTCTAGAGACCCCATGGCCTGCCTAACCTACCGGAGTTTTCCCCAACAAAGTCCTCACAGTCCAACCTCCCTTCCTTTGCCCATGCTGTTCCCTTCTCCATGCTGCTTTTCCCCATCCCCTCAGATGCCAAACAGCAAGTGAGGGCTTTGTTCTTGCCACCATTTAGACTCCACACACCACGTCTCTCTCCCTTCTGCCACTAGGCTATGAGACTACAACAGCAGGACCAACCTGGATCCACTTCTAGCCCCTCCAACCCTCGCAATGCCCAGCAGCCCCCGGACTCCCTCATAGGCCCAAGGTCTTGGCCTTGGCTGACCTCACAGCCACTTGTGAGCACATCCCAAGTGGGGTCTCCCAGACAGTCCTGGAATTTTTTAAAAAATATATTTTTATTGATTTCAGAGAGGAAGGGAGATAGGGAGAGAGATAGAAACATCAATGATGAAAGAGAATCATGGATCGGCTGCCTCCTGCACGCCCCCTACTGGGGATCGAGTCAGCAACCCAGGCATGTGCCCTGATTGGGAATTGAACCCTGACCTCCTGGTTCATAGGTTGATGCTCAACCACTGAGCCACGCCAGCCGGGCCAGTCTTGGAATTTTAAGGTGTCTAGTCTGGCAGGAACGGACTTAGAGAATTGAGGCCACAATCACCCCATTGTGAAGATGAGGCAACTGGGGTTTCCATGGGACCAGTACTTAGCCTAGGGTGGAGCCAGGGCTAAGATTCGCCACCCCTCCTGAGTCCTGACCCCAGGCCTGGGCTTTCCCTGCAGAATCCTGGCTGGGGAAAATGGGGCATGGAGGGTGTGGGGGGGGGAGGGGAGAGCTCACAGGGTGATTCAGGGATCTGGCACTGCCAGCCTGGTACAATATTTATTCTCAAACTCAGGCACTGGAGCAAAATATTACCCTTGGCCCCCTGAGCTGCTCCAGCTACTCCCCCACTCTGCCAAGTCCTAGGTTGGACCTGGAGGAATCCGGGCCCTTCCTGTTACACCCCCTAGCCCTGGGAGGGCCTGATGTGGGCCAGTCCAATTCCCCCATTTTACAGATGGACAGACTGAGGCCCAGGCCTCCCCAATGCCCATAAGGTATGTTCACCCTGCTCAGCTGGTATTCAGGGCACGTCACAGATAAAACCACCCCACCTCCATTTCTGCTCCATCGATGGCCCATCTCTCCTCCCTTCCCCATTTACATACAAACCTCCCGGCTTCTACTCACGCCGTTTCTCGGTCACAAATGCCCTTCCATGCCTTTCCCCCTCTATTCTGTGGGGTGGGTTTCTTTCCATCCTTCCTCAAGGATCAGTTTGCACATCACCTCCTCCGAGGAGTCTTCCAGGATTCCCCCTAGCCTAGAGGCAGCAAGGTGGAGGAAAGGGACTTGGACATGGGCAGAATGCCACTCAAGTTTGAACGCCATTACCAGGCCAAGGTGCCCTCGCCTCCCAGAGCTTCTTCGGCTTCCTCCTCTGCAGAATCCGGGTCAACTTGCAAGAGGGCAACCCCTGTGTCTGACACGCAGCAAGTGCTCAGGAACCGCCAGGACCCTCCTCTCAGGATGTTTACGCGTCCCGGGCTGTGGCTGACGCTTCCCCAGCCGCGCACGGAACTGCCCTTTGATCTTTATTTCACCGTCAACACCATCCCGCCCCACCCCTTGCAGGAAGGAAGGGCAGAGGCAGGCAGGTAGGAGGACCCCAGCCCTGAGGGCTTAAGGTACCGAGAATTCCTGAACTTGTGTCAGACCCAACAAGCCCCGACTCAGACTCACCTGTGCGGTTCTTCCCAGCTTCGCGGAGGGGGGCGGGGCGGAGCTAGCAAGAAGCAGGCCATTCATTCGAGCCTGGAGCTGCCCCTCAGGCCGGGCGGAAAGGTGTGCCCCGCCCCAAGGGGCTGTGCCAACGGGCGTGCGAGGTTTGAAGTAGGACCGAGTTGGCCTTGGAGGGCGCTGACTCATGCTACCAGGATAAGATGGCATCTGGGTCACGTCGAGAGGGTCTAGACGGGGCCTGCCCGGGGGAAGGGGGCCGGGCTGTTTGCTCCTCCTCCTGTGGGACCTGAACCAGTCCACACCCCTCTCAGCACCTTGCTTTTCCCATGGGTAAAAAGGAGCCACCTGGCGAGGATGCGGGGGTGAAATAGGACACCTTTAAAAGAGTATCAGAGCCCCAGCTGGTTTGGCTCAGTGGAGAGAGAGTCGGCCTGCGGACTGAAGGGTCCCAGGTTCAATGCCCAGTCAGGGCACCTACCTGGATTATGGGTTTGGTTTGATCCCCAGTGTGGGACGTGCAGGAGGTAGCCAATCAATGATGCCCTCTCATCATTGATGTTTCTCTCTCTCACTTTCCCTTTCTCTCTGAAATCAATAAAATATATATATATTTTTAAAAAAGAGTATACTGGACCTCTCTAAATACGGGTAGAGGTGGTAGAGGTGGGGTGGGTGTGTGGGTAGTCACAGAGGATCCTCTAGAGGTGGTAGATGGTGGGGTAGATGTGGGGTGGCACTCAAGTCTAAGAACCACACCACACATAACCAGTCCCCAAAATGGCACAGAGATGGCATCAAGAAACCCCCGATCACAAAGTTTCGAATCTCTTAAGTGGGCAGACCCTGAGTTCCTGAGGAACATGCGCTGTGCCAAGAAGCACAACAAGAAGAGCCTGAAGAAGATGTAGGCCAACCACGCCAAGGCCATGAGCGCATGAGCAGAGGCCATCAAGGCCCTGGTCAAGCCCAAGGAGGTCAGGCCCAAGATCCCAAAGGGCGGCAGCCGTGAGCTCAGTGGACTTGCCTACATGGCTCACGCCAAGCTTGGGAAACGTGCTGGTGCCTGCATCGCCAAGGGTCTCAGGCTCTGCAGGCCAAAGCCAAGGCCGAAACCAAGTCCCAGGCTGCGGGTGTGGCTGCAGCACAGGCTCAGGCTCAAGCTCAGGCTCAGCTGTGAGGACAGAAGGACTGATGTGATCCCTGGGCTCCTGTCTGCATGGAGCTGGTGTCCTCCTGTGCTATGTGTACAAATAAACCTGAGGCAGGATCTGCCTAAATAAATAAACAATAAAAATAAAGTAAATGAGGTGATACTATTATTGTTTTTATTTGACACACAGGACACCAGACCCCACCTCCCAGGCTCCAACTCCTTTTGGTCTCCATGGAGACCGGTGGGAGGCTCCCGGGCCTCCTGCAAGGGCGACGGGGCGGCTTTCCCCAGTGGGTCTGAGCTCGGTGGGTCCCCTGGCTGACTCGTTGTGTAGTCTTGGGCATGTTGGCTTTCTCTGGGCCTCAGTTTCCTCCATTTGTTGAATGAGAGTCTGAACTCCATATTCCCAATTTTGGGGATCCCAACGCTGAAAGAGGGAGATCCTGGGGGGGCTTGGAAGGGAGACGCATGGCCGATGAGGGCAATGTCTGCGCAAAGATGTGGCGGCCGAGAGAGGGCTGCTGTGTGACTGATCCTGCTCCATCTGCGGGGGTCCCTGAGATGCGCCAACATGGGGTCAAGATGCCGCCGATTACGCAGTCGCTCCTCGGAGGTGGCCCCGACCAGGTGTCCCCCCAAAGCAGCCTGGGGCCGGCGACCAAACCCAGCCACTGACGCGGGAAGGGGGCGGAGTCCAGGGAGGGGACGTGGTCTCAGGAACAAAGAGGAGGGCTGTCCCGAAGGCGCCGCGACGCGGGCGATCGCGCGCCTCTTACCCCGGCGCTGGGCGCCCTCCTGGACTTTGGCGCAAACTGCGTCCTCCGGCCGATGCCCACGCGACCAGCCGGGCCCCCGCGGCCGAGGTCCCAGGACTACAACCCCCGACGCTACTGGTCCGCGAGGGGCGTGGCCGGCAAATTGAATTTCCCCAATGGGGCACGAGGGTGGGCGGGACCCTCCCCAGGGTTGGCTGGCGCGGCGGGGCGGGGCGGGGCTGGCCGGGCTGCTGGCGCGGCTGGACAGACAGCCCAGCCAGAGTCCGGAGGACGGTTGCGGAGCGGGCCTGGGATCCCAGGCGTCACGCCTTCTGCCTGACACATTCCTAGTCCGTCTGTCGGATCCTGAACCACCTACCCTGACCTGAGCCCGCGCGCGGCTGGCGAGCCGGACTGAGAGGTGGGTGTGCGGACCTCCGGGTCCCGGAGTGGAGCCGGGATCTCTGGGCGTGGGTTCTGGGACTCTCAGACCTGGGAGCCCCCGCCCGTCCGCGGGGCTTCTAAACCCTGGGATAAGGTTCGGAGGCCAGGAGGCTCCACCACCTCCACTGGGCGGGTGTGTGTGTGTGGGGGGGGGGGGGGCTTGCAGACACTCCGGGGAAGTCCCCCACAATCGCCACGAACCCAAAAGTGTGCGACAGAGAGTGTGGGCCAGCAGCGGGAATACCTGAGGAAAAGGACTTCCTACAATCCCCTGGAAGCCCTAGATTACGGATTAGGGACCCCTGCCCTCAGAAGTCATGGACGGGGGGAGACTCAGAGTGTCCACAGAACCTAAATCTGGTGATGGGTGGGTGACACTCTTGGGGGTGCGGGGTTTACCCCAAGGTAGGTAGATAAGAAGCAAGGACTCCAACAGAGGGAGGGTGGGAGGCTGACATCTGTGCGAGCCGACAGGGAAGGGAAAAGCCAGCAACTGGAACTGGCAGGGTCCAGCGAAACCAACAGTGTTGATTGGGACCCTGCCCACCACCCCCAGACCCATTCACCGGATTGGGTGACTCAACAAGTGACTGTTCTGGGGACCGGGAAGGGTTGAGTGAGGGATGAATCAACAAAATGGGGGAATCCTGGGGCCATTTCGGTCCCCATACATTAACTAAGCACCAGGCTGTGGACCCTCCGATGCCAGAAAAACATTGGGGCTGCAGGAGGGAGGAACGAACTGCACTGGGGGGCTGGGCCAGGATGTAGGGAGCCCCCCTGATGGGTAATGATGGGGCAGAAGGGGGCTGTCCTGAGTGCCCGGGGGCACTTTGGAAGGGGTCTTCAGAAGCCAGAGGCGGCTCAGATTTTCCCCCTACCCTCTGGGTCTTTGGGATCCTCCTCCCCTCCCCCCTGGGGCAAATCCCGGGTCCCCTCTAATCCTCAGTTTGTCTAAGTCCAGAGGTTGGCCGGGTCAGTTTCTTAAGACCCTTCCGGCCGGGGAATTGGATTATAAGTGTGTGAATTTAGCAAAAGGAGCTGGGTGCCTGGACCCCTTGCTTCAGGGCAGTTGGCATCAGGGGGACGGCAAAAAGGGGAGGCGTGGAGAGGGGTGTTTACAGAGGGCTGTCCTTGGGAATTGAAAGACAGGGTGTTACCTTCAAGGCCTAAGTCACTGAAGGGAATGAGAGTGGCAGTAACAGCGAGGACTTGGATGTGGGCTCAGCCCACAGCCAGAGGCTGAGCTTTTGGGGGGTAGTGGAGCTGGACAGACCCTGGGGATGGGTGGGTGGGGCAGGAAACTGTGGAGTCTGGCGAGCACCCCCTGGTGGTGATCACAGCTTGGGTGGGCCTTGCTGGGGCCCAGCTTCTCAATCCAGTACACTACTCTAGCGCAGAGGGCAACTCCAACCAAAAGCCACATCACAGGTAGCAAGGATAGGACAACAACGAATGATCATGGGTAAGAGGAGAAACTTTACCTATAAAATGGGAGGGGGGATGTGTGTGAGGCACTGGAAGAGACCCCCACAGGCCTGACTTATGTCTGTCCCCTGCAGAATTCCCTGAGCTGGTGTTAGGTGCCACAGGCACTGAGGATCTCACCAGGAGGGGACGCACGGAGCTAGGGGCCAGCAAGATGGCGGACGAGGCCTTAGCTGGGCTGGATGAGGGCGCCCTGCGGAAGCTGGTAAGTGACCCCAGTGTCCCCCATGTGAGGCCAGAGAGGCAGGGCCTACTAGGCTACCTCTCAGTGGACAAGAGGAGGTGATGGGCAGTGGGGAGCAGAAGGAAGGCTCACGGGAACAGGGCTAGGCCTGTTCCACATGGTTGATGCAGAGGCCCCTGTGGCATATGCCTGTCCGTGCCAGGTGCTGAGGCCTGATCCCGCCCAGCCCCCAACGGCTACCACCTGTTTAAACAGTAACTTGCTCAGGACTCACCCATATGCAGCCACAAGTGTGGGGAGGCTAGATGGGGCTCTTCCTGGCAACAGCCTGGGCAGTGCCCACCCCTGGACGCTGGCCCCATGATAAAGCAGCAGACGTGATTAATAATGCCAGGGCACAGCAGGGGGGGCAGGCTGGGTGCTGGGCACACCATCTCCCAGAATGGACACAGCAACTCTGAGAGCAAAGAGGACTCTGCCTCAGAGAAGTGAAATCACCCGCCCAAAGGCACCCAGCTGGGAAGAGGGTGTGCCAGGATCCAAACAAACCTCCAGGGGGACCCTGGAGAACCCGGAGTCCTGAGCAAGTCAACGCCGGAAGAGCCTTATGAGCTGTGACTTCTAGTCTGTCATTTCTCCACTCTGAGCCTCAGTTTCTTTACCTATAAAATGGGAGGGGGGAATGTGTGTGAACCCAATATCTAGGTCTGAGAGTTGGCAGGGGGATGGAGTGAGGCATGGGTTCAGATCTTGAGGCGGAAGGGTGGGTCCAATCTATCCCCTTTCCCCAGCTTCTTCCCGAGTACCCTAACCCCTGTCCCACACCCCACCACGCACAAAGAGGCCGAGGGGCATTACAACAGGCCGAGGGGCATTACAACAGGCCAGGCATGTGCCCACCAGCAAGGGCAGAGAGCAGCTGAACTGGATGAAGGACTAGAGCCCCATCCCTCCAGCCCCTGACCCTTGTCCGGGGAAGAAATTAAAGATTTACCTTCCCTGGGAGAAGGCAGGTGACCCACCCCACTGCTTCACCATCATTCCTCTGGAAGCAGGGGATGGAGCCGGCCAGCCCAACCCAGCCCAGCCACTGGGCAGTGCCCAGCCGTTGCCAGGATCTACCAAGGCCTGTGTGCCCTCAGACCAGCAAACACCTTAGACTCGCCAGGTGTTTGCCAGCGCCGCTGCCCGCCGCGCGCATCCTGGAGGGGATGGGCTGGGTTTCCAAAGGTCAGTTCGACCTCCATTCAGGAAGTCGCACTGCTAATGGAGGTCGGAAAGGCCGAGCCTCCCAGAGAGAAATCCAGGTCCCCGCGCAGCTCCACCTCTAGGAGTTCCCTCCGGGCTTTGGGCTTCTCCAGCCGCCACCCCCTCCACCCGCGTGGGATTTGGGCGCCGGAAGAGTTTCAGGGAAGCCGCCGCGTGGCTGTAGCCGGCCTACCCCCGCCCCCCCTCTCCCCGGGAAGGGACTCCTAGGACCCCGCCCCTCATCCCTGGACCCTGAAGCCGCCCGAGGTCTCTGCCACCCGGGCCGGTGCCTCCACCGCGGGGCGCGCGCATAGCTTCTCCCCGAGGGTCCCGCCCCGCGCGCCGGCCCGGCCTCGGCGGCCTCGTGGCAGGAACGGGGGCGTCCCGAGCCGGACTCCTCCCCGCCGGCCCGGGCCTTATAAGGGAAAGCTGGCCCCCGCCCCGGCGTCGGGCCGATTCGGGGACCCGGGAGCCGCTTCCGGCCTGGGCTCCCGCACATTCCTGCGGCCGGGCGGGGACGGCAGCTGGATGGGGGCACCTAAGGACGCCGTGGTCTCGGGTTCGAGCTCGGACTCCTTCACTCACTCACTAGCAGGGAGGCCTGGGGGAGCTGCTTGCAATCTGTGAACCTCGGTTTCCTCCCCGTGGCGGAGGCTATGAGAGCAGCCGGGCCCTGCTGCTGTGGTTCAGTGGGTAGAGCGTCAGCCTGCAGACTGAAGAGTTCCGGGTTCGATTCTGGTCTAGGGCATGAATCCCCAGCCCCAGTTGGGGAGCGTGGGGGAGGCAGCCAATCCATGTGTCTCTCTCTCCCTCCCCGCCTTTCCACTCTCTCTAAAAGAAAAAAAAAAAAATCAATGGAAAAATGCCCCCGGGTGAGGGTTAACCAAAAAATAGCCGGTATCGCGGTATTTCCCGTCTGCCTCCCCCTGGGCGCCTAGTGCGGGGCTGGGGGCGGGGCGTGAGGCTGGCTGGGGGCGTGGCCTTGGGAGGATCGGCGGCTCGGGAGTCTGCGGGCCTCCAGCGCCCCCTGGCGAGGCCTCGCTCCACTGCCAGCGGGTCCCCCAGATGGGAATGAAGGAAGGCCCAGTGGGTCTCCCCGCTTGTGCTAGTGGGGAGACGCCAGGGCCTGTGGGGTGCCCCCAGCAGCGAGGGCAGAAAGGACCCAGAGGCCCGCCCCCTCCCCAGGAGGAAGCGCCCTCCTTCCTCCCCCGAGAATTTCACAGGGCAGGTTCGGAAACGCCCCATCCCTTTCCCCTTCCCCCTGGTGGACAATGGCGCTTTGTACTTCCTTCCCTCCCTCCCACGCCCCCTCCACACGCAGCAGTGGGGCCAGCGGGGCCCCCAGTGCAGGACACACAGCAGGGACACTGTGGGCGGATCTTGGCCTCCAGGCCCAAAGGAAGGGTCATGTTGGAGGGTGGCCAGTGGAATGAAGTTGTTCATCCCCCAGCCCTGCCCTACCCACTTGTGGGGGTGGGGGGGGGCCCTCAAACGGAGGCCCCCGTTTTCCAGATGAGGACACTGAAGTTCCCAGGTGTTGCAGAGGTGGCCAACTTTGGGCTTTTTTTCAGAGACAAGGACCCCACCTCTGGAGGTCAGGGCTTTGGGAAGGGTGACCCAGAAGACAAAGGGCTAGTCATTGCATCTAAGCTTACTTACCTCCGCATTGGGGGGGCTGGATCCGCTCTTTTCTGGCCCCCACCTCCAAGTGTACCCCAGAGGGCTCTGTGCCTGAGGCAAGGCCAGGACTGGGAGATGGGAAGGTGAGCTTCATTCTCCCTCCCTCTGCTATAATAGCCCCTCCCCCTTAGACCTGTTACAGGTATCTCTAGTCCAGGCTAGAAGGGGACCCCAACACAGTGTCAAGGCCCTCAAGGTACCCCCCGTGGCAGACAGACCCCAGCAACACACCTATCCTCAGCCCAGGGCAGACCTGGATTCAAATCCTGGCTCAGATCATTTGACCATAAGCAAATCGCTTCTCTTACCGGATCCTCAGTTTTCCCATCTGTCAAAGGGGAGTAATAAAGTGCCAGGGTTTCTGTGAGTTTAGGACAAGTGAGAGGCTCAGCACAGGATCCAGCATACAGATTCTTCATAAATATTCCTGATACCTGGGTGTCTTGTACTCATTTGCCCTCAGTTCTCCCTCCTCCTAAGCGTCTGGGGGGTAATGCTCACTGCAGCCAAAGCTGTGGCAGGTGCGGGGGGGGGGGGGGGGGAGACTCGCTGTCCCCATCCCCACCCACCGCCCTGAGTGGGAGGCATTGTTGCATCGGGCCCATGAGAAAACCAAGACACAGAGGTTAAGGACATGCCCCTGACCACCACGCCAGGACCAGACTGCTAGAGTCCGCTGGGAATTCCGGCCTGACCCTGACCCTCCAGATTCCCAGGAATGTGGAGCCTGAAGGAACCCGAAGTGACTCTGTCCCAAGGTTTCACCTGCTCTGTTCAGATTGGGACAAGTGAGCTCATGGCTCAGTTGGGCCAGCCCACACTCCCTGCTGAAACCTCCCCCCCACACCCCATCTGGCTCCCCCATGGAGCAGGAAAGCATGATCAGGGAGGAGGCTAGAAAGGAAGGTGGGTAGAGGGCCCTACTCCTAGGGCAGTGATGGCGAACCTTTTGAGCTCGGCGTGTCCGCATTTTGAAAAACCCTAACTTAACTCTGGTGCCGTGTCACATAGAGAAATTTTTTGATATTTGCAACCATAGTAAAACAAAGACTTATATTTTTGATATTTATTTAAATGCCATTTAACAAAGAAAAATCAACCAAAAAAATGAGTTCGCGTGTCAGAGATGACACGCGTGTCATAGGTTCGCCGTCACTGTCCTAAGTGATTTGGGGTGGGGGCAGAGGAAATCACCCGGACTGTACTTGTTCCCATTTGGCTCAGACCCACACTCGAGGCTTATCTCTGCCATTATCTTCCTGGGGGCCCTGGGGCAAGCACCGTGGGGGGCGGGGGGAGGCCACACGATTGGCTGACTCTCCCCAGAGAAGGGAAGGTGCCCTTTCCTAGACCTGGTTAGACCAGCCACCCCAACTTCCCAGGGACTGAGGGGGTCAGGAGCCTGTGGGAGCACCTGTCGTCCCTGGACACCCTGGGTGAACCCTACCGAGTGCATGCACTGGAGGGTTGGCCCTCCCACTCTGGGCCCTTTCACCCCTTCAGTGGTGGCGAGGCCTGGCCAGTGCAGGGAAAACAATAGCCCCTGCCTCAGTTTCCCCATCTGTCCAATGTGGGTGAGGCTGCCACCCCCCGGCAGGACTGTGGTACTTTGGGGCTAGACAATGGGAGTCTCTCTTGCTCAGCTGCCTGAGTCAACCTTTCTTCCCCAGGGACACTGTTAGGGGCCCAGAGGATGGCCTCCCTCCTCCTCCTCCTCCCATAAGTCCCTGGCTCTCAGGGGTTTGATGAGTGGCTCTGAGAGGCAGGAGTCAAAGGAAGGCGTGCCTGGCTTAGCACCTGGCCCAGGTGGCCAATTGCTGGCTGCCCACTCTGTGAATCATGGCGGGCTGTCCAAAAGCCCAGGCTTTGTGAGCTGGGCCTCCCCCAGACCTGCTGGGTGGGTGGGCGAGCGGGCACGTGACAGGCCTGGGGCAGCGGGTGTGGAGACAGATCACTCATTGTGCCACAGGCCGAGCCGTGGGCAGCTGGTGCCCGCCCTCCGCCCCTGGCAGCCAAAATGACCTGCCCCTCGCCCCCGCCTGCCCTACAGTTGGAGGTCACCGTGGATCTAGCAGAGCGGCGGCGCATCCGCTCGGCCATCCGGGAGCTGCAGCGGCAGGAGCTAGAGCGAGAGGAGGAGGCCCTGGCATCCAAACGCTTCCGTGTTGAGCGGCAGGACAACAAGGAGAACTGGCTGCAGTGAGTGTGTGTGTGGGGGGGGGGGCGGGGGGGCGTGGACATGCAGGTGCGGGGAGCATGTGCCAGGGCTCAGCTCAGGTGGTGCAGGCAGGCACATGGGTGTGAACATGGCAGTACAGGCGGAATACACAGGGATGTTTGTGGGCATGGACTACATGCCAGTCATGGTGTCCCGGCCACGCCCATGTGGACAGCATGTCTGAGTGTGTGACATTAGTGCTCACATCCACGGGCATGCATGCACCAGCATGTAGCCAAAGGGTTTTCATAGCTCCATGCCCCTCTGCCAAGGTTCTGGGTACCCTGTCCTGGCCCCTGCCCTCAGCCCACATCCTCCATGACCTGGCCATGGCAGTGGGAGTGACGGGCCTGCTATCCCTGCAGCTCTCAGCAGCGAGAGGCCGAGCAGCGGGCTGCTCTGGCGCAGCTGGCAGGGCGGCTGGAGTCCATGAACGATGTGGAGGAGCTGACCGCGCTGGTGAGGCCCAGGCCAGGGCAGGGGCTGGGGGCAGGGCAGGTGAAGTCCTGGACTCCATGGCCCAATCCCTGTGGCCCGCCTCTCACCCACAGCTGCGAGGGGCCGGCGAGTATGAGGAACGCAAGCTGATCCGGGCTGCCATCCGCCGAGTCCGGGCCCAGGAGATCGAAGGTACGTGCCCGCCCTGGCCCCCCACCCCCACCCCTCGCCCCTGCTGCCCGTAGCATCACCCAGCCACTCACCTGAGAGTTTCCCTCTCTCCCTTAGCGGCCACCTTGGCTGGGAGGTTGTGCGGTGGGCGTTCCAACAGTGGCTCAAGAGAGGACAGCAAGGGGCAGGCCGCACAGAGGCTGGAGCGGTGTGAGGTAAGAGGTGGCCAAGGTGCGAGGAGGGCCCAGGGCCCTGTGCCCGCAAATGCCAATAGCCCAGAGCACCTGCATCTTTGCTAAACTGGTACTTGACTGAAAAGGGCCCCCAGCAGTGTTTGGGGGACACTAGGAGTCTATCTCAAGGCTCTGCCCACTCTCCCAGGCACCCTCTGGCCATATGTCCCCCCTCCCCCACTTCCCAGTTGTCTATACCCAGGCCTTCCCCCCAAAGCCAGCCTGCCCGCACTGCTCCCAGGTTCCTGTTCGTCTCCCATTACCACCCTCATTGACCTCCCCGCTGGCTTTCCACCCTCACGCCAGCCATTCGGCCTCCACTCAGCACACAGGGGATTCCCCCAAAATGCAATCTGAACCTGGTACCTCCCCAGCTAAAACCCATCTTGCAGCTGCCCCTCCCCCTCCAGACAGCCCACATCCTTACCTTGGCCTATAGGGCCGGCATCGCGGGCCCGAGCTGACTCCTGGAGCACTGTTCACAGAGTGGACTCTGTTCTCCAGGGCGTGTGGGGGAGAGGTCAGGCCATGAAGGTCGCCTAAGTGGCCAGCAGAGGTGGCTGGGTCCCTGGCAGGACACCCACCCTCCCCCATGACTAACCAGGCGGAGGCCAGTGTTCAGGGACCTCCACTCCAGGGATCGAATGAGTCTGGGAGTCCCCTGTCGGTTCTGGGCCGGCTGTCCCCACCCCCTGGCATTTGGATGTGGGTTCTCTGAACTGCCCGTGACTAGGCAACACCAGGATGTTGGGAAGGAGGGTCAGGGCTGCCCGTAGCGTGCCAGTGCCCACGCCGGTGCCAGTGGGTCTGCGGGAAGCCGTGCCCGGCTCCTCTGCTTTGCATGCCCCGCCCTGAGCACCTGCCAGCCGGGGAGCCTTGGCTGCATCCTGTGGGTCCTCCGCAGGCGCCAGAGCCAGAGGGACGGGAGCAGCGGGCAGAGGTCCCAGAGCCACCCCCCGAAGTCACCAGTCGGGATGTGACCACCGTGACGCTCCTGCTGCAGGTGCCCCCTGGGAGCACATCCAGCTCCCCTGCCTCACCTGACAATTCCCCCCCCGCCGCCTCTCCTGAGCCTCCGCCTGCGCCTGCCGAGACCCAGGGCCCTGCCGTTGAGGCTCCGCATAGCCCTGAGCCACCCCCCAGCCCACCCAGGGCCGCCAGCCCACCCACGGCCGCCAGCCCTGAGCCCCAGGAGACTGCAGCCCCCCACAGCACTGAGAGACAGGAGGTCAGCGAGGTGAGTCTGGATGACGGCGAGGGATGCCAGGCAGGTAGCTCCTTGGTCTGGGAGTCAGGCCCTCCCCATGCCATGTCTCCCCTACAGCTCCTGCCTGGCCCCACAGAGCCCCCTGCGGCCCAAGGCCCCACCAAAGGCCCTTCCAGCACCAAGAGAGCAGGTGAGGATCCCAGCAAGGGGAGCCGCAAGCATCTGCCTTCCCTCTCCCTGGCCTCTCTTTCCCTGCCTGGGAAATGGGCTCTTGTGCCTAGACAGCTGCAGCCTCCTCAGGTCCAGGCAGTCCCTGACACTCCTCCCACTGCCCCTGAGGTGTCCCCCTCCTCCCACCCATGGCCAGAGGCCTCCCTGCAGCCTTGAAAGGCAACGGGCCTCGGGCACATTCTTTTCCCCAATAAGGGAGTGCGCCCATCTCCCAGCTGCAGCGTGGGCAGTGCTGGCCAGAGGGGGTGTCCTCCATCCCCATCTGCAGGGAGGATGTGGGCATCTTGCTCCCGCCCAAGCCTGGCCCCAGCCCCCGGGAGTGTCCAAGTCATCCTGGGGTCAGTGCAGGAACCGGGGGGGGGGGGGGCTGTAAGAGAGAGGCCAGGAGCTGTGGGAGGTGCAGGGAGGGGTTGGGAGGCTGCAGACATGTACAGGAAAGGGCTATGAGAGGTGGACCCCCATCCACTCTCCTTTCCCTTCCCCCATGTGGCTGCTTCTGCCTCCTGATACCATCAAACCCAGCTGGACCCCACCCCAGCCAACGCTCCGTGCTCAGCCCCCGCCAGCCGGCCCAGAACCGAGGTACTGCCTGTTCCACTACCCCAGGCTCTGGGCAGTCCCTGTGCCACCCAGCCACTGACAGCCCTCCTGCCCCTTCTAGAGCCCACCCCTCTTGCCAGTGGACCTCCCTCATTCCAGCGGGCCGGCTCCGTGCGGGACCGCATGCGCAAGTTCACGTCTGATTCTCCTATGGCGCAGGATGGCCCACCTCGGGCAGCCCTAGGTCCCTCGACCCCCGCAAGGCTCCCCGGCTCCTCCCACGTCAGCACCACCCCTGCCTCCTCCTCCAGCCGCTCCTCCGCACGGAGCTCCAGTGATACCTCCTCCCGGTTCAGCAAAGAGCAGCGAGGAACAGCCCAGTCCCTGGCCCAGCTTCAGAGCTGCCCCCAGGAGGAGGGCCCCAGAGGGCGGGGCTTGGCTGCCAGGCCCCTTGAAAATGGAGCAGGGGGGGCCGGGGCCTGCTCAGAGGAGCCCGGTGCCCTGCTGCCCGTGGCTGTCGGCACTGCCGAGCCAGGGGCCAACATGAAGACGACATTCACCATTGAGATCAAGGATGGCCGTGGCCAGACCCCCACAGGCCGGGTGCTGCTGCCCACAGGCAGCCAGAGGGCAGGTAGGCCTCCCCGCGGCTGGAGACGAGTGCCTGCAGCTGCCCAGCCCTGCACCTCGGACAGGTGCTGCGGCCAGGGCTCAGGGTGTCTCCAGAGGGGGGTTCTGGGAGCGAGGGGGATGTCATCCACCGGGGCTGCCGCTGTCCTCACCGCCCCCGAGATCTACAGTAGCCTCTCTCCCCTTCCAGAACTGACGCTGGGGCTGCGGGCACCCCCCACCCTTCTCAGCACCAGCAGTGGGGGCAAGAGTACCATCACCCACATCAGCGGCCCTGGGACACCGGCCCGGCTGGGCACTGTCACTCACGTCACCAGCTTCAGCCATGCCTCTCCCGGTGGGCAAGGAGGCCACAGCATTAAGGTGAGCCCTTCCTCACCCCTCCACCATCACCAGCCACCTCACAGAGACTGCTTCCGGGTCCAGGGCTGGAGGGTTCCTCTACCCGCTCCTCTCCCACGGTGCACGTGGGAAACTGAGGACCAGAGAGAGAAGGCGGCTGCCCACAGGCCACAGCCAATTGGTGGCACAGCTAAGGCCAGACCCTCGCCTCTCACCCACGAGATGTCTCAGAAAAGTACTCTGTTTGCCTTAAGCTCCCCACATGCTGATCTCTCATCCTTCCTGCAAAGTTGGTTGGTTTGTTCCTAATGAACAAACGGGAAAACTGAGGGGCACAGGCGTGCCCCCTCTTCCTGTGGCGGGTCCTACCCCACACTGGACCTCAGCTCTGAGGTTCAGAGCTGCTCATCTGCTCATCCAAGATCAGCCTGGCCCCGTAGAAGATTGGAGATTAGCGATTAGCATCTGCGTCAACATTTCAGGGGGAGGGGGTGCTGGGCAGAGCATTGAAGGGGGACAGATAGGCAGCGGGGGCGGGGGGGGCGCCAGTCAGGTGAGGCAGCAACCTAGCAGGTGCCACGGGAATTGAATCCCTTGCACCCTTCCATTATTCATCCCCGAGCCCGGGATCAGCTGGCTGGGGGCTCCGCTGGGGAAGGAATCCCCAGCAGGCCACTCGGCTGCCCAGGTAATGCCCTCCGTGCTGCACCGGGGACTGAATGGGACTTGGGCGGAGGTGAGGTGGCTAAAGCCAGCTTTGGGCCTTCTCAGGGGTGACCGGGAGAGGGTGGGAAGGGTGAGAAGGCAGCCTTCCCCCATGGAGCAGGGATGGCTGAGGCCCTTGGGGTGGGTGGGGAGTGTCACAGTGAGCCCTGGGTCTGATACCACCACCTCGCCTCAGTTTCCCCGTCTAGAACCAAAGGAACGCAGATAAGGCGCCTATAGTGTACTTGCTCAGAGTCTGTGGTGGATCCAGGTGCCTATCTCAGGGAGAAGGCACCTGCTACAGCAGGTTGCTCAACATCCTGCCTCTATTTCCCGCATCTGTTCAGGGCTTTCTAAAGCAGCATGGCATGAGGGCAGAGCGGTGCGAGCTCTGGAGTCCAGCAGACTGGATCCTCGCAGCTAATGCACATAGAGGCCCAGGCAGGCCCCTCCCGTGCTCCTGGCCTCAGCTGTCCCACCCGGGGGCCGGGGACCCTGGCCTCGGGCACCCTTCCCAGCCCATGCTCACTTGCTGGGCTTCGGGTGTGATTTCTGCAGGGCCGGGGCCAGGCCTAGCGTCCAAGTGCTGAGGCGGGCCACCCCTCCCCCAGGCCCCCTCCACAGGCAGCTCAGAATAGGTTTCTATTTGGGCTGCAGCCCCAGCTGGCGGGTGGAGGGCTGGGAGGCCAGCAGGGGCGGGGCAGGCCCACTGCCCTTGCCTTCGCCCTCGGACCAGCTGCAAAGACTCTGACATACCAGCCAGAGGCAGCAGTCCCGGCCACTGTCCCCATCGTCACCCCACCATAGAGCCCCGCCAGCACCATGCCGGGGGTCCCGGGGCCTGCGTCCGAGCTGACCGCAGCCCTGGAGGAACGATTGAGCCGGGCCTTGGAGGAGCTGCGGGCCGTGGCTGAGGCCGGCCGGGTGGCGGTGACCCAGGCAGCCGAGGAAGCCGTCTCGGCCGTGGAGCCCGTGGCCCGGGCCACGGAAGAGCTGCGGGCAGAGACGGCAGCGCTGAGCCGGCGGCTGGATGCACTGGGCAGGCAGGTGGAAGTGCTGAGCCTGCGGCTGGGGGTCCCCCTCGTGCCCGACCTTGAGCCTGAGCTGGAGCCCAGTGAGCTGCTCCTGGCCGCCACGGACCCCGAGGCCCTGTTCCAGGCGGCCGAGGATGCTGGGACCCCGGTGGCCCACCCGCCTGCCTTCAGCACCCGCCGCCGCTCCTCTGCTGGTCCTGCCCACAGCAGCAGCCTCGTAAGTCCCTATGGGCCGGGGGGGCGGGGAGGCTCCGAGCCAGGCTCTGCTTCTGCTCAGTGACCTTAGGTGGGCCACCACCATCTCTGAGCCTCAGTTTACCTATCCGTGCAAGGGACTGAGGCACGAATGCTCTAAGACGGAGGCGAGAGGGTATCGGGCTCCTGGCCCTGAGGCACTCGTGGTGGCTTCCCCGGCAGCCCCTGGCCAGGGCCCAGCCCCCAGCTTCACCCCCACCTCCTGCCCCAGCCAGGCCGAGCCTCCCTGAAGCAGCTGCCACCTCAGCTCTCCTTACCCTACAGCAGACAGCGAGGCCCTGCCAGGAGGGGAGGGGCTGTGATCTGGGCTGGGGACTTGTGTGCAAGGGGCTAGGGAGATGCCCTGGGTTGAGGCTGGAGGCCCCTCAGAGGGTGGTTCCCAGTGGGTGGCAGAGAGGACTTGGCTCTGGGCAGCCCCAGGCAGACACCTGGTCGGGAGCCTATGGGCCCTGGTCCAGCCTCCTCGGTGTGTATTGAGGGGGAGCGGGGGGTGTAAGTGCCGGGGTGGAATGTGCTGCCTGGGCACTGGCCCAGGAGTTCCCAGGCCTTGGAAACTGGCAGGACAGAGCACAGCCTGCCTAGGGCTGGCAATGAACCAGTAGAAAGAACTCAGGTTCAAGCATTAGGCTAGTTTTAGCTCAGGCCCCGTTGCTGCATTGCGCTCATAGACAAGTCATTCAGTTGCCTTGAGCCTCAGTTTTCCCTTCTGATAAATAGGGACAGTAGCCCTCGCTGGTTTGGTTCAGTGGATAGAGCTTTGTCGGTCTGCAGACTGAAGGGTCCTGGGTTCGATTCCGGTCAAGGGCACATGCCCAGGTGGCGGGCTCCATCCCCAGTAGTGGGCCCAAATCCTACGACAAGGCTCTCAGTGCCTATTCCCTGAGCCTGACACCAACATGGCCATCCTCGGGCGGGCAGTCTGGCTGGCTAGTGGCTATTTCCAATGCTGTGCCAGTAACCCCAGGACCTGGCACCGTGTCCATGGGGGCCATGTTGGTTTCAGCCAGTCCCCTGCTTAACGTCCATGCCCTCTCCCCAGATGGAACCAAAGCCAGCAGAGCCCCCCTCTGCTGCAGTGGAAGTGGCCAATGGCACTGAGCAGACCCAAGTGGACAAAACACCAGAGAGGCGGAGCCCACTGAGCACCGAGGAGCTGATGGCCATTGAGGATGAGGACATCCTGGACAAGATGGTACAGCCAGATCCGGTGGGATGAGGGGGGCAGGGGCAGGGACCAGCAGCACCAGGTGGGCAATGACCAGGGCTCTGTCTGCAGCTGGATCAGACGGCGGACTTCCAGGAGCGGAAGCTCATTCGGGCTGCGCTACGTGAGCTCCGACAAAAGAAGAGAGGTAGATAGCCAGCTGCCCCACCAGATCCAGCTGCTCCCTTCCCCTGCTGCTCCCTCACCCTGGAGTCCATTCATGGACACACCAGCTCAGTAACCGCCCTACTGTACACCCAGCTGTTCCTTGGCCTCCTTTCCCCAGCTGCTCCCCTCCCTAGCTGCTTGTCTCCCCCCCCCCCCCCCCCCCCGTCTCTCCAGTTACCGTCCCCAACCAGTTTCTCTTCTCCTTCCTAGACCACGTTACTCTCTCTCCCAGCTACACCTCCTTAGGTCCAGTTGCTTCTCTCAGTCCTGTCAACCACTCCTTCCCTGAACCCAGATACTCCTTCTCCCAGCTGCTCCTTTCTCCTTGAGGTCCATTGATGACCACCATAGTCTCTACTCCCACCCAGCTTCCCCTTCCCTGGGCAAAGCTACTACTTCCTCCATGAACCTAGCTGTTGTTTCCCTCGGATTCTAGATCCATGTGCTTCTCCAGACACTCTCAATGACTCCCTCTCTGAGTCTAGCTGCTTCCTCCACGGCCCACTGATGGCCACTCAGCCTCTGTCTCCACCCACCGACTTCTTCTTTGGGCCTAGTTACCCGTACCTTTGCCACCTTCTCTCCCAACCACTGTTACCCTGGATCAAATCGCTTCTCAGGCACCTCCAATTTCTCCCTCCCTGGATCTAAATATTTCTTCCTCTAGCCCTCTCCTCCCGGTTAAGACCCATTTGAAGGCACACTCAGCTACGGCCCTCACCCAGTTTCTCCTTCCCTGGACTCTGCTCCTCCCTAGATCTAGATACTCCCTCCAGACTCAGCTACTGAGTTCCCTAGGAACTCCCATTTTTGGATCCAAATACTCCTCCTGTGAGTTCAGCTCTTCCATATTCCCTTGTTTCTTCTTGAGCCCATCACCCCCATCCCACACGCCCCCCACTCCCTGCCAAATTATGGCTACTCCCTCACCCCTAGCCACTCCTTTACCCCGTGTCTTCAGTATTTCTAACAAGTTGCCCTCCCCCCCCCCCCATTTTATGTGCCCTGTGTGCCCCTGCGTGTGTGCTGTGTGGGTGATGGGTGGCCCTTCCGGGCATGCACGGGGCATCCCCTGCCCAGACCAGAGGGACAAGGAGCGGGAACGGCGGCTGCAGGAGGCGCGGGCCAGGCCAGCGGAGGCCCGGGGCAACGTGGCCACCGAGACCACCACGCGGCACAGCCATCGGGCAGCCGACGGCTCAGCTGTCAGCACTGTCACCAAGACCGAGCGGCTCGTCCACTCCAGTAAGGAGCCAATCGGGGCTCAGGGCGGGGACACGCTTACCTCCCTGGCCCCTGTGCCGCTCACATCCTTCCTCTTGTCCCTGCCCTTCCAGATGATGGCACACGGACAGCCCGCACCACCACGGTGGAGTCGAGTTTCGTGAGGCGCTCGGAGAGTAAGGCTGCCCGGCGACGCCCTGTGCCTACCTGCCCGCCCGCCTCCTCAGGCTCTTCCTTGAACTCTCTCTTCGTATTTCTGTCTGTGTGTTTCTCTGTCCAGTTGTCATTTTCTCTTCTCTGCCTGTGGCTACTGCCATTTCTCCTCAGACCTCCACCCCATCTCTCCACGTCCAACCCGGGCCTCACCCTGCTCTTGTTCCCTTTTCTTGCAGATGGTGGTGGCAGCACCGTGGTACAAACCAAGACCTTTTCCTCCTCGTCATCCAAGAAGATGGGCAGGTGAGCACAGGTACCCACCCCCAGACCTCAGAGAAGTCAGCATCACAGGGACCTCACTGCACACCCATTCTACAGAGGGGTAGACTGAGGTGCTGGGAGGTAATAGGCTAGAGTAAGAATCAGACCGCTTCTGCTTGCCTTGTAGTCTCACCTAATCCTCAACTGCACCACAGGGGAGGCCAGAGACTTGTGCTCCGGGTCACACAGCTCTGAGTGGCACCAATAGCACTGAACTATCTGCCACACTGAGCTGCCTGGTGGCATTGCCACTTCCCGGTGTCAGCCGACCACATCCCACGTCATAGAGCACCCGTGAGGGAGGGGGACAACTCTCTATCTATGTTACAGAGATGTCAGGGCTGATAGAAAGCAGGGACAGGAATCAGGATTCAGGCTGGGAACCAGAGGGGTCCAGGGACTGAGTCAGAGAGACCTGGGTCCCCCAGTTCCTGCGCTGTCCGCCAGGCCCTCTGGCATCTGAGGACTGGGTCCTCCGTTTCCTCATCACTAGTATGAATGGGAAGGGTCCCTCTCTTCTCTTGTAAAGATTTAAGTGGCACATAGGAGAGGCTCAATAGACATGCGGTATTATTCTTTTTTAACCCTCATCTGAGGGTATTTTTTCCATTGATTTTTAGAGAGAGTGGAAGGGAGAGAGAGAGAGAGAGAGAGAGAGAGAGAGAGAGAGAGACCGATGTGAGAGAGACACATTGATTGGTTGCCTCCCGCATGCCCCCAACCAGGGCTGGGAGCCTGCAACCTAGGTACGTGCCCTTGCCAGAATAGAACCCGGGACCCTTCAGTCTGCAGGCCGACGTCATGAACTATTGTTATTGTTACCGTTACTATGATGCCGATCATCATTAGTTGATGTCCAAAATCTGAACTCACCTGGAACTTAACACAATCAGCCTTCTCAGAGAACTCCCTGGAGGCCAAGTCTGTTGTAAAGAACTTGGCTCCCATCTTCTGTTCGTTTGCGCCTCAGTGTACTCCTCTGTGAAATGGGTGTGATGAGGAGGCCTCCAGTGTAGGGTGTGGCCTGCGACCTGGCGAGTCGGGTTTGAGGCTTGGGAGTACCCTAATAGTCGCCTCCCCACCACCCAGTATCTTCGACCGTGAGGACGAGACCAGCCCGCGAACCAGCAGCCTGGCTGCGCTGGAGAAACGCCAGGCCGAGAAGAAGAAAGAGCTGATGAAGGCGCAGAGCCTCCCCAAGACCTCTGCCTCCCAGGCGCGCAAGGCCATGATTGAGAAGCTGGAAAAGGAGGGCGCTGCGGGGTGAGCAGCAGAGGGCGGGGGCTGGGGGTGGGGCCTGGTGACCACAGGGGTGGGGGGTGGGCAGCGGTGGGCGGGCCATACACGGTGGTGGGCGGGGCCTGGAGGTCAAGAAAGGCAGAGCTGAGGCCCAGTGGGTAGGCTGACGACCGGTCCCCCTATAGTCCTGCGATCCAGATCCTATACTGCCCTTCCCTCTCCCCCCACCCCCACCCCCCTGCAGCAGCCCTGGCGGACCCCGTGCGGCGGTACAGCGCTCCACCAGCTTTGGGGTGCCCAACGCCAACAGCATCAAGCAGATGTTGCTGGACTGGTGCCGAGCTAAGACGCGAGGCTACGAGGTGAGCCCCGTGAGGCCAGGCCAGGCGGCGGGCGGCATCCCCAGCCTGCAGCTGGGCACCTGCCTCTTGGCAGAACTTTCTCACCGACCTGTACCGTTCGCTGCCACCGTGCTTGGCAGTGAAGATGGGAAGCCCTCTCTCTAGTCTAATGAGATGTGGCAACAAGCTCAGAGAGGGCACAAAACGCGCCCTAGATTCCAGAATGGGCGATTAAGTGGCAGGGCCAGCCCCTAACCCTTGGAGTCCCCTCCTCCTTGCTCTCTCTGGGGGGCACTGGGCAAATTTCTATTAAGTAAAGGAAGGAGTGATGGGGACATGGCCTTAGCTGGGTGGTGCTGGGCCCCTTGGTCGCGCTGTTCCTATAAGTAGCAGCCGTGGGAGTGGACAGACTAATTGGGAGGAGGCTCATGTTCCCACTGCTCACCTGCTGTGCAGCCTTGGACAAGCTGCGGGCCTCTCTGATCTCTAATGCCAAGATCCTGGGGGTAGAAGGGGCCTGGGGCGGGGGGGGGGGGCGGGGGGGTTGACGGCTCCTCCCACCGCCCGGTAGCACGTGGACATCCAGAACTTCTCCTCGAGCTGGAGCGACGGCATGGCCTTCTGCGCACTGGTGCACAACTTCTTCCCCGAGGCCTTTGACTACGGGCAGCTCAGCCCGCAGAACCGGCGCCAGAACTTTGAGGTGGCCTTCTCCTCCGCCGAGTAAGTGTGGGCCTCAGCCCTGCTGGTGTGGCTGGGTGTCCGGGGCTCGGCCTCTGGGCCAGGCCTAGCTGCTCAGAGGCCCCCCCGAAAGCTGGCCGGCTGCACTGTCAGACAGTGGCTGACCCGGTTCCCCAAGAAGCCCCTGTCCTTCTCCACCCCGCCCACCCGATGCCGAGTGTGCCAGGTGCCCGCCGGAACGAAGGAGCCACAGGCCCGCCTACCAGCCCGGCCAAGGCCCACCAGGTGGCCCTGTCCATAGCCCCTCCATCCTGCCTCTGCCCCCTTCTCCCTTTCTCTGTCCTCCTCTCCTTCCCACTATCACCAGAGCTTCCTGCTCCCACGGGATCCCGGCTGGAGATTCCAAAAGGGGGCTCCTGGCCCGGGCACCGTGCCCGCCCAGCCTATATAGGTGTTGCCAGAGGCTTATATAGGAGATCAGCAAGCCCTCCACTTTGGAATCGTTGCCCCGTCTGCTCACCTCACCCTCAGCACCCTCTTCCATCTGTCTTTCTTCTCTGCCTTTCTCTTTCTGGTTTTCCTCTCACGCCTCCCTCACCCCCCCTCCCTGGGGCACAGCCCTCCTCTCCAACCTGGGGCGCCCACGTCATCGCCCCCCACCCCGCGTCCCCGCTTGCCCCAATAGTTCTCTGCACCTGTGACTGGTCTGGCCCCCCCACCCCTGTCTGCATCGCACACCATTAGTGACGGGTAGTGAGCGGCACGTCCACGATGGGGTGGGGGCATGCGGGGGGCTGGCAGACTGCGGCACTGAGAATGTAACTGAACTCATGTCTCTGTGTATGTGTGTGTCTCTCTGTTCTACTCCCCTCTCTCTTCTCTGCCTCTCCCCCCTCTTCCCCCCCCGGGCCCGGTCTCCCTGCCCCTTCCCGGCCCCCTCCCCAGGACCCATGCGGACTGCCCGCAGCTCCTGGACACAGAGGACATGGTGCGGCTTCGAGAGCCCGACTGGAAGTGCGTGTACACGTACATCCAGGAGTTCTACCGCTGTCTGGTCCAGAAGGGGCTGGTAAAAACCAAAAAGTCCTAACCCCTGCTCGGGGGCCCCACGGTGAGAAACGCCTCTTCGCCCGCCCGCCTCGCCCGCCGAAATCTGCTCCGTGGGGGCACAGAGAGAGGTCTGGGAGGGGGGTGGTAAAAGCAGAGGGGCCCTGAGAAGCGCCAGAAGGAGCCCTAATTAGGCAGTGGTGACCCAGGTGAACAGGACTGAGATGGAGGAGGCACAGGAGGGACCCTGGGGAGGCACCTGGCCCAGCCTGCAGGTCCGGGACAGCTTCCTGAAAAAAGCGCACACGGGGTTGGAATAGGAAGGACAACGTTCAGGCTAAAGGAGGGAAAGGGAGCCCCAGACAACGGGGTGAGCCTATGTCCCGGGCTGGGAGCAAGAGATGGAGAGCATGGCACCCCCGGGAAAGAACGGAAGTTTAATCTGGGCATGAGGGGAAGGTGGGGGCCATGGTCGGGAGAGGAACTTCCTCCTCCTAAGGACCAGAGTCATCGAAGTTTTCCAAACAGGAGGGATGCACAGGGTCTGGTTGGCATTCTAGAACAATCCTCGAATGGGGGATGGGGAGCAAGGGGCTGGACTAGATAGCTGGAGAAGCTTAATGAGAAGTAGGACAGGCTTCTTGATGGAACCAGTTGAGGAGGCAGAAGTGGGGGGAGGTCAGGGAAGCCTCCCAGCCCTCCAGTTTGGGCACCGGAGACTTGGGGGTGCCATGCTCCATGCTGGGGAGCTCGGGACCTTGGTCTGTTTGACGGGAAGATGTTCCTGGTTGGGGTCCTGGATCCCTCAGCCAGCTGCGGCATTTCCTCTCTGGTCACCTCAGCTCAGGGCCACAGCAGAGAATTCCGGTCCTGAGAGGACTGCCCATTCCAGACCAGCTCCAAGGGGGGGAGGGGCGGGCTCAGAGAGTCCCAGGGGGCTTAGGCCAGGGCCAGGCCAGAAACTGGAGCTCCTGACCCCTCCGCCCCCCTCCTTAGTGGCTCTTTACTTTGCCCCATCACTTTTCCTACCCATTTTGTAAAGAAAAGAAAAGACAGAGACCCAGAGGGAGCAGGGGGATTGGCCGAAGTAACGTGAGTCAGGGACAGAGCTAGAGGTGCACTCAGATGCCCCTCGGGGCCTGGAGCCATTGCGGGGGGGCGGGGGGTGGGGGAGCCCACACGTGCACACAGACTCAGAGAAGCTGCGCAGGTGAGGAGAGGATGGGCTTGGTGCTGTCCCCAGGTCATATATGGGCTTGGGAGCTGCTGCCCAGCAGGCTGGCCTGGAAGGAGAGGGGCCAAACCCGGCCAGGATCCAGCTGGAAAGTGTGACTCAGCTGCGTTGTTGCTCAAATTGCCTGGTGTTTGGCCTGTCACTAGGGCAGCTGGAGCCCTGAGCCGTGAGTCCCAGTGTCAACAATGGCTTTATAAGGTCTCCAGGGAAGACACCAGGGGTGGGAAGGAGTTCCACATGGGGGGGGGGGGGGTTGGGATCCCTGGGGAGATAGCCACAGCTGGGAGAAGAGACAGAAAGAGGCTGCCTCCCATCATAGTACAGCTGGGAAAACAAGCCCACTCTGGGGCAGGGCTGACCCCAGGGGCACACGGCGCATCACCCACAGAGTCAGGAGCTTCTCCCTCATCCTAAGTGTTTCCAGAGTTTCAAATGAGGTCGAGAATGACTAGTCCGTGGCTATAAAGATGGGGAAACTGAGTCACAGAACAGGGCAGGGCTTTGTCTAGCATCCACAGCTGGTCAGGAATAGAGCCTGGCCAGAAGCAAAGGTCGCCTTCCTCCCAGGCTGCTTCTCGGAGGGAGTGCAGTGAGCTGGGCGCAGGCCTCAGCCCTGCCATGGTCCCAGGTTTGACCTTGAAGACACAAGAAAGGAGGTGTATGGCACCCCCGGGAAAGGAAGTTTAATCTGGGCATGAGGGGAAGGTGGGGGCCATGGTCGGGAGAGGAACTTCCTCCTCCTAAGGACCAGAGTCATCGAAGTTTTCCAAACAGGAGGGATGTACAGGGTCTGGTTGGCATTCTAGAACAATCCTCGAGCGGGGGATGGGGAGAAGGGGCTGGACTAGATAGCTGGAGAAGCTTAATGAGAAGTAGAAGGACAGGCTTCTTGATGGATCCACTTGGGGAGGCAGAACGGGGGTGGGGGTCAGGGAAGCAGCCCAGGCCTCGTTATAGGCACTGGGGACTTGGGGGTGCCATGCTCCATGCTAGGGAGCTCAGGACCTTGGCCCTGTGGTGTCTTGGGAACAGGAGCACTTCCTGCCCGTATGCCTTCCCGGCCCAGGGAAACTCACTCAAACCTGGCAAGTGCTCACTGTACGCCAGGCCAGGGAAACTCACGCAACCCTGGCTGAGTGCTTACTGTACGCCAGGCGTGGCAGATGGGAGGGAGAAAGGCAGAGGCGGACTTGCTCTGGGAGAGGAGGGAAGGGGGAACCAGGGCACAAACTACAGCCTTAGAGGTTTGAGGCTGTTGGTTGCTTAGTAGCTGCAGCCAACTCACCCCAGAGTAGGGCGAGGGCTCCTGCTGTAGGGAAGAGGGGGCTCCAGGCAGGTGCCAACACCCTGGGCCCCATCAGGCCTAGCCCTGCACTCAATGGGGCTTAAAACAAACGACTCTCAGTGATTCGGTCTCTCTGTCAGTAAAGAGCGCCAACACTCTGGAAGATGGACAGGGGGTGGTCCCGCCCCCTGAGCGTGATGTAGATGGTCTTGTCTATATTGATTGGAACCCTCATCTGCCTTCCCGCCCTACCAAAGGGGGTAATAAGGGTTAAAGAACTGCCCCTCCCCCTCCAACCCACATTCCTCCCTGGCCATCTCTCAGAGCAGGGTTGTGCCCTGGGGCAAGGACAGGGCTTGGAGGGGTGGTGTGCCTTCAGCCCTGCAGGAGGTACCAGGCCAGAGAACTGGCACTGGGGCAGGCCTGGCTGCAGGGAAAGATTTGCCAGGGGAAGGCCCCCAGGGTGCAATGGCCCTGGCGTGTGCCACCAGGGTGAGCAGAGGGTGGCCCTCCAGAGAGAAGTGGGAGGGGTCTGTGGTCGGGACCTCCCCAGGGACGGGGGTAGAGACCTGTACCCCGCACCTCCCCCTCCACCAGCCTGGCCTCCAGGCTTGGATGAGTGGAGCTTGGGGCTCCCTGCCTTCTTGGAAGGCTTCCCCCCCAACCCCACCTTCTCCCTTCAACCACAACGGAGAGTGGAAGACCAGCAGGCTTTGGCAGTGAGCAGACCTCACAGTCGGGGCTTCACCCCTAGAGCCCCCGCGGGCGCTGACCGCCACCCTGTGCCCCTCCCGCAGGATGCTGGTAGACTGCGTGCCCCTGGTGGAGGTGGAAGACATGATGATCATGGGCAAGAAGCCCGACCCCAAGTGCGTCTTCACCTATGTCCAGTCGCTCTACAACCACCTGCGGCGCCACGAGCTGCGCCTGCGCGGCAAGAATGTCTAGCCTCCCGCCCGCACGGCCTGGGCCCGTCCCGCCCGCGGCCCGGCCAGCCGCCCCCACCGTCCAGGCACCCTCCCTCCCCGCCCCGTGCGCCTGCCGCCTGCCCACCGCTGCCTGGTCTGTCGCCACCCCCTCCCCGGCATACACAAGCAGCGTTTTGATAAATTATTGATTTTCAAGGACCCTGGCTCCGTCTCTGCCTCTTTTTTTTTGGGGGGGGGGGGGGCTTGAATGGATGGAGGGCAGCTCGCCAAGGTGCGCCGATTTGCCCCCGCTGGGAGCTAGGCAGTTGGGGATCCTGCGGTATTTGGGATGGGGGTCTCCTATTCCCCACCCCCCTCCTGTACCCATCCCGCCCCCACCCCCACCCGCAGCAAGGAAGGAGTCGAGTCTCTTAAAACGGAAGGGGATTTAGTGGCGCTGAAGGGGGATCCGTGGGAGGGAATAACGGGGAATTGAGGGGAACCCTCAACTCCATCCCTGCCGGCTCCGGGGCGGGGCTTCGGCCCTCAGCGAGGGAGGGGCTCCCGGGACGCTGAGCGCTTCATTGGGTCCCCAGGGCTCGGGCGGGGGTGGAGGTGGGGGCGCATTCCAGGACCTACAGCTCCCCACGGTCCGGATCGCCTTCGGCGGGCCTCGCCGGCGCCCGCAGGTACTCAGGGGGCACAGGCTCGTCGGGCGACGCCTTGCGGTAGAAGCCGAGCTCCTGCACCAGCGCGTTGATCTCCTCGCGGGTCATGTCGCTCAGTGGGATGCGCTGCGGTGGAGGGACTGGGTCAGCGCGCCCCGCCCGGCTTCCGCCCGCCTCCTCCACGCCCATCGCCTCCCCAGGCCTCACCTCCAGCTCCTCGTGGCGGTGGCCCAGCAGCACGAGCTCAGGGTCGGCCCCAGGCAGATGTTTCAGCACCAGGTTGTGGCTGGAGAGTTAAGGTGGATGGTGGCGGGACAAGGCAGCGACCCCCATGTACACCTGAGGAAAGGAGGGTCCCAAGAAGTGAAGGGCCCTCCTCTCCATTCCTATGTGTGTAGCAGTCAGTCCTCACTGGTCAGTTTCTTTTGTTGTTGTTTTGTGGGTCTGTTTAGTTTTGTTTTGTTGGAAGGGAGAGGGACAGTCAGAGAAATATCGATGTGAGAGAGACACATCGATTGGTTGCCTCCTGCACGCACCCCAACCAAGGCCAGAGAACCTGCAACCAGGTACATGCCCATAATGGAACCAGGGACCCTTCAGTCCGCGGGCTGAGCTGGCGAGGGCATCATTAGATTTCATTTGCCTGCCCAACATGAAGACCACCTCGGAGTTCTCTGGGCAGCCACTGCCCACCAATTTGACTTGTCATCCTATCCGTGAAATTAAGTGGAAGGAGAGTCTCCCAGCTCCCCTCCCCCTCCGCCCTCCCCCAGCACAAAAGAAGGATACTAGAGTGGGATGTCCTGGGTGACGAAGGCCTTCACCTGGGGAGGAACCAGAGCGTCAGACCTCAACCCACTCCAGGTACCAAAGGGGAACCTAAGCCTAGTGACCCAAGCCTCGAGTTCCTCCCCGACCGGGTCACTGGGACCACGTTGCCCACCCCCAAAGGCTCAGGGGAGACAAAACTGGGGATCCCTTCCTTCCAACTCACCTCCTTCAGGCGATTCAGCTGTCATCCACCACAGGACTGGAGGGGGACAACATGAGATAGGTTAGGAGCAGCCTCACACCTGCCCCAACCATGTCCCCGAGGCCACTGCGCAGCCATCGCCCAGGTGCGACAGCCTGTGGATTACCCCTAGAGCAGCAGTTCCCACGGTGTGGAGGTGGAGGCCTCTTGTAGGCAGAAGGGGGAACGCTGTATAGATGGGGAAACTGAGGCCTGGGAATGCCAAGGGAAAAGAGGGCAAGGCCAGAGACCAACCCCAAGGGCACTTACGGGTCTTTGGGACTCTGGCCTGCATGTCTGGCTGACTGTTGACTCACTCCCAGTGCCCAAGAGAAAGAAATTACCACCTACTCCTCTCAGGCAGTAGAGACCTGGGCCTCGCTTTTGGCCCCTTGAGCCTCAGGGTGGGACAGAACAGAAGGAAACAGCTCAGAACTGCCCTGGGCACTCACCAGCCATCTGGTCCCTACCCTGCTGCCAGCAGGGTTGGCCCTCCCTGCCACGTGGGGCCCAGCCCTACAGACCATCTGGTAGCTTCCCCAACGTGGGAGGATGAGAGGGCCCCTCCCTGTGCTCCCTAAAGGTATAGGGACACCTCCCAGCAGGATTCCAGACCCCAGGACCACCCACTGCAGTCCTCCCTCTTCCTCGTATCCCTCCATTTGTCAGAAAGCCAACTAAGGCCCAGAGAGGGGCTGAGATGATTCATGTCACACAGCAAGACAGGGACTCTGGTGGGGAATTTCCTGGCAGGGGTGTGGGGTGGGGAGGGCTGCTGCAGAGTAAGTACTGGTAATGAAGTTCCTAGGCCCCTTCTCTGGCTCCTGCATGGGGGGGGGGGGGGGAGGGGCACCCAGGAAGCCTTCCCTCCCCCAGGCAAAGGGAGAGACCATCAGGAACTGGAGTGGGGGAGGAATTCCAGGAAAAAGTGTATCGATGGAGCTTGGGGGGGGGGGGGGCTCCAGAAGGCAGGTTTGGGGGAGTTACAGGCCAAGAGAAGGGTTAGGGGACAGGGTCAGTGTGTCTGGGACCCACCATATGGTAGGGAGTTGGGGAGGAGTTCGGATTTCTAGGCCGCAAGATCGAGTGTCTCGGGCTTCCACGGTAGGTGCTAGGGCGTCCGGAGGCTTCGGAGTGAGAGGGATGGTCCCGACCCAATGGGGACTTGGGAGTCGGGAGAGTCCTGGGACCTGAACGGGGCGGTGGTTCCCGGGCTGGGGGCCGCAGACGCACTCACCTCCACCCGGGCTCGGGCCAGGCCATGCAGACGGTTCCAGTCGGGCCGGAAGGTGGTGGTAGCGGCCGTGAGTGCCGCCAGAAGCAGCAGCACGGGCGGTGGAGGCAGCGGGAGGCGCATCGGAAAACGCAGGAAGGTAATCCGAAAGCTGGAGGTGCAACGCCCGGCCGCAGCGCCACGTCTGGGCCTGCAGACTAGCTCCGCCCCTGCAGACTAGCCCCGCCCCGCCCGGCCAGGGACCACGCCCCCAGCTCCTGTCCCCGCCCCAGGGCCCGCGGGGGTCCTCTGTCTGGCTCCGGGTGGGGTTCCGGGTCCTCACGGGCCCTCGGGCCTTTACTTTCCTTGTCCTGAGAGTGTCCACCCTCCCTCTGACCCCCGAGGGCCTGGACGCTCGGGCAGGAAGCGGCCAGACAGCACCGCCTCTCGCCTGCAGGGGGCGCGGGCGGGATGCGGACCGACAGGGGAGTTTCTGTCTACTAGGCAGACACGGATTTCAAGAGGAAACTGGAGCCTGGGGAGTCCTGGCTTATGGTGTTTGGTTTTTTTTTTTAATTTCAATTAGGGTTTCAATTCCTAAAGCACACATTGTGGCGATAGGAACATGACGTGCTCTGTAGGAGCTGCGAGGGTAGAAGGGTTTCGGAACAGTCCCTGGCACCGTGCTAGTTTTCATTATTCCATTCCTTATCTCATTAAAGGCCCATGAACTACTTCCTTTTGCAGGTTAGGAAACAGTCTCAGAAAAGGTCAAGCATGATTAAGTTGTGGGTCTGGGATTTGAACCTGAATTGCCTCTGGGCTCATCTCACCAAGCCAAAGAGGACTGGAGCCAAATACCACCTCCCCTCTTCTCGCCTAAGACAGACACAGCAAACTGATCACCGTGCTTTCCCACTGGATCGAGCCTGGGACTCAGAATTCTTCTCAGCGTCAAACCAAGGCTGCCTTAGGATTTTCATGGACCCCCTGGGCATTTTTTTTGCCTTTCTGGGCCCCTTTCTCCACTAAGAAATCATATTAAAAATTGGATTTTACAACTGCTTTGATAAAAAAGAATATAATCCAGGCTGGATTCATTATTACATATTCATTTTTTTCTTCTGATTTTAAAATAAAATTAAAACTATAACATTTTTGCCCTGGCCAGGCGGTTCAGAGCATCCTCTCATACACCAAAAGGTTGTGGGTTGGATTCCTGGTCAGGGCACATACCTAAGTTGCTGGTTCGATCCCCAGTTGGGGCACATACAGGAAGCAACTGATCGATGTTTTTTCTCGCATTGATGTCTCTCTCTCTCTCTCTCTCTCTCCCTCCCTCCCTCTCCCTTCCTCTTTGAAATCAATAAAAATATTCAAAGAAATAAAGACTTCAATGATCATTAAAAAAAGAAAAAACAATGGGCTCCCTCTACACGTGCCCCCCCCCCCCCCACACACACACACATCCCAGCAAGAGCCTCAGAGTGGCTGAAGCCAGAGGCCTCATGGAGCCTGTGGTTTTCTGCTGACAGAACCAAGCCTCAAGGCCCTTTGGGCCACGTCGGTCACTGGCGAGATGCCATCAAACCACTCTCATTGCATTAACCTGGATGCCGTGGACTGCAGGGGCCACAGCCTGGGCTGCAGAGGGTTGACTAGCCAGCCAGTGGAACCAGTGAGAGAGACACTGGCCACAACAGTACCGGGAACATTCTGGCATTGGCAGCCATGGGAGGCTCACGATCTCCCAGAACAATCACTGCTGGTAATCCATTCCCTTATGTGGCAGTTTGTAATCTAGGCCAGCAGACTTCCTCAGAGGGAGCTGGGCTTAGAGTTTAGTCTGTGATGAGGTGAGGCCCAGACCGGATCAGGCTCAGCCCTTAGCCTGGGGTCAGGGTTAGAGCTGAATCTGGAGCAGGAGTCAGGGCTCAGCCAGTGATGATTAGGCTTGGGCCTCACCCTCCAGGATCAAGGCTCAGCCTGTGACTACACTCAGGGCTCAGCTTTTGGCCAGGTTCAATGCACAGGCTGAGGGTACGGGTCAGTGTGTGGCCAGAGCTGTGTGACCCCTGGTCAGGGCTCAGTTTTTGGTCAGGATTCAGTCCATTGATTAGGCTCAGGGCTCAGTTTGTAAACAAGATCAGGACTCAGTCTCCCACCAGTTCCAGGGTTTAGTTCATGACTAGACTTGGAAGTTCAGTCTAAACTTGGGGTTAGGGCTCAGTGTAACGTCAAGGGTTAGTGTAGACTAGGGTTAGAATTCAGTCTGTGACTATGACTCAGTCTTGGGCCAGGATCAGGGCTCCATCTGGATCCAGAATCGAGGTCTCAAGTTGGGATCAGACTTAGTAAGGACTGGATCAGGCTCCATATGTGACTAGAGTCAGGGCTCAACCTAAGGCCACGGGCAGAGCTCAGTCTAGAGCTGGGATAGAGAGGCTCAGTCTTGGCACGGGATCGGGGCTCAGTTAACACCAAGATTGGGGCTCAAGTTGGATCTGGGATCAGGGTGAGGGTTCAATCCGGCTTGATGCTCTGTTCTGAGCTCAAGGGAAAAAAAAATTTCTGAAGACCTGGGAGCCCAAGGCAGGTGGGCCTGCAAGGAAGAAGAGCCCCCCAGCTTGTAGGCAAGCTTACGTCCCTGCAACGAGCCTCTCCTTGCCTGCGAAAGCCGGGTGTCCTAGAGCCTTCTAACCTACATGGCTCTGCTGCCTGCGATCCCCTCGCACCAGAATAAAAATAGCCACTCACTTCAGAGCAGCTGACAGCGGGTGCCAGGCTGCCTAGGAGGAGGGGGAGAGGCAGAGAGGGAGGAGGGATGCCTGAGCGCGGCCCCTGCTGTGTGACCTTGGGAAAGTCACTCCTCCTCCTTGAGCCCATTTCCTGAGAGGCTCGACGGGAGGTAGAGATGTCACCTGCCCCGGGGCACAGGGACAGTGACATAACATGTGGCACTTGGCACCGGTAAGGAACCCTGGCGTGAAGTCTTGAGTTCCTGATTGATGCCCAGTGTACTTCCTCCTCTGGGCAGCTCTCCCTCATGACGGCTCCCCTTCCCCACCTCCCCCGGTGCATGCAGCATCCTCTACCTCTCGAGCTGTTTCTCAGTGGCCACGGTGTGGCCTCCCTCACTGCGTGGCCTGGGTCAGGGTGACCAGGACGTAAAAGGAAGGACCTTACCACTCACAGGAACCCTGGGAGGCAGCCAGGGGAAGAGGAGGAGGAAAGAGGAAGGTGTATACACCTGCTTACGGTGTACTTACTCTGAGCCGAAGGGCCATGCTGGCGTATGTCCAACTTTTGCATCCTTTCACGGACAGAACCTTCCACAAGCCACACCTTTGCACCTGCTGCTCCCTCTGTTCGCCGGGGCACTTCTCTTTTCAATTTGGCAACGTGGACTCACCTTCAAAGAAGGGGTTCAGTGCTCATCTCTGTGGGGGAAAATTATCCGCTATCTCCCTGAGAACCCCATGCTCTGTCCCCTACCGGCTGTGGGGTCCCTAGGCCTCAGTTTCCTCCTCTGTCAAATGGGATCGTATTTCCAACCTTCCAGGGTCTTCCAGGGTTACTATGGAGAGTAACCAAGCACCAGCGCTCTCCTTTCCTATTCCCGACCCAAACAGCCTGAAGGTCAGCACTGAGAGTTTCCGGAAGAGGGCCGGACACGCTGTACCCTGTGCCTCAGTGCGCGCCCCATCCCCTGGAGTGCGGAGAGGGAGGGAGCAGCTCTGTGCAGCAGGGGGGCGGTTCTCCCTGGCAGCTGCCCCCATCCTGCCGCCCTGAGCCCCAGAGCCTGTTATCAACCTCCTTAGTCATCACACCAGCAGCTCAAATATAGCTCCTACCCCACTCCCTTCTCAGCTGGAATCCGCCCCCCACCTTCTTCCCCTGGTGAAGCCATGTCTGGGTCTCAGAGTCCCCTTCCCCTTCCCCCCAGGGATATAACTACACTGGGCCTCAGTTTCCGCATCCACCAAATGGGCAGGTTGGCGATGATACTGATGATGATACTGATGATGAGAACTCCAGAACTTACTTGTACCAGGCTCTGTACTAAACGCTCCGTGTGTACTATCTCGTTGAAGTTTCACAGCCACCTCGGGAGGTATCAGCTGTTTTTATCTCCTTACACAAACCAGGAATCTAAGTGACTTTCCCAAGTAAGTCAAGACCAGAAGCTCAGGGAGGGGAAATCCCGGGCTGCCCAGCGAGGGCCCAGGAGCCCTCAGCACACTCATTTGCATGACATTTGCCTGGCTTCCAAATGGCATTGATGCCCTCCTGGCCCCCAGAGCTGAGTTTGAGGACTGGTTCCAGGGGACCTGGATTACTCAGAAGCCGACTCTTGGGGGGGGGGGTTAGGGGCGGACGGGGGGGGGGCAGGCCTCAGTTTTCCCATCGATAAAACAGGAGTCAGAGGGCTGGACAAGAGAAGTTCACATTTTCCTTCCCTCTCTGGTGGCCTGCACACCACTCCCATGTCTACTCTCACCTCCTTCCTCACCCGCACCCCCACCTCCACCTCCACCTCCACCTCCGATGCTATCACCACCTCTTCTCCCATCCACATAACATCCCACTACCTCTTCTGCCCATCTCTCCTCCACGTTTACCATCGCCCTCCTCACTATTACCCCACCCCTTCATTCTACTACCTCCACTACCACCATCTGGGCCTTGTTATCACCTCCTCTATTGCCATCACCATGAGCTCCACTGCCCCCTCCATCACTGTCCACCCTGCACTTGCATCATCATAATTACGTCCATCATCATCTCCACCACTACAGTCACCTACCCCATTACCACTATCATCGCCTCCACCGTCACCATCTAAACACCCTTCTGCCCCAGGGCCCTGAGGGGACCTGGGTCTCCCCCTCTTCGAATTCCAGCCTCGCAGAGTCGCTGGCCCAGAAACACAGACTAGACCCAGAGGCAGCCAAGCAGAGGTGAAAGGCCCATCCAGGGACAGAAAGGCATCTGTCCACATGACTTTCGTGTAGGGAACCACACGGGCCTGTGAGAATGCAGAAGCACAAAGCTGAACATTTTCCTCCTAAACTGAGCAGGATCCCGCTAAGCAATCCAGCCATTCCGGGGGAACTGGGATTGCAGGGACTGCTTAGCAGATACGAATGGGAATAGGGAGGAGGAAGATGGAGAGGAACCATAGACATCCCGGAACGTGGTCACTCATTCCCTCTTCTCTTTCTTTCATGTGTTCATTCATTCATTCAACAAACATTTCCCTGGGCCTGTTGAACATCAAGTCCTGTGCTAGGTTCTGGCCAAAGGCGCTCCCAGGGCCCTCCTGGCAGTCCATTCCCCCACTGCTGGCTCTTCTATGCCCCGATTCCCTTCCTCCGGTACCCCAATTGGTTCGTACTGGTCTTGGGTTACTGAGGGCGCTCCCTTTCCTCATTGAAACTCAGGAGACCTCCTCAGCTGACTAGGTGACCTTGAGCGTGTCTCCCTCCCAAACCACACCCACCGAGCACAGGAGAAAGGAAAGCTGAGAGGTCCGGGGCTGGGATGGGCCTGGCTGTGGGTGGGGACGTCCCAGGGCGGGCAGCGGAAGTGTCAGCAGAAGAGGAGGGGCCGTGCTGAGGCTGAGGTGGGAAAGGACTCCAGTAGCCAGAGCCTGGGTGTCTGGCCTCTGGGATGAGAAGGATAGAGCCAGGCAGGGGGCGGGCACCGAGGCCTGAAAATGGAGCAAGGGTGGGGGCCGAGGCAAGTCCTGAGCTGGCAGGACACCAGGAAGGTCACAGGATCAGGGTAGGGACTCAGGTGTCCCTGAGGCCCTGAAGGGGGTACTGACTTCCAGTGACTTGTCTCTCCTTTACCCTCAGGTGTGTCAATGCCCCTCCCTTGAGCAAGGGCCAGCCAGGCCTGCTGGTGGGGGGTGGGAGGGGACAGACAGACAGCTTACTCCATGCTGCCAGGTGGGACCCAGGCCAAGCCAATGGGCACACTACCCCACACCCCCAGGACCGTTCCAACTTCAGCAGTCAGCTGGAAAGGTTCCCAGGGGGGAGGCCACCTGGCCCTGACCACCTCTAGGTTGGGATGCCTGTGCCTTTAAATTCTCAGCAGGTTGAAGCGGCTGATGACATCACTGGTTCCCGGGAGCAGAGGAGCTGGAGCCGGAGCCTGTGGGAGCCCGGGCTGCCAGGGGCTGCAGACATGGAGGGCCACAGCAGCAGTGGCAGCAGGAGGCCAGGGACCCTGGTTGGCCTGGGCCCCCTGCCCATGCCCCACGGGGCTTTCCAAACTGGAGCACCCTCCAAGGTAAGACCCTTAAAGCCTAGCTTCTCCATTCCTGCTCCTTGGTCCCACACCCCACACACACACACTGCGGGCACCCCAGTGCCCCTGGCTGAGGGCTGGCACTCCCCGCTGTCCACTGAGCAGGGCTGGGTGAACAGGGCCCCCTGGGGCCTGCGGGGCCGTGATGGGACATCCAGCGAGAAATGGAGTTAGCCCTCTCCAGGAGCCCCCAGGAGGACACTGGGCTGGTGGTGCTAGGGGACCTAGCTGGGCTCCAGCTCTGCTGTGTGACCTTGGGCAAGTTGCTTGTTCTCTCTGAGCCAATGCAAAATGAGGAGGCTTGTCCCCGAAGACTAAAACTGTGACATCTGGGATGTCTAAGTTGTTAGTGCTGGAGGCGGTGTGGTGGTTGCTGCTGGTGGTGGTGGTGGGTGCACAGTGGGATACCTGAAGCCAGGGAGGATGCCCAAAATGCAGCCTTAACGGGCTGAGTTTGGGGCGGGGGGGGGGGGGCGGGGAGGGGGGAGGTGGAGGCAGAGTTTCAGGTTCTCTGGACCGAGAAGGGCACGGGATGCGGGCAGACCGCGTCTCTGGAGGCAGGCATGCGGCCACCCCAGGGCGAATGTAAATCTTCTGCCCTCGCTGGCAGAGGACAAGAAACAGGAGACAGATGGGGGAGAAAAAAAGAGGTCCCTCCAGGGGCCGGGTGACCCCCATTCTACCTGCTGGACAGAAGGAGGCTGCTTGCCGGTCCTCACGAGTGGGAGAGAAGGTGAGGAGGGTAAGAGGGCATAACCTGGGCACAGAGAGGTGTGACGCCAGAATCAACAGAATGCCGGGCTTGCTCTGAATGTTAGAATCTCACTTGGCGAAGAGAGACTATTCCGTGGGGCTCAAGTAGAATCCTAGCAAACGTTGGGTTCGTAAATGCAGAAAAAAAAAATGAGACTAAGGTATTCCAGGAACCAGGTGTGGCCAGGGACCCTTCACCAAGCTCCTTTGTTTTACAGACAGGAAAACTGAGGCCCTGGGCGAGGAGGTACTTGGCTAAGGTCGCACAGAGCTGGGCTTGGGATAGACACGGCCATGCTCAGCCCGGGCTCTTGCTCCTGCATGGGGTTCTGGGGATGGGTGAGGAGGACAGACAGGGCCGTGACCACGGTGTGAAATGTGTGCTGGGGGGACCTGAGGGCTCCTGGGAGCTGTGGAAGAAGGAAGGGATTGAGCAGGCTGGACCTAGGGTGTCCAGAGCGAGCAGATGTGGGGTGTCAGGCCAGAAGCCCTTGACCATGGGAGCAGCAGAGATGGCAGGGAATTTGCCCAGAAAAGCCGGCTCCAGCCCCCCCCCTAACACTCCAGGGTGGCCAGGGAGTGGGTGCCAGCCAGGAAGGTTCGGACTACACTCTGCCTCGCTGGAGTCAGGCGTCTTAGTTTGACCCCCCGGCTCTGACAGAAGTGTCAGAATTGAGGGAGGGGATACGGTTCAGTGTCCTGTTTCCTTGCAAAAGAGAAGCTGATTTGCAGCAGGATGGATTGAGGTAAGACATGAGGAAGAACTTCCTTGGAAAGCTGTACCTTTCTTAGCTAGATGGAATCTTCTGGGGTCTCACACGGAAGTCGGGGCCCAAGCCACTGGCTAGGGTTACCTTGTGTCTTTACCTTGTCCTCTACAAGGTGGACTCGAGTTTTCAGCTCCAGGCCAAAGAGAGCGCAGTGCCAGTGCCCCTGGAACCAAGGCTGGCTCTGGCACCTCTGGGGCCACATGCTGCTGTGCCACCTTCCTCGGAGGGGCCAACGCTGGCTCTGGCGTCTCCTCGACCCCTCCTGGCTCCGCCGTCTACCCCTGGAGGGCAGAACACAGCTCTCACCTGCCACAGCTCCAGCCCGGTCCCGGCATGCGTGGGCCAGCTGGTGGTGTCTGCCGCTGCTGCGCCGAAGCCTCTTCCAGCTCCATCAGGCTCCATCCTGGCTCCGGCATCCCCGGGGCGGCTGGTGATGTCTGTCCCAGACGCGCCACGGCTGCCCCCAGCCACCCTGGGGCCCAGGCTGGCTCCGATGTCTAGGGACCAGAAGCAGACAGTACCTGCCTCCGTGAAACCCAAGCCAGCACTAGCCACTTCCGGCCTGAGCCTGGCCCTGGCGCCTGAGGAGCAGCGCCCGCAGCCTCCCTCCAGCTCTGCCCCAATGCCCAGTCCAATTCTGTCGCCCTCTCAGGAACAGACCCTGGCTCCAGCATCCATGACATCAGCCCCGGCCTCTGTGGGACCGACACCAGCTAAACAGAGGGATGCCCCCGCCCTTAGGTCTCTCCCCCCTTCTGAAGGGCATCGCCAGCCTCCAGCTCAGGCATCCAGCCCTGTGGTCTCCCCATCTTTAATCCAATCTCCCCCAGACCCCCGGCTCTCCCCCTCCTTCAGAGCCAGGCCCGAGGCCCCCCGTAGCAGCCCTGAGGATCCTGTCCTGCCCCGGCCAACCCAGATGCTGCCCCTGGATGTGAGCCAGGGCCCTGCAGAGGCTGGCACCCGCTCCCCAGGACTGCTGTCCCCCACCTTCCGGCCAGGGGCCTCCTCAGCTCAGACTGTGCCCCCGCCTCTGCCCAAACCACCCCGGTCTCCCAGCCGCTCCCCCAGCCGCTCTCCCAACCGCTCCCCCTGTGTGCCCCCAGCCCCTGAGATGGCCCTCCCCAGGCCTGGCACCCAGGGTGCAGGGCCTGGTGGGCACCTGAGCCCCAGCTTTCAGCCCCGAGAAATGCCAGCCCCAGTCACCACCTCGTCTTCTACACCCACCTCATCGTCCTCCTCCTCTTGGTCAGCTCAGCCCACCTGCAAGAGCGACCCCGGCTTCTGGTGAGGGGGCCTCCTCCAAGGAGGAGTGTGGGGGCTTGAACCCTGAGATTAGCCATCCTTCTATCCTACTTTACCTCCCTTGGGAAGCATCCTCGGGGTGCTGGGCCCACTCGGGGACACTCAGAAGACCGCATGCCCTTATCTCAATCGATTTCCCCTGGGAGAGTCTGGAGGGAGGGATACGGGCCCACTGAGGGTCCTTCTGAGGGCTTCCACCCACACCTGCCTCAGTTTCCCTCTCCAGAAAGAGCCCTGTGGGAGGGAGATGGAAGATGAGAGGGTGGCGCCCAGCAGTAACCCCTCCTATTCTGCGCCCCCCCCCCCAGGATCACTGTGGTCACGTGGAATGTGGGCACCGCCATGCCCCCTGACGACGTCACATCTCTCCTCCGCCTGGGCGGTGGCAGCGATGACAGCGACAGGACAGACATGATCGCCATAGGGTGAGGGGACAGGATGGGTGCCCCCCTCCCCCCAAACCCTCACCCACGGGAGGGGCTGCTAGGGCGTCCTTCAACCCTACGGCTCACCTCACCCCGCACCCCAGGTTGCAGGAAGTGAACTCCATGATCAACAAGAGGCTCAAGGACGCGCTCTTCACGGATCAGTGGAGCGAGCTTTTCATGGATGCGCTCGCGCCTTTCAACTTCGTGCTGGTAAGGCCTCCCTCGCCCTCCGGATGGGCAGAGACCCCGGGAGGCCGGGCCCGATGGGTCTGTGGAAAGGGAAGATGGAGGAGCAGACCTGAAGGACGGCCCGGGCCCGGGGCGGGGCGGGGAAGCGGGGGTCGGGCCGCGCCCCTCACCAAGCCGCCTGCCCCGCAGGTGAGCACCGTGCGGATGCAGGGCGTCATCCTGCTACTGTTCGCCAAGTACTACCACCTGCCCTTCCTGCGGGACGTGCAGACCGACTGCACGCGCACCGGCCTGGGTGGCTACTGGGTGAGCGCGCGGGAGGCCGGGCGCGGCCGGAGCCCCGAGGGGTCCGTGGGTGCGTCCCCAGGCGCCCTGCGCGGTCACGGGCTCCTCCCCACACTGCAGCCCTTACCCTGTGGCCCGCCGCTCCCCGGCCCCGCCCATCATTTCATCCTCTTTTCTAGACCCCGCCCCCTTTCGGTCCTTGCAGGTGGGGGTCCCAGGGCCCTGCCCCCTTTCCTAGCACCCACCCCTCTCCCAGCCTCCTCCGCGGGGCTGGGCTGTCCCCGCTCCCCTGTGCGCCCCGCCCGGTGCCTCGCCTCCTGCCGGGACCCCGCCCTTGACCTGCCCGACGTTGCCTCCCAAGGGCAACAAGGGCGGCGTGAGCGTGCGCCTGGCGGCCTTCGGGCACATGCTCTGCTTCCTGAACTGCCACCTGCCCGCGCACATGGACAAGGCGGAGCAGCGCAAGGACAACTTCCAGACCATCCTGAGCCTCCAGCAGTTTCAGGGGCCCGGGGCGCAGGGCATCCTGGACCACGAGTACGGGCCGGGGCGGGCCGGGGCGGGCCAGGCTGAGTGGGGTTTGGGCGGGGCTGGTGGCGGAGCGTGCCCCCTAATGGGCAAGGAGGAACTTGATACCGTTCTGGGTGGGCCTGGAGGGGAAAGGCGGGGCTGATGAGGTGGGTCACCCCGTCTAGGAGCCGGAATGCTGGTAAGTTTGATGGGGCCCGAGCCTGCAGGGCGGCGCATTGCTGAGGGGTAGATCCGTATTGAGGGTCTGAACCTAGATTTCCAGATGCACAGCTCACTGCTACTCCGTGGCGGGCTGGGGGTTATGCGGCCACCCAGCCACTTCGCCATCGCTAGGGGCATCCAGCGCTGTCGGGTTGGAGGGGGTGGAGAAGGATCTGGGTTGGGCCCTTCCACCCCCATGGACCCCACTGACCCCCCCTCCCCCCCAACAGCCTTGTGTTCTGGTTCGGGGACCTAAACTTCCGCATCGAGAGCTACGACCTGCACTTTGTCAAGTTCGCCATTGACAACAACCAGCTCCACCAGCTCTGGGAGAAGGACCAGGTGCGGAACCACAGCCTGCACCCCCAACACCCCTAGCACACCTGGACCCCCAGGCTATGATCTTCGCCCTCACCTGCCCTGCCCAAGCTGTGGTCCAATTCTTCCTTTCTGGACCCTCACAGCTCAACATGGCCAAGGACACCTGGCCCATCCTCAAGGGCTTCCAGGAGGGGCCCCTCAACTTTGCGCCCACCTTCAAGTTTGACGTGGGTACTAACAAATACGATACCAGGTGAGCTCCGCGCTGGGATGAGGTGGGGGGCTGTGGGCTGAGGTCTTCAAGACAAGGACGCCAGGGAAGAGGGACGGGAGGCAAGGCTGAGGGCTGTGCCTCCACCCGCTGCCCACCGCAGTGCCAAAAAGCGGAAGCCAGCCTGGACAGACCGTATCCTGTGGAAGGTCAAGGTTCCAGGTGGAGGCCGAAGCCCCTCCGGACAGCAGAGCCACTGGCTCCAGGTGACCCAGCACAGCTACCGAAGCCACATGGAATACACTGTCAGTGACCACAAGCCTGTGGCTGCCCAGTTCGTCCTGCACGTGAGTCCTGGCCTCACCCTCTTCTCATGACGTCCCCAAGCCCCGCTCAGCATTCGACAGCCCACCCCTCGTACCTGCCCTTGGCCGTCCCCATTTGTTGAGGCCTAGTGGGAGTGGGTTACGATCTGCGTTTTCATATGAGGAAACTGAGGCTCAGAGACACAGCATCTTGTGCCCGGGGTCACACAGCTGGTAAAGAGAAAAGCTAGGAATTGAACCCAGGTGAGTCTGGTTTCAGAGCCCAGGCCTTTTCCACTAATCTCTAACTCCCTTCTTCCAAGAAAGGTTTAGGGCAACGTATGTTAAAATTCAAACATATAATAAGGCCAGCAAACTCAAAATGTTTACTTTAACCCCATGCAGCATTTATTCATACTTATTTTATTTTTAATCCTCACCCGAGGACATTTTTCCATTGATTTTTAGAGAGAGTGGAAGAGTGAGGGAAAGACAAGGGAGAAATACTGATGTGAGAGGAACACATCGATTGGTTGCCTCCTGCCCGAGCCCCGACCAGGGCCTGGGCCAGGGAGGAGCCTGCAACCAAAGTACATGCCCTTGACCGGAATCGAACCCGTGACCCTTCGGTCCACAGGCCAACGCTCTAGCCACTGAGCCAAATCAGCTAGGGCTATTTTTTTTTTTTATGAACCATCATAACATATGGCATTATAACATGCCAGGCATTATAAGAGTAAGGTAGTTATGGGGATAAGGCGTAGAGATATAAAAAATACAAAGCTAAACTCTGAATAGTTACTATGATTGAGCATTGGGTTGAGGGTTGAGGCCCTAGTTGCCAATGTAAAAAGAGGAAATGCAAGAATGTCGGAACTGGACCCAGAGACGAGGTAACCCAACCGGATAGGGAAACTGAAGCCCCTAGTGGGGTAGACATGTGCCCTGAGTCACACACAGGCTCACTGGCAGAGCTGGGTAGATTCCATCCTTCCAGCTCTGAAACCCAACTCGAGGCTCTCCGATCTCTTGATCTCTTGATAAGGGGGAGCCCAGCAGGCCAGAGAATGTGTTCCTTGATAACTTTGTCACATGGTCGGCCAGTGGGACACTGGCCAATATTCGCAGCTGGGAAAGACAATCTGCCTGTGTCTGGCCTCCTGTGACCTTTGGTAAAGGGATGAGGTGTGAGGTTTAACCCTCACCTCGAGAACCACTCCTTTTGGATGTCCTTCCCTGAGCCTCCCTCCTCATCCGGGACTCTGTCCCCGGTAAACATTGCCTGTTGAGCACCGGCTACATGCCAGGCCCCGTCTGGGACACCTGACATATGTCATCCCTTTGAATGCCTTGAGTAGGCCCTGCGATGTCCAAATTCTCCTCCCAGTTTCCTTACCAGGAAAACGGAGGCTCAGAAAACTCAAGTCTCCAACCCAAAAAGCAACACTATCAGAATGAGGGGTGGGGGGTGGGGGGAGGGAGATGGAGGAGTGTTAGCGGAAGTTTTGATCCTGGAGGCCATTCCCAAGAGCCTAACCTGGCCAGACTGGCGATTTGGAGCCCAGGGGGCAGGGAGAGGATGTGCTGTGTTGGTTTTTTTTTTCTGGAACAGTTTGGCTCAGAAGCCGCGGGAGGGAAACCTGAAACCAGATCAACAGGAAGCAGACAAAAGACTGAGGCTGGCACCACTGGAGTCCTTCTCTGAGGGACAGAGGAGGGGCCACCACCCTGGCCACCTGCCACCCCGGCAACCCCACCCATGCGGGTGACCCTGGGAGGAGGGTGCCCGTGGCCATAAAGTGTCTTTATGGACTGATGACAGGGTCATCGTCACCTCCTTGCTATTCGGAAGGGGAAGCTGGGAGTTGGGTTGGCTGGGGGCCTTCCTTGAGGTCACAGAGCAAGTGAGTAGCAGAGCCTAGAAGTGACCTGAGGTCTCCAGCCTTTCACCCAGGCTTTTCTGGCCCTCTCAGGGGTGTTCGGCTTACCCCGGCATACCCAGCACATCGTGTCTCCCTGACTAGCACATAGGCAAATCGCTAAGTGGGCACCTGCTGTGGACTGGGAAGCGTATGGGACGCTTCACGAACGGCATCTCACTGAATCTGCCGAACAGCTCCAAGAGTTCAATAAGATCATCCAAGTTTATAGACCAGAGCCCTGGCATTCAGAGAGGTTGTAAAATTCACCAGGCCCTCGCCGGTTTGACTCAGCGCATAGAGCGTCAGCCTGCAGACTGAAGGGTCCCTCCCAGGTTTGATTCTGGTCAAGGGCACATGCCCGGGGGTTGCAACCTCGATCCCCAGTAGGGGGCGCGCAGGAGGCAGCCTGTCAATGATTCTCTCCTGTCATTGATGTTTCTATCTCTCCCTCCCTCTCCCTTCTTCTCTGAAATCAGTAAAAATATATTAAAAAGAAAAAAGCTCATCCAGGGTCCTGTAGACTGTCAGGGATAGAGCCAGGGCCAAACCCAGGTCTACGAACTTCAAAGCTGTGTTCTCATTCACCCCTTAAGGAGGCTCTGAGCAGAAAGAGCCCTGGGCTGGGAGGCAGGAAGTCTAGCTTTTATCCTAGACCTGCTCTGCCTCAGTTTCCCCGTCTCCGCAGTAGCTTCAAAGGCCCTTATCTCAGCCTCTGTGTGCTGGCTCAGGCCCAAGGGTGCATGGAATGCTACAGGGTCTTCGCTAATGTTGCCCCCGCCACTGGGCAGTTTGCCTTCAGGGACGACATGCCCCTGGTGCGGCTGGAGGTGGCAGAAGAGTGGGTGCGGCCGGAGCAGGCTGTGGTGAGGTACCGCGTGGAAACCGTGTTCGCCCGTAGCTCCTGGGACTGGATCGGCTTGTACCGGGTGAGCAGGGCGAGGTGGTCAGTGACTTGGGGAAGGAAGGGCCTGGAGGAGAGCAACTGGGTACCCAGGTGGGATCACGGCTTCTCCAGAGTTTGATGCCACCCGGGGAGGCTGCTGGGGTCAGGCCCTAGGGGTCAGAGCCCTGATTCCTGTCACCCCAGGTGGGTTTCCGCCACTGCAAGGACTATGTGGCTTACGTCTGGGCCAAACACGAGGATGTGGACAGGAACAACTACCAGGTACTCAAGGGAAGCGGGGGGAGGGGAGGAAGACCCCACTGCCTTTGGGTGGGGGGAGTGCTCTGTGGCTACCGCTCTGACCCCAACCTGGGCTTATACCCTGGGCCCACCAGGTGACTTTCAGTGAGGAGTCGCTGCCCAAGGGCCACGGAGACTTCATCCTGGGCTATTACAGCCACACCCACAGCATCCTCATTGGAGTCACTGAGCCCTTCCAGGTGAGTAACCCAGACTGCAGGGCCAGGGGTGCCAGAGATCCGGCCTCTGCATTTAAATATATATATATTTTTATTGATTTCAGAGAGGAAGGGAGAGGGAGAGAGAGATAGAAACACCAATGATGAGAGGGAATCATTGATCGGCTGCCTCCTGCATTCCCCCTACTGGGGACCAGGCCCACAACCCGGGCATGTGCCCTTGACCGGAATTGAACCTGGGACCCTTCAGTCCGCAGGCTGACGCTCTCTCCACTGAGCCAAACCGGCTCGGGCTCGGCCTCTACATTCTGCTCCGTGGCCCCTTACACGTAGCCTGACCTCCCCGGGTCTAAGGAGGAGAAGCTGGGGGTTGGGGAGAAGAAGTCGGTGGCCGGTTGGGGATTGGGGCACTCCAGCGACCCACCTCCCCGCCAGATCTCGCTGCCTACCTCGGAGTCGGCCAGTAGCAGCACACACAGCTCAGGGACCAGCTCGGAGGAGGAGGATGACAGCACCCTGGAGCTGCTCGCACCCAAGTCCCGGAGCCCCAGCCCTGGCAAGTCCAAGCGGCACCGGAGCCGCAGCCCGGGCCTGGCCCGCTTCCCAGGCCTGGCCCTCCGGCCCTCCTCCTGTGAACGCCGGGGCACCAGCCGCAGCCCCTCGCCCCAGAGCCGTCGCCTGCCTTGTGTGGCCCCCAACAGGGGCAGCAGTGATGGAGGCACCCAGGGCTGTAGTGAGGAGGGGCTCTCTGGGCTGCCTGGTCCCTGGACCCTCCCCCAAACTGTGCCTCGAAGCCTGGGCTTGCTGCCTGCCTTGCGCCTAGAGACTGTGGACCCTGGAGGTGGTGGCCCCTGGGAACCTGACCAGGAGACCCCGACCCCCGACAGCCTGTCTCCCAGCCCTCAGGGCCGGCAGAAGCTGGAGGAAGGGGGCCTGGGGCCCTGAAGCTGGGGTGGGCTCCCACTCTGGCCCAATCTGTAAACCCACCTGCCTCCCTCCTGCTGCTGCTCCAGCTTTCTCCACACCTGACACGCTGTCCCGGCCAGGGGTGGCCAACTGGAGTCCCTCAAACTCAGTCCTGACACCTCAACTGTGACAATCAGCAAAGCCCTACCTAGGCCCCCATCTGGGATGGGAGCAGGGCAATCCTAGAGGTCATTGATTAGGAATTAAATTCTCTAGCCTTGCTCTTGATTCCTTCTTAACTTGTTAGCAGTCTGGGGGGGTCGGGGTGGGGGAGTCAGAGAAAGGGACTCAAGGAGAGGATGTACGCATCTGACAAGCACCAGGCACCAGCTGTATACATTACACATGCCATCTCCTTTAATCGGCACCACAGCCCTGAGTGGTGTTGAGTCCAGTGCAGTTCTTAGTCCCATTTCACAGGTGAGCAAACTGAGGCCTCCAAGAGGTTGCGGGAGGCCTCTCAAAATCAGGCACCCGAGCACGGTTTGGCAGTGCATTGGAGGGAGGGGATATTTACTAGGTCCTAAGCGCTGGCCATGCATTGGCTCACTTAACCCTCAACAGCCCTCTGAGGTAGGTAGGTCCTGTTTATCCTGCTCTTTTTTAAGGAGGAAACAAAGGCTCGTGTTGGGGGAGGACGCCCCTTGCTCAAAGGCACAGGGGAGATTGGAATTTAGGGTCGGGGCAGAATGAGTGGGCCAGCAGCTGTTCAGAGAAGGGGTCTCCCAGGAGGAGGGGAGCTGGGAAGTCGCTCTCTAGTGCCCCCGATCTTGGATTCAGACACAGGCACTTCTGTGGCCTCCCTCATTCCCTGCCTGCTGCCTCGGGCCTCAGCACGCAGGCACTCAGGTTCCCCTGGGCAAGACCCCGAGTGTATTCCCGTTGCAACATGAACACACGTGTGCCTCCTCCCAGTACCTCCCGAGGAGGCTGCTGCAACTCGTTACCCCCGCCCCGTGCCCATCTGGAGTGAAGTGCCCTGGCAAGGCCCAAGCCCAGGGCATCAGAATGAGCCTCCTGAATACCACTGTCCAAGCACAGAGGGGTTGGGTCACCAGCCCAAGGTCACCCAGCACAGCAGGAGACCTAGTCCAGTGTTTGGGCCTTGGCCCCCCGGTGAGAGCCCCGCTTCAGTGTGACACATGGAAAAGAGGCTGAGACCCCCGGGGCCTAGCAAAGCCACGGGCAAGGTCCAGTCCCGGGCGGTGAAAGCTGGAACTGACGTCACTGGTTCCAGGATGTCTGCTGCTCTTGGGTCCTCAGAGCTGCCTGGGTCTGCTGCAGGCACCGGTCATAGAATGACATGGGGGCCTTCGGGGGCTCCGGAGGCCGTGCCTGCCCCTCCTCTGTGCCTGTGCCCCCGAGTCTCCTCTGCTGGAGTCGCTGTAAGTGCCGAGCTGACACCCTGATGGCCCTGGGGCCCCTGGAACAGCTGCGGGGAGAGGAAAGTGGGGCAGGCGGTGACGGCTGCCAAGGACTCCACCCTGCTCTGCGGACACGGGAGCGGAGGCCGCGGGGAGCAGGGCTGGAGAAGGGGAAGGGGGTGGTGATACCAGAAGGGGGCAGAATAAACCAGCCCGGCACCCAGAGGCCGGGTTCTGCCGCTGGCCGGCTGCAGGAACCTGGGCCAGTCTGGGCCGGTTTCCTCACGTGTGAAATAGGAAAGGTAGCACGGGGCAGGCTTGGAGAATCAGACTCGAAATGAGATTGTGAGTTAAGCAAGCGTTTTAACGACGGGTCCACGGGCCTTAGGCTGGGTGCACCTCACACACATACCATTTCCTTGGCTTCTGTGACCATTTTACAGATAAGAACATAGAGGTGCGGAGAGTTGACCCAACTTGTCAGGTCACATAGGAAATAAATGGCAGAGTCAAGATGCAACCCAGGCCGGCCGGCGTGGCTCAGTGGTTAAGCATCGACCCATGAACCAGGAGGTCACGACTCGATTCCCGGTCAGGGCACATGCCTGGGATGTGGGCTTGATCCTCAGCAGGGGGCGTGCAGGAGGCAGCCGATCAATGATCCTCTCTCATCCTTGATGTTTCTATCTCTCCCTCTCCCTTCCTCTCTGAAATCAATAAAAATAATTAAAAAAAAAAAAAAGATGCAACGAATGTGGGCCAACTACAGAGCTGACCTGAGGCGCCAGGGGGTAGGGGTAGGACAATGGAGCTCAGAGGTCCCTGACCTCTGCCCCATTAACTTGGCCCAGGTGCACAAGGCGGGCACAGGCTACCCCACCCCCTCGGGAAAAGTGCCCCTCCCTCCTGGCTCTGCTCCCACTTACTCTTTGCTCTCAGCACAGTCCAGGGGAGGGGCCAGCTTGAAGCAGGTCGTGCCCAGCAGCTCCCAAAGCATGTTGGCACCTGTGGGTGGGCTGTGGAGCCTCAGGGATCGTGCTAGTCTGAGGGCAGAGGCAGGCTCAGGCTGGGGAAAGGCCTTGCCAGCCCGGTGCCCCTTCCCAGTGCCTGGCAGCGGGCAGCCCACCCCCAAGGGTCCCAGCAGGCCTCACCGGCGCGTGCAGTTGCAGTGGAAGAGGGGCTCTCGGGCACCGTTGAGCAGCTGGAACTTGGTCTCCTGGGGCCCGATCTGGTACTCACACCTGTCCAGGTGGCGGAAGCTGCGGCAGGCCTGGCGGGCGACTGGGGGCGGTGTGGTGGTGAGGGGAGCCCAGTCCCCCAAGGGGGCCTCTCCCCCCATGCCCACTGCCACCCAGAAGAAACACCAGCACGTGGGCTCAGTCACACACACACACACACACACACACGCACACACACACACACACACACACACACACACACGCACACACACCGGGGTCCAGAGCGCTGAGGGTGTTCAGAAAAGGCCCCCTGGAGGCAGAGGCTGCTGAGCTCGGTTGGGAGAGAGGACGAGGAGGGGAGAGCGCTCCGGGCAGAAGGAACAGCATGTGCAAAGGCCCAGAGGTGGGAGAGAGCCAGTTGCTTTTGAGGAACCAAATGAACTTTGTGAAACTCAAGTTTCAACCGAGGAGTAGGTTTCACAGAACCAGTGCCCGAGGGCCCGGGGGTGTTGGGACAGTCAGTTCAGGTAACAGGAGCCAAGGTGGGGGCTCGGAGGGCAGTGGCATGGTCGAGTTGGAAGCTTACGGAAATCCCTCTGGCTGCAGTGTGACTTGAGGAAGGAGAGAGACCCCGGGAAGAGCGTGGAGCAGGAAAGGGAGTAACACAGACGCCCTCCCGCCACCGCCCCCCCCCCCGCCCCAATGCACAGAGGCCGGGACACCTTCTCAACTCAGGACCCCCCCCCCCCACCCCTGAGGTTAGGTTCTGAGCTCACCCTGAGGTTTTAGGGCACCCGGAGGCCCCTGATGGCCCGAATGGGTGACCTCCAACCAGGCTGTGGGGGCCAGATCAGGCCTGGGGGCGGCCACGGGCGCCTGGAGGGCTGCGGCATTGTCTTTGCTGGGGGCTGGGCTCTGGGGGCTGGGAGTCAGGGCCATGGCTGGGGAGCGCCAGGAGGTATTGTAGAGGGTCTTTGGCTGGAGGCGGGCGAGGGGGATGGAGCCGTACGTCCGACACCTAGGAGGTGGCAATTGATGGCAATTGGTAACCCAGAATCCCCGCTTCCAGAAGCTCCCCACCCCCCTTCATCTCTATGGGGACCAAGGCTCGGTCAGCCCCACCCCTCATCCCACTGGGTTGTGTGGGGCAGGGGGGGGATGTTTGCCTCCTGGGCCCCACCCTGAGGAGAGGACAGAGAGAACGAGGCATCATTCCCTGGAGGACAGACAAGCAGCCGCCCTCCCTGGGAAAGGGGTCAGGGGAGGCTGATACGTACCCGCCCCACCAGTACCAGGCCACACACGCCTCCTGCTCCTCCAGCACGAAGCAGGGCGTCTCCAGCACATTGAAGAACACCACACCCACAAGGTCTGAGACGGAGTCCCGCTGGCTCTGCAGGCACTGCCGGAACCTGCCACAGAGCCGGCACTCAGGTCCCCCGGCTCCCCCCCAAGCCCACCAGCCACTACCAGCAGGTAGCATGGGTCCAAGAGTTCCTTCCCTTGCCCGGTCAGTGTGGCTCAAGCGTTTGAGCATTGACCTACAAACCAGGAGGTCAGGGTTCGATTCCTGGTCAGGGCACAGGCCCGGGTTGTGGGCTCCATCCCCAGCGTGGAGTGTGCAGGAGGCAGCCGATCCATGATTCTCAACATTGATGTTTCTCTCTCTCTCTCTCTCTCTCTCTCTCTCTCTCTCTCTCTCTCTCCTTCTCCCCTCCTCTCTGAAATCAATAAAAATATCTCTCTATATAAAAGCCTAATGTGCAAAGTGTCCCCTCGGGAGTTCGACCGACTGGGAGTTCGATCGCTTGTTATGACGTGCACTGACCCCCAGTGGGCAGTGCGGAACGAAGGAAGGCCCCTGCCAGCAGCTGGCAGCCAGGGAATGGAGGCCCGGCTGGCAGCTACTAGGGACCCTACCCATGCACGAATTTCATGCATTGGGCCTCTAGTATTTTTTTTTTTTAAATGAAGAGTTTCTTCTCCACTCAGCCCTCAGCTTTCCCACTTGCGTGGTGGTTCCGGGCTGTCTGAACCCGTTCAGATGCTCTGGAATCCCAGTCTCTGCACCCAGGGGCTGAGTAACTCCGCCCCAGCCCCCTGCCCACTGCCCACCTGGCATCACAATCGCAGTGAGAGATGGTCTGGAATCGGTAGTTTTGGATGCCGTAGTTGTACTGGAAAGGCGAGATGCTCTGAGGGCAGTGGTCATGCTCCCGGCAGCAGAGGTCGGGGCCCTGGAAGACACCTGTAGGGAGTGGAGGGGGCACCAGCTCATCAGGGTCTCAGGAACCACACACTGGCTATGCCCATGTGATGTTGGGACCAGAGACCCGGTGGCCTCAGGCAAGTCAGTCTCCCTCTATGGGATTCACAGTTTCTTTTTTTTATTTATTTAATATACTAGAGGCCCGGTGCACAAAATTCATGCACTCGAAGGGGAGCGGGGCACGGGTGTCACTCAGCCAGGCCTTGGGAGCCCTGTATAATAAAAGGGAGCCTTTGGGCCCTAACTGGTTTGGCTCAGGGAATAGAGCATAGGCCTGCGGACTGAAAGGTCCCAGGTTCAATTCCGGTCAAGAGCATGTACCTTGGTTGCGGGCACATCCCCAGTAGGAGGTGCACAGGAGGCAGCTGATTGATGTTTCTCTCTCATTGATGTTTCTAACTCTCTATTCCTCTCCCTTCCTCTCTTTAAAAAATCAATAAAATATATTTTTTTTAAAAAAAGAAGAGCTCTTGGGGGATGTCCAACTGATGGCAGTTGGACATCCTTAGCGCTGCAGTGGAGGCAGGTGCGCACTGACCACCAGGGGCAGCTCCTCCATTGAGCGTCTGCCCCCTGGTGGTCAGTGTGCATCATAGCAACCGGTTCTTCTGCTGTTTGGTTGATTTGCACATTAGCCTTTTATTATATAGGATTTTTGTTGATTTCAGAGAGGAAGGGAGAGATAGAAACATCAACGAAGAGAGAAAATCACTGATTGGCTGCCTCCTGCACACCCCCTACTGGAGATTGAGCCCACAGCCCGGGCATGTGCCCTTGACCGGAACGGAACCCTGGACCCTTCAGTTCACAGGCCAACGCTCTATCCACTGAGCCAAACCATCTAGGGCAGGACTCACAGTTTCAAAGCTTAAAGAGAGCACCCAGGCCCAGCCTGTGCTGTGCAACTACAAATGCAGGGCAGCCTACCCAGGAGCCCAGGCCCACCGAAAGGTTCGCCTGGGAGGAACTGTGGAGGCAGACCCATGCTCACACCCAAATACCACGAGGAGGCCATGAATGTGTGTGGAATGGAATGACAAACAGGCAGGTGCAACCTTGGGTGCTGGCATGATGAAACATGGTCAGAAGGCCAGTTTGTCCCAGCTCAGGAGCCAAGTCCTGCCCTGGCCCTCCGCACACACGCACAGGCAGCCGTGCTGAGAGTGCAGAAAAGCCATCGGAGCGATAATGCCTTTTACGGAGTGTTTCGTAAGAGCCCGGCTTCCCACACGCAAGCTCGCGGCAGCCCTGCCAGACAGGTGTCACTTCATGATCCTGGTGAGGGGACAGGCTTGCAAGAGCGTGATGTGCTAAACTGGTATTTGAACCCAGGCCCTTGGGCCTCAGCGTCCACCCACTGGCCACTCTCTGCTCACAAGGCCTCCTCTTAGGAAATGGTGATTTGGTTCAGCTGACCCCGGATCCGCCCCAGCCTGTCCCCTCCCTGACGGTGATTAACGAGGACTCCCAGCGGTGAGTAGGACCTTTCCCATCTATGACCTCATCGAAGCCTCCCGTGATGAGACAGAGGGTCACCCTCATTTCACAGATAAGGACACTGGAGTTCAGAGTGGTTAAGTCACTCCCTCAAGGACACACAGCCAGGGAGAGTGGAGGCCAGGGTGAAAGCCTGAACTTCCCCCACCCCAGTACCCAGCCCCCCCCCTCCCCCCGTGGCTCACCCAGCTCCGTGGAGTTCCTGGCAGAGTCCCCAAAGCCACACCACAGTGTGCCGGGCATGGTCCAGCCTCTCTTCTCCCGCGGGTGCCCCGCGCTGGGTGCTCCACGCTGCCCTGTCGCTCGCTTCTCTCTCGCTCCTGCTGGCCTCCCGGGAGACGGCGGGCAGGCCCCCCACTGGCTCCGAAGGGTGGCCAGGGCTCTCCGCAGCTCAGCGCCAGGGCTGTGGACGAAGGAGTCCCGGGAGATCTCGCCCGCACACAGGGCGCTGAAGGCTGCAGTGAGCTCCGGCTCCTCCTGCCGGCTACATGCCTGCAGCCTCCCGTGCCCATCCCAGTGGGCATGGAACACAGCCAGTCCCTGCGCATCCTTGCCCAGGAAGCTCAGGGACCCCGAGGGGCTGCCGGGGACGGACCTGGCCAGGTGGCAGGAGGTGCTGTGCCAGCGGAGGGCAGGAGAGCCCTCCAGAGCAGCCCCCAGGCAGCTCAGCACCCCCAGCAGCCTTCCCAGCAGCCTCATCCCGCCCGGGCCCAGCCCCGTCAGACAAAGCCGCCGGGATGGGATGCCTCGCCCTGGCGGTCCCGGCCCGCCCGGCCCACGAGGCAGCCGCACAGGAGCGGAACGGAAACGGTGCCGGGCAGACCCGGTGCAGCGGGGCCAATGAATGGAGCTTGGGGAGGGGTAGGAAGGAGGTTGGCGTATGGGGTGATCTCAAGCTTGTAACTGAATCCACCGGCTGGACAGGCCGCCGATTGGCTGAGAGTGCACTCGCCGAGGCCCACGCCCCCACTCACCTCGGCTTTCTCACTGCCATCCAGTCACCTGCTAGCAGCCTGGCCTGGACAGGGACTGTGGGAGCCAGAGCCCTGGGCCCCGGGGCGGGGCCAGGAGAGGTCTACACCTCCTCCCTGGGGAGGGAGCGGGCTCAGGGGCTCCGAGGAGGCTTCTGGAACTCATCCTCATCTCCCTACTACAGTGGAGGCTGCCACACACCCCGCCTCCATGAAGCTGCAGGGCCATGCATTGGGTGAAAGAGGCGAGGGCAGGCCTGAGGCTCTGTGGCCACAAACTCTCCCTCCCCCACCTCCGCCCCCCAAATTCTGGGAAAGGGGGCAGGTGTGCCCGGGCCTGGCCACCTAGGGCGCTCCCTCCAAATCCTGGCTCTTGGCATAGCCAGGGGTCAGCGCCCCAGGGATTCCTGGAACTCCAGGCAGAGGTCGAGTTCAGAAGTCATGCCCCTGTTCTAATAGACAAGTAGGCAGAGACACAGCCAGAGCAGGGCGTGAGAGCAACATGGGGCGGACGTTGTTACGCTTTCCTCATTTTACAACGAATTTCCTCTTTTTGCTTCTCTGATTGGGTGTTTTCTGCCACCTTGGCCTCCAAATCGCTGATTTGATCCTCTGCTTCATCCACCCTACTCTCATTCCTTCTAGTATATTCTTCATTTCAGGTATTGTATTCTTCATTTCTGACTGGTTCTTTTATATGGTTTCTATGTCCATTTTCAAGTCTAAGTTCCTTGAGCATCACTATAACCATTTTTTTTTTTTTTTAAAACAACAACTCTATATCTGGTCAGTTACTTGCCTTCATTTCATGTAGCTCTTGTTTTCTGGAGCTTTCTCCTGTTCTTTCGTTGGGGGCATGTTTCCTTTTTCTCCCCATTTTGGCTGCCTCTTTGTGTTTGCTCCTAGGTCTCGGGTAGACCTGCTATGACTCCCAGTCTTGGGAGGGTGGCCTTAGGCATTTGATGTCCTATGGGACCCAGCGGCACAGTCTCCTTTATAACCGGGGTTGGGTGCTCTAGGAATGTCCCTTGTGTGGGTTACCCGGGTCCTCCTCTTGTCATTGAGTCCTTGATTGTTACTGGCCTGTTTGTGGGTGGGGTCCCACAGGCTGGCTGACTGTGAGGATCAACCCTGACGACAGCGCGTGAGCTATTCCCAAAGCGGAATAGGTTGACGCTCAACCAGCTCCGCAGGGCCAGGTGCCCAAAGTTCTCTGCTTATCCACCCTGTCATTCCACGCAGGGCTCTTTGGCGGAGGTTGGAGCCTGGATTTGTTTGTTGGCTTTCACTTAAGAGACCTTAGCTCACAGCCTGTCCCCTCTTGGGACTGACCTGGCCCTTGGGGGTCCTGGAGAGGCCCTGGGAGTCTAATTCACTCAACAGGATGAAGAGGGTGGGCAGGGAGCATAACAAGGAGGATCAAGAGGCTCCGAGGGAGGTCTGACTGCAGAACGTAGCCCCTGCGAGACTAAATAATAACTCCCCCATATCTATAGCCAAGGACTCAGGTTTCTGAAGCACGGTTTTCTCTGTGAATTTGCCTGAGGTCAATGGCAGAGGGGGACTGGAGCTAGGACCAGGCCTTGACCCTCTTGACACCCAGGGTTCTCCTTGCTGCTCTGGGATTTCGACTAGAGGGCCCAGGGAGCAGCCCCTTTATGCCCAGACCAGGAGATGAAAGCAGGAAGGCCTGCCGCACAGCAGCGTGGGCCCTGCCCGAGCGCTCAGAATTGGGTCCAGTCTCTGCTACCACCTAGTGGGCACCCAAAGCCAGCACCATCTAGAGAAACTCCTGAGGGAGGAACGCTCTTTGCTCCTTTCCTGGTCCCTCCTTGCCCCTGCCTGGTCTTTCTTGTCTACCCTCTGACTCACTGTATGATCCTGACAAGCCCTTTGCCTCTCTGGCTCTCAGTTTTCTGTCTTAGAATAAGGGTTCTCCAAAGAGCAGCAGTCCTGATCTTTCCAAAACACAAGCCCGGCCAGGTCTGTCCCCTGCCCCTCTCCTGGCCACCAGGTTGAAGCCGGTCATGCCCTGCAGGATCTGAGCCTGGCTGACCTCCCCAGCTGCCCCCTTCTCTGCTGCAGCCACACAGAGCTACTCTTCTTCCCTCCATCACCAGGCCCTCCGAGGCCCTTTGCAGATGCTGTGCCCTTTCCCTAGAACACTCTTCCCTCTCCTTCACCCGGCTTGTTCCTACTCGTCCTTCAAGCGTCGGTTTAATCACCTCTTAGAGGAAGCCCTCCTCCCTGACACCCCCAACCAGGGTGGGCAAGTGTACTTTAGGTCCCCACTGAGGATGACTGAAGTCTCAAATGGGATATGACCCTAGAAGAAGTCAAATAAAATAGCAGCCCATTCAGGTCAGGGGACTGGAGGGGGGACACTGTGGGGAGCCATGGGCTCAGGGTTCAAACACCTGATTTCCCACCCAATGACTCCACCTCTCCGAGTACCTATTTTACATGTGAATAAATCAGATCCTGTCTGCTCTAGCACTGAACAGAAGAACTTTAATGTGAGCCATAAGTGTACTTTTACATCATCTAGCCACCGTTTAAAGAGTAAAAGAAACAGAAGAAATAAATTTCATAATACATTGTAGATGATATCCATGTGTTAAGTGTTATTTCAACATGTAATCAGCATTTATAAATCATTAATGAGGTCCTTTATTTTACATCCTTTTTTAATATACCAAGTCTCGGACATCTGGAGGGTATTTTGTACTTACTGTGCATCTCCATTCGGATTCCACATGTCAAGCACTCAGCATCTACCTGAGGCTAGAGTCCGCTGTCCTAGACAGTACAGCTCTGCGAGATGTTTACATGGCTGTGTACGTAAAAATTTATGGAGCTGGACACCTAAGACTGACCTTTTTTTGTATGCAAATTACGAGAGAGAGAGAGAGAGAGAGAGAGAGAGAGAGAAGAGTAATTCCCAGGTTTCCGGCCTGAACATGGATGAACACAGGGTGGGGAAATTTGCTGGTGTGGGGGAGGCTGAAGGTGAACAGGTGGGGTGCAGAGTGGGGAAAATCTGAGAGTCTGAGGATCTTTGTCCCTTGGGTCTTGGTTGCCCCCAGGCCTTGGGAAAAGTTTCCAGTCACCACATCAGAAGCTGGGCAAACCCCGGCTGCCCCCTGGTGGCCACGCAGCAGGTGGCAGGCACCAGTTGGCCTTGGTACCTAGGCCTTCTTCCCGAGAGGGTAGAGGGCATTGAAGCGTCATTCAAACTTCTTTTCTGGACCCCCAAGTCCAACATCCGGCCCATTTTCACTGTTGGGGGGCCATGGACATCCCCTCTATCAAGGATTTCCAGATGAGCAAAAATGAAAGTCACTGACTTCAGTTTGAATTTCAGATTAAACAACAAATAATTTTTTAGTACAAGCATGTCCCATCTGTTCCGTGTGTGAAGTTCAGGTTTCACTGGGCATCCTGTATTTTACTTGGCCACCCGACTTCTAGCTCATCCTCCGGAACTCAGAAGCACGAAATCCGGCTCTACTTCCACCCTGTGTGACATCTGACCACGTTTCTTCACCCCTCTGAGCTTCACTTTCCTCCTCTGCAAAACGGCCAATAATTCTTTCCTCAATGACCTATTAAAAGGACTCACTGAGAAAAATATAAGGAAGCAATCTCCGCATAATTCCTGGCATGTGGCAGGCCCTAAGCAAACATTCCTTCCTTCCTTCCTTCCTGGGCTCCTGTAGGTGCAGGGCAGAGAAGGCCTGTTCAAGCAGTGCCCCGCCTCCCTCCCCACACAGCCCAGGGGTTGGACCCCGTGAATTCTTACTGCCTTCCAGATTTCCTCTCCTTTACTAGTCTTTCCCTTACCTAGTTTCCTAGATTTTTGTCCATGCCTCATGTGTGTTGGGAATATCCCAGGACCCTTTGGGAAGAGTCTAACTCCCAGGAATAGGGTCCTCCTGACCCAGCTCTCGGAAGATTCCAGAATATGGCCCTGATACCACCTAATGGCCACGCCTCTAAACTAATAATACTCTCCAGACCTGAACCGGGAAGTCAGGCTGGTTCACTCTGCTCCTCACCCAAGTGAGACCCTGCCCTTGGTCAGCAGGGCCACCCTGTGGACAGTGCCCTGGGGTAGGATCCCTGTGGGGAGGGGCAGAATGAATGGACCCTGAGCTGCCCTGGGTCAGAAAGCTTGATGGCAGTGGCCTTTGGCCTAACCTTAGGACCCATGCACAAAGAATGAGAGCAGCCTGAGGCCCAGGGGTTAGGTAACATGCCTGAAAGCACACACCAGGTTGGGTAACCAATGAGGCCATGATCCTAACCAGCTCACCTCTTCCATGGAGGATTCGATGGTGCTTCCCCTGGTTTATTCTCCCTTCTGCCTGCACACATGGCCTTCCTCTCTCTGAGCTTCTTGTATGGAAAAGGACAGACTAAGCTCAGAGTGGAGTGGGATGGGGGTGGGGGTAGGCCAGATTTGGAGATCTGAATGCCTCAGCATGGACTTCCATATCCCCCTGCCCAGACCCTTCCTTTCATTTTTTAAAAAAATATTTCTATTGATTTCAGAGAGAAAGGGAGAGGGAGAGAGAGATAGAAACATCAATGATGAGAGAGAATCATTGATTGGCTTCCTCCTGCACGCCCCCCCCCCCCGGCCCCCACCGGGGATCCAGCTGCAACCTGGGCACGTGCCCTTGACCGGAATTGAATCTGGGATCCTTCAGTCCACAGTCTGACACTCTTATCCACTGAGCCAAACCCGCTAGGGCCTTTCCTTCCTTCCCAGCCCCATCCCTTCCTCCATCTCTTCACAGACCCCTGGCCCAAGGTGGGGTGGTGGCATTTCAACAGGAGCAGATTTTGTAGGCAGATTCCAATCTTGAGACTGTTACCAGCTATGTGGATGTTGGGGATGTTGCTTAATTTCACTGGGCCTCTTGCTCCTCGTAAGTAGTAATACTTGCTTCACAATTTGGGGTGAGGGTTATATTGCATAAATCCCTGTGGCACATTAATGAACATTCAATAAATATCAGCTGCCAGTATTAGTATTAGTATTAGTGGAGTAAGTAGGGATGAAGGCGGGGGCGGGGGGTTAGGGCTATCCCAATGAGAACTTTCAGATGCTCAGAGCAAAGCAAGGAAAGGAATCAGAACATTTCCACTTATTTTATTTTTTCCCACTGGAATGAATATTTTTCATTCGGCACAATTTGTTGTAGGCATCAAATAATATGAAATCCACGCTGGGTTCTAATGGGCTAGATGCAAACATCACCAACAGGGCTGCTGGGGTCTGTAAGTACCTTACTGTGCTAAAGCAGAGAAGATATTTAATATATTTTTGAAGCTGAAGTTTTCCCAAATGTGTTAGTTCAAATTCTGTTATTTCTTGGGAACGTTTCTAATAACAAGAACATGCGGAAATAAACAGGGCTGATTCCCCAACATTAACGTTTCAGGAATGTGGTTATCACTTTCCAGAAGAAAACATGAGAATGACCTTGTTTCTGACAAAGGAAAAGTTCAACTCTCACCTTTAGTCTGCCTTGTAAACCCAAGGAGCAAAGGGGAATATAATCAGCAAGTTTGTCTTTAAAATTGATTTCAGAGAGGAAAGGAGAGCGGGAGAGAGATAGAAACATCAATGATGAGAGAGAATCACTGATCGGCTGCCTCCTGCAGGCCCCACACTAGGGATCGAGCCCGCAAGCAGGGAATCAAACTGTGACCTCCTGGTTCATAGGTCAATGCTCATCCACTGAACATGCTGGCTGAGCAGCAAGTTTGTCTTAATTGAAGCTGATAGCTTCAATGTCTGTTCATAATGATGGTGCTCTGTGACTTTTTTGAAGAAGGTAAGAGTTCAAGCAGAAATTTTTTAAAAGTATACTGAGCTAACTCAATGCTAAGCCTGTTCTGTACCCTTACAACAACCTTCTGAGGTTGGAATAAATCTCTTCATTTTACCAAATGAGGAAACAGAGACGTGTAAGTGAAACTTCTGCCTAAAGTCACATAGCTAGTGAGCATGAGGGTTTTCAAAGCTCTCCAATGAAAGACCTCTAGGACACACCCTTGGTTGAACAAGTTGGGCTTATAACTTGTTACAGCAAGAGGGTGGGGGTAGGTAATGCAAACCATGAGAAATGATGAGGCATCTCAGTAACAGAGTGTTAGAAAGAACATTTATGATTTAATTTGGAGGAGGGTTAAGAAAGCAGGGTTTTTAAATTTTATTATTTATTGTCTCCTTTTTCCCTGATTGTCCCCCCTTTCCCAGCCATTCCCACCCTGGGAAAGCCCCCACCGCCCCAGTGTCTGTGTCCATTGGTCATGCTAATATGCATGCGTACAAGTCCTTTGGTTGTTCTCTAACCCCCCAAGGAAGTAGGGTTTGATCTAGTTTGGATACTGCCTATGATTGGGTATCTTGATAAATCTTTTATATATATATATATATGTATATATATATATATATATATATATATATATATATATTTTATTGATTTTTTACAGAGAGAAAGGGAGAGAGATAGAGAGTTAGAAACATCGATGAGAGAGAAACATCGATCAGCTGCCTCCTGCACATCTCCTACTGGGGATGTGCCCGCAACCCAGGTACATGCCCTTGACCGGAATCGAACCTGGGACCTTTCAGTCCGCAAGCCAACGCTCTGTCCACTGAGCCAAACCGGTTTCGGCAATAAATCTTGTTTAGAATGAGGGAAGATTAGACTGCGTCTAAAGCTGTATTGGTGAATAAGTAGCAACCTCTTTATGAGCCAGGATAGGGAACTGTTTGGTCATTTTTGTGGTTTGGACAATCTTCATGTTTTGTCTGGTTCAGACACGATTATGGAAGACTATGGGAAAGGTCTTTTTTTTTAAATTAAATCTTTATTGTTCAGATTATTACATTTGTTCCTCTTTTTCCCCCCCATAACTCCCCTCCTCCCAGTTCCCGCCCCACCCTCCGCCCTCACTCCCCACCCACTGTCCTCATCCATAGGTGCACGATTTTTGTCCAGTCTCTTCCCGCATCTCCCACACCCCTTTCCCCCCCAAGAATAGTCAGTCCATTCTATGGGAAAGGTCTTATTATTGTTTTGATTCATCACCATCACAGAGTGGCCTTGTCTGATGTTCTGTAGACATTTTGTTTTTTGTTTGTTTTGTTTTTTTATTCTGTGACATGTTTATATTCACCAGAATGCCAATGCCTACTGGTTAGTGCCAGACCAGCTCCTGGATATCAGGGACTACTTTCCTTTTTATCAGAGCCTGGACTCAAATCCATGTTTGTATGACTGGAAACACCTTGTGTTCCTCCCTTGTCCATAGGAGCCTGAGAAGAGGGCTGGCAGATGAGGAATTTCATCTAGGAGTTTATTTCATCTACTACCTTCACCCCCTACTCAGAACCAGCCCTTAATACAATCCCTGAGACAACTGCCGGCACTGAATAAATGTTGGTTGAGTTAATGAAACAATGAAGATGGGTATCAAGAATTCTAGAGAACAGCCCTGGCCGGTGTTCTCAGTGGTTAGGGCATCGGCCCTCGCTAGGGCTCCACTTCTTTATTTATATCAGTAAAGACTCATAGGTTGTTACCATTTTGCTCCATTAAACTCTATTGCTCTCATTACCTATTTTGATGCTCAAATTGCTCGGATTTGGCTAAATGGGATCTCCTTCAAGTTAGCTCCTGTGTCTTCTGACATATTCCCGCCTTCGGATTCCCATCAGCCTTACGTTCTGGTGCTATAAGTTGTTCCAAGCCTACGCCATGCTTCCCCTGCCCGGACCGAAGCCCTTTGCAAAGTTGTCGAGAGCCCCAGGTTGTTCCTCCGCTTCCTGCCCGCAGGCGGAACCTTAGAGCCCGGCTCCGGGCCCGGACCACAGCGCAGGGGACCAACCCCTTCCGGTTGTGGCCGGAAGTATCTCGGAAAGGGGCGGCGCCAGGTCAGGTGACCGAAGTCCGCGTAGGAGGGTTCCGCGGTCTCATCGTAGAGATTGACTGGGCGGAGCGGTCGGCGTACGGAGAGGCTGGGTCGGCCTCGGCGGCTTTAGCTGAGCGGCGGCCGGTACGTACCGGAGGGGCTGGTGGGGAGCAGGGGGCCGGTAGGGGCGGTCGAGGTTGAGAGGCGGGGGACCGGGTTCCTCCTTCTTGGGGCCCACCAGCTGCGACACCTGAGTCCAGGGTCACGGAGACATCACGCCTGGTTCTGCCCGGGGCCCTTGGCTTCAGAGGAGAGGTCGGGCTGGCGTTGTGGTCTTCCAGCCCGTGATTACAACTTGGGGAAACTGAGGCCCCGAAAGGCAAAAGGCTCCCCAACGAGCGCCCCCTTTCTGGCAAGGACTCAATCCAACTCTTTCTGCCCCACCCCCCACCCCCCTCTCGGGGCTGCTCCTAGTACTTTTTCATGAGTTTGCCCCAAGCGCAGAAGCCGAGGCCGGGAAGCTGGATGAACAGAGTTGGGCTTGGGCGTGAGGGACCCGGGTTCGAGACTTGGCCGCCTCCAGCCACTTGTGTGCTCCGGGCCAAATCCCTTCCCTGGGCCGGGCCTCCGTTTCCTCGTCTGCCAACCTGGGCAGTGTTTCTCCGAATGCAATGCCGGTCTCACACAATCTTCTTTGAAATGCCCTGGGCGTGCAGGCTTTCGCCAGGGGGACTCAAAATAGGACCTCGTATTTGCAACCTGGGTGGGAACCTGGGGGGTCCTGTGCCCACTGATGTCTGAAGCTCACTGACCTTAAGTGCTGTGGGCACTGGATTTGCTCTGAGGCAGTGAGAGCCTAGCCTGTGCAGGCTCTTTGAAGGAATTGGGATGTTTATCCCAGAAATGAGAGCAATGGGAGGGAACTGTCTTTTAATAACTGAAAAAGTTGTTACGGTAAAGAGGGTTTCCACATCATCTTCGGATTTGAAAGGGGCCAAACTAGGACCAATAGTGGATTCTACAGGAAGCCAAGATTTCCATGTAGTAGAAGAACTTAATGCTGGTCAAAGGTGACCAGGAATGGAATTGCCTCCAAAGGTAGTGAACTCTCTGTTGAAGGTGGGATACAGGTGTCAAATGGCAGCCCTTTCCGACTTTATTTATTTTATTGTTATTATTTTTTAAAATATTTTTATTGATTTCAGAGAGGAAGTGAGAGGGAGAGAGAGATAGAAACATCAATGATGAGAGAGAATCATTGACCGGCTACCTCAAGCCCGAAACTCAGGCATGTGCCCTTGACGGGAACCCAACCTGGGACCCTTCAGTCCACAGGCCGATGCTCTATCCATTGAGCTCTATCCACTGTAGCTCATCCCAACTCTAAAGTATCTGAATCTGAGTAGTTATTTTGAATCTTTCTGGTGCTGGCTGACTTTTTTTCTGCCCTCTTCTTGACGCTTCCAGCCTACATCTTGTGCAACTGAGGCCAGTGAGCCTTAATGTAATGCATCTTATGTAATCTTTTCCTGGGAACCATCCATTTCAAGGACTTTGGAATGTCTCAGCTGATAAGGGCTCCTTAAAAATGGTTGTTGAATGAATTACCGAGCAGGGTCCGCACCCCATGGGTTTGTAGCTTCTTTTCTCAGAACACCTTGGAAATGCCTCTGAAGAATTTGTATTTGATCAGAAGCCAGGAAACTCTTCGAGTCACAGAATTGAGGTGTCTCAGACAGAAGGGTCCCTTGAGGTTGCTCAGGCCAGTCTTTCTTCCTGGGACATAAATCCCTCTGTAAGCCTCTCCAGCACTGTGTGGTATAGATGGTGTTAGTCTACCAAGAGGATTTTTGCGGTCTGTTAGCTAACATTCCATGTAACATTTAAAGCAGTCCTTTTATGGACTTGACTTGCCAGTTCATCTTCACGTATGGGTAATCTGCAGATAGTTCTAGCGTAGCTTTAGTTTTCTAGTCAAACATCAAAGCGCCTCATTTTGGGATTTCTAAAACCCCAACAGGTTGCTTTGTCAAAAGCTGATAGAATGCTTACATTGTCCTATGGAACAGAGATTCCATATTATGACCCAATTCTGCTGACAGGTTGGGTTTCAGCCAAGACTCCCTGTATTTGTCTTCCTGCCTTGTGTGTGTTTCCTAGGGTTAAAAAAAAAATAAAAATTTGTGAAATGCTTATTCAGATATTTTCCAGATGCTGGGTAAAATGATTTTAACTTGGTGGTGGTGTTTTTAAAACTTCTCAATCTGAAAATTTCTTTTTTTTTAAAAAAGTGTCAAATTGGTGTTTACATAGTGTGTTTTTTCAAGCCACTAGTCTGAAGAGATGTCTCTGAAAAAAGTGTTTTATGGTCATAATAGGTTTGGGAAAAGTTTCATAGCACATCCCTTTTGGTGCTTTCGCATTCTATAGTACCACATTAAAGGCACTGCAACATCCTGCAATAAAGAAATGTGCCTTGCTCAGCCGGCATAGCTCAGCGGTTGGGCATTGACCTATGAATCAGGAGATCACAGTTCGATTCCTGGTCAGGGCACATGCCCGGGTTGTGGGCTTGATCTGCAGTATGAGGTGTGCAGGAGGCAACTGATCAGTGATTCTCTCTCATCATTGATGTTTCTATTTCTCTCTCCCTCTCCCTTCCTCTCTGAAATCAATAAAAAAATATATGTATTTTAAAAAAAGAAATGTGCTTAACCTTGTTTAATCTAGTGTTGCCAAACTTAATTGATGTGAAGCAGTTTTGTTTTTTTTAATTGAAGTAGACATTGGCAAATTCTGACCTAGAGCAGGAGCTTGCAGTCTATGGACTATGGTTCAAATTTGGCCCCCACTGTCTGTTTTTGTATGGCCTGGGAGCTGGGAATGGTTTTTTGCATTTTTATTTATTTTTATGTTATTACTTTTTAAATATATTTTAAAATATATGTTTATACCACATTTTGCTTACCCATTCTTTCATTGATGGACATTTGGGTTGCTTCTACATTTTACCTCTTGTGAATAATGCAGATATTTACATGGGTGCATAAACATCTCTTTGAGGCCCCACTTTCAATTCTTTTTGGATATATGTCCAAAAGCAGAATTGCTGGATCATATGATAATTCAATATTCAACTTTTTGAGGAACCACCAGACTGTGTTTCACGGCAGCAGTACCATTTTACATTCCCACCAAAAGTGCACAAGGGCACCGATTTCTCCGCCTCCTTACCAGCACTTGTCATTTTTTGTTTTGTCTTGTTTTGTTTTAATAGTAACTTTGATACTGTGATACATAAGACAGTTTGTCTTTACCACAATTTCTGGCTCACAACTCCCCCAAACCCTTAGGATTTCCCAAGGGGGGGGCGGTGGATGGAGTGTCTTTTGTTATGTTGGAGCCAACCGTGTGATTACTGGGTTGGAACTTTCAGTCCCACCTATCCTACCGCCTCCAGGAAAGGGAGAGGGGCTGAAGATTGAGTTCATTTGCTAATGGCCGATGACTAATGAAGTCCCCATTAAAACCCGGGAGGACACCTTATTGGCCCTTCTTCTTTTGGAGAGCTTGCACATTTTGGAACCAGAATGCCTCCCTGTGCCACCATGCTGGGCCCCGAGCCAGGCCCCAAGTCAGGAGATCAGAAGCAGCAGCCATGCCTGTTTCTTTGGGAATGGCCGAGGGCCATGGTCGGCAAACTGCGGCTCAGAGCCACATGCAGCTCTTTGGTCCCTTGAGTGTGGCTCTTCCTAAGCCTTAGGAGTACCCTAATTAGGTTAATAACAATGTACCCACCTATATAGTTTAAGTTGAAAAAATTTGGCTCTCAAAAGAAATTTCAATCGTTGTACTGTTGATATTTGGCTCTGTTGACTAATGAGTTTGCCGACCACTGGCCTAGGGGACCAGCCGGCCATTCCACCCTGGAACCAGTCACCACGTTGACTCCTGTGTAGTCTCTGACTCTTCAGTATTCACACTCCCAGTTGTTTGTCAAGAGCATCTCGTGCTGTAGGCATGGCGGGAGGTTTTAAAGATGGACAGCTCTCTGACTATGGGAGTGGATCCTGGGCAAAAGCCCAGGAAAATTACTTGTTTTTTCTTAACATCCCTGCAGAGCCATTTCTCAGTGTGAGGTGCTTTTTTTAAAAATAGCAGTTAAGTTCTGACTAGAATCCTTGAGGGCAGGGAAGCTTGTCTGATTTATTTTCATCATTGGCATTCTTTAAATATTTTCCAGACTGTGCTAACAATTAATATCAGGTGGCTCTGGACACAGCCCGATTTTGATTTGTAAAATTCAATATTAAAGATTATTCAAAATGGTGTCATTTTGGTTTTATTATTTTTGACCATGATTGGTCTGTCTTATGGTATATGCTCCCCTGATGGTCCTTAGGATCTCCTGTTGAAGGAGAAGTGAGGTCATTGTTTTGTCAAGGATATGCTGATATTATTCAACTCTGAGGAAGTTTTCTCCTTACTTGGTTAAATCTTGTTGACCCTATTCATTTTCTTTTTATACTTCACTGTCAGAGTATGTTCGAGGTCTTTAGCTCAATCTCAGATAAAATCTGAATTAAAGAGATTTTACAGAATCTGAATTTAAAAGGATTTACTGACAATGGAAGCAAAAGCAAACCTCTCGTTTTGAAACTTCTCATAACAAGGGCAGACACAGTTACCCCATTTGCAGGTGACGATCCTGGCTTAGCCAGTAGCAGAGCTGACTAGGTCCTCTAGTTCCAGATTGTTCCTTTCAGTGTATGATACTGGAGATTCACAGCCCTTAACCAGGATCTCTTCAGTCGGAAGATCTTTTCTTTGACACAATATTTTACCAATTATATTGGTTTGAATTGAAATTGGCAAATCACCATCATTCATTTGCATACAGATGTCAAATATTTACTTTGTCAGGCATTGTGTTTGTGGCTCTAGGAGATATCTATCTGGAATAAGTGAATTTAGTGAATAATTAATACTCTGTGTTAATGTTATTTCTAATAGAGGTAGGTACCAGTTTGGGCAATACTTTAAGAATTTTTTTTTTCCTAAAGTAGTTATGTAACATTTCCAGTTCTGAAAAAACATCACTGAAGAAAGAGTGTCTTGTTCTTTTAGGATACTGATTTTCCACAACTTAGTTGGCTAAATTGATTCACATTGAGTTGTATGGTTCTAAGCACTTCTGGGCATCAGATCCATCAACCCACACACATTTATGAGGTGCTCGCGAGGTGCGTGGCCTGTGTTGAGTAAAGCAGCTGGAAGGTGGGTCCAGGTTTGAAGAGAGACACGTGAACACATCACTCAGGCACTGTCTGTTAAGCACCCTGGCTTGGGAGTTGGGAAGCTTTGCCTCTGACTGGCTCTGTGACCATGGGCCAATGACCTAACTCCGAGCCAGGGGATGCTGACGATACTGTGGTGGTGTTTACCTCAAAGGCGGGCTGTAGAGGTGAAGTGAAACAATTCCTGTAATGAACTGAGCAGTGTTAGTTTATGCTGTTCATAGTGTAATAAACATAACAGGTGCAGGTGCCTCCTGACTGAAACACCTCAGGGAAAATCTGGCTTTGCCTAGCTCAGACTAAGTGTGTTCCATTCTGCATTTCCTCATTCACAATTCGGATGTCTCACCTACTATGCCTTCAAGGAACGACACTCCGTCAAAAAGGGAAGTTGTGAATCATCCACTCAGCAGAGTAACCAAGTACCTGCTGATTGCATAGCTCTGTGGGGAATATAATGAAACACTACACTCCATGTACCCCGGGAGAGACCTTCCTGTGAAGGGGGATGTGAATTAAACACAGGCTCAGGGAGAGGATACTGCCTGAGTCACAGAGTGGCAGAGCTGAGATCTGAAAGCAAAGCCATCAAATTCCTCTGTGGCCTGTGGCATGCTGGTTTTCAGGGACAAAAGTCCCAAGTAAAAAGTAATATTGTAAGACAGCGATGTAAGGGATGACAAAAGACAGCCTCTTTAGATGACCCTTAAGTGCTTGTGCCAGGGCAGTTCAAATCCTACTTCACCCGTTCTCATCAGACCTGATAGGCTTTAAGAGAAAGCATTGACGCTTAAAAGAAAACAGACAAACAAAAAACCCTTTTGGTTCAGAGATAGTGGGAGAAAATGTGAAAAAGAAGGCACAGCTGACCCCAAGCCCCCACTCAGACGGGAAGGTTGTGCCGCACAGGGCCTTTCTTCCTGCTTGAGTCCTGGCCCTTGCTGTCCTACCACCTCCCTATGTGCCCCGGGCCCCAGCCACACCGAACGTGACACCGTGAATTATCCACTTGTTCTGTGTGCTGTGTCTGCATCCTCCCCAGCAGGCCCGGCCTTCACATACTCTGTACACACCTGTCAGTGGCCAGCACACTGGGCTGCTTTGTTGGTTTACGTGTCCATGTCCCCTCATGTCCCCCTTTAGACGGAATCCTTTCTCTCTGTATCCTGAATGCCCGGTCAGGCGGGTCTTTAGTAAATCTTGGAAGGTAGGAGAGGGGTTGGTTGAACAGCAGGGAGATGAGATAGTACAGAGGACAGGACCCGTGCAGCCCCGAGGAAAAGGTGCTGGCCTGGAGCCTGCTCTGTCCTGCTGGACCCGGAAGGCCATTCATGCCCGTGGTCCTACATTTGCGGGCCAGGCCTCTCAGAGCCGGCTTTGTCCTAAACTCCATCTAGACCAGGGGTGGGCAAACTTTTTGACTCGAGGGCCACAATGGGTTCTTAAACTGGACCGGAGGGCCGGAACAAAAGCATGGATGGAGTGTTTGTGTGAACTAATATAAATTCAAAGTAAACATCATTACATAAAAGGGTACGGTCTTTTTTTTTTTTTTTTAGTTGTATTCATTTCAAACGGGCTGGACCCAGCCCGCGGGCCGTAGTTTGCCCACGGCTGCTCTAGACTCTTAACATTTTGAGCCTCATTTCTGTGTCTTCCAAGTTCCGATCGGCTTACTGAGATCACTTCCCACCGCAGTCCCTGTGAGTGTGATGCTGACATTCTCGGAATGCAGGTCCCGGCTCTGCTCCACGGGGGCCAGCAGCCGCCTAGTGACCAGCGCAGGCAGGCTCAGGCGCACCACGGTTCTTGGCATGTACGAACAAGCGCATGCCCAACAGGACGAGACCTCTGCTGGGTCCCCTCTCAGATCATGCCAGTTGTTTATCACCCAAATTTGTAAGCTTCCTAACTGGGATTATCATTTCTAGATGCCTCTGTACACCCTGACCCAGGAATTCTTAAAGAGACAGAAGGCAGATGGTAAATGTCTGCAGTACACTTAGAGCCTGAAGATGGCTTCACCAGGTTGAGTTCCCCAGTGGTTCCTGCAGGGATGGGCATCGCTTCCCTTCTCTCCCTCTCCCAGTTCCTGTGAAGTGGGCCAGGCCAGCTCCGGGAAGGTAATGGGAGTGAGGATGCTGGGTCAGTCCGCTGGTCCACATTAGCTTCCAGGCTCCGCATTCCTGAGGGATCATGAAGCCTTGCAGACCTGCCTTCGTCCTGTACCACATGTGCCACCCTGGCCATCTCAAAGTTAGGAATGTTTTTCAAAGCGAGGTGTGAACTTGTTGTTCACCTCTGCCCTGGACGGACTAGGTAGGTGCTGGGTGGTGTGAGGTCTCAGCAGACTGGTCCCTCACCTCCCAAGTTGATCTGACCGCTTCAGTCCCCAAGGTCTGTAGTTAGGGGTCATGTATTCTGAAGGACAGGCCCTGAGGTTACCGCCCCTCCCATGCCCGGTGCTGTGCTGGATTGCTTTTGCTTTTGCTAGTTCTATCCCCTGTTTGAGAGCTGGATTTCTAAAACTTCATCAAGGGACCATCTGGAGTGGAAGGTGGGGGACACAGCTTATTGGGCCCTATCCAGTCCAGATTCTAGTTAAACCCCGGAGGGGATCTAGGAACCAGAGCTCTGCGAAGGTGCCTTATTTAGGAAAAATAAGGCAAGTTTATTGGAGCCCCCTGGTAAGGATTCTTGTAATTATCCCTGTATCTTCCTTTACTCCAGTTCTGGCTTTCAGAGCTTCAACTTGGCCTTGTTCTTCTTTGTGACAAGGCAGATATCAGGTGGGAATGGTCAGGGGACAGTAACAGGTCAGCCCAGAGACTGCAGGGAGGCCAGGCCCCCTCTCACCCCCGCCCCCACCCCCACTCGACCTCTGGCCTTGAATGTAGTTGGTACTAGAGTTCTGTTGGTAGAATACATAAGTGGATGAGTGATTTGCATCGCACAATGAATTCGAGGGAAAACCAAAAGCAGGTATTTAATTTTGTAAAGCTATTAAAGGGGGAACATGTAAGAGTGAAAAGAGTGCTGCTATCATGCTGGAAAGTCTGAATTTGGCACTGTATGATGGCCTGGCCTTGGGCAAATCCTCTAACCTCTGGCTGATGTCCTCTGTAAAATGGAGTGAAGGTCAGAAATGGTAATAGGTGTGAATGTGTTTTTAAAACTAGAAAGTGGATTCAAATCAGGAGTGAAGAATAGTCATGGTTGGACCGGAGCACAGAACCAGCACGACAAGGTTGCTGTGTGGTCAGGTCCAAGGCCTTAGGCTCTGCAGGGACCAGGAAGGAGTTTGAGTGGGATGGCAGCTCGGGCGTGCTCCCGGCCTGCTTCCCTTGTGTTCTGTCCGGTTCCTGCGCCAACCAGGGCCCTCCGCTCTGTGAGCCACTGTCCTAGTCCTGCTGGGCCCCAGAGGCTGTGGCCACATTTTGTGGCTTCACAGGTGCTCCATGGACAGTCCCCAGGGGAGGCTTTAAGGTGAGGGTCCTGTGCTTTAGGGTAGGGAGGAGGTGAGGAGAGGACGCTCCAGGGATGGGTGAGCAGCTGGCCTGGGAGTTGACCAAGACTAGTCATGCATGCCTGTACCCACTCAGCAAATATCTGAGTGCCTCCCAGGATGAGACTCTAGAACCTAGTCCACGTGATCAGTCTACTGAGAATTCGAATGAGAGTGATGCGAGCTGCCTAGAGTTGGGACGTGCAGGCCTGTCCCAGTGCCTGGCCTCCCTGCAGTCTCTGGGCTGACCTGTTACTGTCCCCTGACCATTCCCACCTGATATCTGCCTTAACCCCGGTTGTCTCCGTATGTGTAGCAGCACGCACCATGCAGAGCTTGGTTGGGCCCAGGGAATGGAGAGGGCAGTGGACCAGAGTAAGTGGCGTGTATGTGCATCTCCCCAGCAGCAACAGCCCTCCTGCCTTCGTGGGCTCTTCAAGTCACTGTGCTATCGAGGGCCACCTTAGCAGTCTCGTAGGAGGCATGACACCTCACTTTTCAGGTGAGAAAAACAATTGAAGCCATCAAGGTATCAACCCTGAGCCACATGGCTACTCAGTGGTGGAGCCAGGACTTGAAGTCAGAGCTTTTCAGATTGGGGGAAACTGGAATATTGGGAAAAATTTAAAAACATGTACTCTTTGACTTCAAAATTAATGCATGTAAAAATGTCAGTTTTATAAATGGGGAGGACTTATAAAGTGTAAGTGACTACCTCTAAACCCCCACAGGTATGAGATAATCCCTGTTCACAGTTCGTTATGTTCTCCACAGACATTCACTGTTATTTCACTCATATTGCAATCTAATGAACAAACTGAACTAACAAGCAAAATAGGCAGACTCATAGATAGAGAGCAGGCTGCCAGCTGTGGGGGGTGTGTGTGGAGGGATTGAAGAGAAAGAATTCATGAAAAAATAAAGACAAGACATTTACTAATATTTATATTCATTCTTGTTGTAGCAAGTGTAATATTATACACATATTTTACAATTTCCTTTTATTTGTTTATCCTCACTGGAGGATATGTTTATTGTTTTGAGAGAGAGAGAGAAATATCAGTGTGAAAGAGAAGCTTTGATCAGTTGCCTCCCGTACACGTCCTGACCGGGGATCACACCCACAACCTAGGTATGTGCCCTGACCAGGAATTGAACTTGCAACCTTTTGGTTTACGGGATAGTGCTCCAGCCAACTGAGCCACCCAGCCAGGGCTTCAATTTGTATATATTTTGAAATAAAGACAAATATATTTTTAAAAAATAAAATAAATTTAAAAAGTGAATCCCCATTCATCATCAAGCTCCAACAACCATCAATTTTCCTGTTCTTATGTAATCTTTTCTCTCCACTTTCACTTTTTCCCCTGGATTAAGGCAAATCTCAAACATCTTATCATTTCTTCATTAATACTTAAGTATGTTTCCAGAGATGAGAATTTTTCAGAAACATTACACAATACTAAACAAAATTATCATACTAAACAAAATTGAACAATTCTTAATATCAACTAATATCCAGGTTAAGTCTAATTATTGTCAGTCACCTCACAAATGCCTTTTTACGGTGGTTGGTTTGATTTGGTTCCCTTGAGCCCCTCACACTGCTGCTGGGTGGCATGTCTCAAGTGTCAGTCGCTCTACCTCCACACCCCTCCCATGCGATTTGTTTTCTGGAGAACTTGGGCTATTTGCCCTGTAAAAAGTTCCGCATTCTGGATTTGCTGATTGCCTCCTCCTGGATTTGTTTAACACATGCATCGATGCCCCACATTTTCTGTAAATGGGTAATTCATTTAAAGACTCAATTAAAGTCTGTTTCCTTTTTGAAGACAAGAATGCGTCATTGTTGGAGCTGTGTACTTCTTATTGCATCATTTAAGAAGACTGTCATTTAAGATTGGTCCATGAACCTGACTTTATGGTTATCTTTCTGCATATGTACACACAAAATCCTCAATTTTATTTTTTTTACTATTTTTTTTGTTAATATATTTTATTGACTTTTTACAGAGTGGAAGGGAGAGAGATAGAGAGTCAGAAACATCGATGAGAGAGAAACATCGATCAGCTGCCTCCTGCACACCCCCTACTGGGGATGTGCCCGCAACCCAGGTACATGCCCTTGACCGGAATCGAACCCGGGACCCTTCAGTCCGCAGGCCAACGCTCTATCCACTGAGCCAAACCGGTTTCGGCAAATTTTTTTTTTTAAATATATTTTTATTGATTTCAGGAAGGGAGAGGAAGAGAGAGATGGAAACATCAATGATGAGAGGGAATTATGGATTGGCTGCCTCCTGCACGCCCCCTACTGGGGGGTCGAGCCCGCAAGCCAGGCATGTGCCCTTGACCGGAATCGAACCTGGGACCCTTCAGTCCGCAGGCTGAGGCTCTTTCCACTGAGCCAAACCAGCTAGGGCAAAAAAATCTCTCATTTTAAAAGTTTGTGTTTTTGTGTTTGTTTGTTTTTAAAGAAACACAGGTGTTGGGTGTCGAGCTAGAATGACAAAGAAAGGCCATGACGTGGCCCCCACACGCAGGCTTCATTCTGTGTGAGGAGGGGAGCACCGATCGTGAGGAAGTTCTTGGCGCCACGGCCAGCAGAGCACTGGGCTGCCGGCAGCCAGCGAGCTGCCCTTCTGGGACCTCACGTAAAATGATGAAACTGAGTGAAAAAGTGGCGGTGAGCCGGCTCCTCTCCGAGCTCAAGTCACTGAGCTGCTGTCGTGGGGAGGGAGACTCGTGAGTGCAGAGTCCTGGGTGGTGGTGTGCGGAAGCTGCTGGGTCTGAGGACTGTGGCTTCTCGGTCCTTGCCTTCTCACACTTTGGGAGCTGAAATCGGGGTGGCCTTCTGGTGCTCCAGGGGTGAGTCTCGGATTGGGGCGGGCTGTCTGCTTGCAGAGAGTGGGCAAGAGGACCCTTCGCAGCACAGTTTCGGGGCTGGAAAGGGTGCCTCCATTTACAGATGAGAAAACTGTGGCCCAGAGAGGAGAAGGGAGGTTCCCCAAACCACCCATCCCCTGGAACCAGCATCCAACTTCCGGTTCTCCGACTGTGCTGGCCAGCTAGCCTTTCCTGCTTGGAATTTCTGAGGTGGTGAGGGTGGCCGATGAGGTTCTTCACCATCTGCACCCAGAATGTCTGAGGATCCTTTGGTGTTGGCCTTATCGTCCTTCTTGTTCAATTCCTGGCGGGGGCTTTGATCTGGAAGAGGTGATGAACGTGGTCGCTTTCTCCTAGAATTTGGTGGCCAGCGTGGTCTGTGGTGGCACCGTGGTTTGAGTACAAACTGGGTGTCATGAGTCCCAGTCTCAGCTCCACACTAATCAGTTTGCTGAGAATTCTCAAGCCACAGTTTCCTAAAAAGATTGGACCAGGTTTGCCCAAAGCATGGTGTGAGTGTGCCAAATGGTTTTCGGTGGTATGAGGATAAAAGATTTCCCTTCATTATACTTACATTTATTTATCCCTATGGTAAGCAATACTGGTTTTCTATTTTCCGCAGTGTCATAAACCACCTCTTTAAAGGTATTGAGTTGGTAGATTTAGATAAAATAAGTAGGTGATATTCTAACCTGGCAGAAGGCGGACTGCAGAGATGGCAGTGTGGAAGGCATTGGACCAGATGACCTTCCAGGTCCTTCCTCGCTTCCTCACCTCTCAGAGTTACAGGGTTTTCTTCATATTCTGGCATATGCCAGTCACCATCCTCCTGGCCTGAGCAGACTCCCCCGCCAATACAGAGGCTATCCAGAGTTAGGGGACAGCCTGCGAATGTTCAGTTTGACTGAGCATGTCTTTATCAGCCGGGCGTTATCCTGGAAGAATGTAGGGACAGGGAGGTCCAGTCCTGTGGAGTCATCGGAAGCTGCTCTGTATTGTGCGGTTTGTGTGGTAAATTCTGGGCCGTGTTCATTGAAAGTTTCTGAGTCCTTGCTGTCTGGGTAGTGCCCCACGACTATCATTCTCTGCAGCTCCTGGGAAGTCACCTCTGGGGTTCAGTCCTAATCTGAACATCTGGAACTGAGAGAAGATGGTGAGGGGTTGGCATGGAGGTGAGGGGGTGAGCTGCAGAAATGGCAGTCAAGGGCTCTCTGCCTTTCAGGACTTTCCTGGGAGCGTCTTCACTCAAGAGTTTGCTGACAGCCAAGGATGGCAAGCAAGGGGCCCTCAGCCTCTGCGTCCCCTGAGAACTCCAGTGCGGGGGGACCCAGCGGCAGCAGCAATGGTGCTGGTGAAAGCGGAGGGCAGGACAGCACCTTCGAGTGCAACATCTGCCTGGACACAGCCAAGGATGCCGTCATCAGCCTATGCGGCCACCTCTTCTGGTCAGTGCCCCCTCCCAGAGCGCACACTGCTGGTTTGGGAAAGCTCGTAGCCCTGGACAGAGCTGGGGAAGGTTCCCACACACTTCGGGTCCTGCCATACTCAGGTCCAAAGACAGGCAACCTGGTTCTCATCCCAGCTCGGGGGCCAATCCAGTCCCCACCCTGGGCTCCGTATCCCCATCTCTAAAGTAACAGCTCCCCATTTAGTGAGCACTTACTGCTTGCTGCTTGCTTGTTAGCCAAGAGGCAGGGTAGTGCAATAGTGTTGAGCAAGGACTGTGGAGCCAGGCTGCCTGGCTATGAATCCCGACTCTTCCACTTTCCTATGGGATGACCTTGGGCAAGGTACTTACACGCTGCCTCATTTTATAGGGTTGTGAGCGTTAGATGATGTGAAATATGTCAAAGGCTTAGAAGAGCACATAGCACAGAGTAAATATTGTGTGTGAGCTGGGATCCTAATAATTGTTACTGTATTTTACGTAGCTTATCAAATGAAGTGGCAGAGTCAGTGTCCGTTCCAGCCTCGATGGTTACAGAAGCCCCTCTTGGCTCTGGGAATCTGGGTAAATGTTTAGATCTTAAGAATTAAGCCAGGGTATCATTGGAAAGAGCACAGACTCTAAAATGAAACAGGTGCTTCTCATTGGAGTGGTTTGTCTCTGGACAGATCTGCTGCCCTCTCTGTGCCTCAGTTTCCTTATCTGTAAAATGGAAATAATTGCACTTCCTCAGAGGTTAGTGTGACCATCTAGTGATATGAACAAATGCAAAGCTATTCAGCCACAGGCTGGCACACAGTAGTTGCTTTATAAATGGGAGTGATCATCATCATTGCTATACTCTTTCATTTTCCCCTGAGGAGAAGTTACCTCCAACCTCCCCGACAGCCTTTGTGGGAAGTTGCCAATGGAGAGATCTGCCATGATTTAGGGTGTCTCAGGCCCAGTTTGGAGTAACAATGCAAGATTAGTGTTGAAGACAGATGCCAGGTGTCTGTTATGTCCAGGGAGATTGTGTATCTGGATTGTGAGGCTAAACTGTGGTTCAGGAATTGGAAAAGGAATTGTCCTCTGAGTCTAAATTTTACTCAGGTAAAGAAACGTGGTATTTGAGAAGCAGAAATCATATCCATATTTTCCACTGTCCTGACATGTAGTAGGTGTGCAATTGACATTTGTTACTTGAATGAATGAGTCAAGAGAGAAAGAAAAGTTAAAAATCTGGAATTTGAGGGACTTTTCCTTCAATTCTGTAAATGTCATTTTATTTTTTTTTTCTTGCACCCAGGGCTGGGTGATAGAGGGACAATAGACTGGAAGTCAGGAACTTATTTTTTAGCCCTGGTGCTATAGGCAAGTCATTTAATATTTCTGAGCCTGGTTTCCTCATTTGGAAAATGAGAGATTGGGCAACAACCTATGGAGTGTAGCTCACTAAGCTGAAGGTAGCCACACCCTTCTCGTTACTTAAAGATGTTTTTAACGGTAGACCTGAACTTGAAGCTACTTACTGCCGGCCGAGCTCTCAAGGCTGAGGACAGCCTGAAAGTGCTGTTAAACTGGATCTAGATCCACACGTTCCTTTTGAGTCTGAGGAAGCTATGAATCCACTGAAATTGAGTCCAAAATATTACATGTGTACATGTGTGAATGAGGGCATGAGAATGTTCCTATGAATTTCTCTACACAGAGGGACCTAGCTTTTTATCAATCCTCACCCAAAGATATATATTTTAATTAATTTTAGAGCGAGGAGAAGGGAAAGAGAGATAGAGAAACATCAATGTGAGAGAGAAGCGGATCGGTTGCCTCCTGTATGCCCTGACCAGGTTTTGAACTTGCAACCTGGGTGTGTGCCCTAACCAGGAATCAAACCCACAGTCATTTGGTATATGGGATGATGCTCCAACCCACTGAGCCACACTGCTCAGGCCTGGCTTCCTTAGCTTTTATTGGATTCTTTTAGAGGCTGAAACCCCTCAGAGTTACTCAGTTGGGTCTGGGATGGTCTGACTGTGGCGTCTTCACAGGTAGTGGGATCCCGGGGTGGAGGCGGGCGTCTTGACTCCATGGCTTCGTTTTTCCGTGTTTGTAGCCCCTCTTCTAATTTCTGGCTCCAGCGATTCCCCTGCTCAGTGGGCTGGCCGTGCTCCACGCTTCTCCCCAGTTTTCCCGTGTTTCTGCTCCTGCCCCGATGTTTCTGCTAATGAGAACATTTATTTTCCTTTCCCTCTCTTTTCTCCTTGATGGCTGGTTGCCCTGGGGACTCTGACAGTTGGCCGTGTTTACATCAGGTAAGGTGCATTTCATTTTACTTTGTCTTTCATCACCTATGGTTGCACAAGACACTCCTGGTCCCAGGAGACTGCTGTCAGAAACTGCAATCTTCCCTGCTTGTGGGCTCATTGGCTCGCTTTCCCTCAGCCCCCATTATCCACCTGCCCGCTGACAGGCACTTGAGGAAACGGATCAGTGTGGTACCCGGGATGGCCCTGACTGCTGCAGTGGCTTTTGTGGCCTTCGCAGGCCACTGCCTCTCGGGGCCTCAATTCCTCAACTGAAAATGGGGTTGGATTTGATAATATGTTAATTTTTTATTTTTGAGATTGTGCCTCTAGAAAGTGTCTCCTATCATATCAACCTTCCCCCTACTCTTAAAGGTCTTGAAAATGTTAGGAAGGGGAAAACATTTTGGTCTGTTGAGAGAGCTATTGTGACAGGAACGTCTATTTTCCCAGCTTTAGGTTATTATGAAAACCAGGTAGTAAGTATTCACCAAGACCCAGGCCTGGCATTCACAACGGCCTATGGGTAAGCACTGCAAGCTGGCTGCCTCCACGGTGGTTGTCAGTGGAGCCCCACACTAGTAGGGGGCTTAGGAACGTGGGGGGAGAACAGAAGTTCCAGAAGTTAGAGCCTCAGCATCTGGATGGGAGAAGGCAGGGGAAACTTACCTGCTAAGTTCAGGTTGTGCCTTCTGATCCCAGTGGAACCTGGCGAAACGTGTCTGCTATAAATTCATAAAGAGCACAGTATACATAAGTTTTGGGGCTTTTGACAGTAAGATAAAGGAGATGAGATATAAAACCATTAAACACTGCCTTTTCCTTGGCTCTGAAGTCCTAGATTCACATTTATAGAACGCATTTTTCTCTCCTGCTTGCAGTGGTTGGAGACCAGACCTAACAGACAGGTGTGTCCAGTTTGCAAAGCTGGGATCAGCCGAGACAAGGTCATCCCCCTCTACGGCCGGGGCAGCACTGGGCAGCAGGACCCCAGGTGAGGCCTCGGAGCACCTCTCACACCCAACCTTCCCCTTTGGACATGAATTCACTTCCATTCAGCACCGACTCACCCCTCGCTTTACTTCGTGCTCGCAGACCCTCAGTTCTGAGGCAGTTGGAGTCCAGATGGAAGTTAGCCAGGAGGGGAAGGGAGCCAGGTTGCCACTTGCTGAGCTATAGTACAGATATCCACTGAGCGTCTGTCAGGGGCAGGCGATGTACTCGGTGCACAAGACATCACAGTTGCAAGTGTGCAAAGTGCTGTGAAGGAGCAGCCTGGGAAGCAAGGTCCCAACAGGAGTCTGCAAGGAGGTGGCTGGCTGTAGCAGTGCCGTATAAAATATGGGGGGAGGAAGGGACGGGGGTCTGGGAGGCTTGTGGAGTTGAAATTTCTGGAAATGAAGGTGTGGGTGGGTCTGGCATTCTCCAGACACAAGTACTGAGAGCCCTTTGTGATGTGGCGCGTACACCCCCCCCCCCCACACACACACACACCCCTAAACTCCCCAGCACACCCAGTGGTCAGACACATTGGACTTCTCTTAAAGGGTCTACCCTTTCACGTTCATGAGCCTTTGTATTTGTTGTCCCTGTGCCTCTTCTGCCTGCCCCGGTTCCACCCCTCCTCCTCCTCAAACTTCTGCCCATCTGGAATGAGCAGCCCTAAAGCTACTTCCTCCTTGAAATGGCACTTGTTCCCCACATTAGCTGCTCTCACCCATGCTCCCACCCCATTTGGTTCATACCTCTATAAAGAAGTCCCTCCCACACTGTATTGTGATTGGTGGTAGCCCCCTTTAAACCATGAACACCTCAAGAGTAGGGTCTGTCTTCAGCCTTAGTATTGGTAACAACCTACCTGTGCTTGATGGGTAGCAAGTGCTCAGTCCGGTATTTGTGGGACGCGTGATGGAAGAGGCTGGGGCCCAGAGGCAAGATAGAGTAGAGGACATGCCCAAGAGGAGTGGGTGGTGAAGCTGGAGTTAATGGGCGGCTCAGAGAGACCCTGAGTCTCAGCCCTCTCTGCTGACAGGCCACTCTCTGTTTCAGTTTGGATTTGGGATTTTTTTATTTCATGACCCCTATATCACACTGGTCCAGGGATAGGTGTCTGGCTGGCATTCTGGGTCATGCTGTCTGTGAGAGGAGTAGGCTCAGTGCAGCCTGATGAGCACCTTATAAACAAGCTGATTTTCTCCTTGGTTCTCCATAGGTAGAGAACAGTTCCAGGTAGAACAAAGAGCTATTTAGTGGTCGGTTTATTTTGGCATAGGTACGCGTGCTGGGCAGGAAGGGGCGGGCCCTGGTGAAGAACTCCCACTTCACTTGGGAGCAGCTCAAAGCAGTATGTAATGAACCTGTCTACACCATTTCTGTTTCAGAGAGAAGACCCCGCCCCGTCCTCAAGGCCAGAGGCCAGAGCCGGAGAACAGAGGGGTGAGGAAAATGCTAGGGGAAGCTTCTAGAAATAAGTGCATGGCTTCAGAAGTTTCTCTGTTGGCCCTATACTTTTTCCTCCTTGATTAAAAGTAAAGGAAATTTTGTAGAATACAGAAAGGAAAAGGAGAAAAAAAACACTTATAATCCCACCATCCAGAGATAACCACTGGAAACATTTTGGTCTATTTTCTTTTTTATTTTTCTATAGTTATATATATATATATATATATATATATATATATATATATATATACACACACACACACATTTTATAGATCTTTTTATGTCTATGTGTTTTACTTATAGATTTGTGCATATATATATATATATATATATATATATATATATATATTTACTATTTGGCTCCTGTTTTATAACCCTCTTAAAATTTCATTCATTTTATACTAAGTGCCTTCTGTGTGCTGGGTATCATTCTAGGCATTGATGATATAAAGATCTTGCCCTTACGGAATTTACATTCTCAAAGAGGGGTAGATTTTCATTGATATATCTTGAGATTTTACATGTCCGTAATATTTTATGTAGCTGTTTAATGCTCCAATGTATGGACTTCACAAAATTCATTTTTGGACATTTAGCTGTTTCCTTTTTTTTTTCCCCTAACCTAAAAATATTCTGATGAACTTAGAGATAGATTTTTGAGCAGGTTCATGATTATTTTACTGGGATAAATTCTTAGAAGTAGAATTACTAGCTCAAAAATTTTGTGCATTTAAATCAGGCATTAGCAAAATATTTATTCATTCTTACAGAATCGCACAAGTATATTTTTATTTCCACATTTTCTTTAAAATATATTTTTATTGATTTCAGAGAGGAAGGGAGACACAGAGAGAGAGAAACATCAATGATGAGAGAGAACCATTGATTCGGGTTCGGAATCGAACCCGGGACGGTTCAGTCCACAGGCCGACACTCTATCCACTGAGCCAAACCGGCTAGGGCATTTCCACATCTTTTTTTTTTTTTTTTTCTGTATGGTGTGTGTGTGTGTCTGTGTGTGTGTGTGTTTTATGTAGTCGTCACCATTCTGTTGCTTAAATTTTAATTTTGGCAATATATTCTGTGATGCTCTGTCCTGTCCTCTTTATTTATTTAGTTGAATATTGATGCATTATAATTTAGGTTTTCTCATTGAAGGACCTATTAGGTTCTTCCAGGTTTCGCTTTATAAATAATGCTATAGTGACCAACTTGGCACATTTCCCTCCCTCCCACCCCCGCCCCCCTATTTGAATTATGGCATTTCCTTAGGATTCCCAGGAGTGTGATTATTGAGTCAGGGATCTTGAAATTGAGGGTCTCTTCTCCAGATTACCCTCAATAGTAATAGCAACAAACACTTGTTGAATGGTTATTATATGCATGTGTAGCTTATACTGACGTTCCCTTTTTATTGGGCATAAGGGTTATCGCCAACTTTGCTGTTACAAAACATGTAGAAACTTTTACTGGCTAGCGTGGGACTCTGGAAAGAACCGGGAGCTCTAAGAACCTGACTTGCTTTAGCAGAGAGTTTTTCTTTGGGTAGAGCCCGATCTCTCTGGCATTCAGATCTCCTTCGCTGGGATTCCTTGTAGGCTAGATGGGCCGCCAGATTCCTCTGCCTCGGGATCTAGATGGGAGGAAAAGATGTCCCCCCTTGGAAACAGGCGGCAGAGGGTAGGGAGGAGAGGTAGATGCCACATGTAAGGTGACGTGTTTAACAGGTGCAAGAGAGACCTGCTTGTTCCACTTCTTAATTGCATTTCTTCTGCACAGGGATTTCAAGGATTTGGATTTGGAGATGGTGGCTTTCAGATGTCTTTTGGAATTGGGGCATTTCCCTTTGGGATATTTGCCACAGCATTTAACATAAATGATGGGCGGCCTCCTCCAGGTAAGACTCTGTTTCCTTGGTAATCCTGCTTGAAGGCTTTCTGGAATCCAGCAGTATGTAGGTGATAGATGATTGTTACTATAATCAGCCTTCAGAATGTGCTAAACTCTTTCCAGGTTACTGGTAGTCGTGCTAACGATAATACACACTTAGCAAGTATCAGGCATGTTCTAAGTGCTTTCCGTTAAAAATTCAGGATCCCCATGGGAACCCTTGGGACAGATGTGCAATTAGCTCCATTTTGCAAATCAGAAAATACTTAGTAATGTTTCCAAAGATGTACCCCGTGCCCATAAAATGAATAGGTATAAACCACACCCAGCTGAAGAAAAGCCTAGTTCTGCACATGGACCCCATCCTCACTGGGACCTTTGGGGACTGGAAAGGGCAGTGTGTGACCCACAAGGAGTCAGGGCCTCTCTGTTCTCTGGCATCTCTGTCCAGTTTCCCCCGGGACACACATGGGGCTGGTCCCAAACCCCAACCCTTTGGGAACTATGCCTTGTCTGCCACCTGCTGCTGCTTTTCTGCCTCCAGTCAGCTTGAGAATGCCAGCTGCAGTCTGTATAGAGCAGGGTGACGAGGTGAGTGCTCTGTACTCTGTCACAACATGACACCCAGGCCAGGATCCTTACCACGGAACCTGCAGAACCGCCCAGGTCAGCTGAGCTCTGCTGCAGTCCTAGGAGCCTTATGTGTGCTGGGCACAGTAGGGACCAGTGCGTACTTCCTGGCCAGGAGCTTATGCTCTAGGGACAGTAACCCACTCCTGGGCCATCCCAGGTGTCCCCTGGCCTCACCCTGGTGCCTAGCAGGCAATCACTGAGTCTTTGTTGACTGCCTGCCTGCATGAATCCGTCAGAGCACCTCATTGGAGAGGAGTACAGCACCAAGAGGTCATGAGGAAAGAGGCCCCAAAGGGCAGGGCCCCGTGAAGGCAGCAGGAACCTGCCTGGTAGCTCTCTTCCTTCTAACCTGGTCCAAGGTTCACCTCGCGTTCCCCCCCAGGAAAACAGGCTGCCCTCTGGATCTCTGGATCCTCCTGCCACAAGCAGACAGTTTTCTCTTATGATACCACTTGCTCATTGGGGTGGAGGTGCTCTTAGCTCTCTTTCTCTAATAGGACAGGGGAACTATACATAGCAGCTTTCTCAAAGCCCAAGTTCTCAGCCCACTTCTACCCCTAGTTTGCTGGGCGGTGAGGGAAACTGGTCATTTTGCCTGTCTGGGCCCTAGCGCCCTCCTCTGGAAAAGGAAGGCACTCCACGCCAGGCTCTCTGAGACCCTCCGGGTTCAGCAGTGCCAGAATCTAGAGACTCCATGACTCGGAGGCGGTGCTTTGGTTCCTATTTTTAATTGAATTTATTGGGGTGACATTGGTTAATAAAATTATATAGGTTTCAGCTCTCCAATTCTGTAATACATCATCTGCATATTGTACTGTGTGTTCACCACCAACTTTGATTTCTTTCTACAGAAAATGGGAATAGTACTCCCCAAGCAATAATGTGTGTGCAAACACTGTGCACACAGAAGGTGCTTAACAAACGTAGCTTTCCTTTCATCATTCCCTCTAAGAGTTTCCCCACTTACTTGCACCTATAGGCCAAACCCTCTGAGGATTCATTGGAGATCTTGTCCTCATTGTTATATTATTCCACGTATTTTCACAATTCCAGTTTTGTTTTGCCTGATGTTATTTGGGGTTTGGAAATCTTTTTAGTGTGCAGGATTCTGTAAAGAGATGAAGGTTGATGCTTCTCGACTTCGGTCCCAAGTGGGCGTGTGCACAGCTGCAGCGCTAACACCTCTTTTCTCCCTCCTGTCTCCAGCTGTCCCCGGAACGCCCCAGTACGTGGATGAGCAGTTCCTGTCACGCCTCTTCCTGTTTGTGGCCCTGGTGATCATGTTCTGGCTCCTAATTGCCTAATGCTGGGCTCCCGGCCTCATCCATGGCAGGGCCTCTGGACTGGTGCCACACCACCCCCACTCTTGATGTTTGGCTTCCTGGATAATCCCGAGCCCTGGAATCAGTGGGGTCCGTAACACATCAAGGAATCTTGCTTCTCCACCAGAGCTTTAGGACTCAAGACTGTTGTCGAAAACCCTGGAGTGTGGCCACTGCCATAAACCCTCAGGCCTTGGCACTGCGTCGTCTCCTGGGTTACAACATGAAATCCTGTTCCAGCCAGCTCAGTAGCTCCTGACTCTGCACCGGGAAGAGGCAGAAGAGAGAAACTGTCGGTGCAGCTTCACCTGCGTTTAATGTTATAAGAACAAAGGGATGAACCAAATGTTAATTGTGGAAACTTCCTCTCATCTCATTAAATACCCCTTGGTAAGTGGCCTCTGAGGTCAGTGGGGGTCCTCATACAGAAAGGTTCCCCTGCCAGATCTCAATGCTGCTCTGCCCTATTTCCTCCTACCTCTCCCTCCTCGGCAGAGGTGCAAGAAATTGCTGTCCTATAAAGATCCTAATTGCAGCAGCTGAAGCTGGAGGCGCATCATGAACTCACCAGAGACCCAAAGATCTTTTATTGGCTCTGGCCATCCTCAGCGTCTTTGGCCCGAGAGCGGCTTGAATGACCTTGTTTTTTGGCATAGATCATCCTGGGAGACGTGTCTCCACTCACAGATTTCTCATCACCTTTCCCCCCAAAACCACACACATGTTCCTCTCTGCCAGAGGGCACAGCCTCCACTGCTGCCGTGCGTGAGGAAAGACCTGCAGTTGGGGCTGCAGAGGGATTCAGAGCTCCGACGCAGGAACAGCCGCACAGCAGCCCTGTCCCCAAGGCCGCAGAAGCTCCGCGTGCATCTCCTCGCAGACCTGCCCAGAGGAAACGGGGGTTTGTCAAGTCAGCCCCGCTGCATGTTGAAGACCATCGCCAAATTGTCCTTAATGAAGAGGCGGCAAAGGGGGAAGCCCCTGATTTGATACGGATTGTGGACATCTCCTTGAACATGTGCTAAAACCCGGAAGCCTGTGCCTCCAGAGCAGGCAACCCGGTGATTTGTTCAAGTCGGGCAGGGGCCTGGGGGCCTCAGCACGGACACATGGGGTGGCCTTTCTGTGGAAATCATGCTGCCCAAGCCCTTGATTTGTGTTTCAACTTCACAAGCTTCTTTGTCCGAATCTGATGGAGGGAGTGTGGTCCAGGCAAGAAGACGGTTCACTTGGTGCTGGAATAGTCTGTCAGGCCTCTTCCTAGAAATCCGGTCTGTTCCAGAGACCCCAAGGCTGGGAGGAGATGGTCTTCCTCGGGAGCCTCTGTCGCATCACCGGGCCACAGTGCTCCTGGCTTACCTCCAGCAATAGCCACAGCGGGTAGAAAGCCCAGCCCCACCTAATGGTTTGTTTTTCTTTCCCAGACATGGCTCTGCATAGCATATGGAAACCAGGACCTTATCCAAGATGGGAAGCCCTCTTTCCCTCTCCATAGTCCCCATCCCTTTCTCCTTATAACCTGTCAATGCCCGAGTACAGTGTTAAAAGACAAAATATAAGTATTGAATAAGTGGTTCATTTGCTGAATCCATTTGATAAGAATAAGCCACCAGCTTTACAGTGTGCCTCATGGATTTTTAAATACCTTGGGGGCACCCGCTCAATCGTGCTCTTTTTATCACCTAGAAATCCCCAAAGTGGAAGGTGCCCCTGGAGTATCTCCGCTGGAGAAGGCCGGTGGGATCCCTCAGTGCAGTGCCTCCACCTAGTGGTGGGGGAGAGGACGTCAATCTATTGGGCCCAACAGAAAATGGGTTTCCAGAAAAAAGGTTAAGGAAGGGATGTGGGTCGGAAGATGAATCACTTGGACTCTAATAAATGGAGTGAGTCAGGAAAGCTCTACCAGCAAAGGTATGATCACTGGACTCTTAAAGGAAGTGAGCCCAGATGAGCTCTACCAGCAAAGGTATCCCAGGAGCCTGTTAGCAAAGCCAGGCTGGCTACCTGCCCTTTGATTTTTCATCTTATAGGTCCCCACTCATGCTCTGCCAGGGGCTGGGGCAGGAGAGCTGATTTGGGACTGCTGGCCCAGCCCTGATAGGGAGCCCCCCTCCCACAACCCCTCTGCAGGCTCACAGACCCCTCCCACCCTTCCACCCCCCCACCCCCCGCCAAGGCAGTTTTCCCTTCTTTTGTGTGTGTTTTCTATGTTCTTAGTCTCTACTCCTACTCCTGCCGCCTTTGCGGATCAGGACCAGCTCCCAACCACAGACAGAAAATGATACCATGTACAGCGGCACACCTTGACCAGTTGCTAATTTTCACTGTTGTGAAAGTGATTTGATTTAGAATTAAATGGTTTTACATTACTGCGAGCTGTGGGCTTCTTATCCGTGTCATGGGGTCAGGGGGACGGGTTAGGGAGGAGTCACACTGGCCTGGCCCCTGGAAAGCACCTGTGTGTCCTTGGGAATGTCACCCTGAAGACAAAGTCTTCAAACAGCCATCGAGGAGTAGGCTGGAGGCCTGGCCTCATCCATAGCCCTGCCCAAGGGGTGACCGGTCTGACAGGCAGCACTGACCCCGACAAGTATGTGGAATTCCTAAGCTCACAGGCTGCCACATGGAGCTTAGCTGTGGCCCATCAAAGCGGGAGGACAGACGTTACTGTCAGCAGCTTCCTGCATGCTCTGTGACAGGGCAGGCGGCCTGCCCAGCAGGGTGTGCTGCTCCACGGAATTCCGGAATTCCTTGGTAGCAGAATGGGAGATGGAAGATGGTGAGGTCACAAACCCTGCCCATCCTCAGGCTTCCCGGCACACCAGAGCTACAGGTCATCCCTCAGAGTGGAGCTCTTTTCTCCCTTCCACTGTGACCTAATAGTTATCAAGTTGATTAGTCACGTAGCTCAGTGGTTCTCAAGGCCCCTCAGCCAGCTAGCAGCTGCCAGAGCCAGTCTGCTGTCCTAACTCCTGGTCCAGTGCTCTCTCCTCCATAAAGAGGAGCCTGCAGGACGAGTCCAGTAGACAGGTGTGTTTTCTTTGGCCTACATGGCATTTTTAGAACTTTAATGTTCCCAACATTTTGAAAAGTGGAAAATTTCACCTAAACATCTGGATTTTTGGTTTGTCTGAAAAAAACTGGGCGGATGGGATGTGCTGAGTTCATTTATATCCTTCCTTGGTCTGGCTAAGGATCTGACCCTGGAGTCGTGGTTGCACCCACCCCCGTTATCTACTGAGTGTCTGTTGATCCATAGTGGCGCAGAGAAGTGGCTTCTCTGAGCTGGAAGCTTCTAAAGAAAGTCCAGGCTTAACCCCCCTCCCCCAAAGCTAGTTAATGGAGACCTGTTTCCTCCATGTTCCTATTCTTGATTCCAGGAGGGTTCCCAACCCAGCTCAGCTCCTCATGAGCTATGCCATTTCGAGGTAGTGAGGCGTATCCTCTGGGCCTCAGCAGTCCCCATCTGTAAAATGGGCAGAGTCCTCCGTGTTGATGCCTCCCGCCCAGCGCGCGCTGCTGCATCTTTACCAGCTCCTGCCCCCACCGAGGGAGCCGCTCGCACTAGGGGGCGCTAAGGGCTGCCTCCGAGCCAGGGGGCGGGGCCTGTGTGCGGGGCGGGGCTTCGGCGGGCGGGCCCGGGTGCCAGGTGCGGTTTGGTCCTCCCGGGGCGCCGTAGGCGGTGCATCCCGCTCGCGCCCGGGGCCAACGTTCTCGGTGCCTGAGGCGACAGCGGCGCGGAGCAGAGCGGCTGCGGCCCCCGCCCCTTCCTCCGCACTTCCGCGCCCGGGACCATGGCCGCGCCGGCGGGTAAGGAAGGGCCGCGCCATCCTGTCCGCCTCTCTCTCTCTCTCTCTCTTTCGGAAGCCGGGCCCGGGCGCCTGAGGGGGTTCGGGCTGAGGGGACCCCCATGCGTTCGGACTCCTTAGAAGGCAAATTAGGGGAGTGAGCCCCGCGCTCCCCGAGACCCGGAGGTGGTGGGGCTGGGGGACCTGGGGCGCTGGAGACGGAGGGCGCCCGGGGCGGCGGAGGACCCGGGGGGAGGGATGCTGGCTCCGCCGTGACGGCAGCTTTTAGCCGCACTTGGCACCCAGATCCCCAAAGTAACGCCTTTCAGAGGAAGCAGAGGGCCTGGGTCCCCGTGGAGCGGGGACTTGTGGGGTGTGGGGAGTACGGGAATCTGGGGTTCGGGGCAGTTCAGAGGGGATGGAACGTTCCCCGGGATCCGGGTTTTCTGTGGGAAATGGGGGACAGTCTGACTCCCCGACAGGCTCCAAGCTCCTTGCCGCCGGTGCCTGGGGCGCTTTGCAGGAAATCGGGGAGTGGGACGGATTGGCGGTGAGGGGTCGGGAGCGTCCTCCCTGGGAGAGGGGGCCCCCTGGGGCGCGGGGTGCTCCCTTGGCCTAAGACAAGACACGTGGCCAGACACCTGGAGGGGGAGGGGGAGGGGGAGCTGGGCCTGCACCCCCGCCACCCCCCCCCCCCGGCCCCCTCACACACCGCCCCGCAGCTTCCTGCCCCCGCCCGCTCCCCCTGCCCCGGGGACTGGTGTTGCCCCGGCTTCCCAGCCACCGGAGCGGGTGGCCCGGCCCGCAGGCCGCCCGGGGTCAGCGTCCAGGAGCGTCTCTAGAGGCGGCAGGAGGGAGCAGGGGGGCGGGGGCTGGTCCTGCATGTCTGCCCCCCACTTCCTGGCTTTCAGCCCGTGGACAGTCACTTCCTCCCTCCTGAATGCAAGGACCAGGCCACCGGCGGTCACTTCCTCGGCGTGGGAGCCTGGGGTTCTCTCCTCGTTCTTTTTTTTTTTTTTTTAATATATTTTATTGATTTTTTACAGAGAGGAAGGGAGAGAGATAGAGAGTCAGAAACATCGATGAGAGAGAAACATCAACCAGCCGCATGCCCTTGACCGGAATCGAACCTGGGACCTTTCAGTCCGCAGGCCGACGCTCCATCCACTGAGCCAAACCGGTTTCGGCCTCTCCTCGTTCTTGATTGATGGGCTTCTAGAGAGAGAGGGATTTGGGGGGGGGGGGGGATGCACCCTGTCCCTTTCGTTTCTTTTTTTAGATTTCAGAGTTTTTCAACTCAAATGATTTTCTTTCTTTTTTTTAAGATATTTTATTGTTAATCCTCACTCGAGGATGTTTTCCCATTGATTTTTAGAGAGAGTAGAAGGGAGGGGGAGGGACAGATAGAGTAACGTGGATATGAGAGAGACACATCGATTGGTTGCCTCCGGCATGCACCCTTAACCTGAGCTGGGGAATCAAGCCTGCAACCCAGGTCCTTGCCCTGGACCGGAATGGAACCTGGGACCCTTCAGTCTGCAGGCCGATGCTCTGTCCTGAGCTACGCCGGCCAGGGCTCGGATGGTTTCCTATGACGTTTCCTAACCTCTGTGTAACACAGGCTCCCTGCCTTGCACCTAGATTCTCAGAAACGTGTGAAAGATCTTGGCGTCCAAGTGTCGGTTAGGTTTTCTCTGAGTGAACGAAAAAGCTGTCCCTCGGTGCATTGGTCTATACCAGTGGCTCTCAACCTTCCTAATGCCGCGACCCTTTAATACAGTTCCTCATGTTGTGGTGACCCCCAACCATAAAATTATCTCGTGGCTACTTCATAACTGTAATGTTGCTACTGTTATGAATTGTCATGTAAATACCTGATATGCAGGATGTATTTTCATTGTTACAAATTGAACATAATGAAAGCATAGTGATTAACCACAAAAACAATATGTAATTATATATGTGTTTTCCGATGGTCTTAGGCGACCCCTGTGAAAGGGTCGTTCGACCCCCAAAGGGGTCGCGACCCACAGGTTGAGAACCGCTGGTCTATACGTTCTGCTGGCAGAATAATTGTTGGATATTTCTGTGCCGTGCACTTAGCCAAGCATGGAGGAGCGTAGTGATGAACTACACAGACGCAGGCCTTGCCTTCGTGGTGCTTACAGCCCTAGAGATGGACAGCAAATAATCAAGGTGTAACGATGGAGATAAATGCTATAATAACTGAAATTAAACAATGAGGTAATAGGAATGCACCTGGGCTGAGTGGCTAGGGAATGCTTCTCTTTAAAAAGCAAGTTTATGCTTCCCCCTGAGACTCAGTAGAAATTCGTCCAGCAAAGAAAGGGCAAAGAGCACTCCAGGCCGAAGGGACAGGGTAAAAAGGCCCCGAGGTAGGAAGGCAGGGAGTACCTTTGAGGAGCCGAGAGAAAGTCAGTCTGGCTTTTTTATGGGTGCGGGGACTACGGCTCAGAAACCACCTCCCGGTTCCATAGCCAGCTAAGCGGCGGTGGTCGGAGTTCATGTTTTCCAACTTGAAATTGAGGGCTTCATCCTCCCTCTCTCTCTCTCTCTCTCTCTCTCTTTCTCTCTCTCTCTCTCTCTCTCTCTCTCTCTCTCTCTCTCTCTCTCTCTCTCTCACACCAGAACGAGTTTGCACGGGGAGTCAGAGAAGGAAGTGGGGCTTCAGCTTTCCCTGGTTCTGGCCAAGCCGTCTCAAGACAACTCCGACTCCCGTGTAACAGGAGAATCAGCGACAAGGAAATCAAATATTTACCGAGTGCCTGTGATGTCTAAGGCACTGGGCCGGGACAAGGCTTACCTCTCAGGCATTTTAACAGATGCTAGAGCCAGGGAGAGACGGGCTCGTGGAACTCTCCTCACTTTACAGAGGAAGAAACTGCGGCCCAGGGATGAAAACGGATTTGTCGAGGCTCACTTAACCAGCGTTAGAGCCAGGACTGACCTAGGACTTACCTGTTCCCGTTGTAATATTCCAGGCTGCTTGAGACATGTGGAGTCTGGCACACAGTGAGCCCTTAATAAATATTTGTAGAAATAAACGTGTGATTTGTGCCTTTGAGAAATTCCCTGTCTGCTTAGAGTAACGAAGGGGGGAAAAAAAACCAGACAAATCGCGACAAGTTGTATAGTGCACGCTCCCTCCCAGGGGCATGCCTTTCCCCTCCCCCACAGGCATCGTCTCCTAGACTCTAAGAGACGCCACCCCATGAGGCTTGCAACCAGGGCAGCAATGAGCAGTTCATCCCTGGCAAACCCCTGAACTCGTCCCCAGGCCCCCTTTTCTCGGGGTGGGCGGGGGGGGTGGGCGGGGGGGTGGGAGACAGGCTATATAAAGCCTGTATGTAATAACATTATGGAATTTCAGAGGTGAGGGAGAACTCTATTCATACATTCGTTCTACAAATATATATTGAATTCGTACCGTCTGCAAGCACTTCTAGGCCCTGGAGGTACTTAGGGAATGAAATAGACCAAATCCCTTCCCTCTTGTTCTGGTGGGGAGAGATGGCCAATAATGAACCATATGAATATCACAGGTCAAGGATAAATGCTCCGAAGAGAAATAAAGTAAGATAAGAGCGTAGGAGCAGTGGGAGGTCAGGAAAGCCACTCTGAGTGACATCTGAGCAGAGAAAAGAAGCAAGGACTTGAGCCATTTGAATATCTGGGGGAAGAACATTTTAGACAGAATAAAAGAATGAGTAAAGGCCCTAAGCCAGGAATGCGCTTGGCATATTTGAAGACCAGCAAGGTCTCCAGGATGGCTACCAGGTCTGCTTAGGGAATGCTGCTTAAAGGAGGTAAAATTGAGAAGTCTTAAAAAAAAAAAAGGGGGGGGGTGGGGAGGTTAGTATCCTGGTGGGGAAGAAACTGGAGTACGAGTCAAAGCTGGGCAAGGTTCAAGGTCTTCACAAAAGATGGTGAATTGATACATGTGGTAGAGGCAAGGATGGGGAGGTGGGGGAGTCATAGGAAGTGGAAGGTGAGGCTCAGAGGGTGGCTGAAGCCAGACTGGAGTGTTTTAATGCTAGGCTGGTGGAATTTTCCCGTTTGCGGTAGAGACCAGAGGTTTAGAGGTAAGAAGAGTTATGATTAGGGCATTTGTTTTTAAACTATCAATCTGGCATTGATAGGCAGAATGAATTGGACAAGGGTAAGGAAGGGCACTAATCTGGAGGTGGATTCTGTGGGCCCTGAGCTGGGGTGTCAGGGATAGGAATGGAGAAGAAGGCACGGACCAGTAGGAAATGCCTCATGTCATGGGCAGGGCAGGGTGACTTGAATAGCTCTGGGTATGTGGTGGAGGGGTCAAGGTAGGGTTCAAGAAGACTAAGGCTTTAAAGCTGCAGAGACACCCATCGTGTTCAAGGGGCTGCATTAAGCTTCCCACATTGATGCATCTTTTGGGGGCTGGGTTGGTTCCCAGCGCAGGGCTAGCTTCTGATCAGTGCAGCCTGGAGGGGAGCTAAGCTTCAAGAACAAATTAGCGAGGGGTGGGGCATCGCGTTAGCATTTCAGTGACAAGACCTGCAGCTGTAGCAGTCTCTTACAAGTCTGTCCTTTTTCTTACTCTTGACCTTTCTTTATACAGTAGCAAGACTTAGGTGTGTGTTTTTTTACCTATTGATTTATATCCAACAGTAGCTAGAACATGAAACCATTGCTTGGTTCTATTCAAGTATACCTTGAGCGTCCATCCTGGGATTCTGTTTCGGCAGCTCCTACTGATAATTTATTTTTTCAGGAAAGTCTAATATGCAGTCAGATACATAGACTTTGGAGTTAGCAGACTTGTGGTCTCATCCCAGCTCTAACACTTGTTAATTGAGCATTTTCCTCTCCTCTTTAGTAAAATGGGAACAATAATAGTTCTTCAATACTAGTCCTTACCTCGTGGGATCTTTATATTCGATTAATTCATGCTTGCATGGTGCTTAGGACACTGCCTGGCACATAATAAGGACTCAAGTAGTTGGGATTTCTCACCTCCCTCCCCTCCTACCCCCATCATTGATAATGGGTAGAGAACTGCTGCCTGGGAATGTACGCATTGGTTAACCTGTTCTCTGATAGAGATTCTTTGTAGGCCTTCCTCCAGATAGAAATTGCCAACTCATTCACAGCCAAGAGAACGTATGCTTGGAAGGGAGAACCTGAGTGGCCCAAAAGCCACAGGAACCACCAGTCTTGTTTGTTTCTCTACCCAGTATCTTATTACTCTACCAAGCTTGCCCTGCCCCCAGCACCTGGTTCCTCCCTCTCTGACATGGGTTACTTCTGCATACCTTTGTCCCTCACACCCCAGGAGTACTCACCAAGGGCTCCCCGCAGTGAGTGCCCTAACCTGTGTCTTGCACATGGGCACATAGAAAACATTTTCTGAATTTGTTTTGAAAACATTCCCTTTAGAGTTTGGAGGTTAGTGTTGTCAGCTCAACCTTTTCCCCGGCCAACCCCCTAAATACACACGAAAGACAGAAGAAAAGCTACTCACAATTCAGCTGCCAACTAAGTGCCCGGCAAGGGTGGGAGGTATTTTCACAGAGATGACATTCTTTCTCTTAATCCTCTTTGTTACCCTCTTTTTAGAGATTAAGAGACAGGCTCAGAGAGGTTAAATGGTTTGCCTACGGACACAGCCAAGTTTCAAACCTGGGTCGAAGTCCAGTTCTTCTGCTTGACCCCTTACACATGTTCCCTAAGAAACTAAAGGGCCGGCGAGAACAACAGCAAGAATGAAACCTTCTGAGATGCCTCTGCCTGAGCCTTCACCTGAAAAATGAGAGGCCCCCCTGGTTTGGTGCTGCAGTGCCGGGGTCCAACCCCAGCAGGTCCAGGGGTCCCCAAAGGTGTGGACGGAGTCGGCGAAGAAGGAATGACACGGAGACAGCGTTCAGTTGATCAGCAGCCTAGCCAGGATCTCTAGCCAAGTTCTGGTCTGGATCTCCAGAGAGGTTCTGCTTCGGACCTCCAGCCAGGTTCTGTACAGGTTCTCCAGCCAGGTTCAGTCACCAGGTTCTAGTCAGGTTCTCTTGCCATGTTCTATAATCAGGTTCAGTCCAGGATCTTTTGCCATGTTCTCTCCAGCGAAGTTCTTCTGTGTCTAGGTTCTGTGTAGGTTCTGTGCCAAGGTTCTGTGTTCTAAGTTCTGTCTCTTGCTGTCTTGTTACATCTGTATTCATACCAGTTGATTCAATCCTATCAATCTCTATTACAAAGGTTAGGGCATTTCTTATCTCCATTCCAGGGAGTAAAGATTATGTAGCTTAAGCATGATTGTTCGTAGTTAAAGTGATTAATTACCCGCCTGGCACTTAGTTAAGAGGTTTTATTCCCTCCCTAACTTCAGGGGAAAATCCCTACCTGGGGAAACAACCTTTCTCAGAGACCTTGGTTAAAACACATAGTGCCAAGAAGGTGAGCAAACATATTAAGAACAGTATGCCATAAATGCCAGGTCCCTTGAAACAGCAAGGATGGACTGGCTCCCGGCACTGCAGGCTCTCAGAGCCAGAGGAATAATTGGGTCCCTCCCTTCATGAGGGAAGAATCTAAGGTCCAGAGAAGTGCAGAAGCTCCTTTAAAAAAATCATCTAACCTTTTTTTCCTTAGACACTCCCTTGGGCAATATTTGGTAGGGTAGGGAGGAGGAAAACCCTTTGGGATACAGGGGAGAGTATCGCAGTGGTTCTCAACCTGTGGGTCGCGACCCCCTTTGGGGGGTCGAACAACCCTTTCACAGGGGTCGCCTAAGACCATCGGAAAACACATATATAATTACATAATTGTTTTTGTGATTAATCACTATGCTTTAATTATGTTCAATTTGTAACAATGAAATTGGGGGTCACCACAACATGAGGAACTGTATTAAAGGGTCCGCATTAGGAAGGTTGAGAACCACTGATCTAGAGAAACGTTAGTGATTACTGTTAGTCTTTCTTGTTGGTAGCATGAAAATGTGGTCTTTTCTCTCTCGGCTGTTCCCCACCAGTGGCTGCCCCTGCCCCTCGGCTTTCCTGCTTTATCCCGGAACAAGTGGGATTTATACACCTGACCTGCCCGTTCCCAGCGGGCACAGCGGTTACCCTACTTGTTGTTTTGTACTGCCCTGAACTGGCTGGGTGTTGTTCCTGGTTCTCATTGTTTAGTGGAATATGAGAAGCACCAAGGAGTTTTCTCAAATGAAAGGATAGGATCTGTGCATGTTGGTTCAGGCTAGGCTTTATGGTCTCGTGAGCTCTCCGGCCTTGGGGATTTCTCACCACTTTGAAGTCTGAAAAGGACTAGTTTGCAGAAGCCCAGCTCTTAGACCAAGATTAAGGTGAATATGAGTGTCTTGTGGGAAATGGCACTGGCTCTGAGCTGGGGTACCAGGCCGAGCCCTGCCACTGAATGACTGTGTAGTCTTGAGCAAGTCTTACCTTGTCTGAGGCTGCAGAGGGTAATAAAATGCAACTGATCTGGTAGTCTCAGAACCCTTTTGAGCCCCTCCTAGACCAGTTTTCTGATGGTTAGGAAACTTGATTCTCCTCCTCTAAGCCCATTTTTCTTTCAGAAGAATGAAAGGGTTGGATTAGAATAGATGATTTTTATAAATTTTATCTTTTAATATATTTTTATTGATTTTAGAGAGGAAGGAAGAGGGAGAGAGATAGAAACATCAGTGATGAGAGAGAATCATTGATTGGCTGCCTCCTACACGCCCCCACCCCCACCCCCCCCACACACACTGGGGATCTAACCCACAACGCAGGCATGTGCCCTTGACCGGAATCGAACCTGAGACCCTTCGGGCCGCAGGCCTGCGCTCTATCCACCTAGCCAAACCGGCTAGGGCTAGAGTAGATTATTTTTAAAGGCCATTCTAATCTTACCATCCTGCCATCCTAGTGCCTGCCCATGGATTCACAGATTGTTGGAGGGGCACATCACCAATTATTTACTAAGTTGGGAGAGAGAAGTGTATATAAACGGAATATATTTTATACCAGTATCCAAAAGGTCCTGAAGGTAAGACCCTCTGTAATGAGCCATTTGTTACCTTGTTTGCATGGCACATTTACCGCTTCCTAAAAGCAACAGATTCCCATAATCAAGGCATAGTTTTCTGATTATTAATCACCTAATAAGCCTCCCCCCCTTGATTGTTTGAGGCTGCGGGGGACATTTACTTAATCAAGCTTCCTTTCTGGACTCTGACAATCAGTAGCCACTGTTGATAAGTCTGCAAATATGAGAGGCAAACACAATAAAAGGAGCGGGTGAACAGCCTGGTACAATGAGGTCTTTTCCCAGAGGAAGAATGTCCCAGGCCGACTGCACTGGAATCTGGATTGGTCTTCCATTAGTCCTCATGGGACTCTCCATAAACTTCGTATTATTATATTTATCTTACATTTCCTAGAATGAAGGCTGTAAAAGAGTTAGGATCGTTGACTTTCAGGGCTGCGAGGAAGCTGAAAATTCCACGAGTATTCTCTTGAAGAGTATCCGGGCTTTGGGAGGTCAGAGGCTCTGGGTAAATATCTTTGCTCGAGTACAATATGATAGACTGAGGCCTGTGTTTCTACATAAGACTTCACCTGTAGGTAGTCACCCTGGGAGTCAGAGCACTTATTTATTTCTGTTTTTAAAAATATATTTTTATTGATTTCAGGGAGGAAGGGAGAGGGAAAGAGAGAGAGAAACATCCATGATGAGAGAATCATTGATCAGCTGCCTTCTGCAATGGGGATCGAGCCCACAACCCGGGCAGGTGCCCTTGACCAGAATCGAACCTAGGACCCTTCAGTCCTCAGGCCAACGCTCTATCCACTGAGCCAAACCAGCTAGGGCTCAGAGCACTTATTCCAATGAAATCATCCCTGTTAACCGTTGGAGCTTATCTTTAGAAAGTAACTTTATAGTTGACAGGTGGGTACAACTTTGCAGTTGGATTCCCCACACAAAGGGTTGTCTGTACTGTGCCAGGCTTTATGCAAGGCCCTGGAGATTTGAAGATCTTCAAAATGTGATCTTTGCCCCTTTGAGCTGGAGGGAAGGGGACAGAGAGGAAGGAACTGAGGGAGGCAGAAAAACATAATGAGCTGTAATTACAGAACCAATGATATAAAATCGGTATAGGCAAAATGAAACAAACACTGCCTGCCTTTGGGGGACCATCAAGGAAGGATAGAAGTTTGATTAAGGGAAAAGATTGATAAAGTATTCTAAACACACAAAGCCTTGAGATCCCCCAAAGAAGAATATAAGGTTTTAAAGCTGCATAGAAATCCATCATGCTCAAGGGGCTGCATTAATGTTAAGATGCAAGAACATGAATGTGAGTGGCAGGAGTAGAAAATAGGTCAAGATGTGAGTAGAGCATCCCTTTGTAAGGGATGATGAGAAATAAAGCTTCTTTGGAGCCACTTTGTAGAGGGCCATTCGTTCCCTCAATAAATGTTAATGAGAAAAAAAGCAAAAGCAAAACATGTTAATGAGGGGCTGTGGTAGGCCAGGGACAGCTCTTGGTTCCCTTAGTCCTTCAGAGCCAATAAGAGCCAACTTTAATGATGTGTGAGGAGTTTGTGTTCCTGCCTCAGGACCTTTGCACGTCCCAGTCTCCAGTGTAATTCTTCCCTACTCCTTTTTTGCATTGCCTCCTGAATTTATATTCATTCTTTAGAGCTCAGCTTGGAAATTACTCCCTTGAGGAATATTTGCTCTACCCTAACCCCATTTTCCTAGTTAAGAATTTGATATGGTCTTCACACCACTTGCCCCACTCATAATTAAAATAATTATGTTATTGTTCAGTATCTGCTGCTTAATCTCACTTTTGTTTGCAGCACAGTGTTAGACACATAGGTGGCATGCAATAAATATTTGCTTAAAGAATGACCAAAGCGTGTCCACTGAATTTAGCAATAAGCAGTCACTGTTGACTTTGGTGAGACAGTTTCTGAGAAATGGTGGAGGTGGAAGTCAGATTGCGGTGGATTATGCGGTAAGTAGGAAGTGAGGAAATAAGGGCAGTTTTGTTTAGACAACTTTTTAATATGTGTGCTGTGAAGAGGGAAGCGAGTGTGGTAGATAGAGGAGAAAATGGGATCCACTTTTTAAAAAAATATTTTTATTGATTTCAGAGAGGAAGAGGGAGAGAGACATAGAAACATCAATGATGAAAGAGAATCATTGATGGCTGCCTCCTGCACGCCCCCCTACTGGGGATCAAGCCCACAACCCAGGCATGTGCTCTTGACAGGAATTGAAGCTAGGACTCTTCAGTCCCCAGGCTGATGCTCTAGCCCAGTGGTTCTCAATCTGTGGGTCGTGACCCCTTTGGGGGTCAAACAACCCTTTCACAGGGGTCGCCTAAGACCATCGGAAAACACATCTATAATTACATATTGTTTTTGTGATTAATCACTATGCTTTAATTATGTTCAATTTGTAACGATGAAATTGGGGGTCACCACAACATGAGGAACTGTATTAAAGGGTCGCGGTGTTAGGAAGGTTGAGAACCACTGCTCTAGCCACTGAGCCAAACCCATCAAGGCGGGATCTACTTTTTATTTTTTAATGAGAAAGACTTGAACTTGTGTAAGTGATCATTGGAAGGAGCTAATGGAGAAAGGAGTGATGGTGGAGATAACTGGAAGTGCACATCTCCCGAGAGGGGGAATAAGGTGGAATGCGGAACAGCAGGGCCCTGCTAAGTTGAGCCTTTGCTCTGTAGACATTGGGTAGTCGGGATAAACCGGCTGATGTTGTGCAGTACACAGGGGAAGGGAAGCCAAAGACCTGCACTCGGCTGCGGCCAAGGGCAGGGAAGGATTGGAGAGACATTTGGGAGTCGAAACCAGGTAAACGTGAGAGAAGGGAGCAGAGATCATTTTTTGTTTGTTAGAGAAATCTTGATTTCTGTGCCCGTAGTGCCTAGCACAGAGCAGGTGCTACATAAGTGTTACATGGCTTTGAATTCCTCCGGACTGGAGAAAACAGGGCGGGCTCTGGAGGGTGTAGCAATAACGAGTTCTCTCTCGAATATCCTCATCATACAAAGTCCTGGTCCTTTTTGCATTTTGGGAGCAGCCAGAAGTCATTCCGAGCCAAGATATTGAAGTGTTGAGTCAGTGGGTGGTCAGGTTAGAGACTCTTACTTTTGGGTTAAAAATTAAAAACAAAGAAGCAAGGTGTGGCTTAACATAATGAGATTTGCTGGGGTGGGGCGGCAGTTCACAAAGGGACTCCGAAAGGCCTTCCATGTAATTGTTCCAAAAAATGTTTCCAGCTGGTACCTCCAGACCGTGGGAGGTTCATTTGGATGTCTGTGTTCATCCAAAACCCTCCTTCACGAATTCACTTTCTCACCCCCTCATCCCCCACCCCCGTCCATAACCCATTTGAATGAGCCTCTCAGACTTTCTGCTTTGCAGTCTGTGAGGATGGGTGATGGTGCACTCTCTGGCCTCTACCACCCAAAGACCAAAGAGGCCCCTCAGGGGAGTCTGAGAAGCTGAGATCCTGGAGGCGATGGGCATGTATAGCCCATCACCGTGGAACTAGAGGGAAGGAGCAGGCGGGGAAGGGTTCTGAAGCCTTCTGCCAGCATCTTCAGTTCTCTGGGGTATGAGGACAGCTGTCTGTGCCCTGGCTGCCCCGAATGCTGCTGACCAATCTTGAAATGCCCGGAGCCGTGCATTGTCTGTTTACGGCCGCTGTGCCTGTGGCAGTCTGGAATTACCCAGAGAGAAGAAAGCTGCACACACACAGAGCACAAGGGAGTCTTGTAACAACCTGGTCCCGCTTTCTAGGGCTGAGGCAGGTACCACGGCTTGATCTCAGCTGCCCTCTTTATTTCAAGAAGTTGGCAGCCGAGCCACACGGGGCGTATTGTGTTTTGTCCTTTTTGGAAGGACATGGACCAATTCTGCTATTGTCCATTCTATTATCTCAGCCTGCACAGCCCTTCCCCACCCTATCTCAGCCTTCGGTAAATCTTTCCCATCTTTCAAGGCTCAGCTCAAGTGTCAGCTTCCCCTACAAAGACTTCCCTGGATCCCCTAAGAGGAACGCGTAGGAATTAACATGGCGGGGCGGAAAGAGTGTGGGCTTTCCGACAAGCGGACCTGGGTTGGGATACTAGATCTGCCGCTTGGCCTGTCACCCGTGGCCCCAAGTTTCAATTCCCTCATCCATTCAATGAGTGTAATAACAGCTGCCTCGCGAGATTCTTTTGAGAATTAAATGAGAAAGCACCTGCCATAATTCTTGGCGTATAGGAGGCATTCATTGAATGTTTATTCTTTCCCTTCTATACCTATAACGTCTTTCTCCGAACTAAAATAGCACTTTGCTTCTACTTCTTGGAAGAGCGTCTAAGGGAAAAATGAGTACGTGGAAGGATGTTTCCTTTCCCAGTGGATGTGCATCCCAGTGGAGCAGGGATGGCATTATCCAACAGTCTCCAACCTAGAGCTTGGCGAGGACCCATGGATCCAACGAGAGGACCCATGAAGCTGGTTGAATGAGGGAGCTCCTGGACTAAGTGGTAGAAATCTGCACAACCAGGGCTTTTGAGGAATAGCCAAAGGCAATAACATGATTAACCTAGAAAGGAGCCGTTTCTGGGTGCTGGTTGAGAATAGTTGTAGGAACGGCTGATCCAAAAAAAAACCAAAAAAAAACCATGTTCATTTCATCAACTCAGAACTATAAGCAGGGCTGACACTTATAGAAAAGGCAGGTTTTGTTTCCGTAGAAAAAGGAACGATCAGAATCATTTTTTAAAATGAATTCTCTCTCCCTGGGGAGATGAGCAGGCAGTGCTTCCAGAGATGGTGTAGAAAAAGGAATTGTGCATCTGGCCGACATTGGATTAACCCTTTCAATATGAGAATCTGTTAACTGAGTCTTATTCCACACAGTAGGAGTCAATGTCCCTTCACCCTTGGTACTTCCGGCCTCTGAACCTCCCTCCTCTTGGTTCTGTGTGCAGGTGAAGATGCCTGGTGGAGGTGTCGGGGCTGTGGGGACCATGTTGCTGCAAGCCAGAGGTTGTACAGGACTGTCAACGAAGCCTGGCACAGCTCTTGCTTCAGGTAAGTGGGTGTGTCCTCCTGTGTTGCCAGTGCATTACAGGCTAGGGACAATTTCATTGTCTGGAATCTACAAAAACAAGCTTTTGATTGGGAAGTTCCCTTTTCAGTGGGGGTGGGGTGGGGAGGGATGTGCCCAAGGTGAAGGTGCAAGAGCCACAAATGTGCCAGGTGCAGCTAGAGGTGATGGGGGGATGAGAGGAAGTCTTCCCAGGGAGTCCCAGCATTCTCACTTAAATAAAAACTTCTTTATTGATTGATTTCAGAGACACACACACACATCCATTTGTTCTACTTATTTATGCATTTATTGGTTGATTCTGTATGTGCCCTGACCAGAGATTGAACCCACAACCTTGGTGTATCAGGATGATGCTCTAATCAACTGAGCTACCTGGCCAGGGCCACCTTCACTGTTTAGGTGAGGAAACTGAGGCCCAGGCCTACACTACTGATTACGCAGGTGCTTCAAGGGTTGTTTGGAGTGCAGTTGGCAAAGCCAGCTCTTCTTCACAGCAGGCTGCCTGCCTAGGTTCCTGCTTTTTGTTTTTTGTTGCAAGGTTTGTTTGTTTTTTTAGTGTGCCTGTCCGTGAACACTGTCCCAAAGAAGTGAAAAGGAGCTTGCAGTATAGAAAGAACAAAATAGCTTTAAGATCGAATGGGCCAAAACCGGTTTGGCTCAGTGGATAGAGCGTTGGCCTGCAGACTGAAGGGTCCCAGGTTTGATTCCGGTCAAGGGCATATACCTTGGTTGCGGGCACATCCCCAGTAGGAGGTGTGCAGGAGGCAGCTTGTCGATGTTTCTCTTTCATCGATGTTTCTAACTCTCTATCCCTCTCCCTTCCTCTCTGTAAAAAAAATCAATAAAAATATATTTAACAAAACAAAAAAAAAAATGATCGAATGGGGCAATAAGGAGATGGGGAGCTGACGCTCTAAAGACCCAACTCCCTGATAGGATGTAGGTTACAGAATATGGAGGGCAAAATCACAAGACACCTGTGGGTTAAGGATTGGGGTCATGCTGGGAGCTGATTGGTCAAAAGTGAAGTAAGGGTAATAAATCATTTCTTCAGGTCTTAAGGACAGTTCTGAGGTCTTTTCTAGGTCCCTTTGTCCAGTCTCATGGACAAGTAGCCAGGGGGTTGGTCTCAGGGGCTGAAATATAACTTAGGTCAAGATGTTATCTTTAGCCCTAACCGGTTTGGCTCAGTGGATAGAGCATCAGCCTGCGGACTCAAGGGTCCCAGGTTCGATTCCGGTCAAGGGCATGTGCCTTGGTTGCAGGCACATCCCCAGTGGGGAGTGTGCAGGAGGCAGCTGATCGATGTTTTTCTCTCGTCGATGTTTCTAACTCTCTATCCCTCTCCCTTCCTCTCTGTAGAAAAATCAATAAAATATATTTTTTAAAAAAAGATGTTATCTTAAGTCCAGCCAGCATGGCTCAGTAGTTGAGCATAGACATATTCAATTCCTGTTTGGGGCACCTGAATGGTTTCAGGCTCAACCCCAGTGGAGGGCATGTAGGAGGCATCCGATCAGTGATTCATCATTGATGTTTCTCTCTCTCTCTTCCTCTCTGAAAACAATAAAATATATACATATGTATATTTTTTAAAAAGATGTTATCTTTAGCCTGCCAGACCTTGTGACTATTAGTCAGGTCCTGACTACTGGGTTACTGTCTTCTGCTCCTTGGGGGTTGTTGATTATCCTCTCCTGCTTTTTGTTATTAACTTTATTATAGCTCTTATTGTTCAAAGACAGCTCAGTTTCTTGAAAATAACAGAAACTTTAAAGTCAGATTTGTTCCTGCTGTCTGTGGCTCCGTTTTCTCCTCAGGAAAATACAGGTGTCCAGAATCTATCTCAGACTTACTAAGATTGAGTGAAATAATATATGGCAAGGGCACCCACTCAACGGTTGTTCCTTTCCCCTGTGAGGTTAGAATCCGCAAGAGTGGGAGCTTGTCTTTGCATCCTCCAGAACACAAAACAGTGCCTGGCCTGCAGCCATTTCTCTTCGGAAGCTGGGTGGGCATGTGGGGCCCCGTGTCCTGAAGCTGTGGGGCAGTGCTCACATCCTCAGAATGAGACAGGCTAGACAGGCACCACGCACTCTAAATTCCAGCGCCCACAGACATGCTGATATCAAGTAATTTAATTGACCTTTAAGCGCTTGCCTCCACCGAGAAGTACGTGGGGGGTTAGCCTGGAGAGCTCGGGCCTCTGGAAGAGTTGGAGGGGAACCAGCGTTTTTCTGCCCTTTCAGCTCTAACTCAGAGCTCTCCAGTCTTCTCTGGATCTAATTGCCTTGGTTCCTCCTCCTCTCACTCCCAGGGAAGTTGATTGTACCTTTACTCTGCCTGTTAGTGAGATAGCAGAATGTTAGAGCTATCAAGGACCTTATAGATAAAGCCTTGGGCTAGCCCTTTTATTTTAGATCTGAGGCTAAAGAACAACATCAGGCCAAAACCGGTTTGGCTCAGTGGATAGAGCGTCGGCCTGCGGACTGGAAGGTCCCAGGTTCGATTCCCGTCAAGGGCATGTACCTGGGTTGCAGGCACATCCCCGGTAGGAGATGTGCAGGAGGCAGCTGATCGATGTTTCTCTCTCATCGATGTTTCTAACTCTCTATCTCTCTCCCTCCCTCTCTGTAAAAAATCAATAAAATATATTAAAAAAAAAAAAAAAAGAACAACATCAGAACCTGAGTTCCCAGGCCTTGGCATCTAATCCATATGGTCATATTTGTCCTTGCTATTTTTCTATTTATATGAATATTTCCTATCCCAAATAAGCAAGACCAAAAGCTCTAAAAATTAGGGAAGCTAATCTTTGGAGTTTTGGGATTCTCCTATAGTTAAAGAACTTAAGAAGTAGAAGGGACCACCTACTGTATGATATAACCCTTTCATATCAGAGTTGAGAGGCCTCAAACCAAAAAGACAAAAAGAGTTTTACAAACAGGCCATGGATGACAGGAGCTGGCCTTAGACCTGAAGTCTTGGGTTATTTGTAGGTCTGATCAGATGCTAGCTTGTTAGATAGGACTGTGTGTGAGAGAGAGAAACACACACAAATACGTGTGCATAAACAGGTAAGGCACATTATCATGGTAGATCAGAGTGCAGGCTATGGCTGAGACTGTCTGATTTCAAATCCTGGCTTTGCAATTTATTAACTGGCCTTAGGTGACTTCCCTGAGCTTCAGGCACCTCATCTATAAAATGGGACTAAGAATGATACTCATGCCCAGCTGGCATGGTTGGCTCAGTGGTTAAGTGTCAACCTGTGAACCAGGAGGTCATGGTTTGATTCCTGGTCAAGGCACTTGTCCACATTGTGGGCTTGATCCCCAGTAAGGGGAGTGCAGGGGGCGGCCAATCAACAATTCTCTCTCATCGATGTTTTTTATCTCTCCCTCTCTGAAGTCAATTTTTAAAAAAATTTTTTAAGAGAGAATAGTAATCATCCCACAAGGTTGTTGGGGAAGATTAGCACCTGAAGCATAGAAAACTCTTCATCAGAAGCTGTTGCTTTCTATTGTGAGTGTGTGTCTACTTACCATTCATGTATTTATTTTTCTTATTACATACACACCCATTTGTCACCCGATGTGGAACCTCAGGGATTAAGGTTAACTTGGAGCTCCCCTTGCATAATTAAAGCAGAGATCAGGCCTCAGTCTGGAAGTAGAGCATCCAGATTGTCTGCTGTTTACAGCGTGGCCTCAAGCACAGATTCCCTCTAATCCAGCTCTATGGAAGGAGCAGGGCTCCCCACACCTGAGCCTTCCCACACTAACTCAGTGACTTTAGAGCCTGGTCATTTGCACCGGGGAGAAAGGCTGCTTTGGAGCCTGCTTGACTTTTGCCCAATGAAAGGAAGGACTGTATTGTCTGACTCCAGAAGTAACCTGGGTTACGAGGAGCCTGAAGCATCAGCCCGAATGGACTTTTGACACGTCTTTCCACCCCAGCTCACCTGTGATTCTTTGTCAGAAGCAGGACCCTCTCCCTTCATTCCCCCCAAGGTATTCATTCTTCCCGACTCCCTTTCAGCCTTGCTCTTACCCAGCTGGGTTATAGTAACAAGAAAGGAAATGACTTTCCTTCTCCCCTCCCCCCACACCTTTGTTTTCCTAATCACAGGGTGGGGCTGGATATTGAATGGAGAAACTGCTGGGGTTTAGCTCCCCGTCTCCTCCCCTTCTTCTTACACTGTCCTACCCTATCCTCCATCTGCAACCACATCCTGAATCCTGCCTCTCACAGCCTTCTGCCAGTTTGTCAGGTCCCTGGGACAATAGGAAGCCACTTAGGGCTGGAACCCGGAATTGTCCCGTGGAGGCCAGCTGACAGATCTCCTGGAAGCAGCCCCGTCTGTAATTGTGCTGCTGCAGTTGGGCGCCTGGCCAGGACCCCTCTGATCACTCTGGACGCCTGGCTGACCAGCCCTCTTGCTTCCTCTCCTCGACCTTTACAACAGGCCTCTCTGGATTCTAATACTCCTCTGGCCTTTCCCTTTCCTTGAGCAGTGTCATTGGTTCCAGAGCTGGGCCCATTCTCGCTGAAGCTCCCTGGAACTGGCTCCCTCTCACTGGGGGAGGCCTGGAAAGCACCCGGACTGAATGTTGTTTTGTAGCTGAAGTTAAAGGGTAGAGCTGTGAATGGTGACCTGGCCTTTTGGCATGTTTGCAAACCAAAGAACCTTGAGAAGTTTTCAGACTATTGTTCTTTCACCCTCATCAGAGGTGTTTGGCCCGGGGGAGGGGTCGTGGGAGGAAGGAAAAGCTGCCTCTCTTAGTCTTTGTGGCCGCTACCTGGGGCTCTGTTACTTGACCTGGTTCCTAGCAGCATTATCAGAGGGGAAAAGCCACCATTCTTAAGGCTCCTGGGAACTGCTCAGGGCCTTCTTTCTCAGGATTATGAACACAGACTATTTGAGCTTTCTCTTTTGAGAAGCGAGTTCTCATGCCCATACTCTAGAAAAGAGGTAATGCAGATAGAGAGCTGTTATCACTTCATCAGACGACAAACCATTTCCGCTAAATTTGTGACTCCAGGAAAGTCCAGTGAAGAAATTGAACGCGCAGCTGCGTGGTGACCAGCAACTGTGGTGTAAGAGGCTGGTGACAGTGGTGTAATAGGTTGATGACAGTGTTTTTTGTGGTGCTGAAAATCATGCTCGTTTTCTCACCCACACCCCCTTCGAAACAATTAAAATTACAGTAATAGATCACATTTATTCAATGTTTACTCTGCTCTAGACACTGTCCTACGTATTTCACATGCATTATCTTATTTAATTCCTACAACAACCTAGTAACTGTAGTTCTGGTCTTAACCTATTTTACAAATAGGGAAGTGGAGGTTACTTGCTCACAGTCACAGAGCTAGTAAGTAGCATCGCTGGGATTTGAACCCAGGCATTCTGAATCCTTGCTTATAAGAGTCTCTTTGCATTCTTGAGTCTGGGTATGTCATTTATATGTCATTTAATCTCTCAGAGGCTTCCTCTTCTGTAACTTCAGGGTAAGAACACTCACCCTGCCTGCCACACACTGAGTATCAGATAACAATAAAGGATTCATGCATTTTCAAGTGTCAAATAAAAGTGCTCTTAAATTTTTCGACTCCTGGATTGGGAGTCAGTGGAACAACCCTGCCACCTGCTGTTGTACTGTTGGTGTTGCTGCTGCATTTATGGACGCCCGCCCGTGGTTCTGATGTGCTCGTTTGTCTAGTTTATCTCTAAGGAAACAGCCGGCCAGCAGGTCATTAAGGCCAGCTGTCGGACAGGTGGCTGGGGCCTTCCTGACAGAGGAAGGGAAGGACGGACACCTGGACCGTTCTCTGCCCCCACAAGCGACTCCAGCATTAACACACAGTGGGACTCCATGTGACCTTCAGTGTGCCTCCATCCTGTTCTGTTCTTTGGGAAGAAAGAACTAAGACCTTATAGAAGCCCCACAGCTGCAATTCAGGGCAGAGATGGAGGGGGGTGGGGGGGCCAGGGATGGATGATGGCTATTTATTAAGCATTGTATTAAGAGTTTCACTTATATTATCTGATTCAGCCCTCACAATAACCCTGCAACCCCATTTTATAGTAAAATAGGAAGACCCAGAAAGGTGGACTAACTTGTCCAGGTCACACAGAGCTGACATTTGAACTCCAGTCCCCCCCCCCCCCCCCCCCCCAGAAGGTCCTCTTTACACCGAGGCTCCCAGGAAAGAATAGTGGACTTGGAATCACGAGACCCGGATTTTAGCCTTAGCTGAGCCAGGCTAGTTGTGTAACCGTGGGCAAGCTCCGGTGCCACCGCGGTGACATTAAATCCCCCCTCGGGGAGTAGGTGTGAGGCTTAAGGAGGTAACGGCAAGGAAAGCACTCTGAAGACAGTAGGATGGCACAATGTGAAGGGTTAGCAGCAGCACATGGCAACACTGTGCTCCTTAAACCAACCAGCTGTTCACATACAATTTTGAGCACCGTCTGCTATATTAAAGGCACCCAACTAAGTGCTGTTGGGGATGCAGATTTGACCTACTGGCCTGGTCTCCTAACTGGCTCCCTCAGACCGCTGAAAAGCAGGAAATAGCCCTGGCCAGTGTGGCTCAGTTGTTTGGTCGTCATCCCATGTACCCAGAGGTCACCAGTCCGATTCCCAGTCAGAGCACATGCCCAGGTGCGGGCTTGATCCCCAGTAGGGGCATGCAGGAGGCAGCCCACGGGTGCTCTCCCCTCCCTTCCTCTCTCTCTGAAATCAATAAAAACACAGTTTAAAGAAACAGAAACACGGGTAATAATGTGAAGCGCTCCTAATAGTGGGCTCTAGTCTGGCTTCCACCCTGTCTCTCCCTGAAACAGTGTTCTCTCAGCCATGTTCCACAGACAGACTCCTGGCTCCATCCACTGGCCACTTTTCAGTGTTCATCTTCTAAGACCTCCCAGACTGCACTGGGGGTAGTGAAGTGAATCTGCGTTTGGAGTCAGGCTGCTTGAGTTTCCATCCGACTTCTTTTCGCCACGTGACCTTGAGTCAACTGGTTAATCTTTCTTCGCCAGTTTCCTCACTGATAAAAGGGGAAATAATTCTCACCTTAAAAGGTTGTTATGCGGATTGAATTTGATCAGTGCCGGGCCATAGTTAGGACTTAATAGATGTTAGCAGTTGTTATTAGTGTCTGTGTCACTAAAATATCTGAGGATATTTTTTCCATTGACAGAGGATAGAAACCGATCGGCTGCCTCCTGCACGCCCCCTACTGGAGATTGAGCCCGAAACCCGGGCATGTGCCCTGACTGGGAATCGAGTGGGTGAACTCCTGGTTCATGGGTTGATGCCCAACCACTGAGCCACACTGGCCAGGCTTTACCATTGATTTGTAGAGAGACTGGAAGGGAGGGAGGGAGAGTGGGGGGAGAGAGAGAGAGAAACATTGATGTGAAAGAGACACATTGATTGGTTGACTTCCCCCTGTGCCCCCGACCAGGCCGGGGACGGGGGATCAAATGTACAACCCAGGTTCATGCCCTTGAATGGCAATCAAACCCACAATCCCTCGGTGCTTAGGCCGAGGCTCTAACCACTGGGCAACCGGCCAGGGCTCTTTGTCACTCTTGATACAGTCTCTTTTCTTGGCTTTCATGTCATTCCACACTCTCCTGGTTCTCCCCCCACTTCTCTGGTCATTCCGGTTTGCGTATCCTCCTCTGTCTAGCTGTGAGATGCTGCCATTTCCCCAGGCTTCTGTTGTCCTCCCCACACTGATAAACCCCAAAATTAGTATCTTCAGTCCGAACCTTTCCACTGATCTCTAGACCTATTTTTCCTGTCATCTTCACATACCTAGTTGAATGTCTTGCAGGCATCTCAGACCCAGCTAGGCTTTCAGTCTTCCTGGCAAAATGGCTCTCTCATTGTAGCCTGTCCCGTTGAATAGAGATACCACCATCCGCTCACTACCCGAGCCGGGACCTGGGAGTCTTTCTGATACCTCTTCTCTCTCATTCTCCACATCCAAGCCTGTCAGTTTTATCTCCAGATTATATGTTTGAGTGCGTCCACTTCTTTTTTTTTTTTTTAAATATATTTTATTGATTTTTTAAAGAGAGGAAGGGAGAGGGATAGAGAATTAGAAACATCAATGGGAGAGAAACATCGATCAGCTGCCTCTTGCACACTCCCTACTGGGGATGTGCCCGCAACCAAGGTACATGCCCTTGACTGGAATCGAATCTGGGACCCTTCAGTCTGCAGGCCGACGCTCCATCCACTGAGCCAAACCAGCTAGGGCTGCGTCCACTTCTTTCCATTTCTCCTTCCACCCCCTGTTCCAGGCTACCATCATCTTACGTATAGAACTACAATAGCCTTGTAACTGTCCACAGTCACTCTGCACCCCCACTCCATTCCCCACAGAGAGGCAGCCAGAGTGAGTGATCTTTAAAGAAAATATCTGAGCCCATCACACTATGTCGTCTCTCTGTCCTTGTACACTTCCACAACTTTCCAGCGTTCTTGGGTAAAGACCAAAGTCCTTAATGTGGCCTACAGAGCCCCCACCCCCCTATCTCACCCCTCACCCACCCGCCATGGTCTGGCCTCTCCCCACTGCCTCCTGCTCTCTCTGCTTCAGCCTCACTGCTCTTCTTCACAGGATCCAGCACTCACCCTCCTTCCTTCTGACGAAACCTTTGTTTCTGCTGTTCCCTCTGCTTGGAATGCTCCCTCCCCTTTCTGGCCTAATGAACTCCTGCCCATTCTTCAGATCTTTACCTGGATATCTCAGGGAAATAGTTACAGAATAAGTCATGGTCCCTGTCTTATGCTTTCATAAGGAGCTTCTCTTTGAAGCTGCTTTTTGCGGTTTCAATTTCACGTTTATTCGATCATCTCCTTAATGACATCCTGAGACTGAGAATACTCTGCAAGCGTACCTTGGTCAGGGACCAGGGGGATTTCTGCCCCTCGTTGTGTCACCACCGAGCGCACTGTTGGATGAATTGCCAGGGTGGCCAAGAGCTATGATGTAAGAGAGGCCTTTCCCTGCCCTTCCCCTCCCCCGCTGTCCTTTCTTTCGCAGTCACCACGGGGCAATTACTATAAACAGCACGGAGGACTTGGTTCCCGACATTGGGTTGTTTTGGAAAATTCCTTGTAAGTGTTGAGGTGAGAAGTTATAAAGATTTGTCTCCTGTCCCCAAAGGAGTCAGAGAGTCTCCTGGCCAGCAGCACTTCTCTCAGGTGCAGTCCAGACAAGAGCCAACCCTGGAGGGAGAGAGACAGTAGAAGGAAGGAGTTCAGCCACTCTAGCCCAATCTAATTGTGAATTGCTCTGAAATGTGACAAGTCTCGTTGCTAATAGTAAGTGTTTTTGTTTGTTTGTTTTTTAAATTTTAGACATCTTTGAAGGATGGCATTAGCTAAAGATGCCCAGTAGGTAGAGAGTGGAGGAAACGGAATACTTACCAAGTGTCTTTTACCAAAATGTGAGTTATGGTGTGGAACGGGTGGATAGGTTGATGATTCCACAAGAACTTGGAAATGGAAGTTTGTCCTCTGGGACTAAACTAGTTGGAGATCCATGTTAGGAGAGCAGTAATGTGTGGTAGATAAGAGCACAGACTCTACTTTGGTTCAAATCCTGGCTCTGCCATGTCTTAGCTGTGCACCTTGGGCAAGTTACTCACCCTTTCTGTGCTTCATTTTCTCATCTATGAAATGGAGGTACTGACCTACTCCCTAGTTCCTAGTGTTATTGCAAGGGGCCAATGAGCCTTGTACAGAGTGAGCACTCATGAGTGTTAGCCATTTCTTATTAGCGGAGCCAAATGGCTCCCCGGGCTGAACAATATGCGAATTGGTGATTGTTATGCCTCTAAAGAAGTAATGATTTTTCCCCTTTAAAAAAGCCAGTAGGATACGGAATGGCCAGCAGTGAAACAGAAAGTGAAAAGTCAGTGAGGCAAAACTAGTAGTGTGTCCAGATACTGAATCTGGATTTGGTTACCAGAAAGGGGTTCTTTGTTACAAGCAGGGCTGGTTTGGCCGGCTCACTCCTGCCAGCATGAAATTTCTCTCCGTGGCTTCTCATTTCCCTTTAAGTCCATGCTCACAGAAGGACCTTCTCATGCTTAACTCAGCTGCCTGGGACTCTTGATAACAGGAAGGGGCTGGAGGTAGTACCTGTATAAGGCATGTGGGTGTTCTGATTTCAAGTGTCAGTTCGTAAGTGGACAGTGGGATTGCCAGATGGTTACGTAGAAGCATCCTAGCATGTCTGCGCCTCTCTGGGTACTGCGAAGGCCTGCTTCTGGACCTATCAGGCCAAAAATGAGGCCTGGCTTCGGGTCCTTCTCCAGGATGACGCTACCCTCTTGGTGGTCAGCCAGTCGGCCTTTCTCTGACCACAGCCCCTTCCTCATGGCTACCTTCAGCATTGACCTACTGGCGTGGAGTATTTTTGCTCACCTCACTCCTTCCTTTTACAGAGGAATTAGTGGAAGCCCAGACAAGCTTTAATGGCTTCCCTCCGCTCACACAGCCAGTTTGTTTTCAGACGGGTCGCATTCTCAGGCCTTCTCCGCCATTCTCAGGTCTTCTCCGCCATTCTCAGGTCTTCCCCGCCATTCTCAGGTCTTCTCCGCCATTCTCAGGTCTTCTCCGCCATTCTCGGGTCTTCCCCGCCATTCTCGGGTCTTCCCCGCCATTCTCAGGTCTTCTCTGTCATTCTCAGGTCTTCTCCGCCATTCTCAGGCCTTCTCCGCCATTCTCAGGCCTTCTCCGCCATTCTCAGGTCTTCTCCGTCATTCTCAGGTCTTCTCCGTCATTCTCAGGTCTTCTCCGCCATTCTCAGGTCTTCCCCGTCATTCTCAGGTCTTCCCCGCCAGGCCCGGGCTCTTCTCCGGGCCTTCCGTGGAGATTCGTTAAGGTGTCCAAGGCATTTTACCCCCCAGGACAGCCAGGAGAAGACCATCGATGCAAACACCGCATTTGACACCGAATGTCGGCTGTTCCATTTTCTAACGTTAGTATCACGGAGCAACAGTGGATGGTTATCTACAAGAGATTACGATCTCATTCTTATGAGCTTACAGCCCACACAGAAAAATCTCAGCTATTAAAATGACCACTTCAGTAGCGATGTGGCCTGAGGACAAAGCCATCGTCTGCTGATAGGAACACTGGCTGGCCAGCAGACCAGTCATGTGGACATGGACACGGCCAAAGGTAGACTTGAGAGAGTCAAACGAGCAACTAAAGACCAGCGCTCTCTCTGGTGTTTCAGGCTTAGCCTCCTATTCACTGGGAACCTCTGCTCATGTGAACACCTCTGATAACTTTTCACTGCCTGTGGGCAGCTCTTTGGCCTGTCAGACCCTGCCCTGGGTGCTCTGCCCTTGTATCCTCCTCCATCCCAGACTCCTCTCTGGTTATCCCTGCACTGAAGCTTACAGGCCACACCCTATTATGCCCTGTTGTGTTTGTACATGTGGTGCCTTCAGGTTGAAATATTCTTGTCTGGCCGGCGATCATCCTTAGAGTCAACCGGTACATTCCCTCCTCTGTGGAGGAGCCTCCCCACATCCACCCTCACCTCTCCCCAACCAATCAGAGGCGACCCTTTCCTTCATCTTTGTTATTTTCCTCAGACCTCAGAGATAGCCCTGTCACTCTTAGAGGATGACATTCTGTAAGTCTGGAGCCCCGTATCCAGTTTGTCTTTGTATCCCAGAGCTTAGTGGAGGACCTAGAACCCAGTGGGTACTCAGTGTTTGCTGGGCGAATGATGTTTTTGTCGAATGGCCACCTTTCTCTTTGGACACTTGGGTCAAGCCCTTCTGGTGTGCACCATCACCATCTCTTTGCTCTGTAGCATTCTCCCAGGCAAGAGCTTTTCTTTGGAAGTGGGGGCATGGAATACGACTTCTGTCTGTAAGTGTCATTTCTGAAGCCTAAAATCGTCCAAGCCTTGCCCTAGCTGGTTTGGCTCAGTGGATAGAGCGTCGGCCTGTGGACTGAAGGGTCCCGGGTTCATTTCTGGTCAAGGGCACATGCTCAGGTTGCGGGCTCGATCCCCAATAGGGGGCATGATTCTCTCTCATCATTGATGTTTCTATCTCCCTCTCTGAAATCAATAAAAATACATTTTAAGAAAAGGAAAAGAAAAGAAAAATGGTCAGTAAATGGAGGTGTCAGTGCTCACCATTCCGGATTCAGAAGCTACAGTGTCTCCGGGAGCTCCCTTCCTGGTCGGAGTCCTCCCAGCCAATAGCAGGCCCCAGGTGGACATCGTTCCTTGGGTCGCGCCTTGCCTGACCAGAGCCTTCTTTGGAGGAGAAGTTGGGGTTATTCGTTAACCACTCCTCCCCAGAGTGCTCGTGCTGGGCTGCCGGCCTCTCATAGATGCCTTCAAGCCCTGCGTCTTAGCTGGTTCTGAGGAGTCAGTTTGCTTGGCTTCTAGCCAGGTTCCCAACTTGTGAAATGTGCAGGAGATTAACACCTTTCCTGCCATCTTACCCTGTCCTTCACTGCCTGTCCAAGCATCCCTGCAGATGCCTCTGGCGGCTGTAACTGCTGAATCCCCTGCCAGCTGTTCTGGGGACCTAGAAGAGCAGCTTCCCATGCAGGACCCGTATCCAAGGGCAACAGGGGGAAGTGTCTCCTCCAGAGCAACCTTTCACCTTCCAGCTCAGGTTGGCTGGGGCCCTTGGAAGTTGGCGCCGAGGAACCACAACACACCTGGGTCTGAATGGCCAGCCGCTTGTCACATCTGGTGACCCGTCCTCCAGGGGTTCCTCCTGAAGCCTGGGTTTACGGGAGGCAAATGGGTCCCACTTAGGCGGGGCTTCTGCTTCAGCGCAAAACGTAAGAGACGTGGCTGCCCCTCTTTAGGGGGAGGCAGTTTCTGTGGCCTTGAGACGACCTCTCACTGGTTACCCACCCACCCACCCACCCACTGAGTCCTTTGTGCGGGGAGTGGGGGGAGCAGAGAACGCCTGCAGCTCACATTCCTAGACACCGACTCACTGCGCCCCGCCACCGCTGGAACAGCAGAGCTGTGTGAAATGTCAGGAGGAGTTATGCTCATGGCTCCCTGGCCCCTGTCTCTCTGTGGCTTGCATTTTCTTCCATCTGCATTCTGTTCATCAGATGGGAAATCAGAGGGTGCAATTAGAAGACCATTTGCTAGTTCCAGACTTAATTTGGGGCCCCCTTCTTGCCTGATAGAATTACAGGGGAACGGAATCAATCTTTTGGTGAGAAATAGTGAGCTCTGTGGCTGGGAGAAAGAGCTCCCAGCTCTCCAGCTGTGCAGCCCTTTCAGCGTCCTGTGCGCTGTTCCCCCCTTGCGCGCTGCCCCACCTCTTCTCGTGTGTGGGCCCCCAGGCCAGGATCTTGAACCCCTCAGGGCCAGCTCAAGGAGTTTGAACTCAACTCAGACACAAGGAAAGGGGGAGCCCTCTGTGACCTCAGAGAGCTGAAAAACGTGGAAGCTGGAAGCTATTTAGAGACCTAGCCACGGCCCAGACAGCGACAGCGACTTGCTGAAGGCCACATGGCTAGCCCATAGTGGTGGTAACAATGGTCTTAATGATATTAGCAGCGAACATTTATCAACCCTTAATGCGTTCCAGACTGTGTGCCAAGGGCTTACGTGCAGTGCATTGTCGTATTCAAACCCAGACAGTCTGGCTCTGGGCCCAGGCTGGGCTCCAGCCTAGCAACGGTAGAGTTCAATATAGATAGCCCGGGTTCAAATCCTGGCCTCCCCTCTCACTCACACAGCTGGGTGACCTCAGGCAAGCAGTTTAAACTCTCTGTGCTTCACTCCTTCCTCTAAAAAGGGGAGTCTCCGAGCTGCTGACTAGTGCAGGTTAACGTTCATGTGTTAGTGCTGCGAGCCGTGTGTGGTGTAGGGTGAGCGCCTGTCCGGTGCTCGCTTCCTCTGCAGCTGAAGTGCGATGTCTGTGTGACAGTAGGTAGATGTGGTGAGTCCGGGACAAATGCCAATGCTGGTCTTTACTATTAAAGACAATAAACAGCCCTGGCTGGTTCGGCTCAGTGGATAGAGCGTCGGCCTGCAGACTGAAGGGTCCCAGGTTTGATTCTGGTCAAGGGCATGTACTCTAGGAGAGTCTAAAAAAAAAAAAAAAAGACAATAAACAGAATGGTTGAGTGCATTGGCTCTGGAGCACAGATCAGCAAATTGTAGCCCCGCTGACTGTTTTTGTACATCCTGTGATTTTCACATTTTTAAAATGGTTGGGGGGAGCAAAAGAATACTTCATAGCACATGAAATTCAGATGTCAGTGTCCACAAATAAAGTTTTATTGGAACACATCCACTTGTTTATGTTTCCTATATGGCCACTTTGGTGCGGCAGTGACAGACTTGAGTAGCTGTGACAGGGTCCTAAAACATTTGCTCTCTGGCCTGTTAGAGAAAAGGTGTCCTGACCCCTGTTCTAGGACCACACTTACTAGGTTTGAAGCCCAGCTTCACCACTTACCAGTAGTCTGTCTTCAGGCTAGTGACATAGCCTTCAGCACCTGTTTCCTCATCTCTTAAGTGGGGATAATAACATCTACCCCATACATTGACAACTTAAGTATGATAGACAGCAGATGCAGTCCTGGACAAGCTTGTACAGTTGTCTTTGTAGGGGAGGGGGTCTGCGGGGCCTAATAGATAAGGTGTCTGATTCTGAATCAGAAGATTGAGGGTTCAAGTCCCTTCATAGTTGCTCCTAGGCATGTTTTTTTTTCTCCCTCTGCTTAACACATTGTTTGCGGGTAGTTTTTATAGTGCAAGGGCCATTTTTGCAGTTGAATAGATTACCTACCATTATACCTGGAAGTACATACATAATTCACCATTGTATGTGTTAGAGACCCAAATTTTGTCCTTTGGAATTCGTATATCTGCATGTTAGCATCCCTTTAGAGCAATAAAAAAGTATAAAAATAAACGTATTTATACGTTACCCGCATTCTACCGCTAGTCTATAAAAAACATATTAATACGTGTCCCACGCTCTACTACCAGTCAACGTAAAATGTATAAATACGTTTCCTGCATACAATGTGTTAAAATTTTCCCCTCTTGGGACTATGCCCTGCTCGGGCCTGTTACTCTCTGGCTGTGCCAGCCACCCACCTTCCCATACCTCAGACATAGCCCTGTGACTGCAACCAGGGTGACCCCAAGGGCACTGCAGGACCAACAGGGGCCAGACTCAAGGAAGACTGTGCACTTTGAAGCCACTGGCCCTGAGTCCTGAACCCACTGGGAATTGGCTACATCAACTAGAGTTCAGACAAAAAGAACTGTGATGGACAAGAGAACTGACAGACAAGGGGTTGGACTGGGATAGGGTAGAGGAGTTGCCCAGGAGGGTCAAAGGACAGGTGCATTTTAAAATATAAATATTGTGGTGAAAATGGTTTGGAAATAGTGGTGATGGTTGCACAATATTATGAATGTCACTGATGCCACCAGGTTATACATTAAAAATGGTTATAATGCCAAATGTAACTATATATATATATATACATATTTACCGCCATAAAAATATTTTGAAAAATAGATTCAGAGACTGTAACACAGGACCTGAAACATATTAAGTGCTCAATACGTGGTAGCTTATAACAGGGTGCAAACACTATCTTATCACATTCATTGTTGTCCCTGTGCCCAATCAGTAGTGGAATGGGAAGAGGCTCCTTTGTAATCCAGTCACCACCACCTTTGCCACACACTTTCCTGTCACGGTGACAGGGTGACCTCAGTGGAGAGGAGTCTGCACCTGGTGGGAGAGGGCTGGTGTCACTCCCTCAAGTTCAACCATGAGGTCTGGCCGTGCCCTAGTCCTCTCCAGCAGCCCTGCCTTTTCTCTCCATCGTCCTATCGGCAGGGGATAAAGGGCTTTTCCAGTGGTGGGCTCTGGATTGGGCATCCCTGGGGCTTCAGGCAAGCCTCCACTCCAGATACCGAGGCCCATCATCCCCACAGTTTGAGAGGCCTGGTTACCATGGACACAAAGAAGCACCGCTGCCCACTACGGCCGACGGATGGCATTCTGGGAACGAGCAAATGAATGAGAGAGTGGGGACAGGTGACTTGGGCTCTCGTCCCCGTGCTCGCTCCTACTTGCAGAAGGGTGTGGAGGGAGACGTTTCCGGGGCTGAGGGCTCTGGCTCCGGAGTCACGTGGGCCTACACTGAAATCCCAGCCCCGCCGCTGACTGGCTTTTCTGGCCTTAGGAAAACTTTCCCTATTTCTAAAGTGGAGGTCATTGCCACCTCAGAGAAATAGGAGCGTGCTTATGCAGCACTTGCCACATGGAGCAACGTCAAGTGTCAGTTACCACCCGGCCCTGTTTCCTCATCCTCGGTGCAGATCTTCCCAGAAGAGGAGTGGCAGCCCCCGCCGGCCAGTTCTGGGAGTTGTCCCCAGGCCAGGCAGTGGGAAGGGATGAATGGGGAGCCTAGTGCCAGGACCAAGGCGATGCCAGAACCCAGAGGGCATCTCTCCGGACCTGTCTCTCCGGCCAGAGAGCCCAGCCCCCCTTCTGGGGGCGTGGCTTGGCCTGGAACTGGTATCCCGGGCTTTTTCTGCACCTTCGAGCCACGATACCATACTTTGGGCGGCTTCTCGGGCTGGGGAAACGTGGGGGCTGAGGTGCGCACCCTCTCTCCTGCCCTGCCCTGCCCCCGAGCTCGGGGATGGACGCTCAGCCGGCCCTGGTTATTGTCTGCAGCGGCGCCTGCCTACAGCCTCCCTTCAGCCCAGCTCCACCCCTTGCCTGCAAGGTCTGTTTCCTAATAGCTGCTCCAACCACACACCTCGGTTCCGCGAGGAGCCCCTCCTCTTCCTCCCTCCCTCCCTCATCAGGGGTGGGGCCGAGGGGGAAGGCTAACTTGACAGCAGCGCCTCTTTCTTAGCTAGTCACCGGCCCGGCCCCAGAATGCCTGTGTGTGTGTAGCCTCCGCAGAGAGGTGGTCCTCCCGGAGTCCGAGGGGCCGCCGGAGCTGCTGAGAACTGGGCGCGGGCGGGGTAAGGGGGGCACCGTTCCTGCCATGAGCCCCTTTGGGAATCTGCAGGAGGCAAGAGTCCTCACGCCTCTTCAGCTGCTCCGGAGGGAGAGGTGAGCGCAGGGCAGCCGGCCCGCAGCCAGAGGTGCCGGGAGCCCCGGGCCTGTCATGGTGGCCGACTGCAGCCGGCCTGAGGCGCTCCCAGACGGGTTTGCAGCTGAGCTTGTCTGTCTGGAGTGGGAAGAAGATGGGGAGTTACTTGTCCATCTCGGCTTACTTCACCTCCAGAGACCCCTTTCGGTGAGTTGAGCTCTGAGTCCCTCCCTCCCCATCTCCTTTTCTGCCCCCACCCCCACCCCCCTGGTCCTGAAGAGAGGGCAGAGTCCTCCCTGAATCTGCTGCTCCGATTTCGCTCCTCCTCTGACCATCGGTTCTGTCAGGCAGAAGCCAGTCGCATCTGTTCTGGCAACGGCGAGGTGAGGGATCTGCCCAGAAAGAAGCTCCCGGGGAACGTGCCCTCCTTCCCTCCCAGACACACCTGGAGCAGCTTCCAGAAGATGCTGCTGACCTGCCTGCGCTCGGTGCTCCTGCTTCTGCTTCCGGGGAAGAGCCCCAACAGGGTGCTGTTCTCCCAGCTCGCGTGCTACCTGCAGGCTGTGCTGCCTGCCCAGGAATTTGTCCCAACAAGCAGGATGGACAGGTTTTGCCAAAACCATGGAAGCTGACAGGATCTGGGTGTGGGCAGCCTGGTATACAGCAGGCATTCTTAATGGCAAGCACATTTGCCTCTGGCCTTGAAGGGCTCCTGAGCTCCCAGGTGAATACAGTTGCTAGGGAAAGGCCTGGGAAAGTTCTTCCCAGACAGGGACAATTGGCTTTGGAATGTTCCCGAGCAGCAAGAGCAGCCCCCGCGCATGCCGGGTCTCGGGCCTGAGTACCTCTGGGGCCCTCTGTCCGTGGAGCTCCTGGGAGGGGAGGGAAGTGTAGAAACTTTCTCACTACCTCACAGCTGCCTTTCTTTGCTCTCCGCCCCACCCCACCTCCAACAGAAACTCCCCAGAGGGTTAGTGGCCCTCGGGGTCCCTCCTTGAATGGAGTCATTCCTGGCTGGGGTGGGGCTTGTTTTCATTTGTTGGAAGCAGCCTGTTGTTCCCCGGGCTGCCTCCCCCTCACCAGTGGTCCTGGTCCACTTCTCCCCAGCCCAGCCTCATGCCCAGACCTCGGTGCTAGGATACTAGTCAGGTGGCCAGGCTCTGGGCAGAAAAGCAGAACACCATGTGGTTTCACGGAACTACTGGACCCTGGTAAAGTGGTGGGAAACCTCTGGATTTGGGGCGGGGGGGGGGGGGGGGGGCTGGTCCTCAGTGCTGACTCTTCCAGGCATCCTGGTAGGCACTTTATTGTTTGATCTCTCAATGGCCTAAAGCAAGACATTATGCAGCCCCATTTCTCAGATGAGACAAGGTTTCAACTGTTAACATGTGGAGTCTCTCCGGCCAGCCTTTCCATCTTCCTCCGTTTTTCACATCATCTGAAGGCTGGTACCTCCCCCAGGGGTGCTCTAGGTTTGCTTTCCTCTCCCAGCAGAGAGGATAGAGAGCTTGCCTGGCATATCAAAGGGATGCAGAGATTCTTTTCTTAAGAGCAGATGGGGCCCTAGCCGGTTTGGCTCAGTGGATAGAGTGTTGGCCTGCAGACCCAAGGGTCCTGGGTTTGATTCCGGTCAAGGGCACATACCTAAGTTGCAGGCTCCTCCCCGCCCAGGCCCTGGTCGGTGCTCGGGCAAGAGGCAACCAATCGAGGTGTCTCTCTCACATCGATGTTTCTCTCTGTCTCTCCCTCGCTCTTCCACTCTCTCTAAAAATCAATGGAAAAATATCCACGGGTGAGGATCAAAAAAAAAAAAAAAAGCAGATGGGAATTGATCTTGAGTTTAGAGGCAGGTTTTACCAGGTGGAGTCAGAGTGCCAAGTGTTTGAAGTAGCCGCTAGTTTAAGCCAGGACCTCATTAATCCCTTTTACTCCTAATCCTGGACAGGCACTTTGAGGGAGGAGTTGTCCCCTTAGGAGCCAGGCTGCTGGGCCCTTTTTAATCTCTTGGGGGTAGGACCACATTTCTCAGGAGCTAGAGCAGATAATGAACTCCCAACCTGGAGCTCTGAGGGCCAGGCTGTCGATGCTGCCCTGGTCTTCCTGTCCTTTGTCCCTGACAACCCCCACCTCTCCCAGCTCTGTTTGCCCAGCTGGAGGGGGGGGGGGGGGTGCTGACTGACTCACTGACTCACTCACTATAGACCCTCTCCCCTCCCCCAAAAGAGAGGCCACATTCCTGAAGCCACTTCCAAAGTGACAGCCAGCACTTTGGGCTCTGTGCCCCACAGGAGGGACCACCCAGACCCTCCGCTCTCCCAGGTATCAGTATTATCAGTCACCAGAAAGCCGCTCCCATCATCAGCCCCCTCCTTCCTTACAGGGTGTCTGCAAGGGCCGATCCCTGACCAGGTCCCTGTGCGTTCCCCGGGCCTCAGTTTTCTCCTTTGCAGAGCATAGGGGGGCTCCCTCCACTTCCTAGGCTTCTGATCATGACCCTTGCCAGATTCCCCGGAACAAATAAATGTCCTTGACCCTTGACCCCAGGCCTCTGGGAGAGTACAGAGTCTGCAGGACTTCTGAGGCTGTGGTCGCAAGGAAAATGATGAAACCAGATTCCACGGAGACATGATGAGGCGTGACAGCCTCAAGGAGGGGGAGAGGGAGCCGGGAATGAAGAACGTAATTTCTGCGCCCGGGCAGGTGGTGCTCGGCCGAGTGCACCGTCTTCCCCTGCCAGTGCCACTGGTGTCAGGGGTGAGGTGCAGTGACACATGGGCTCCCAACAAGAAAACACCTCAAATTGGAATTTACAAAAGAGGTAAATTAAGGAGTGACTTTTGTCTAATATATTTAGAGGAAATTATATATATATATATATATATATATATATATATATATATATATATATATATATATATATATATATATCAGAAAGGAAGAGAGAGGGCGAGAGAGAGATAGAAACATCAATGATGAGAGAGAATCATGGATTGGCTGTTCCTACATGCCCCCTACTGGGGGTCGAGCCCACAACCCAGGCATTACCCTGACCTGAATTGAACCATGACCTCCTGGTTCATAGATCAATGCTCAACCACTGAGCAACACTGGCCAGGCCCCAGGATATTCTCCCCCCTTGATTTCAGGGAGAGGGAGGGAGGGAGGGAGGGAGAAAGGGAGACATTGATGTGAGACATGGGAGGGCTTGTTCTATAGCCTGTGTACATCCAGTGTAATAATGACTGTTTGGTTCCATTACCACATGAGGTTGAAAATGTACCTGCAAACATTTGGCCTGAATAAGTTGCTTGTGAGTGAGGACTGGGTCTATCATATTTCCCTTGGCATCTCCCAGCGTAGTCACTTGCCTGTTTGGTCTTGCACATCCAAGATGCACAGTAACTATTTCCTAATTGATAGGAACTGATTAGAATCTATCGATTTTCTAATTGACTGGATAAATAATTCATTTTAGGATCTTCTCAACTCCCAAAAATCTGGTTCTGGGCCAAGAAGCAGGTCCATATTGCTTGGGCATGAGAGGAAAAGGGATCTGTCTCCGTTCACCCTTGGTGTTCTCAAATTAAAAAGGGGTCCAGCCTGGCCGGTGCAGGTCAGTTGGCTGAGCGAAGGTTTCATTCCTGGTCAGGGGGCTTGATCCCCAGTAGAGGGTGTGCAGGAGGCAGCTGATCGGTGTTTCTCTCCCTCTCTCTCTCTAAAATAAAGAAAAATATATTAAAAAGAAAAAGAAAGAAAGAAAGGCCTGGCCATGTGACTAAGTGGTTAGAGCATCACCCTGTGCACCAAAGGGTCATGGGTTTAATTCCCGGTCAAGGGCATGTACCTGGGTTGCAGGTTTGATCCCCGGCCCTGGTTGGGGCATGTGTGGAGGCAGCCAATGGATGTCTCTCTCACATCCATGTTTCTCTCCCCCTTTCCCTCCCTCCCTTCTACTCTCTACAAATCAATGGAAAAAATATCCTCAGGTGAGGATTAACCCCCCAAAAATAGAGTGGGAGGGAAATGAACACTTATAGGGTATCTGCTATGGGCCAGGCATCATGTTAGGCATTTGTCCGTAATAATTTAATTCTCATAACCCCATGAGATTTTATCATCACCAGTGTACAGAGGAGGAAACTGAGGCTCAGTCATGAAGTAACTGGCTTTAGGTGGCTTTGGTTCTCTGGGTGGCTGCCCAGGCCTCTGGTGCTTTGGAAGAGGCACTTCGAGGTCGTCCTTCGTGCGTGGGGGCCTCTCGGTGCTCTCCCCTGGCCAGAGGGTTTCCGCCCATTCACTCTGGCTGCTCAGAAGAGTGCAGTGACCAGGCTTGGCCCTGGCTGCAGGGTCCCCCACCTCCAAGCTGGGTGCCCTGGGGCCTGCAGCCAGGGCAGATTTTCACTTTCTCTTGAAACTTTCAAAAAACACCTTGGCTCTGGGAAGGACACATTGTGACCACGTGGCGGTTTCTGAGAATCTGAGGTGGGATTTTTGTTTTTTTGTTTTTTGTGGGTTTGTTGTGTGTGTTTTTTGAGTAGCACCTTACATTTCCAGAGTGTGTTTTGGGTTCTTTTCTTAAAAGGGCAGAGGCTGCTGGGGAACATAATGCTGTAGACTAAGTGAAGGAGGAGAGTCGTGCCATATGACATGATCACTGGGACTCAAGGAAAAGCCTCATGAAGTGTTAACACTGAAGGGACTTGAGCTCTCAGGGCCCTGGCCTCTTATTTTCACAGACACGGAGCCTGAGGCCCTGCCTGGTAGCTGTGCTGCCTCATGGGGGATGTAGTCCGGTGGACATGGCCTCAGAGCCAACACATAGGTTCAGACTCCCGCTCCATCAAGTATCAGGGGATGTGTGGAAGTGACCTGATTGTTTTTCAGCCTTCCAGTCTGTAACACAGGGATAATCCTATCTCCTTGCAGGGTGTGGTGGTCAGGATTAGAGATAATCTGAGTGTATAAGTGAGGCACCTCCTAGAGGGCCTGAAATATGGCTGGCGCTCAAGTAACAGGTAACAGGAGCTGTTGTGAATCATCAAAGCTAGGACGGCAAGTCGACAGTGGCCACTCCTCCAGTGGCCCAAGAAGCCATTGTGTTCTGTTCTGCAGCGAAACAGCCTGGGGACCCACAGGCCTCCTGTCAGCTGTTTACCTCCCTGTTCTTCAGAGACACCTGCGGCGACCCGACCCACGTTGGCCACGCTGCTGGCGGTGCCTCTCAGAGGCACAGATGTGTGTCTTGGTGATGTCGTTCCCCAGCCAGGTGTTCTCCCCAGCAGGCTGGCATGTCTCTCCCCTGCATGCCTGCACTCGTTTCCCTCACGGCTCCCTCTCCTGGGCCTGGCCGGGGCACTTGCAGCAAACAAAAGCAGGATATTGGCAATGGAAGGGAGGACGTGTTCTGGTGCTCCCGTGCCCTGCAGCACACATGCCATTACAAGGACGTAACAGGGCCTAGGCGTGCAGTTGGGTGCAAATACGTCTGCACTGGCTTTTCTCCACGAAAGCCACGAGACGGGCAGGACCTGGTGACCATGAGCCACAGAACCGTTGCGCTCCCACCTGGTCCGATGATGGGTCTCGCCACTCCCACTGTTTCCAGCATAAAAACCTTTGCTAAGGGCTTACTGACTGTCTCAAGCCCTTTGCTGGGCGCTGAGTCTACCAAGGTAAAACGGGACACTGTTCCCATCTTCAGGGAGCTCACAGTCTCGTAAAGAAAGACAGGTTGCCCAGAAGGTGGGAGGCAAGAAGGAAGCCCCTCCTTCTAAGGCGGGCCCTCTGCTGGGCACCTCATGGTCATGCAGAACCTCATTTAATCCTACCCTGAAGGTAGGTGATGTTACCATGTCACAAACGAGAAGTGAAGCAGCTGGCCCAAGATCAGTTAGGTCAGCGGTTCTCAACCTGTGGGTCGCGACCCCCTGGGGGGTTGAATGACCCTTTCACAGGGGTCGCCTAAGACCATCGGAAAACACATATAATTACATATTGTTTTTGTGATTAATCACTATGCTTTAATTATGTTCAATTTGTAACAATGAAATTGGGGGTCACTACAACATGAGGAACTGTATTAAAGGGTCACGGCATTAGGCAGGTTGAGAACCACTGAGTTAGGTGGTCAGCGGTGGTACTGAGGTTTAAACCTTGGGTCTTCCAGGGGATCATCGAGGGGATCTGTGGTGTAGTCTACATTTTACAGGTGGGGAAACTCAACCTAGAGAGGGAAAGGGGCTTGTCCAAGAGTGTGTAGCACCAAAGCTCTTGAACCCGGGTCTGCTGATCCAGAGTTCATCCACGGTGCCTTCTACGGAGAGGAGTGTGAGCTGCATGCCCAGAAAGGGGTCTTCCCCTCGACCCCTTATTAAGCCTGGTTTTCAGTGCACCATCCTAGGCACTTCATACCCGTACTCTTGATGCCATACTAAGCTCCTAACACCCTGAAATTCAGCATGATAGGACGAGCAGGAAATGCTACGGGATGGGGGTGGCTGGTGGCAGAAGCCGCCAGTGTGGGCTGAGTACCTAGGGGAACTGGATCCTCCACAGGATCCTGCTTCTTGGACCTCCCTCGCTCCACAGACGTCTCCCTTTCCTTCCTTTCTCCAGCTGCTTCAAGTCGTTCCTGTCCCCCTCCTTGACCTCCCGCAGTGCTTAAAGGGAGTAGTGCTCTTTGTGGACTCTCGTCTGGCATTGTGAAAATTGAGTTTTGTTTTGACATTTTCTTTTCCAGCTCATTATACGTTCTTGGAAGGTGGAATGGGATCTTGTCTATTTATCTTTTAGATCTGCAATGCCTAGCAAATCACTCTAGTAATACACTTGTCTTACCCTTCACAGTGTGCAAAAGGCTTTCCTTCAACATTAACTTATCCAGTGTTCACAGTGGTTCTTTGTAGTTGGATGCCGCTGGTCCCATGTTGTCAATAAGGAAAAATTACTGAGAGTTGTCCAAAGCTATCTCGCTAGTGGCAGTAAGTGGCCAGCAACGTGAGCTGCCACTACCGTCCTTTTTCACAGTTAACCCTTGCTGAGTCCCTATTGTACTAGGTCTTTTATATGAGCGACGTGCGCTTTGATACATATGATTTCACTGTCACAGCAGTTCATTTTACTGATGAAGAAACCGGGTCAGAGAAGTGAAATAACCTGCCCAAGATGACATAACTAAAACTAATCCAGGGTCAGGATTCAAACCGAGAGGCAGTGCTTCTGGGAAGCAGGGGTGTGGCCAATGCCGGTGGTGTGAGGCCTTAACAGGAATAGAGAGTCTGTTAACTAGAAGGAAAGAGCTGGTCTCGGCAGGCCAGGGAGCTCTTAGCGAGGAGGCTCAGAAATGAGGAGGACCTCGTCTGTGCAGATATGGCCTGAGAACACATACCTGGCCTGACTGAGGCGGAGCTTCAGGGGACTGGAGGAGAAAGGAGCTACAATGGGTCTTATACAGCGTGCACAGTGCTTTGGAGTTTGTTCCCTGCCCCCCAAGATGTTAATTTTGAAATTTTTCAAATACATAGAAAAGTTGAAAGAGCCCTGGCCGCTTTAACTCAGTGGATAGAGTGTCGGCCTGCGGACCAAAGGGTCCCACGTTCGATTCTGGTCAAGGGCATGTACCTTGGTTGTAGGTTCCTCCCCTGCCCTGGCCCTGGTTGGGGCATGTGCAGGAGGCAACCAATTGACGTGCTTCTCTCACATTGATATTTCTCTCTAACTTTCCCTCTTCCACTCTCTCTTAAAAGAAAAAAAAAAAATCAATGGAAAAATATCCTCGGGGCAGGATTAAAAAAAAAAAGAAGAAGAAAAGTTGAAAGAGTAGTTCAAGGATATCCATGTACCCTTCACCTAGATTCATCATTTGTTAACTTTAAGCCACTTTATCTGTCTATACACACCACAGTATTTATTTATTTTTGCTGAACTGTTGAAAAGTAAGTTGTAGTTATTTTTACTTTCACCCGTAACTAATGGGCTTCTTCTAAGATTTCTTCTGTGTAACCAAAATATTGTTATTATATCTAAGAAAATTGACAGTAAATTCACAGTAAAATCTAATGTATAGTCCAAATTCATATTTCCTCACTTGTTCCAAAAATGTTACTCAAAGCTGTTTTTTGGGTTTGTTTGTTTTTTAATCCAAGCTTTAGGCATTGCATTTAGTTGCTATGTGTCTAGGCATTTTTAATCTCTGTAGCCCCTACTCCCCACGGCATTAACTTTTTGGAAGAGTCAAGCCCAGTTGTCTTACCAAGTGATTCACATTTGGGGTTTGTCTGATTGTTTCTTTTTTTAAAAAAATAATATGGCTTTTAAAATTTATTTTGTTTTAAAGAGAGAGGAAGCAAGAGGGAAAGAGAGATAGAAACACCACTCTTGGTTCATGGGTCAGCACTCAACCACTGAGTCACACTGGACAGGCTAATTGTTTCTTTAGCTTAATATTTTGAGGGAAAGAATGCCATATCAGTAATGCTGTTGGTGGAGGGTACATTTTGAAAAGTGAAGGTGAACGAACTTCTTTGGTTACTCGAGATACCTGTCTAGCCCAGAGGTTCTCACCTGGGGCCATGATTAGGCTTCAATCTTTGATATACACGTTTTCTTTGGATGTGCATTTTTTCTGGGAGAGGCTTCTTGGCTCTTAATCAGATTCTCAAAGCGTTTCAAGACCCAGGCAGGTTAAGAAACACGGGGTCCGAGAAACATGGATTCCAAGAATCCAGGGGAGTCTCCTTATCTTGCCTCCCAGGTGTTCGGAATGCCAGGAGTCCCTCACCAACTGGTACTACGAGAAGGACGGGAAGCTGTACTGCCACAAGGACTACTGGAGGAAATTTGGGGAATTCTGCCACGGGTGCTCTCTGCTGATGACCGGGCCTGTCATGGTGAGTGAGTCCCTCCATCTCTGCTCCTCGTGGCCACCAGAGTCCACTGACCGAGCCTCCAGCTCCCTGTGGTCATTCATCTTCTGGTCTTTCCATCAGCCAAGGCCTCTCTCTTCATTTCATCATCTAACAGGTGTTTGTTGAGCACCTATGAAATAGTGCCAGGTGGGATCCTACCCTCAAAGACTTAACAAGCCAGCGTTGGGTGTGGGTGAGTAGGCAGGCACGGAAGAGACACAACACAATGGGGTGAAAGCCTTAAAGGAGAGCGTTATAGGTTGAGAGGAGGATATATGCACCCAAGCCGTGGCCAGGAAATCAGAAAGGGAGACCCTGGAATGAGCTAGCAGAGAGAGTTCCGCCTCCCCTGCCTGCTCTAAGACAAAGGGCTGTGAGCCTAGTCACGGATTTGCCAGCTCTGTGTTGGAGAAACTGTGAGCCTTTCTAATGGGGATGATTACTCCTGGGGACTTGGTCTCATGGCTGAGACCAAAACAGTTTTTTGCAATCTCGAAAATGATAGGGGGGCACCAGTCTGGCACTTCCTCCGGAAGCTCTAGGGCAGGAAGTGCAAAGGTACATTCTTGCCGGGATCTGTAAATCCTTGATCGGAGGTCACTCAACCACCTCTGCCCTCAGTCTAGCAACAGCGAGGACTCACTTTCTCCATCTGTCCATCTTTCTCCCCACCTGCTCCCAGGTGGCCGGGGAGTTCAAGTACCACCCAGAGTGCTTTGCCTGTATGAGCTGCAAGGTGATCATCGAGGATGGGGACGCATATGCCCTGGTGGAGCACGCCACCCTCTACTGGTAAGATGTTGGCACTGTGTCTACCTTCCCCTATAAGAATGGCCGAGAGAGGGACGGGCAGCATGAGTTGGGCGGAGACTACTGGGGTATCAGAGCACTGGCTTCCTATCACAGCAGTGTTCTTAGCCTGTTCTGGAAGCTGTGAGCAAGACAATTAGCATCCCTCTGACCTCTGTCCTTACCTACGTGAGAGTAATGACATTCTGCCCTGCAGCCCTCCCAGAGGGAGAGAATGGCTAGGAAGTCACTCTCAGAGGACCCCAGAGCATTAAAGGCAAAGGCCCCTTAGAGCTCACTCCGTCCAACTGTCTCCTTCGATAAAAGAAGTCGGGCTGAGGCCCAGAGAGGGGAAGGGGTTGGATTCTCAGGGAGTCGGAGGCAGAGCAAAGAGAACCCAGGCTTCTCATTTCGAGCGGCCAGCGGGATCATGGCAGGGACAGTAATCGTGGGGCTGTGGGTCCTATTGCTTGAAGTCACGTGGTGCAATGGTTGCTGGGGTCTTGGGGGGGGGGGCCTCCGAGACCTTAGCCCCCTTCCTGCTCCTCTCCCCAGTGGGAAGTGCCATAATGAGGTGGTGCTGGCACCCATGTTTGAGAGGCTCTCCACGGAGTCTGTTCAGGACCAGCTGCCCTACTCCGTGACACACATCTCCATGCCAGCCACCACCGAGAGCCGGCGGGGCTTCTCCGTGTCCGTGGAGAGCGCCTGCTCCAACTACGCCACCTCTGTGCAAGTAAAAGAGTGAGTATTTTGAGAACCCCAGAGCAGGGGGTCTTGAGCCGAGGCCATAGATGGGCTTCAAGGGGCTCAGAACTCCAGAGTCTTATGCTGAACCCCCTCCATCCTCATCTTCTGTCTTTCTCCTGGCGCTTACTCTGCTGTAACCACACCTGGGCCTTGGCACTTACGGTGCTGTCTGCCCAGGCTCCTTCCCACCAGATACTTAATGCCAGAACCACTCAGCCTTCACGTGTCAAGTGTCAGATCATGTTAGCTCTTTGAAATTATCTGGCTTGATTATGTGTATTAGTTTGTTTATCATTTGTCCTCTCTACGAGTTCCTTCTGGAACTTATCTTAGTCTTGTCCAGTACTGCATGCCCAGGGCCTGGAACATTGCCTGGCATATGGTAGATGTTCATTGATTATTGTTTTGTTGGTTGAGTGAATGAACGGAGGGAAGGGAGGAGAAAGAGATTAAGACTCCACCCTAGGTCCAGGGCAGAGATCAGATGGGGAAAGGAGTCTGTGTCCCCTTAATACCAGTAATGAGGTGCCTGTGGCTGCTAACTCTGTACAGTGGTGATTGTGCACTTAACGGTGTGCTGCGCACTGGGTGCTTACAGTGTAGGTGAGTTACTAGGTTTGGGGAAGTCGGGAAGAGCTGAGGTCTGCTCCAAAGCCTCATTAGATGAAGAGGGGAGGGAATTGTGTTCGGGCAGAGGCAGGAGTCTGTGGTTGTGTCTGGTATAGGTTGGGTGGTTGGGAGTAGCCAGAGAGGGAGTTGTTAAGTCATGGAGGGCCTGGATTATGAAGACTCAGCAGGTCTATTAAGGGATTAAAGCAACAAAGTGATGCAATCAGGTTAGCATTTTAGAAGGATCAAGGGTGTGGAAGTTGGGTGGGAGGGGAGCAAGCCTAGAGATGTAGAGACCAGTTAGGAGGCTGTTGCATGATCCAGGTGAGAGACTTGGTAACTATGGCAATGGAGAGAAGGCAGGGTTCTCCAAGATGGAGGCAGGGTTGGGGGCAGGGAGGAAACTCCAATGGGGAGGATGGCGCCCAAGTTTCTGGCTTAGGCCACTGGGTGAGTGCCCCTTCTCTGTGCATGGCCTGGGCCTTGGGGGCCAGGTGACTCTTCCCTGCACAAGTGAAATTGGTCAGGCTTGTTTTTAGGATTCCTTCACCCGTCTCAACTCCCATCTGGTCCTAGGGTCAACCGGATGCATATCAGTCCCAACAACCGCAATGCCATCCACCCTGGGGACCGCATCCTGGAGATCAATGGGACTCCCGTCCGCACACTCCGCATAGAGGAGGTAGAGTGTGTGTCCAGTCTGTCTATGGGTGTGGGGCATGGAACAGACCCCCTGGGAGATCACACTGTGACCTTCACCCTTCTCTACCCCTCGTCTATCTCTTTGTCTTGCCACTGAGCCTGTGACCACTGGTGACCTCCTGTGTCAGCCTGGCATGTCCCCAGGGCTGCAGGTTTGGCCTGACAGATGGGGAAGCTGACAGGATGCCAGGCAGAGGGCACTGTGGGGTACTGGCATCTGGAGGCCACTGTTAGCCAAGTTGAGCCCGGGCCTCACTGTGCTTGGATCCTCTGGGCTGACGGTGGGTGGCCTGGGGGAAGCCAGCCTGTGGGATCCAGCCTGACGCTGCTCCTTGGCCACAGGTAGAGAATGCAATTAGCCAGACGAGCCAGACACTTCAGCTCCTGATTGAACATGACCCCGTCTCCCAGCGCCAGGACCAGCTGCGGCTGGATGCACGGCTCTCTCCCCACCTGCAGAATGCTGGGCACTCGCACACCCTCAGCACCCTGGACATCAAGGAGAACCTGGAAGGGACTCTGAGGAGACGTTCCCTAAGGTGCCCACACCCATCACCCTGGCTCCGTGTTGCCCCAGGCCTGTCCCTCGGATGAGGCAGAGCTGGCTTTTGGAGACCAGCAGTCAGGAAGGGAACCAGCTGGCCAGAGACGGGCTGGCTCTGAGGATTGTGCTGACCCAGCGCCCCGCAGGGAGATCACAATTTCATAACCAGGACCTGTGCGCGATCTAACCCAGCTGTCTGCCAGGTTCCCATAGAAACCAAGGGGTCAGACTGTCCACTGCACTCCTGAGCTGGACCCCGAAGGGCATCGTGGCCCGAGGGGAAAACACAGAGCTTAGGGGCTGGAGTTGGGGCACAGGTGGGATTAAGAAATATAAATAAGGAGGTTGAAAACTATAAAACAAGGAGGAATGCAAGTTGTTTTGGATTTGAGGGACCAAAACCAAGTATGTGGGGAGGCTGAGAGAGCAGGAGCTGGAGCACTGGCTCTCCAGGCAGGCACACCCCGACGGCACCTTCTAGCTGAGCTGCCTCCCTTCGCATATCGCTCCATCTCGCCTGGCCTCTGTCTGCATCTGTAAGGTGGAGTTGCAAGATAAAGGTCGCTGTCTCCCCAGTTATGTAAGCAGCCCAGTGTCAGCACTCAGCAAAGGCGAGGTGCTGTTAGTGTTACTAGGAGTCAGGTTCTTGATCCGCCCTCCTGACCAAACAGGCCGAATCGCTCAGGGCCCTCTTGGCTGGCATCTGTTGGAAATAGGGCCTTCCCGACAGGTGGCTCCTGTCACTCCTGGCTGCCCTCTTGGCCTCAGCACAAGCGAGCGAGCTGGTGGCGGCACAGCGCCAGAGGGCTGAGGAGGCCTGGGAAGAGGGAGGTGTGGGTGGGGGTGGCCAGAGAGCTGCTCAGATCCTAGAGGGCCGGCATGCACGAGAGAGGCCAGCTCACCTGGGGTGCCCCTCGGGCACACTAGGCAGGAGGCGGGGCAGAGAGCAGGGGCTGGGAAGGGCCGTCCTTGCTGGGAAGCCCAGTGACACGGGTGTGTCCCCGGAGAGGAGGTTGCAGGCTTGCAGTCCACCTTCAGTGCTGCGGACTCAGCGCCTCGTCCTTCCTTCCGGAAGTCAAAGTAACAGTCACCAGCCATTACTGTGACCGGCTGCTCTTAAACATGTAGACATACTGGCTTTATTGCTGTAGAAATGATACACGCTGATTATTTTTAAATGTAGGAAAGGTAGCCAGATACAAAGATGTGCAGAATATCCCAAATCCCACGTGGTCATTTTGGGGGATGGCAGTAGGCTAGCACTGTGACCCCCGTTAGTGCCTCGAATGGAGCAGACATGGGCGGCAGATCACCATCTACCGTGCTGTCCTGTACTGAGCACTATGAGCCAGTAGCATGTATCATTCATTCCAGGTGAGAAGTACTCAGGGTTCCCGCTTTGAATGTACTTAAATACTGATGTTTGCAGCCCCCACATGGTACGTCTGTCTGTCATGAGAGTCCCCTTCCCCAGTCATAGGTCCTGAACTACATATGTTGGAAAGGACAGGGTAGCCCTGAGGTACCTGCCCCCAGGGTTTCCTGGCAAGTCTCTGGGGGCTACCCTATCCCTAGCACCATCTTTCCTCATCCTCAGGCGAAGTAACAGCATCTCCAAGTCCCCCGGCCCCAGCTCCCCAAAGGAACCCCTGCTGTTTAGCCGTGACATCAGCCGTTCCGAATCCCTTCGCTGTTCTAGCAGCTACTCCCAGCAGATCTTTCGGCCGTGTGACCTGATCCACGGGGAGGTCCTGGGGAAGGGCTTCTTTGGGCAGGCCATCAAGGTAAGCACGGGCAGCAACTGTTCTGTTCCTCCGCCCCTCCTCTCTCCCTCGCCTTCTTTTGGGGAGTTCTTATCATGTGGTCTCACCGTACGCCCTGCAGGACACCAGGCCTCCTTCCTGGCTGCAGGTGGTGGTGTCAGGGCTGCACCTGCCACCCCAGTCCTCCCAGGCGACCTAAGGTCAGCGTTGCTGTTGCAGTGAGCTTGGTGAACCCGGAGCCCCGGGTTGGGAGGAGCTGTGCCTGTGGCCCGCCCATATCCAGGCAGTGGGTGTTTTTAGGCGCCCAGAAGCCCCAGTGCTGGGCCTGCTGCAGGGAGCCCACGGGGGAGTGGCTCCTGCCTCCCTGATGAACAGTCTCGGGGACTAACCTCTCTCTCTTTCTTTCCTCCTCCTCCTCCTCTACTGAGAGCTGGGAGGGGGGGTCAGGTAAGCCATGTGTCTCAGCTTTTGGAGCATTGGGGCTGGAGAGCTCACCCCCAACCCCCTCAGCCTCCCTAGCGCATGTCTGTGGCATTGGCCTTCCTGCCCCTAGATTTCTGTTCACCTGAGGGACTCACTCCCTTCTCAGATGACCGGAGCCCCTGCCTGGCTTGACAGCCCCTCCTGCCTCATCCCACACTTCCCTTTTCCGGATTCTCGCTTCTCCTCTGTGCATGCCCAGCTCTCCAGGGACCGGGGTGTGCTCCTCTCTGAGTCCCCTGGTGCCCCGTGCTGTGTCTTCTGCACATGAACTCTGTCCATCTGACCTGGCTCAGCGCCTCCTCCAGGGGATGGGACGGCCAGCTGCGCTGATTTTCACACAGTTCTCCAGAACTGCCTCTGGTCTCTGCACCCATGACAATCGCCCTCCTTGTAGGTGACACACAAAGCCACGGGCAAAGTGATGGTCATGAAGGAGCTGATTCGGTGTGACGAGGAGACCCAGAAGACCTTTCTGACTGAGGTAAGAAGATGGCGTGGAGCTAGGAGTTTGGTGTCACTGTTGGAAGAGGGAGGAAGACCTTACAAGGTGCTCACAGATAATGGGGTGATGGACATGAAAGCAAACTGATTTCGTACAACTAGATGCTATAATTACCACCTGAACACCTGCTAAGGGAGCCTAGCGGGGCATTCCAGAGAACTGACACACTCCCAGAGCATTTCCATCGCCTCTCCCGGGTTGCTCCACTAATGCAGCTGGGTGCACCTGGGGTCCAGGGGCTGCCCTCCCACTCCAACACCCACCCCACCCCCCATGCAATTCCTAAAAAGGCAGGATCCTGAGAGTAAGGCCCGTGGGGCCCTCCCCATCCACGTGGGCGTATTCCCCCCCATCACACACCATAGGAGGTAGGAGATGCAGGTAACACTGGTCATGCTGACCGCCTGGAGGCAAGGGGTGAGGAAGACACAGTGTGAAGTAACTGCCCGCCCTTCTTGGCCTCCCCACCCCCAGGTGAAGGTGATGCGCAGCCTGGACCACCCCAACGTGCTCAAGTTCATCGGGGTGCTATACAAGGACAAGAAGCTGAACCTGCTGACAGAGTACATTGAGGGGGGCACGTTGAAGGACTTTGTGCGCAGTGTGGTGAGTATGCCACCTCCGTTGTCCCCAGGAGCTTGGTGGGTTGTCAGTGGGATACCTATGTCACTACCACCCTGAAGCCATGCTAGCCAGAGAGACTCACTGTTTTACCTGCAAAGGGCCACGATGGGTGGGACTGGGCACAGGCAGAGACCATGTTGGGGCCCGCTCGTGGTCCAGGGCCCAACAGCCTCTAATGGACATTCCCCCATCCTGCAGGACCCGTTGCCCTGGCAGCAGAAGGTCAGGTTTGCCAAAGGCATCGCCTCTGGAATGGTGAGTCTTGGCACTAACCTTGCCAGCGGGTTGGCAGGGGAAGAGGGGGGACGGCAGTTGGGAGAGATGCAAGGATTGCGGGCAGGCATTAGAAGGCAGCTCGTGTGGGCTGGGCAGCTAGTGCTAAGCTGCTCTCTGTGCCAGTGAAATTGACCCCCGATGGCTGTTCTCAGCTCACAACCCTGCTCTCAAAGAATCCAAATCTTCAAGGGCAAACAGGACATGGGCAAGGCGAACTGGAGAAGCAAACTAGCACAAAATGGCCTGGCCTTGCAGGCACTGGGTGTCCAGGTTCTGAGGGCCTCTGGAGCCTGCAGAGAACCTTGCTGCCTAGGAAATCTGAGGAGGGGGAATGCGTGCAAGTTGAGCCCTGAAGGATGGGCCAGAACTGGATGAAAGTTCCTCTGGGCAGAGGAGCCCCAGGCTGAGGAGGAGGAAGCAGCCTGTTCCTGGGAAAGAATGATACCAACGATGGCAGTAACTGACCGTTGCTGAGTGCTTTCTGTCCGCCAGGCAGGAGCTGAGGGACTAGCATGCATGTGTGTGTCTATTCCTCACGGTAACCCTGGTTTCTATATGAGACACTGAGGCCACAGAGGGACAGAACCGGAAGCTTGGGGGAGTCAGTCCTGAGATTTTAACCACTGCTCTTCATGTGGGTCCATGAAAACCATATTAGTCTTGGAGTACATTAAGGCCCCTGTATCTTAAGCTAAAGAGTCAGGCTTTATGTAGGAAGACAAAAAGACAGGTGTAAAAGATTTTTTTTTTAATTCAGCGAGAGGAAGGGAGAGGGAGAGAGAGTCAGAAACATCAATGCTGCCAAAACCGGTTTGGCTCAGTGGATAGAGCGTCGGCCTGCGGACTGAAGGGTCCCAGGTTCGATTCCGGTCAGGGGCATGTACCTGGGTTGCGGGCATATCCCCAGTGGGAGATGTGCAGGAGGCAGCTGATCGATGTTTCTCTCTCATCGATGTTTCTAACTCTCTATCTCTCTCCCTTTCTCTCTGTAAAAAATCAATAAAATATGTTAAAAAAAAAAAAAAAAAAAGAAACATCAATGCTGAGAGAGAATCACTGATGGGCTGCCTTCTGCATGCCCCCTACTGGGGATCGAGCCCGCAACCCAGGCATGTGCCTTGACCAGGATTCGAACCATGATCTCCTGGTTCATGGGTCAAAGCTCAACCATTGAGCAACACTGGCCAGGCTAAAAGATTTTTAAGAAAGCAAGCTTTGTGGCCAGAGCTCTTCTTTTTTTGCAGAGGAGTCTGGTGTGGTCAGAAGGTTGGGGTAGGATTGGGAGAACTCGGCGCAGGGAGACCTGGGTCGGGGGCTAATGAAACATTTCAGGTTTCTGAATTTTAGGGGATGGCTGGGGGCGGACAGGAGATTGGGAGGCAGAGCGGAGTCTGAATGGAGAGAGGGGTTGTCAGTGAGGGAATAGGTGAAGGGAGAAAGAAGAGTTGGGTTGGTTAGAAGAATGTAGGTTTCATTTAGCTGACGTTTAGGGGGTGGCAGTAACGGTTGGGAGACATGCTTGGGAAGAGCTAGGGTAGGTGCCTGCCTGGAGGGGAAAATAGCAAACAGGCCTGTTTGGAAACATTTGGTTGGGAAGAAAGAGAGGTTAAGGTGCAGACAGAGAGCAAGGAGGGTGCTGAGTCTTGGGGAAGGGGAATGTCAGGAATACAGGGCCCGCTGGCTCAGGAGGAGGTCGCTGATTCCCCGCTCACAGGCAGGAAGGATCCAGGGTAGCTGAAACCAGTCACTGGGATGAGGGAGCCAGGGCTGCTTACTTCAGAGGTCCCGGATCTACGTATATGGGTAAAGGAGATGGGGACATGCAAGAGCCAGGGCCCAGGATGGTTGGAGATTTCAGGAGACAGCAGGGAGAGCTTAGAGCAGCCACTGGGTTCGGGGCCGCCGAACTAAGGATGGGCAGGAGGCGGCAGCAGGGAGAGAGGAAGCCCAGGCAGCCTTTGGCTTTCTGTTGGTGGGACAAGGGAGTGATGGCAGGGGGGCCTGGGCTCTGGAGTCCAGGTTGGGTTCTGACGGCAGGTGGGGTTGGCCCGGACAAGAGCCAGTTCAATGGCCCAAATCCGGAATCAGCGAGTGGTTGGTTTCCTGGCCATCGGCCTCAGCTCCGACTCTGTTTCAGGCCTATCTGCACTCCATGTGCATCATCCACCGGGACCTGAACTCACACAACTGCCTCATCAAGCTGGTATGTCTTGCTGTTCTGGGTCTCCCCGGGGCCAGCCCTCCAGGCTTCCTGGTCGCAAAAGAATTGACTGTCCTTCTTCGCCTAGGGCTCCTGTCTTGCCCTTCCAGCTGCCTGCAGTGCCCTTCTCTGTCTTCTGAGCTCTCAGACACTTGCAGATACAGCTCCAGCCTTTGAAATCCTTTGGTTAGAAGTGTTTCTGTGCAGACAGCCCCATCACGTTCCTGGTTTTGCCCCCTGATGGTCCTGTGAAGCAGCTCACGGTGGACCCGTTTTACAGCTCTGGCGCCTGAGGCCACAGAGCTAGTGCGTTTGTAGTAACCGGGTTGGGGGCCTGCATTCCTCCCACTGGTGGGTCAGCTCTGATTGTTATAATGTTATTCCTCCTGTTGACTTGCAATCTGGCTTCCTGGGTGCCCACTAACTGTCCCTGGCTTCACCTTCTGGACCCAAACAATCTTAATCCCTTTTCCACATGACGACTCCTTAGCTATTTATTTATTTTTTTAATCCTCACCCAAGGACATGTTTTTCATTGATTCTACAAAGAGGAAGGAGGAGAGAGAGAAACATCGATTGGCAGCCTCCCATATGTGGCCCAACCAGGGATCCAACCCCAAACCTGGGTATGTGCCCTGATCAGGAATCAAACCGAGACAAGACCCTTCAGTGCATGGGACGATGCTCTAACCAACTGAGCCACACCAGGGCCCCCAGAGCTATTTGAAGAGCTTTTCTCCTCAAGTCCCCCCCGCTGACTGCCTCCACCTTGTCTTTTTTCTGTCTTATCCTGATTCTAGCCATGGCCTTAAATCTTTTGGGGAAGGCTTGGTGGATGTGACTCAGTTGGTTGAGTGTCGTCTCATGCACCAAATGTCACCTGTTAGATTCCCAGTCAGTAACATGCCTGGGTTGTAGCGCGATCCCCAGTGAGGGGCGTGCAGGAGGCAACCAATGGATGTTTCTCTCTCTCTCTCCTTCTCTCCCCTTCTCCCTTCATTTTTCCCTAAATTCAATAAAAACATGTTTAAAAATATTTTGGGGGACAAGGCAGGATGGGGGACAAACAAAACGAAAGAAATCCCCTGCCCTGCCTCTGAGTCCCACTCTCTAGTTCTCAGAGCCTTCCCCCTCCAGGCTCCAGGGGCTCTGCTGCAAGCACTCCCAGGTCTCGGGAATCTGCTGTGTGGAGATACCAAACTGTTAGCAAACAAAATGCTGATCCTTTCTGTCAGTGAGGACTTCAGCTGGGACTCATTCTCCTTTGCTGCCCATCTTTTCTCTCCTTCTCAATGACTCCGCTTAGAAATGTCCCCACCAAGTCCTGACCTGGCCCTTGTCCCACCAGGACAAGACCGTGGTGGTGGCAGACTTTGGGCTGTCACGGCTCATAGTAGAGGAGAGGAAAAAGCCCCCAGTGGAGAAGGCCACCAGCAAGAAGCGAACGCTGCGCAAAAATGACCGCAAGAAGCGCTACACGGTGGTGGGGAACCCCTACTGGATGGCCCCTGAGATGCTGAATGGTGAGAATGGGTGCCCTGAGGGGCCATGCCTCCCGAGGGGCGTGGGGGGCCACTTCTCACAGCAGAGCCCTGGGAGCTCCCGGGGAGGCCTGTGAAGGGTACGGCCAAGTTCCCAGAGCTGAAGGCTGCATTTCTATCCCTCGCCAGACAGACGGGGCCTCATAAACTCCTTCCTCCCTGGGCGCAGGCCCACGAGCTAGTCAGTGTCCCACCCGAGGTTTAGGGTGAGGTCTGGCTGAGGCTTTTGTGCCCCAAGGGTAGGTGAGGGCCCGGGCTACCTACTGCCTGATTCAGCCTTTCCTTCTCTCTCTGTGCTGAGAACTGAAGTGTGGCGCCCTCTTGTGGATAATGCTCACACCAGCCAGAGGTGCTGGCTGGGAGTCTTGAAACCCACAGGATTGTGAGGCCTCAGAAATGAATGGTCTGATACAACCCTTTTTGGAATCTGAGGCCCAGAGAAGCTCAGTGGTTTGCCCCAGGAGCACACAGCTGGCTAACAGTAGAGTCCAGGTGAACCCAGGTCCTGTGCTCTCTCACGGTCCCGCACTCTCTCACGGTCCCGCACCGTTTCGTCATGGGCAGTGTTGGTTTATAACATCCTTCCAAGGCAGCTCACCCAGGGCCGAGGAAAGGCTACTTCCAGGTGGTCCCAGTCCCGGGACGCCTTCGGGGCGTCCCCACGGATCCTGTTCTAGTCCTGGTTCTCGGAGGTGGCCTGGCTTGGCCCGAGACTCGGTGCAGAGCAGGTAAGGGACCAAACCTAACAGCCCGCTCTCCTGTGTTCCCCAAGGAAAGAGCTACGACGAGACGGTGGATGTCTTCTCTTTCGGGATCGTTCTCTGCGAGGTGAGCTCCCGCACGTAGGCAAGGCCTGAGGCAGCAGGCCGAGCAGCTCTGCCCTGCCTCCTCCGAACGGAGGCTCCTCCTCCGAAAGATGAGTAACTCGCCATAAAGTCAACACGAGTGTAGGGTCACCTGGTTCATGACACGTCTCTCGCCACAGTCGGATTGCATTGGTCCCATAGGCTGGGGCAGGATTTTTTTCAGGTGAGAAAACAGTCTCAGAAAGGGAGAGTGGCTTGCTCTTCGTCACACGGTCAATAAGGGGCAGGCCAGACATGGAACTCCACTAGGAAAGGCAGATTGTTCATGTGGCCGCCTGTCTAGCCCGAGGCAACCTTTCCCCCTGCCCTCAGCCTGGAAGTGGAAGCAGCCACTCCAGGAAGTGCCAGCCCGTCCAGCGCAGTGCTAGGCACTGGAGGGGACAGAGTGAGTCCTGGGAACAGTCCTGCCCTTAGGAGCTTAGTTCAGTCGATCTCGAAGCAGTCGGCCCAACACATACATTCAAGGGTTTCTGTAATTCCTACAAAGTGGTGAGTGAAAGGGAGACAACGGACGATTGGAATAATGAAGAAAGGTTCTTTTAAAAATTGTTATTTTTTAAAATTTATTTCAGAGAGGAAGGGAGAGGGAGAGAGAGATAGAAACATCAGTGATGAGAGAGAACCATTGACTGGCTGCCTCCTGCATGCCCCCTACTGGGGATAGAGCCTGAAACCCGGGCATGTGCCCTTGAACAGAATCGAACCCAGGACGCTTCAGTCCGCAGGCTGACGCTCTATCCACTGAGCCAAACCGGCTAGAGCAAAAATTGTTTTCTTTAATAGAGATCAATTGAGTATCTACTGTGTATAAAGCAGTAGGCTGGTGCCATAGGATTTCAGACATGCATCAGACCCAGCCCCTCATTTCACAGAGCCTGAACTCTGGCAGGGGACACTGCAGGGCAGGGGGGGATATGTGGAAACTGCCCCTCCAGATTCGGAACACTGTGCTTCCACTGCAGTAAGACGTTCTAAACCCTCCTCAGTATTCAGACTCTCAGTCAGAAGACAAGTCTGGATCAACAAGACTTCGAGAGGCAGGGCTGGGGAGGGTGGCTCTTTAACCTCAGTTTTCATCTTCCTCTTCTGCCCGTGCTTCCTGTGCACGCGCCAGCATCCCTCTCCCCTACCATGGGCCGCACCCTCCATAGTCCCTGTCTGACCAGCCACCTTCTCGCCTGCAGATCATCGGGCAGGTGTATGCAGATCCTGACTGCCTGCCCCGCACACTGGACTATGGCCTCAACGTGAAGCTTTTCTGGGAGAAGTTTGTCCCCACAGACTGCCCCCCAGCCTTCTTCCCTCTGGCCACCATCTGCTGCAAACTGGAGCCCGAGAGCAGGTTGGTATCCGCCCCTTTGCCCCAGCCCACAAGGTCCTGGGAGGCTTGCCCCGCCTATGGCTGTCCCCATGCCCTTCCCAGGCACAGGGGTGGCGGAAGCTTGAGCTCAAGGATGTGACTGTCAACCACTGAAGGCACCAGACAGCTGACATACCAGGTGGGGAGTGGGGAGGATGAGGGCACAGTTGCAAGTGACCTGGGTGTAACACAGAGACACAGCCATTAAAAGGAATTTTAACAGAACTCACCCCAACCTATACCTTTCTACCAGAATAAGTGTCTTCATGTCTCTATACTCCCCTGTCCATGTTCACACACACCACACACACATTTTTTATAGATTTATGATCTCAGATAGAGAAAAAAAATTTATTTTACCCTGTATTTTCCTTGTTACTACCCAGGCTTCCTGTTTAGCATTTTTGTTAACTACATGAAGTTCTATTCTAGGAAACTCTCTGAACATATTGTAATATACATAATGTAGATGTTCAGGTTTTTCCAGTTTCTCTTTGCAGTAGGTATTACTACAGTGAGCATCTTCATGCATTTAGCTAATTTCTTCCTTGAAAGAAATCTTTTTAAAATTACTTTCATTTCCTCAAGTTATAACTTTCATTATTACCAAAGTTACCCCGGAAATTTTCAAGTTTATGCATTAGAAACCTAGAATCTTTGTGCTTTTTTTCTGCTAACAAAAATCCTGTTTCTTTTAAAAGACAGATTCACACACTACCAAAATACCTAGCACGGGAATTATGTATCTTCTGTAACAGCGATGGTGAACCTATGACACGCGTGTCAGAGGTGACACGCGAACTCATTTTTTTGGTTGATTTTTCTTTGTTAAATGGCATTTAAATATATAAAATAAATATCAAAAATATAAGTCTTTATTTTACTATGGTTGCAAAGATCAAAAAATTTCTATATGTGACACGGCACCAGAGTTAAGTTAGGGTTTTTCAAAATGCTGACACGCCGAGCTCAAAAGGTTCGCCATCACTGTTCTATAATCTCCTAATTAATGTGTCCCTCAACACACTCCTCACTCCCCAACTCCATCTCCCCAAGGTAACCAGTTGGCACATAATCTTTATTTTTAAACTAGTGGCCCGGTGCACGGATTCATGCACATTGAAAGAAAATTAATTAGTAGAAATACTTTAATATCGCTGTTTACCCTTTCTCTATAATAGAAGTATCAGAGATGAAAGAAAATTAGTAAAATGTATGTGAAAATAATATATAAATTGATTAATAAATAAACAATAATAACATAGCAACAACCCCGGGAGGTTGGCCAGCCAGGGAGGGACCACAGGAGGGCTCCAGGGCATGTCCAGCCTGTCTCACCCAGTCCCCATCGGCCAAACCCCAGCAGCAGTAACCTTCCGGTCAGAGCGTCTGCCCCCTTGTGGTCAGTGCACATCATAGCGACTGGTCGAATGGTCAGAAATTTAGTATATTAATATATGCAGATGATTTATAAAAGTCCGCTGTAGCGTCGGGATTGGCTGGTGGGAGGCTCTAAATCTTGTTCCTTCATGGGCCCAAAGACCACAGTCCTTTAGTATAATACACCAGAATAAGAGCAGGAGGAAAAGATGTGAAGCTGTACAATATTTGTTTGGTAATACCCCTTCTCAGTCATTCTAAATGTGTCTGTCTTGCATTAAAAAATATTTACGGAGTGCCTGCCATGTGCTAGATTTGTCCTAAGCACGTGGTTACAGTGGTGAACAAAACGAAGGTGCCTTCCCTCCTGGGACTCACATTCCAGCAAAGAGAGACCAACTGTACTGAATATCAGAAAGTGACAAAGGCTATGAACAAAATGTCAAGGAGAGACAGTTGTTTGGGACACAAGTCATTCTATTTTTTTAAATGTATTTTATTGATTTTTTTTTTTTACAGAGAAGAAGGGAGAGGGATAGAGAGTTAGAAACATCAATCAGCTGCCTCCTGCACATTCTCTACTGGGGATGTGCCCGCAACCAAAGTACATGCCCTTGACCGGAATCAAACCTGGGACCTTTCAGTCTGCAGGCCGACGCTCTATCCACTGAGCCAAACCTGTCAGGGCCACAAGTTGTCATTTTAAATATGGTGGTCAGAGTAGGCTGAGAAGGTGACGAGATGTTTGAGTAGACATGGAGGAGGCGGGGGAGGAAGCCTGAGATGTCGCAGGGCCCCAGGGCACCTAAGCTGTTTGCTTTTCCCTGGGGAGAGTTGCTGCACCTATGAAATGCCCTTCCCAGGCAGATGCAATGGTGTGGAAACAGTCTGAGGACTGGAAAGGATCTTTGAAAAGGCACTTAAGTCCTGGACTGGGTAGCTCAGTTGGTTAGCAGCGGTCGCCAACCTTTCGGACCTCACAGACCACCAATGGTCCGCAGACCACCGGTTGGTGACCGCTGAGTTAGAGCATTGACCCGATACGCCACCGTTGTAGGTTCCATCCCCAGTTGGGGCACATACAAGAGTTAACCAATGAATGCATAAATAAGCGAACAACAAATCTATGTTCCTCTCTCCCTCTCCCTGTCTCTCTCTTTCCTCTCTCCTTCTCTCTCTAAAATCAATGAATGGATTTTTTTAATAAAAAGGCACTTAGGCCTGGCCAGCGTGGCTCAGTGGTTGAGCATCGATCTATGAACCAGGAGATCACAGTTCAATTCCCAGTCAGGGTACCTGCCTGGGTTATGGGCTCAATTCCCAGTGTGTGGTGTGCAGGTGGCAGCCAATCAATGATTCTCTCTCATCACTGATGTTTCTCTCTCTCTCTCTCCCCTCCCTCCCTTCCTCTCTGAAATCAATAAAAATATATTTTTAAAAATGAAAAGAAAATTTTAAAGACACTTAGTCCAATCCCACCTTTAATGATTGAGTTTTCTCCAAGACATGGGAGGAGCTTTTTTTCTCCTGCACTTTCTGTTTCTCCGCTGTCCCTTAGAACCAGACCAGCCTTCTCACGGTGTTATCTCTAACCTTTACAGCAATCCTGTTTCCCATGGAGGCACAAGGGCAAGGGGCTTGCCCAAGGTCAGATAATTAGAAAGTGGTGAAGCCACAGGCCTGGGTGCTTTCCACACCACCCCATGGCCCTACCCATGTTTCACCTGCCTCCAACCCCCTTGTCTTTCTAGACCGGCATTCTCAAAACTGGAGGACTCCTTTGAGGCCCTCTCCCTGTACCTGGGAGAGCTGGGCATCCCGCTGCCTGCCGAGCTGGAGGAGCTGGACCACACTGTGAGCGTGCAGTACGGCCTGACCCGGGACTCGCCCCCCTAGCCCTGGCCCAGCCCCCTGCTGTGGGCAGGGCCATCCCAGCTTCCTGTGGATTGGCAGCTTGTTTAGAAGCAGAACAAGCCATCCCTACTACCTCCCCAGGAGGCGAGCCGGGCGCAGCACCAGGGAAATGCCCCTCCACACGTTTTGGGGCCTGGTTACTGTCTGTACATCCAACACTCGCCTGAAAGCTGTGAAGAAGAAGAAAAAAACAGGCTGGTCCTGGGCCAGGAGGAATCTGTTACTCGTGACCTCTCGGGAATTCCCTGGGATTCCAGGCTCTTGCTTACACTAATCAGCGTGATCTGGACCTGCCAGGCAGGATTCCAGGGTGAACCAGCCGCTGGGCTCCGAGGTCTCGGGTCCAGCTGGGGACTGGAGCACTTCAAGCGGCCGGTCGGTCGGTCGGTTTGTCGGGTGGATGAGAGCAAGACTGGGGGCCAGGCTGCAACCCAAGGATGTGAACTGACAGTGGTGCTACCCTCCTTTCACTCCATGTCCCGCCCTTCCCTGGACAGGTCGAGGCAACAGGTTTCGAAGAGGCCCTTACTTTGTGGTGGAACTGGCCAGGAATCCAGGGAAGGGCCGGTTTCTGTTCACCTGCCAGGCCACGTCAACGCGAGGGGGAGCTTTCGCCTCATGTTCTCACACTGCACTGCCGGAGACTGGCTGAGAACTTGTGCATCGGCATCTGTGCCTGCAACAGGAAGTCACCCACCTGCAGGAAGAGGCTGGGGCAGAAAAGAAAGAGGCTCTGCCCTCCAGAAAGCCCCTATCCTGGCTGCTGTCCCTCAGCCTGAGACAGGTTGCCTGGAGCTGGATGGATTCTGGAGGAGAGTATGGCTTGTCACGAGCCCGGTGTGTGAGGCTGGGGGAGTGGGGATCTCAGCGGCAGCCACTGCCCACCCTTCACCGTGCCGAGGTCCAGGCACCACTTGGGCGGGAAAAGGAGGTGGCGGAGTCCCAGGGCTCAGATGCTGGGGAGACAGCTCCCTGAGCCGGGCCGTCTGTCTCGGACTTCCCCTGCTGGCTAGCCCACCTCACCAGCTCCTGGCTGCAGCCTCCTGAGCCGCAGCCATGAGTGCTGACCAGCCCTGGGGGCAGCCTCTACCCTTGGCTCCCAGAACTCCAGGGACTCAACACAAGTAGACTTGTCTCCCCCTAAGTGTCTGTGAGCGAGCTTGCGCCATATTTAACACGTTGGGAATGGGTTTGGGATATTACTGCGATGTGTGGCGGTTGTGTTGGGGGTGGGAGGGAGGAGGTGGGTGGGAGCGATTCAGGAGAGTGGTTGCTGTTAATACTATCCTGTTTTATGTGTTGGGTGATATGTGAAATACTCTTCATAGACCTGATGAGTTGTGGGATTAGATGTCATCTCTGGTTACGTGACACAGGCCGCACGTCTGTGTGGAGTGTGCTAGCTTGTGGGGTTGAGCCCTGGGCTCCCAGCAGCAGCAAGGTCCGCGCTGTGTGGCTGGCTGTGCCTCAGCTGCCCCCTGCAAGCGTGGGAGCGGTGGGCCCAGGTTGGGCCGTTGAGCAGACCAAATAAATTAAGCCGTTAACATAACCGACGACACTGAGAGTAAAATGTGACTTGGGGTCTGGCTCAGGGAGATACACGTCGGGGGTCTGCTGGCCTGTCTGCCAGGAAGAGCAAGGCCTCCCCTGCTCCCTTCCAGAGGAAATGCTACTGGCCTGTCCAGGTCCGGGTCACGTGACTCCCCACAGCGGGGGAGTTCTCACGCTCCCTAGTTCCCATCCCCTCCCCTAGTGTAGACACCAACCTGCTCCAGAGAACATGCTCATCCCGCCAGAAGCAGCCCAGTCCTTAAAGCAGGTCTGACTCCCACCTACCAGCTGAGTCGCTCCTTCAGGGCCCTACACGCCCATCTTCTGCGTCTACTCCTTAAGCCTGGCTGTCGTAGCGTCCTCTCCACAGGGCTGGGTGCCCCTTGCTGATAGAACTGTCCAGTGTCTGGCCATGGGCAGAGATCACGGGGTGTTCTAGAGGCTGAGAAACCATTACTCCAAGTCCAACAGACACTCCCAGTGGTAGCTGTTCTTGGAGCCCTAGGAGTTGCCCCCATGGGGACGTTCTCAGCTCAGAGCGGTTCCTGGCAGCCCAAGGACTCATCCCCCTCTGCACACCCATCCCTCCTATGGCTACTACAGGACTCCCTCCCCCCCCCCCCCCCGCCAGCCCCAGCCAAGGGCGGCCTGGATGTTGAACTACCTCCACCTCGGAAAGAATGCCGAGGGGCAAAGAATTTGCAGTGACCACCGCCCATTGAGATGCCCGCACACTCATCTTTACGGCAGCTTCACCGTGGAAGATTCCTGGGGGTGACTGCGGTCACCAACCCTTCTACGGTGGCCACTTCCCAGGGACAGGCCCGGGCCAGACAGTGTTGACAAGGTAACCAAACGTTCCTCAACTCATGGGAGGAGTATTTCCGACACCCCACAGACTTGGTAATGTGCAGTCCTTTCTTTTTTAAAAAATTTATTTATACAAGTAAAATGCAGAGCAATTTCCTGCGCTTTATATGCAAGTGTCAGAATGAGGTATATAAAACATGTACACAGAGAAATGTTTTCATAGAAAAGTAGAAACCAGTGATGTTCTCTTCAGCATCACTGAACCCCAAAGGACCCCCTGAGGCCTGGGTTCCCTCAGCAAACCACCCCCAGGAACCACCTGCTAGAGAGAACGGGCCCCACAAACGCCCCCTCGCTCTCCATGTGGGGCAGTGGCAGGGCCCTGGGGCAGGAAGCTCTGTGGCATTGCTAAGGCCTCCAAATAGGACGTCAGGACTGGGAGGCCCTGCCGCGCCGCTGGCACAGTGTAGCACAGTGGGTGGGGAAACGTCGTCTCCTCTGGCCCATGCCGGTCACTTTATGACTTTGGGTGTCCCTTTCGCCCTCTGGGCTTGGGGAACCCTAGGGTCTCGTCCAATGGTTTCATGACTGTTTTACAAGTTAGGGGGCATGACCTCGCTCCATTGCCCCAACTGGGAAGTGCTGGCCTGGAGGCCACAGAGCCACCTGCAAACTCAGGCCAGGGCAGGGGCAAGCCCTAAAGAACCTCCTTACCTCGCCTCTGAGCGTAGTCTCCAGGTTAACCTCTCAGAGGCAGCTCACAAGGCCCCACAGTATAATTCCCACAGGTAAGCTGTTGTCTTAACCCCACAAAAGGAAGAGATGGCTGTCCACCTCGGAGAGAGGCTGTCTGGGGGGCACCAGGCCCACCTCAGGTCCTGTGCGGCCTGAGGCATCCTTCACCCTCTTCCTAAGCGAAATGTTCAGTGCAATCCTGCCTTTCTTTTTTTAAAAAAATACGGAACGCTTCACGGATTTGATTGTCATCCTTGTGCAGGGGCCATGCTAAATCTTCTCTGTATCGTTCCAATTTTAGTATATGTGTTACCAAAGCGAGCGCCTTCCTTTCAAAACAGGAAGTCACTGGGCCTAGCCTGGCCACTACTGTCAAGGCATGTCACCGCCGGCAAGTTGGGGCACACCTAGTACCCCCAGCCTGGATCCCATTCTCAACCCACACTTTTGATTATTGTACAAACTCATTTCTGGTTCTCAGAGGTCAGTAGGGAGTTCCATCCCAATACTGTTTAAACTAAATACAGTTTTTTAAATGTTGCCTCTCAAACTGCTTGACCTGAACTATGAATAACAGCGTGCGCCACTCAAGCCTGCAGAGAACAAATGGAAAGGTGGAGACAGGCCACGCTAGATCATAAAGCTCAGAGGAGCCCAGGGGAGCTCCCTGTCCATCCCTGATTCAGTTCCAGGACACAGGCAGTGTCGCAAGCCCTTGTCAGCAGCACTGCTGTGGCAGCTGCCACTGTCCCCATCCACAGACAAAACCCTGCTCCAGGGGTTGGAGAAAGAGCATTGGTAGCAACCTACCCAACTTCGCCCTCAGTCAACAGTGCAACCCGCGTCTGTCTTAGGGTTCACCAAAAACCAAAAGGGAAAAAAAAAAGTGGGGGGAGGGTCTTAACCACAACAAAAAGTGTAGATCTTCCCAGCGGTAGGAGGGTAGGCCATCCTGCACCAGTGTCGGCACGGGGCTCCTGCCCATTGTGGGGGGCTCAGGCCCCAGGAGTGCCTGCCTGGCCCATAAGGGGGGCATCACCCTCCTGAGGGTCGACTGGAGTCTGACTGGTGTGGACCACAACGGTCTCATCCACGATCTCACAGGTGGCGTTGGTGAAGGCAGACAAGGGCAATGTGATTGGCTGCATCTCCCGCTCATACATTTTCTGGTCATACTGCTCTTTCAGGCCCTTCGCCCTGGCAAGAAAAGAGGGACGCGTTCAGGTTGTGTCTCTTGCATGGCTTTGCTCATTCGATGGGCCCAGGCAGGGCAGGTGCTAGCTGCAGTCACAGCAACCCAGTGGCTGACGTACTAGATTTCTCTCTTTTTTTAAATATATATATTTTTATTGACTTCAGACAGGAAGGGAGAGGGGAGAGAGAGAATGATGAGAGAGAATCATCTATCGGCTGCCTCCTTTACGACCCCTACTGGGGATCAAGCCCCCAACCCGGGCATGTGCCCTGACCCAGAATCAAACCCAGGACCCTTTAGTCCGCAGGCTGACACTCTATCCACTGAGCCAAACCGGCTAGAGCCAGACTTCCTTATTAAGAAAGCATGCAATAGCCGAAACCGGTTTGGCTCAGTGGATAGAGCGTCGGCCTGCGGACTGGAGGGTCCCAGGTTCGATTCCGGTCGGGGGCATGTGCCTGGGTTGCGGGCACATCCCCAGTGGGAGATGTGCAGGAGGCAGCTGATCAATGTTTCTCTCTCATCGATGTTTCTAGCTCTCTATCTCTCTCCCTTCCTCTCTGTAAAAAATCAATAAAATAAAAAAGAAAGAAAGCATGCAATAAATGTTGGCTGCTACTATAACTGTTTAACCTGATGGGTGCTCTGTTTACATTTAAAACTTATGATACTCTTGGGGTGGGTAGGTATGGTGTGTGTGGAGGAGGGATATATCCCCATTTCACAGTCAAGAAACCGAGGTGCAGAGTAGCAACATCTATACTCAACAGCTCTTTCCAAAACAGTCTTTTCTCTGATTCTGGGGAGAGCTTTTCTTTAGCCCAGGTGTGGTTTCCTGTCGTATAGTCTGTACTGTACTCAATGTACTTTTGCAGAGGAAAGGGAGGAGAGGGTCTTGTGGTTAGTACAGGGAGTCTGGTGACTCGTGCCTTGCCCTGAGTTTACCGTGCCTTGCCCTGAGTTTACCGGAAGGTAAATTCTAGGCCTCAAGGAAAGCACATGACAGTCTGGAGGAGTGAACCTGCAAGAAAGGCCTGGCCCCCTCACCGGCATGAGAACCCAGCTGGAGATGAAGAACATTTAGCCCCGGCCGGTTTGGCTCAGTGGATAAAGCATCCGCCTGGGGGACTGTAGGGTCGTGGGTTCGACTCCATCCTCGGAAAAATGTTTAGCCAGTTCACCTGGAGGCCTGGAAACGGTCACAAGATTGGAGGAGAGTCCACTGCAGCCGGTGGCTGAGGAAGGAGGGCTACACTCGGCCAACATGGTTTGATTCTGACCACAAATTGTAGGTCAGGGTCACCGCACCATTTCATCTAACGCTCTGAAATGAACAAGCCAACCGTCCCGCCAGCACATCCCAAGGGCAACAATCTTAGACTGGCAATCAGGAGACCCTGTCACTCGGGTCAGTACTTCCCCTCTCTGTACCTCTGCTTCCTGAATCACAGAAAACCAGAGAAGGAAGAAGGCTTGGCTTGGAGGGCACTAGTAAGAGTGCCCACATTTTACAGAAAAGAAAAACAGTTTATGACCACAGAGCTAAGCCGTCACATGCCTCAGTCACATGCCTTAGCTACAGCAATGCTCTGGGGCAGGAAATAGAAGCACCTTGCCCACAGTCACACAGATAGCGAGTTTGAGGCAGTGCTAAGAGTTGGCCCCACCAAATGCTAGGGGTGTGATCTCAGGCAAGGTACACCTCCTCTCTTATCCCAATTTCCTAATCTGTAAAAGGGGGAGGGGGGGTAATAGCAGCATTTGCCTCATAAAGGTGATGGTGAGAATGGAGTTACAGCCTGTAAACTGCTTGAAGCAATGTCTGGCATCTGCTGTTTCCTATCGTTGCTTTTGTTGTTACAAACACTTCCTTTTTTCATCTGTAAATGAGGAGACTGACTATGTATCACCTCTAAGGACACCTGAGGTTTATTTAATGCTGGCTGATCGACTGGGGCTACGGGCTCAGACATGGCCCTGGCCACTGGGAAATGCAGGCTACCATGTCATTTCCCTTACAGAAAGCCTCCTCAGACCCTGGAGCGGAATATTACACTCGGGGCTGAGGTCCCCTGATTTTGCCCAAGAATGGCAAACAATTTCCCCAAAGTCAGACAGTCCTGTAGAAAGGAATGCAACTTGGCCTTATCATGATGCACCTGTCACGGACTTTGATAGCCTTTCCACATGGTCGCTCAAACAAGCATTCCTCTTCCTGCTGCCCCAGCCACAGGTCACGTCCCCGAGTTCCCCAGGTAGCCTCGTTGGCTCCCTATGCGATGAGGAGTGAGTAAACAGGCTCTCTGTCCTCCAACTCACTTTCTTCCTCCTGTCCCAGAGGATATCCTTACGGCTCAGGAAATTCAGGCCCCAGTGGCAAAAGTGGTGGCTGGGGAGCTCTTTAGTAGCGGAGTTTTCTAGCTCCCAGAACGAGTGCAATCTCTGGATCCCTGCAGTGAGTGTGGGGCCTGATTTCTGCAATGCTACTCACGTCCACACCAGACACACCGGATTACACATCGGGGAATTGGGTGTCAGAAAAGCTGGGCTTCAATCCATGTTCTGCCACTCCCAGGCAGAGTGACCCTGGGTGAGTCACTTCACCTCTCTGACAAAGGTTTCCTCATCGGTACAATGGGGAATGAGAACTCCTACCTCACAAGGCTTTGGGGTGAGGAATAAAGGCATCAAAGGAAGGGGTTTGTGTACAAGGTCACCTGGTAAAGACTAGAACCAAGTGTCTACTAGACATCTTGAGCTGGTTTTCCCTTTTTCCACACCTCCCTTTCTTTTTCTTTTTTTGTTGTTACTCCTCACCCAAGGATATTTTTCCATTGTTTTTTAGAGAGAGTGGAAGGGAGAGACAGAGACAGAGAAGCATCAATGCGAGAGACACATGTCGATCGGTCGCCTTCACACGTGCCCCTACCAGGGACAGGAGTCCAGCCTGCAACCGAGGTACATGCCCTTGATGGGAACTGAACCCATGACCCTTCAGGCCGAAAGCCCACACTCTTTCCACTGAGCCAAACAGGCTAGGGCCTCACTTTTTTGGGGGGGGCGGGTAAGAATGCCATAAAGGAATCTGATTTGACTTTGTGTATCTTCCTCCCCTCCTCTGAGGGATGCCCAGAAGAGAAGCTACTGACCTCTTGTAGGTGTATCCAAAGATGATGCCAACTCCGATGGCAACGATGATCACTATCATGCCCATGCCCAGCACATTGCCTGCCAAGAACAGGACACAGGTCTGCATTAGCCATGCCCCGGACAATACGCAAACATTCCTTCATGAATCCCATATAAGGACAGGGGTGGAGCAGTCATACCCAGGATCCCCAAGTCCTTCTTCTCCTTGGAGTTCGCCCGGACCCCCTGCACGATCCCAATCACGGGCTGCAGAGTTGCGGCCTGGCTCCGGACGGACAGGGAATTGGCAGGAGCAAACAGCTGCCCCTCATCTCCACTTGGCACTGCAAACGCCTCCTCCGTTTCTGTCTTGGAGGTTGGCAGGTCCTGGGACACAGTTTCTGGAGGCGAAGTAAGTGGAAAACAACTCTCATCAGAGGGTGGTCGGAGTGATCGCCGCAGCCGAAGCTTCCTTCGCGTGTGCTGGGGGAGCTGAGGGATCCAGCTCAGAATGACCCGCACACACTGACACCAAACTCCCCTTTGGGCAAGGCCAGGCCTGCGAGGGCCACACCATCGCTGGGACAAGGCCAGTGTGAGGGGAAGGCCCTAAGAAAGGGCCTCTCCCGCCTCCCACAAGTCTTCATCTGTCCAAATCCTTGCCATCTTCCAACACCCAGCTCCATTGCCATCCTCTGCAAGCGTCTGCCAATCCCCAGGTTGCATCTTTACACGTATCCATTGGAGCCTAGAAAACTGTCTGGCTGCCTCGGGAGCAACAAGCCTGCGCCCCGGAATCTAAGAACCTGGGATTCAAATCTGAACGTTGCCATTCACTGCCTCCCTAAGTCACTTCTCTGAGGCTCGGATCCCCCCCAAATAACTTCTTCCCGCGGAGGGGGGTTGTGAGCAGAAGATAACACACAGCAGGGAACCCACAAACATTCAGTCAAGGCTGAACGGATCGCTAAGGGCGCCGGACCGGGCCCGAGGGAGCTGTCCCGCGGGGAACTCCCGGCCGCGAGGCTGGGCCTCGCCCCCTTCCGTTGTTTACAAGGCGCTCCCGGAAGCTGAGCTCACTCGGGGCGGCGGCAGCCAATGGGCTTTGCGCCCCGCGGCCTGGAGACAGTCCTGACCAATCAGAGGGCGCGGGGCCGGCGGGAGCGGCCGCCCCTCCACAGCGCCGGGCACGGGGGTCCCGAGTGGGTACCTGGGCAGCGCAGGTCTTCGCAAGGCCGCTTCTCGGGGGCGCCCGTCTCGCCGCTGACGTAACACCAGGGCCCGCGCGGGTCCCGGTCCGGGTTGCGGCAGTAGCTGTGGTTGCCGGCGCCTGAGAGGGGAGAGAAGGCGCCATGGGCCGGGGCTGAGGGCTGGGGGCCGGGGCCGGGACGGAGGCCGCCGCCCGCCGCCCTCCCGCCCGGGGCCGACACTCACCCGCCTCGGGGGCAGAGGCCAGGCGGCTGTGCGCATCCAGCCAGTTGAGGCAGCGGAGGCCCGGCGCCGGGGAGGACTGGTCTGCCCGGTACAGGTGGCCGCTGTCCGACAAGCAGCCTGTGAGGAAGAGGAGCCCCCTCAGACACTGGAGCCGGGGAGCTGGGGTGCCCTGGGCCGCGTGACCCTGGGCGCGTGGAAAACCGCGCCGGGGCTGCACGAAGCTCTCGCTGTTTTTTTTTTTTTTCTTTCTTTCTTTCTTTTTTTTTTTAAGCCGGAAAGCACTACACACGTGCCGAGGGTCGCTGTTCTGGACCGTGTGGCCCCCGAGGAGGAGAAGGCCTGGCTGGGGGTGTCGGTGCAGTGGGCAGCCAGGCCTGAAACTCATCCCCGTGTGGTCGTTCCACGTTACATAAACTCTGGTGGTGCCTTCTCCGCGGCTCTGGCCATCCCGCCCTAGGGACACTCCCTCCTGGGAGAAGGCTGCAAAAGCCTGGGCCCGGGCGGGCACCAGGGGAGCCTCGTACGCTGCCTGGAGGTAACTCCGAGCCCCCACTGCCCGCAGCAGGAGAGCCCCAGGAAGAGGCTGGGGGAGGAGGGCTAGTGCTCTGGCCACACCATCCCTGCGAGGCCTCTGCAAAAAAAAACAGGCCTCGGGGAGTAGGGGGAGAGGAACCCCCCCACCCCACCCCCAGTTGCATCCACTCATGAGCCACAGGCAAGAAAAAGGAAAGAGAAAGTAGCTACTTGCCTTTGTTCTTAATGGCAAAGATGGAGCTGCAAGCCCCCTGGCCAGGAAAAGAAGGGAGGGGGGGGGGAGTTTTCGTGGGACAACAGAAACCGGCTAAAAGCTTCCTTTCCTGTCATCTGTGAGGCCTGGGAAACGGGGGGCTTGCCCCTCACTGCTTCACTGAGTTGCTGCAGGAAAGAAAGATTGTCATCTTACCTCCAGATGCATAGGCTTCTGCGAGGAGCAGGTTGCTGAGGAGGAGTGTTTGCAGCCAGGCCAGCAGCATCCTCACCGCCTTCATCTTGCAGGTGATTGACCAGTTGGGGTCCCCTTGGTGGCAGTTGCAGCCTCGCGGTCCCAGCCTTGCAGCCAGACCTGCCCTTGTTATGCTCTTCTGGTAAACAGCCTCTCTTTAGAACTGGGAGCTTCCCAGCTCGCTTGCTGCAGGGAGGTGCTTTTATTTTCGCTGAAAGGCGCCCCCTGGCGACCTATGCCATGCAAGATCACTAACCCTGAGCCAAAAGAGGAAGGAGCTCCGCCAAGGGAAGAGGGGGGCAGAGAAACCCAGCCTGTGCTCCGCAGGGAATCCGTCTGAGACCTGCATCGGCTGCATCCGCAGGGCTCCTCACCTCCCCTGCTTCCCTCTGTGAGGGAACAGCAAGAGCAATTCTGTCAGGGGGCGTTATGGGGGTGGGGGTGGGGGTGGGGGGAGGTCTGGAAGTATAGCCCCACCCAGGCAGAACAACTTAGGGAGGACATGCTAGCTTCAACCAAGAGGGACTCCAAACCACAGAGAGGGCACAAATAACAGTATCCAGGTAGAAGTAACTCTTTATACCCCTTCATATACATATACATATATATCATATACATATACATATATATGTGTGTATAATTGATTTCAGAGAGGAAGGGAGAGATAGAAACATCAATGATGAGAGAGAATCATTGATCAGCTGCCTCCTGCACACACTCCCTACCGGGGATCAAGCCCACAACCCCAGGCATGTGCCCTGACTGGGAATTGAGCCCAGGACTTCTTGGTCCATGGGACAATGGTCAATCCACGGAGCCACACCAGCCGAGCTATACTCCTTATAAAAGAAAAAGGGCCCTTGTGGGTTATACATGTTTATGAACAGTAACTTTTAAAAACAAAAAACAAAAACCAGTATATCTTTGTCAGGTTCAGATCAGTCATATTCCTTTGCTTATATTTGGATTTTGGGGTGTCATATATAGTAGGAATACAGAAGGGGTCTTTTTAGTTGAAACTAAAGGAAGAGGCTGAGGAAGTGAGGGCTGTGCTCTGGCCACACCATCCATGCAAAGCCTCTATAAAGAAGAAGACTTAGGGAGTAGGGGAGATGAATCCCCAGTTCCATCCACTCATGAGCCACAGACAAGGGAAGGGAAAGTGGTTACTTGCCTTTGTTCTTTTTTTCAAAATCCTATATAATAAAAGGCAAATATGCAAATTGTCCCCTTGGGAGTTTGACCAACCAGGAGTTCGACCGCTCGCTATGATGTGCGCTGACCACCAGGGGGCGGCATGGAATGAAAGAAGGCCCCGGCCAGCAGCCGGAAGGCCCTAATCAGCCCTGATTGCCGGCCAGGCCTAGGGACCCTACCTGTGCACAAATTTCATGCACCAGGCCTCTAGTGTGTGTGTGTGTGTGTGTGTGTGTGTGTATTTCAGAGAGGAAGGGAGAGAGTGAGAGAGAGAAACATCAATGATGAGAGGAAATCATTGATTGCCCCTTGCACACCCCTTACTGGGGATCATGCCCTCAACCTGGGCATGTGCCCAAGACCAGAATCGAACTCAGGACCCTTCAATCCACAGACCAACACTCTATCCACTGAGCCAAACCAGCTAGGGTTTTGCCTTTGTTCTTAATGGCAAAGATGGAGGTACATAATATCTCCATGTCATGCAAATATTGAGGCATTTGCGCAGCTGTACTTAGTAGTCTGTCCTTCTAGTCCTGAATTCATATAGAGGAAGTTAAATGTTTTCTCTCCCCCCTCCCCCCACCCTATGGGAAATCCATTTGCAGTGATTTATATCCATCATTAAACCTCCCCACATCCTTATGATTTAGGCCTTTTGGAGTTAGGACAGTGGTTCCCAATGTGAGGCACATGCCCCACGGGGGGCAGGGGGGGGGCAATTTGAGAATGAGTTATTAACTGAATTTTCTGCATTTCCTATGGTTCTAGGGGGCTCATATATAGTATATAAACATATATTGTGACATATTTATGCATTTCAGTTCTCGATTATATGTTTTGAAACTATTTGCTATTTTTTAATATCACTTCATATTATTATTTTTTTAAACAATTTCTTGGTGATTTCTTCCTCAGTAGTTCAACTGTCCTTTCACCCTTTTATTTTTCTCTTTCATAGATACCATGTTCTTTGGGGGCTTGTTAAGAAGTGGAGCTGACTAGGGGACGAGCAATGGATTTGGCCTCACTGGTTTTGGCATAAGGCAAGACATGCGTGTAGAAACGCCCAGCACACGGTTCGATATGGGACTAAAGGTGGACCAACTGGACAGAAAATCAAAGTAAGACTCGAGTGAGTGCAGTGGAGTTAAGGAGGTCCTAGAATAAAGGCAGGCTGGCAAGAAGGCATAAGAGAGCTTTGGGGTCTAGCCTTAGCATTCATGAATATAATGAGTGTGTGAACTCTGTGGTGCCTGATGCGGGCGGGGTGGGAAATAACCTCAGATCCAGACTTCGGAGCTTAACAAGAGCATTTGCAGTAAACGGGGGAGTTCAGAGATGAAGCCCAGGAGTGCCGAGCTGTCGGGAAAAGGGGACAGGACGCTAGGCCCGGTCTAGGCGGTCACATGGCATGAGGGGACTCTGTGGGTTAACTTCAGGGAATGCAGTCCTTTTGCCCTAAGCTTTGCTCTGTCTCCAAAACATAAAAAAAAACAAAAACGCTCATCTGTGTATCTTAGGTATGCCAAGCCCTGGCTGTGTTGTTTGTTGTGAATTACTCTGATCATACACAGTGTAGTTAACATGTGTATTTATGTAAGCAATATGTAAATCAGACGTTTATCTGTTAAATATATCCTGGTGGGGGGGAAACAAGGTAGCTGGGAAAATGCCTCTAGCCCATCTTTAAAATCATGGTATTTCGTTCTACTCTTACAGTTTATGCTGTCAGGCAGCCGACAGTTACTCAGCCTTTCTGGACCTGACTGCCTTCTGTGTCAGGGACTGCTTTTCCTTTTACCATCATCCCAGTTCCCTACTGGCCATTGCTCCCATTCTGCTCTGTTGTGTGGATTACTCTCTTCAAAACTTTCTACACCCATCTTTTCCCATGGCTTGTTTCATCCCATTTCCTCTTAAGAGATATACTTTAGCCCTAGCTGGTTTGGCTCAGGGGATAGAGCATCAGTCCGTGGACTGAAGGGTCCTGGGTTCAATTCCATTCAAGGGCATGTACCTTGGTTGCAGGCTCCATCCCTGGCCCTGGTCGGGATGCATGCGGAGGCAACCAAGCGGTGTGTCTCTCTCACACTGATGTTTCTCTCTCTGTGTCTCTCCCCCCTCTTCTTCCATTCTCTCTTAAAAAAGCAATGGAGCCCTAACCGGTTTGGCTCAGTGGTTAGAGCGTCAGCCTGCGGACTGAAGGGTCCCAGGTTCGATTCCAGTCAAGGGCATGTACCTTGGTTGCGGGCACATCCCCAGTAGGGGGTGTGCAAGAGGCAGCTGATCGATGTTTCTGTCTCATCGATGTTCCTAACTCTCTATCCCTCTCTGTAAAAAATCAATAAAATATATTAAAAAAAAAAAAAAACAATGGAAAAATATCCTCAGGTGAGGATTAACAAAGAGAGAGATCCTTTAAAGAATCTAAAATCAGGAAGTACTAATGAATTTTATAATATACTTCTGTCTCATAGTCAAATGGAGAGAGAAGAAAAAAAGAATTCAAAACTAGATCATAGAGTAATTGTGGCTGAAAGGAAATGTAAGGACAAGAGAAATCAACATCACTGTGAGGCCCAGCCCTAAGTTCTGATCACTGCCCTTCCCGCCCTCTGTGAAGACCAGACACCAGAAGGGAGCAGTGTTACGGGTGGTATCATAAATGGACTCAGATTGACCCCAGCATGGGCAGACCCGCGGTTCAATAATAGAAGATTAAGTACCAGCTTCAAATACTTAAGTGTGTTCTCTGAGTTCCCGATGATGCTATTTTCTACCTGGAGATTTCCTCTACGTTTACTTTGATGGCTCAGTTGGAAGTACGCCATCACTGCAAAGTGTTCTTGAGTTTTATGCAGTATTGGCAGCAGCATCCTTAGTATCCTGACGTTAAAAGTAAGAAATCCCTGCCTTGTTGCGGCCAGGCTGCTGCCGCCCAGGCAGTGGTGGAATATTTCTACTTTCTAGGATCTTGTCCTCTCCCACACTGAGTGGCCTAACCTTTTGTCACCTTCAAGAGTCATCAGGCGGATGAGAAAGCCTCCCATTCCTGCAGTGGCTCTGCCATCAGCCGGTAACATGCTTCTGCTCTGAGCTTCTAATCTCTTGGACATAGTAGGGAAACCTGCTCCAGTAAACACGGAATTGTTCATATATCTAAAGCACTTGGAAGAGTACCTCACACATGTTAAGGACTTCTGCTATTATCTATAATAATAAAAGCGTAATATGCTAATTAGACCGGACGACCTTCCGGATGAAGCCGGGGCTGTGAGGGAAGCCCGGGTCCCGGGTGCCAGAGGGAAGCCGGTGCCAGCAGCCGGGGGATGGAAGGCCTACTCTTGCATGAATTTCATGCATCGGGCCTCTAGTTATTAATATTATTGTTATTGCCATCATCTAGGATCAGAAGCTAGCGCCTAACTAAGCCTCTACTTTTTCTCTTGTTATGCTGGTTAAGCAAACCCAAATTATCTGGAAATAGGCTTGATAATATTTGGTGTCTTCTCAATTTTGTGAGCATTGTCAGCTCAAAGAATCTTAAAAAGGTCAAAGTGTTGTCACTTTAGTATTTTTAGTTTCTAGAGCTTTCACTTCCCTTTTCTGGATTCCTGAGGGATTGACCCTACAACCTGGGTCCATGCCCTTGAACGGAATCAAACCCGAGACCCTTCAGTTCGTAGGCAGACGCTATCCCCTGAGCCAAACCGGCAAGGGCAATGTATCTTAAATGAGGAGAAAATTACCTGAGCCTTTTGAGAAGTAGTAGCTTTTATCCTTTTGTCTAGCTCAGTGATGGCAAACCTATGACACGCGTGTCAGAGGTGACATGCGAACTCATTTTTTTGGTTGATTTTTCTTTGTTAAATGGCATATAAATATCAAAAATATAAGTCTTTGTTTTACTATGGTTGCAAATATCAAAAAATTTCTATATGTGAAACGGCACCAGAGTTACGTTAGGGTTTTTCAAAATCCTGACACAGAGCTCAAGAGGTTCGCCATCACTGGTAGCTAAACAATCTGAAAATTTCTGGCTCCCCCTGCTGGTCCCTCCTGGGCAGTTGCATGTACTAGTAGGTGCATCTGGGGACATATGATTGGAGCCAGAGCCAAGTTCTGCCAAGGGAAATTAGAACATTGTTGTGGAATACCCTAGCCGGTTCAGGCAGGCCTGAGGAGGAAGAGAACAGCTTGTGGAGAACAGTTCTGGGAAGTGCAGCTTTCTGTGGAAGGGGCAGGGTATAAGGTGGCCCACTGCCAACTCAAGTCAGGAGGGCAGGGTTGGTGCCTGCAGCACTGAAAGACTATATCATGACCACATGGGCCCATAATGAGCTAGTCATTATGTGGGGATCAGACCCTATATTGATCACAGAGATGGGCATCGTCTCCCTTAAGACAAAGCAGCCTGGGCTCAAACCTGGTCCCCATGCACACAGAGGGGGAGATACAGCTTTATTTTGGCCTCCGTGGAAGTTGAGGCAAGGAGGATGGTGAAGGTGGATGGGAGTGTTCCCAGGGTTCATGGTCCTATGTGATGTACATGATCCCACCTTCCAACTCTGAAGACCAGTAACAACTTTGTGGATCCCTGGGCAGATGTTCTGATAGGGCCTCCTCCCTCCACCTTCTGTAAATACAATAAGTTCCTTATATCTGCCCACCCCCTAGATCCATTTCCAGTTTATATGTATTTATCTTTTCCACAACACAACTTTCCAGAAAATGGGCTGAGGCATGATGAACCAGGCTCTAGTTAGCTGCAGGCATCTTTTTAAAGGGGGTTAAAGATGGTAAGATACTAAGGGCAGATCCCCTCCCCTTCTCTCAAACCCCATCCCCCAAGCGCCAGTGTATTTCCACTTAAAGTTGAACATGGAGAATAGGCTTGTGTTCTCCTTCAGGACATAGAGATAAGCATGTGACTTTCCCCAGTACACAAGGAAAGGAGCCCACTCCAGAACCCCAGGATATGAAAATTGCCATTGGACTTGGGCAGGTGTAACTATGCCATGGTCATTATAAAGAAATATTTGGAAGGAATTCATTTCTGTAGTGGGCATTGGGGATGTGGCTGGCAGTGGGCAAAGTCCTACATTCTAATGGGGGAAAGCAAACCATAAACAAATAAATATATAATATGTCAGGGCCCGGCCAGCATGGCTTAGTGGTTGAGTATCGACCTGTGAGCCAAGAGGTCCCGGTTCAATTCCTGGTCAGGGCACATGCCCAGGTTGCGGGCTCACTCCCTAGTGGGGGACATACAGGAGGCAGCCAATTGATGCTTCTCTCTCATCATTGATGTTTCTATGTCTTCCTCACTGAAACCAATAAAAATATATATATTTCAAAAAGTAGATATTTCAAATAATAGGCTCCTCAAAAGAATATAATAATAGCTACTAATGTGTACATCGTGCTGTACAGTTGACAGTGTTCCCGCATATACATTACCTTACTCTGTTTTCACGTCACCCACATAAGGAAATTTGCTGTCTTTCCATTTTACAGATAAAGAAGGTGAAATTCAGAAAGATTGCACAAGAGAGCCAGTTTTCAGCTGCCACACAGAGGAAGACACAGCCAGTAAGTCCCGAAGAGTAGCAGCCAATCAACAGAGAAACAGCCGCTTCTCCAGGGCTGTCAGGTAGGAGGAACTGCACCGCCCAGCCCTGTCCCAGACCAACCGCAGAGAGGAAAGGGTGGGGATGTGGTGGAGGACAGACCATGTTCTCCCACTCTCCACTCAAACCCTCACGGCCACGGCCAGGTCCAGCTTCCCTGGGAGGGGGCAGAGCAAGAGCTTTGAAGGGAAGCTTGAGATGAACATTTAAACTTTTTTTATTATTGATTTTAGAGACAGGAAGGGAAAGAGAAACATCAATTTGTCGGTTCGCTTATTTATGCATTCATTGGTTGATACTTGTACACGCCCTGAATGAGGATCGAGCCCGAAACCTTGTGTATCAGGACAACACTCTAACCAACTGAGTTACTCGGCCAGGGCAGATATGAACATTTGTAAAATGAATATTTTTACTTGTGTAAACATTTAAAACAAATCTTAAATACCAGGAGGTCACAGTTCGATTCCCGGTCAGGGCACAGGTCTGGGTTGGGGACTCGATCCCCAGAGTGGGTTGTGCAGGAGGCAGCCAATCAGTAAATGGTGATGGTTCTTATTAGAATGATATTTGTTATTTTAAGAGCTGGCTGTGGAATTCCTCTTAGGTAATTGTCTTTATTCATCCAAACTGGCCTCGACACTGGGTCAGTCGCCCAACTGAGCCTCGCGGTCTGCCCTGACCAGCTCTTCTTCACAATCTGATTGTTGGCTGACTTGTCCCAGCAGCTCCTACACACTCTGAAATGGCCCTTTTCTTCCTCAGTGACCTGAAGGGACTTGTCACTTTGATCATCAGCTGGTATTTGGACTTCAAGGGCAAGTTTGCCCATATTTCCCCTTCTCTGAGCCACCTTGCTTCCCCCACACCCAGCCCTCTATGTCCAAGTCCTAAGCATGCTCCGGGGTCCTTCTCTGATGCCGCCATCTTCTCAGACCTGGCCGGCATCTCCTCCTTCTCCAAATCATCAGAGCTTTTATTTCCCTTCACCTCTCCTGTCATTTTCTCTCTTGTGGTGCAGATATTTATGTAGGTGTATGTCCCACGTCCTGTACTCCTCTGTATGCTTAAGCTCTTGGAGGAATTAAGTCTCTCGGCACACAGTACGCATCCAGGATACCTGTTGAATGAATTAATGGCTGCTCAGTGTCAAACACTATTCTAGGTATTGGGAATACAGAGATGAATTACCTTTGCATGAACCCCATTTGCAGGGAAACCTGGTCTCCTATGGGGAGACCCATAAAAAAGATGATGGAAAAGTAGGAATGTGTGTGGAACAGGGAGCTGGCCTAGAGGAAGACATGGGCCATGGGCCCCATGGTCAGACAGGTCAGGATTCATGTCTTGGTTCTGCCACTTCACAGCGATGTGGCATGGGCCTCTGTGAGCCTCCGTGAAGGTAAAGCAGTGTCTACCCCACAGGGTTGCTGATGTACAGAGGGCCCCTGCACGGGCGTGACACCGTGTAGTGACGTAATAAATGAAAGTTGTCTCCCTTCTGGGGGGAAGGGAAGCTGTGCAGTTGAGGGGCCATCTGAGCGGAGCTTTGAAGAAGAATTCTTCAGATAAACAAAAGACAAGTACTTTGTAGGCAGAGGAAACTACATGAATAAGCAAATTAAGCAAATCGTTTGTCATCATCCAAAGAAAAGCTTTAAAAAAAGTTAACCTAGCCGACCCCCCCCACCCCCCATGGAATTTGTGGCCCTTAACATGGACCCCGAAGCTTCCAGCAGGCCCAGGGCTCAGATTTTGACTCAGAAAAGAAATGCCCTTGAAGGAGGGAAGGGGATGTCAATAATCATGCAGTTTCCTGCTCAGTGCTGCACGGGCTTCGATCTCAGCCTGGTGAGGACTGGCCGCAGCTAGGGCAGCAGGTAGGGAGGCAGCGGGCTTTCCCTGAAGCAGAAGTAAGCTGTTTCCTGAGGTGCCCATCCACAGGATACAAAGCAGCTGTATTCAGAGGCGCCTCCCTCCACACTGCCTTGTCCTCAACAGAAACTTGTTTTGTTAGGGTGGATTAGTCTCTTAGGTAAATATTTGGCATTTCCTTTCACATCAGTTTATCAAGAGATGCAGATCCAGACATTAATTATTCAGCCCCGCTCAGTCTCTTCCTCCCCCAGTGAGAACCGGTCCACAGCGTGTAAGAGGCACCCTCCGCTCTTGGAGAGGTCCAGAGAAGGGTGGCAGGTGGCCGTGGGAGATGTGCTACGTAAGGCCTAGAGGCCCTGCTGCCAGGCTCTCAATTATGTGAACTGGGGAGTCACCAGCCCGCCTCCTCCAAGAGCTTGAGGGATCGGCAAGACTTGGGAACATTGTCACTCAACGTAAGAGGACATGACTGTTTACTCCTGCAAGAGACCTGTGAAAATCTGATTTTTCTGCCTCTGCCAAAACCGTCGCCCTCTCCGTAACCCTGGTGCCTCCAAGTACAGCCTTTCAGAAAAGCCAGAAAGCAGAGGTAGATAAGCAGCCAGAGAGAACTGAGTGGACAATAACAGGATTCGACGACTGACCTCATTCACCATTTCCTCCAGGACTGTCTTCTGCCAGCTCCCTGCCGACCTTCTGCCCTCTGCCCTGCCCACTGTCCTGCCCCTACCCTCAAAAGAAGGGTGAACTGGGTAGGCAATTCTTATTCTGAACACATTCGGCCCATCTTTGTGTGGACTCTGGAGTTCCTTAGAGCAATCTTGGTTGGGGGACGTGGCATTGCATTCCACGTGGATCAATGGATTGATTGGCAGACCAAGAAATCACAAGCTCCGGGTGTCGGATTAATTTAACTCACATGAACTGTGAGCCCATGGTTGGCTGGGATTTGAGTCTGGGTGACATCCAAGATCTGAAACCAGGGAGGGCCTGGAGAGGCAGGAAGAGAAGCGGGTCTTGTGCAGTGGCCGGCAAACTGTGTCCCGGGGGTCAGACCCAGCCTGCCACCTGTTTTTGCACAGCCTATGAGCTAAGAATGGTTTTTACATTTTTTAATGGTTGGAAACATCAAAAGAAGAGAATTTTCTAACATGTAAAAATTAAATGAAATTCAACTGCAGTGTCCATCAATGAAGTTGTCTGGGACCACAGCCATGCCCATCCATTTATGAATGTATTGTCTTTGCCTGGCTGCTCAGCAGCAGAGCTGAGTGGCTGTGACAGAAACCATATGGCTCCCAAAGCTGAACGTGTCTACCTTCTGGCTCTTTACAGAAGGAGTTCGCTTATCCCTGCTGTCATTCATTTTTATGAGAGTGTAGTCTGGTGGAGGAGGTGAACGAAAAGGGAGCTTTCTGAGTGTCACCTAATGTGCTTTACAGCTATGAGTCCACGTCATCCTCACAGCAGCCATGTGACTGAGAACTGTTATCCTGGTTTTCCACAAGAGCAAACGGAGAAGCACCCAGTCAGAAGGGGGTGGTGCTGGGATCTGCCCCCGGCACTGGGACCACCACGAACCAGGGCAGTGACGATGACCAGGGAAGGGGCAGAAGCAGTGCCGAGGCAGGCAAAGAAGGTCGTGAACAGAGTAAGATTAAGAAGCACAGAGCTGTTAAGAAAGAGCCTCCAGCCATCGCCAGTTTGGCCTCAGTGGATAGAGCGTCGACCTGGGGACTGAGGGGCCCCGGGTTTGATTCTGGTCAAGGGCATGTACCTTGGTTGCAGACTCCTGGCCCTGGTCGGGGTGCATGCAGGAGGCAACCAATCGACGTGTCTCTCTCACATCCGTGTTTCTCTCTCACATCCGTGTTTCTCTCGCCGTCTCTCCCTCTCTCTCTAAAAATAGAAAAATACCCTCGGGTGAGGATTAAAAAGGAGGAGACTCCAGGTGGAGGGTGTTCCGTGGGGAAAGGGAGGGCGTTGGGAACGGTTGGTATTTACTGAGAATGGGAGGAGCTGAGCCCAGAAACTACAGTTGGACTGGCTCCTTGGCGTGACAGCTCTGCCTGGCGGTGCCTAGAAGACAGGCTGCTGCTGGTGCCTGGCACACCTTCACCCAGTGGGGGTCCAGTGAGGCTTGGGGTGGGGTGCAGCTCATCCCCGGTCAGTCCGAGTATGAAGCATATGCTTACTCACACTCGGTCTCCGGACGCTCCCTCTGGCACTGAGCCTGACCTCCTCAGTGGCCATTTTCTGCTACACTGTCAGGCCTTCGTGCTGGGGGCCTGGCAGGGCAACCAGAGCCTCCTCTGTGCCAAGTACTGAATCGGGTATTTATATGTGTGTAAAGGCATGCCCTGTTGCTGAGGGCTTGGGAATGAAGGTCAGAGAACAAACGAGTTTAAATCCTGGCTGTCACTTACTGTGACCTGGGGTGGGGGAGGGTGCCTCTCACCTCTGAGCCTGTTTTCTGTTTGCCCGTCTGCAGGAGGGGGAGAGTAAGAGAACCAGCCCCCCAGGTCATGCTGAGCATTAGGCACCGAGAATGGCAGCTCCTATGATGTCTCCCTTAGTCTTCACAGCCCATTTCACTGATGAGGTGACAGGCTCAGAAGTTTGCCCAGGGTTGGCAGTGACCAGATGGTGGAGCTGGACAGCCAAAGCTCAGGTTCTCTGCCCTTGACCATGGCAAGAGAAGCCATTCCACCTTTGTGTACCCATGTCCTGCACAGCTTTTCCCCCCACGGTCTGAAGGGCATGGCGTATAGAGGAGGGGCGGAGGCTGGGGGTGCTGGAGGCAAGCGGGGACACCTCCACTCGCTGCTCAGGCCTCCAGACGAGCGCTGTGGAAGCAGCAGCAGCTGCTTGCTTTGTTGTTCCGCTCCTGCCACTGTCCACAGACACAACCAGAGGTCTCAGGTGGGGAGCAGGAGCTGGCGTGTCTCAGGCCTCTGGTTCAAGGCCAGGTTCTCTGCAGTGTGACCCGCTGGCAGTCTACGGTGGTCACAAAGCTACCTGTCCACAGCGTCTCAGCACTCTAGAGTGGCTCTTTTCTCCGACACTCACACCAAACAGCCCAGGCCTCCACCCCACACATTCCACAGCCCAGCAATTTACCCAGGATTTCACGTAGGTGGTTTAGAGGTGTGTTTTTTTAAAAAAAATCCAGTTCTGAGTCTGCCTTTAAACCAGAACAGTGTAATTACTGATATTCATGTGAGTCTAGATCATTGTGGGCTTTGTTTGTTCCTCCTGGTCTGTTTTTCTCCTTTACCACTTTTTCCCTACGTGTTTGGAGGTTAAATGCTGTTTCTATTAGTTTAGGGGTTTCCTTCTTGCCTGCTATGAAGTCAACCTGTTCCCACTCTGATTCTTGCCCCCATTATGCTCACTTCTTGCCCCTTGTCTGCTGTTCTCTTCCCCCCTTCTCTTCATGCATTCACTGCTGAGGTTGCAACCACCTTTTACTTACCCCATAGGTAACACGGGGTTGGGGGGAATTCAAGTTGCTAAGCTTCTTAGAGCCCCGAGGCCATGAGGATTTTCAGCTTGCACATTGTCCCTCCTTAGGTCCTAGCCAGTGCCCTCTAACTCTAGGTGTGGTTTGTATTTTTTTGGTTTTGTTTTTTCATAATTTGTTGTTGTTGTTGTTAATCCTTATCCCAGGATATTTTTCCATTGATTTTTAGAGAGTGGAAGGGAGGGGGAGAGACAGAGAAACATTGCTGCGAGAGAGACACATTGATTAGTTGCCTCCTGCATATGCCCCAACCAGGGCCAACGATCGAGCCTGCAACCTAAGTACATGCCCTTGACCGGAATCGGACCCGGGACCCTTCAGTCTACAGGCTAACGCTCTATCCACTGAGCCAAAGCAGCTCGGGCTAACTCCAGATCTTCTCTCCCACAGTCCCACCCCCACCTCACACCTTCCTGCCTTGCCCAGTTTTACTCCTTGGACTTCTCGTTATCTGAACTCAAGTTAAATCTGCTTACTTGTTAACTGTCTCCCACTAAGCTCCACAAGGGTATCTTTTCACCACTGTATCCCCAGGGTCTGAGGCTGGGCATGGCATACAGCAGTGAAGACAACAGGAGCGAATATTTGTTGAACTAATACAGTGGTTCTCAACCTGTGGGTCGCGACCCCTTTGGCGGTCAAACGACCCTTTCACAGGGGTTGCCTAATACCATCCTGCATATCAGATATTTACATGACGGTTCATCACAGTAGCATCATTACAGTTATGAAGTAGCAACGAAAATAATTCCACAACATGAGGAACTGTATTTAAAGGGCCAGACGGTTGAGAACCACTGAACTAACGGGTGAATGCTGGCAACTCAGTCCTCCGTGGGAACATTTACCAGTCAGTCCCAGTGCCACCGGTGCCACGAAGAGGAAGATAGGTCTCTTGGGATCCCCTCCCCACCCGAGGTGCAGGCGCGTGGCCCGCCCACCCTCTGGGTCCCTCACAGCTGAAAAACCAGACTCGGGGAGCAGGGAAAGTAACATACTAAGGTTTTTAATACAGTCTGATCAGATCAATTCACATCACGAGGTCAACCTGGGCTTGCTCACATGTGACACAACTGAGGTACACAATGTCCCCACCTGCCAGCTCTCCTGTCTTCCTGCCTCCCAATAGCACTGAACCCCCTACCTCCCTGACCAGACTGGCATTTTTAAAATTTTGCATAAAACTATTTCTTCCATAGACTCCAAACAATCAACTAGCCAAGTTAATTATGGTACATCTAAACAAAGTTTAATACTAACCCTAACCTGTGACTGCGGTTTACAAAGAGCTCTGTATCACCTGGGATAGCTTTCAGTAGCAATTCACTACAACTGGTCCTAAAAAATAATAACAATAATAATAATAATTAGAGAATTAAAACCCAACAGCAAGTTGAATGGTTAAAATCACGTAAGAACTGGAATTTGGGGTGAGAGTGTCCTCAACAGCTAAGCTTGTCCTAGTAGCAAAATGCTAGACTCCAAGCAGGGCTCAGAAAATTCTGGGGCCCTCCAGGTCAAGGGTCAAGCTCAGGGGGCCCTTGGAGGACACTCGCCCCCGGGTCCATAAGATGCTGTAGGCTTCCCGCTTCCTTCACGACAGTGGGGCATCGGAGTTGTATACGTGGGTGGAGACCCTACTGTGTTTTCTCTGAAGGGATAGGAGATGAGGGAATGAGGGATTAGCGAAGTGGGAGGGGACCAGAATCACTGAGGTCCCAGAATGCCGTCAGGTGTGGGTTTGGGATGGGGGTCACTAAGAATTGAGCACCAGGGATTCCAGCTTCTGCTCACTAGAGGAGAAACTGGAACTGGTGCTGCCTTGAAGGCCCTTGAAGGCCTATGTAGTGTTTCCTGCCCTTGCCCCGTGCTGGGCCTCGCAGACATTTCTGCAAAGTATCAGATGAGGATCTATCTAAAGACCACTGGGGCGGGGGGGGGGGGGGGGGAGGATGGAGAGGGATGGGATGATAAGGTGTGGGGGCGGGGTTTAAAAACGAATAAAAACCTCTCGGCTACAGAACCCAAAGACATCACTTCCCTCCGCATTCACAGCATTTCTCAGCAGTCCCCGGACAGCCGTCCCCGCAGGGACGCAGCCTCTGCCTCACTTCCCCTCCGGCCCCATGGGCTGCTGGTCAGCCTCGGGGTCCACGAAAGACGAGGCGAAGGCCGACTGCACCATCTCCTCACTTCCCCTCCGGCCCCATGGGCTGCTGGTCAGCCTCGGGGTCCACTAAAGACGAGGCGAAGGCCGACTGCACAATCTGAAACCCGAAGGACTCGAGTAGGGACATGTTCTGCTGGGGAGAGAACGGCGAGCCGAGGGTGGGGCCCAGGTCCCCCAGGGGGCCCCCGAGAGCCCGGACATGCACCTTCTGGATGTGTTTGTTCAAGTAGGACTTGGAGCGGAAGAAGCTCCCGCATTCGGGGCAGGGGTACTTCTTCTCCCCGTCGGACTCCGTTTTGTTTTTGGGGACCGCCATGTCGCAGGAGAAGGAGCCGTTGGTGTTCTGCTTCTCCGGCGTCTTCAGGTCGCTGGCATCCGAGAGGTCACCGTAGGAGTCGGAGCTCTCAATCGGATCCTGATGTGAGCATTTCTGGCCTTCTAGGAGAAAACAGAACACAGAGGCGAGATGAGGCCAGGCTCTGGAGCGGGCCCCTCCTGGAGGGGCTGTGAGGGACCAGCTCACAGGCCGGTGGAGGGCGGTCGGCAGCCATCCACGGTCCTGGCAGAACCCACCGAGGTGCGGCTGGTCAGCCTGGGGGTCTGACCGCCTACGGGGCTCGTGAGACAGCAGGGCCCTGGGGCTGCCAGCCTCCCTCGCTGAGGACTCTTCATGCAGGTGCGCACGTATCGCTCATCATCATCTCAGCCTGCTCCAAGGAAGGGGGTTCAGAGAGGGGACCTCCACTGCTTCTTCCCAGAACAACTCAAAGACCCCCCAATTCCTAGGCCCTGTCCTGGGTGCCTCTGAAGGTCAAACGGCTGTTCTGATGCTGCTGAGCAGGGATGTCAGTGGCCTCACCTCTGCACCAGACTAGCTGCACCCTAGCAAGGCAGAACCAGAGCCGGGGGTCCTCAAGTCAGCAGACACCAAGATGGCGGAGACAGAAGCCAGTCCTTTTTCCAGGGCTGCAAACACAAGCCTGCCCTCACCGCCTGCCTTCTGCCAAAACCTTTCCTGGCCAAGTGGCCAAAGCACAGAGACTAAAGCGACTCTGAACAACTCAGCTGGCAGGCTGTCCCACACAGAGCCCGGGACAAGCTGGACCGCCAGACAACCCACACTGCTCTGCCTTGCCCGGCCCACAGTGGAGTCCTCCACCAATCAGCAGCTTCCTGCCTGGGTTCAGAGAGCCATGCCGGTTAGGGAGGTCTGTGATGGGAGCGTGGAGCATGCCATCTCTGCCATCCACCAAGCCCCTGGCATCATCCCCAAGGCAACCACAACGTAAAAAGACCACAAAACAACCGGAATCAACGAGTGAAGGTAGGGCTGAGGGAGCTCTGTGCAAACCAACTCAGAGGCAGTCAGGTAGTTCACTTATCGCCATGCATCTCACAGACACAGCCAGAGGCCCTATGGAAAGGGCGCTCACAGCAACCAGTCACACCTATGAAGGGGGAAGCCAGCCCTGGGCTCCCCCTGCCCAGCAGGATCAAAGGAGAAAGCGTTCAGCTACAGCTCCACACCACCCTTCCAGGGCCACAGGCAACAGACAGGCCCACAGGAACTCATCATGCAGGGCTCCTCCTCCTGCCCTGGGCTGGGACATGTTGTGCGGGGGCTCCAGACAGCGGGGCTGGCCAGGAGCAAGGGAGGAGGGCTGGGGAAGAGGAGGCGGGGGCTGGATCCTGGCAGGGCCCTAAAGCCTCACTCCCTGCCCTGGAGTGAGCTACCCTCTGTGACTCTGTCCTGGAGGCCACTGCCACTCAGATCACTGAGCCTCCTTGAGGCGGCCAGCAAGCCGGCAGCCTTCCCGCCTCCCCACACCCGGCCCAGCGCCCCCACAACACAGTCTGCGCAGAGAAGCAAAGTGCAGAGCAAGGGGTCGCTTGCCTTTGTTGCCATAGGTCCTGGCGCAGTGGAACGCTGCTCCCCCATTCGGTATGGGCTCCTGGTGCCTGGAGACCTGGGGAAGGGGAACACCGTGGTGGGTTTTAACATGGACCTTTAAGTAGGAGGCAGAGGAGAAACCTAAACAAGACAAAAGGAGATGAGATCCCGCGGCCAGCACCGAGACACCTCTCTGCTTCCCCCACGCCTCTCCTCTGGCCGCTCTGGCCAGCATTCCCAGGTCAGCTGCACCTAGAAGGGGGCCCGCCTTGGCTCAAAAGCAGCTGCAACCACAGGAGCCACCTGGCTCAGGATGAAGGATGGCACTGTCCTCGAATGGGCTCCTCTGCAGAGCCCACTCTGCCAGGCTGCGGTGGAGGGCCCAGGCCAGCTGCCTGGACAGGCGGAGGGTCAGATCCTGCTCCAGCCGGACCAAAGGCCAAACGCCTCTAGGCTTGCTTGGCCCTCAGTAAGGAGTGGTTTGAGTGGTCCCACAGCCCGTCAGCTGCAGGGACCACAGCTAGAAATGGAGTCAGAAAAGCATACGGGCAGCCACGGGCCGCCAGCCACAGAACGCTTGCTAACACTTGTAAAGGCAAAAGGTACCACAAATCAGACGGAGGCCGGATGAAATCCCAAAGGACTGCCTCCAGGAGCACTCCTGCTTCTATTTCTTAGGACATGTTCTAGGTTCCTACGTTTTCCACCTTCAGAATAACTGGATTTAGTAACTGTTTATAGACTTTTTGAAGAAAAATAGGAAGTCACGTTAAAGGAGTGTAGTCATCTCTTATTCATGGTGGTCTTGTGGTTCACTTTTGGAGCATCCATCGGGTTCACTTAAGGAAGAAACAGGGATGATCTTTGCCTTTATTTTGGGGAAGGGACAGTCCAGCCATCTTGGGGCCACTCCAGCCCAACCCAGATACTCCAGTCAGTTTGCACTGTGTGATATCTCAGGCTGGGAAGAGCAGATCTGGGGCCAACTTCCACACCACCCACAAGCCTGAGGATACGGAACCAGGTGGGCAGGTCAAAGGATTTCGGCTTGGGTTTCGCAGGAAGAAGCTGTGTCATCGAGCCCCATTCGTGGCCAAGGATCAGCAAGTGCCTTCAGCAGGAAGCGAAGCTTTTTAGCATAAGGCCCACGTGGAGTGCCAGTGCCTTGCTGATGGCCTTTCATTCACTCAGACGGCTGACATGTTCTCAGGTACTTTCATTCCCCTTTAAACTTACAGGGTAACAATGGGATCCATGACTAACAGGTCAGAGGCTGGAAGTACTGTGTAATGTCTGTACAAGACTCCCTTTAAAAAGTCTGAACTGGCATGGCCTTTGGAACGATAGTGAAAGTTACCATGAGCTTCCTCACTCCCAGGCTCCCAGCGTCCTTCCTTTCCCTCTAGAACTTGTTTCCTAAGCCCATTTCTTCGAGGATTTTTCGACCCGAGTAATTTACCCAGTAAATGTTCTCTTGCCAAAAAAGAAAAAGTTCACCTTCAGCAAGTGGTGATGGTGTGCCAGGGCCCGGCACATTGCATGCAGTATTCTGTAGTATTCCCCCAGCCACCCTATGAGCTGAGAATTATTATACCTATTTTATAGATTACAAAATTAGAGGCTTGGTGAGGTTAAGCAACTTGCAGTCACAGGTACAGGTACCAAATGGCAGAGCCTGGACTCCAACCCCAGGGCCACGTGGTCCTTAACCACTGGGCAGACTCTTTGTTTTTAATATATTTTTATTGATTTCAGAGAGGAAGGGAGAGGGAAATAGAAACATCAATGATGAGAGAGAATCACTGATCGGCTGCCTCCTGCACACCTCACACGGGGGATCAAGCCTGCAACTCAGGAATCGAACCATGACCTCCTGGTTCATAGGTCGATGTTCAACCACTGAGCCACACCAGCTGGGTGGGGCAGACTCTTGTTAATGGTTCCTGTGTCTTGGCCCTGGCCCTAGAAACATCCCTTGGACTTTTGCAATCGGTTTCGTGATCACCATTTACACTCATGTATCTCTCTTCCATTAGAATGGAAGCCACTGACGTGTGGGAAGCTTATTTAACAAACACTCCTCTGACAACAGTGCTTGGTGGCTCTGGAGGAAATGGGGGATTGAGTGAAGGTTCCTTCCTTTCCTGACACAGCTCCTTCACAGACCCACTTGGGCCAGGGGCCGGTGTCCTGCCCTGCCTGGCAGAGCGAGCTGTCCTGTGCTGTGACGAGGGGTCTGCCTGGGGCCAGTTACAGGGCAGACTGGCTTATCTTATGAACATTCCTGAGGGGAAGGGTGTAGTCAGGAATGAGTCAAAGAGGCTCATGGGAAAGAGGATCTCAGCCCCCTACTCAGCACGGCATAGATATCAGGGACTTTCTGATGATACGATGCCGCCACTGTAGAAGGGAAATTTTTTCTTTGTTTTTCATCCCTGGTGAGGCCTCTGCAGTGGTGTGGTGTCCCCAGGCAGGTCCACGGCAATAAAAGGGGAGGGGAAAGGAAGGAAGGGGCACCAGGAATTAGTATAGTCACTCCTTCTGGAAAGAGCTATGTACCAGGGGAATCCAGCAGATGCTCAATGAGAACTTGCTTATTTTTCCTGAAGAACGGGCTGAGTAACACATGGCTGGGTCCTCTTGACTTTACCCGGCTGCAGACAGCACTATCTATAGCAGAACCACATGGCAGGGTGGGAGGAGTGGATCTACAGCTGCCACGTGAAGCCCAGAATTTAAACACAGAGCAACTCAGCAGCCAACTGTTGAGCTAAAACAGAAGCTGAGTTTCTGAGAAGAAAACATCTTTTAAGTCAGAAACATTTAGTTGGAATTCTGAACTCACCTGCCCATTCACCTCTGATTAACCAAGAACCAACAAGGCGGCTGGATCCAGGCACCAGAAGGATGGAGACACTGAGCACACATGTGACTCCACTACAACCACCAAGCCGCCCTCCCTCGCATTCTAGAGATGAAGATTTCATTGCCAAAGGGCTACCCTGCTCCTCCACTGCGCTTCCTTGTCTGTCGCGCTGCATTTCACACTCCAGAAGCAAATCTTTCTTTGCACGTTTCCCATCCACGCAGGGGTCGCTTTCTCCTTGTCCAAACCTTGGTGAGGCCACGCTCAACTAAGCGGTGCCAGATGGAGGCACTAGTTGGTTTGTGTCAGCTCAGAGAATGGCAGGCCGTCTGCGCCCAAGACTGGCATTGGTAACAACCTATACGCCCACCTCTGGGGAGAAGACTTCCTCTACCTTTTAAGCAGTGATGTTGGAGACCAGATGTTGTCTCTGTCAGAGGCACATTCTCAATAAGCAGCCCCTCTTCCTCACATTGGAACATATGCATATACACAAAGACCCTGCTACAGAAATTTTAAAAGAAAGGTAGAAAACTATGGTGACCTACTGGATCCTTTTCTCCCTCTCACTGATCAACTTAACTGATATCCTCAACTTGAAAAGGAGGGAACAAACTTTTCTCACCATCTTCCCACTACAAATTATCTTCCTCTCCAGAAGGTCTGACCCTCATCTTGATAGGTCTCTAGGACAAAGACAAGGTCATGTGCTCAAGTGTGGGACTAGAGCAGCCAGGCTGCCTCTAATCTTTCCATCCTTCACAGGCAAAGACTGAAAATGGCAGATCCATTAGTAGTTAAGTTGACTGCTTAAGACTTGTTGGGCCTTGGCAAGTGTGGTGCAGTTAGTGGGAGCACTGTCCTATGCTCCAAGGGTTGCAGGTTCGATCCCTGGTTAGGACGCATGTGGGAGGCAACCAATTGATGTTTCCCTCTCTCTCTCTCTCCCTCCCTCTCTCCTTCCCCCCCTCCTCTCTCTGGAATCAATTAAAAAAAAAAAAAAGACTTATTGGGATTGAAGGATGTCAGCTTATTGGTTCATCCACTTATTGGTTCAGCTCCTCCCTGAATTCACAGCCTTGGTGGCAGGTGGCGGGCAGGGCAAAGGATGACCCAGACTCTCTGCATTCTGATTCCAGTGCCTTGATGTCTTTGGTGGCATTTTCTTCCTGGAAAAACTGCCTTCCTCGTTGGTGGTCTTTCCTTTTTTTTTCCCCCTGTTGGGGTCTCTTTCTTTTTCTGCCCAAGAAATGAGTCCAGAGGTAGAATCCTGTTCCTTCTCTTCTCATAAAGTGAAATTCTCTTCTCTTCCTTCTGAGTACCCAGGGTAGGCTGAACTAGAGCCCTCTTTTATCTTCTTAGAAGAATGGGACTTCCTGCTCCGACTGACCCAAAGCTGTTTAGCTTATGATCCAGATGTAGTCTTGTCTTCTCTGAGATAAGGTGGCCTCTGCTTTTACTCTTCCGTTGTCTCCATCCCAGTCACGGAGCCCGCGGGCTGCTGCCCAAGGCCTTTCCCAGCCCCAGGAAAAACAATTCCCCACGGACAATAGTTGTTGGCTTTGCCACATCAGCTGTCTTGTAACTGGGCCAACCTGCCCTGCTGTTCCCTGCTGCTCTCAGCTCTTCTTTCCTGGGGAGCTGAGCCCCCACGGGCTGTGGCCCTGGATCTCCCACCAGTGCTCACCCCACTCTGCAATCCGGGCGAGGCTTTCTGGGTTTCCTCATTAGCATCTTTCTCCACTCCCGTTGGTTCCTGCTTCTGGGCTCTGACCGCAGTTCTGAGGCTGAGAACTGCAACCTTGAAAACTTGACAAAAGGCCAGAGGATGGCATGTGGTGGCAGGTTTAGCGTTATTTGGGGGTGCTGTTAGGAAGCCAGATTAGGATGAAACAAGACAGAAAACTTTCTAGAGCTGGGGCAGCCATGGTCAAGATGGTCAGCTACACCCCGATAATTCCCTGTATGCACAACCCCACCGCCTGCTACCCGGGGGAAATTCCTGCCAGAAGGGCTCTGTTGACATGTCAGAAAATAGGACAGATGCTTAAGCAGCTTTTATTACCACCTCCTGCAGGTTTCTTGGTGATGCAGACAGTGACACCCAGTGGCCTTCAGGCGAACCCCAAGTGTGCAGTCTCAGGGAGGGGCAGCAGGAACACCCAGCTGCTCTGCAGTCTCCCCCACCAGCGACCTCGGGGCGCACGGAGACAGTACAGCACCCAGAGATTCCAGCCAAGGGCAGCAGGGATGTTTGTTTCGCTTTGTCCAAGCCAGGGTGTCCGCGCGTCTTTCCTAACAGTTACGAAGTGTAAGAATGGGGCCTCCCACATGTGCAGCACCTTGTGGGGTTCAGTTAACTTCCATCTACTTCGTGTGCCGGGATCCTCAAAACATCCCTGTGAGGTGGACAAGGGCGGGGGGTGTCCTTACCCCTTTAAGGGATGAAGAAACTGATGTTTAGAGGGAAGAGGGGTGAGGTGGAAGTGGCTGGGATTTAAACCCTAAACCCCCCTGATTCCTGGTTTAGGACTCAATCCACTAAGCCACACCCAACACTTTCAGAAGCATCGAGACAAGGGTGTCCCAGGATACAGGACCTCCCAGCAGAGTCCACACCCGGCCAGAGCCAGCACACCGTGCAGAAGCATCCTCACACCCACTACCGGCAGCTGCCCAACCTCCTCCAGCAGAGACGTGGCGCCAGCCTCCTCCACTGACACTGCGCGTGCAAAACCAAACCTCAGCCCTTCCAACCGCTGACAGACAAGCCCTGGCAGAAGCTCAGACCCAGGACAGGCCTGACTTCACCAACACAACACCCGGGCCAGAGCCTGAACCACCTCGGCCCACCTCAGCAGCAAGCGCGCTCCCCTGCTCAGAACACCTTCCACGCTCCTTTCTGGTCAAGGCCACAATCTACCTGGGTTTGGGCTTTCTTCTGATCATTTGTGCTACATACAGAGTTTCTTTTCTGATCCTTATCCATCGCTAGACTCAACCTCCTCCTTCCCTGGCTGCTGAATTCCACATGCCAGGGAATCAGCCAGCCAAGCTCTCAAGCAGGAACCCTTTTTCTCCCCCCTGTGGGGTCTAGTGACTCTCTCACCAACATCAACACTTCCGTGGTCTCTCCAACTGCATCCATCCTGCCACCTGAGCAGCAGATGTTCTGGTCAAAGCTTGGGAACAATACCCGTCCTGTTCCCACTTGCTGAGCTCTTGGGAACTCCCATTCCAAACATCCTAAGTCTCTTGGGACGGAAGGGGTGGCAAGCAGCTAGCTGGGCGAGGACCGTTTTATCACTCAGTGGGAAGGGAAGGCCGGCCGTGCGCAGGATGGAGTCTGAGGCGGGGTGGTCCAGAGCCCCCAGCCGCCCACACGAGCTCAGGCCCCGCCTCTGGAAGTGAGGGGACCGCAGGGAGATTACCTCGGTTACAGATGCTGCAGAAGTTGCTGGGCCCCTCGCTGTGCTTCTTCAGGTGGTCCGCCATGTACGCCGCCCGCAGGTACTTCCCGCACACCTGGCAGGGCACTTTGTCCTCATGACAGGCCAGGTGGGAGCGCAGACGGTCTCGGGTGGCAAAGGAAGCGTTGCAGGTCTGCGGGCAGAAAGGAAAACGGGATGAGGGGAAAGCTGGCATGCCGCGCCTGACTCCTCACCGAGCGCGCCGCGAAACAAAACCACTTCTGGCCGACACATTCGACTCCTTGTTCAGAGAGCTCTAGAACACGGCCTAGGCTTTCTCCCCCACAGGCCAGCCCGCTGCTCTCATAGATTTGCCCAAAGCACATTCGGCTACTAGAGAAAGCAGTGGTCTGAACACCCTGCCACACTCTGGCATTGGAATTCCTGGTTCCCATGACTACCACAGCACAGCACACGATGCTCCCCTGCAAAACGAAGATGATGCATTTGTTCATTCGTAAACATTCACAATTGACATCAGTTGCCTTGACTGTAAGGGAATTTACACAAGAGTTACTGGCATATAAACAGACCAGTCTTCCTGTTCTCCATCCTGGGTTTCCCTAGTTGCTTTATACAAAGAATTCCATTTATTCCCTTTATTCAAAAGTGACTGTTCGTCTTGGCCACAGGGAAAGGAAAAGGAAAGGCAGGACAAAGCCCATAGATTACTCCCATATTCTCGTGAGTCTGTATTGAAAAAGCAGCCCCTAACATGATAGCGTCCATGCTGCTAACAGGAGGAAGAGCAGAGAGAAGGCGGGCCAGAGGCTTTGGGAGCATTTGTGAAATGTTAAGTTGGGGAAGTGCTGGTAAGAACAAGGAAGGTGATGCTACCCTACATTGATCGGGCACTCACTCCGTGCCAGGCGGGCACCACGCTTAGTCTTTTAGAGGCACTTATCTCACCCGGTCCATCCTTACAGCAGCCTTCCGGGGGAGGCTGTGTTATCACCTCCCAAGAGTGCGGTCACAGAAAGTTGTGCCGTGACCACCAACTCATGGCCAGGTCCCAGGGGCAGATGACTCAGGTGATAAGGGTCAGCACCCTCACCAGGGAGGGCAGGCCCAGGCCCCGGGCATTTCCTGTGTCTGGAACCTGACTCCGTCTCAGTCTCTGATCTCCCCCCAGTACTCCCCCAGCACCCTTTCCTCAGCTGGGGCTTGCACGGGCCTTGGGGGCCACGGAATGTCAGGGAAGTCCTCAGGAGAGTTCAGTCCAGTGACTCTCCGGCTATTTTGATTCTATGGAAGTGTTCCCGGGGTCCTAGTCGAGTCTCTCATTTCTCTGCGTATGTTTACTGTTGTAGAACTTCAAGAGAAAGCAGCCTGCCCCTTTAAGTGCATTACAGATCGAACGTTAACCCACTGAAGACCTGCTACCCTGTTAACTTGCTCCTACTGTGTCTGTTCAACAGAAGCATATCCTGAGATCCTTAAGGTAAGTGAGCAGTGCAGTCATCACACACACTCACCTATTTCCTTACTGCACAAGTACAGTAATCTATCTCCTTACTGTCCAACCAAAAGCAAGAAACAAACCCACGTGATACTGCGCAGGCCCAATGCCACGGCTGCTACCCTAATCCCCAGTGTCTGTGTATATCAGGACAGGCCTTGCTGTTCTCATTATCTTTTAAGTAAACGTTACAAATCTGAACAGAACAATTTATACTAACAAAAGACCGCTTTTGTTTTATATATTGAGTTTATTCATTTGACAAATGAGGAAGCTGAGTTTAGAAAGTGATTTGCCCAAAGCACATTCGGCTACTAGAGAAAGCAGTGGTCTGAACACCCTGCCACACCAGACCAGTACCCTACCGATCCCACCAGCTACCCTGGGGTCCCTGTCTTCCCTGATGTCCTGCGGGGCAGACGGAGGCCCTGAGAGGACACGGGACAGTTGGCCTGTGAGCCACCCGAGCCTGTGCTCTCACCATCTCTAGGCTCAGTAGAGGTCGCTTCTGGTCAGGGAAAAGTGCCGAGACTTTTTAACACCGTGTATTTGGTGCCCAGGGCTCCCCTGACAGGAAGAGGTGACAGAACTGTGCAGGGGAACTCGAACACTTAGGTGCCTCAGAAAGCATCATGGGTGCTTGGTCTCATGGCCACAGGTCGGCCCCGCCTCATTCCGGGACCGCTAGACCCAATTATAGGCCAGAGTGAGGGGGGAGAGAGACTGAATCTCCACCTGGCCCCCCGGCCTGTGAACCAGAGCAAGGGCTGCTGTCAACACCCTCCGGAGGGTGCACCTGTCGATTTATCCACAGTCACCTACCCACCACCCCTGCAATGATGAGAGGCCGTGTGGCCTGTGCCTCAGAACTCAAAGGAACCACACATGGCCCAGGTGTGAGAACGTGCAGCTGAAAGCGCGCATTCAGGACTGTCTCCCGCGTTCCCCGGGAGAGGGTGCCACTAGACTAGACGGATATGAAAGAGATGCCTTGTTTCTCTCGCCAGCCTTCTTTTGGGACCTGTCCCTTAAAGCACTGCTTGTCATACTTTGCTGGCTAGAGATAATGGACCGCCAAACCTCAATTATCCACAAGTGGATTATCCATCTGGAGGATTAGCTGAGCAAAATTAAAATCTCAGGCCAGGCCGGCTCCCCCACCCATCCTCCATTGATGATCTCTCCAGGAATGAAGGCTAACTTCAGCCTGGGCAAACATCATTAGGAATGTAAATCTGCTGCTGGGAAAAAGACACACAAGCACAACAAAAACTTTCACCGTGTGACAAAGCCAAACTGGAGCGATTGTTGGCTTTTCTGCGCCAGAGTTGACCCTTCTTGGCCGAGTCCCCAAAGTTTTCTGGGGGAATCTTGAAAGTGTGTGAGTCTGAGTCTACATCTGCCAGAAGTTCAGAGAACACAGGACATAAAGAGGCTGGTCACATGACCCAGGAGAGGAGGGACAGATGCCAGTGGCTGAGGGGAGACATATCAAAGAGGGGGTCACGCAGAACCTCCATGCGGGGGCAACTGCAGAGAAAGGCATTTCCCTTCCAGGAGACAGGGAGGAGAGGGACCCTGATGGGACAAGAGTGAGCCTGCAGTGAGCCATTGATTGCCGGTGGCGCTTGGAACGGCTGCCCTGTACTTAGGCAGCCTGCTATTGCTAAGCACAAATGCCAGCTCCCAGCCCAGCCAACCTGAGCTTGGGTTACGTCTGCTCATCACCACTCCACACTGAGCCCGACATGCTCACTTCCCCACCCACCCCCAGGCTCTCCCTATCCCAGACTTCCCAATACTGTTCTTCCCAAGGGTGGAGCAGCTCAGAAAGAGAGCCCAATGGTACCAGGAACTAATCACACCTGACCTCGGGTGGCTTTGAAGTTGGCCAGCCTCAGGGGATGTCCCAGGCAACCTCTCCACAGCCCTGGGGAAGGCTATGGGCAATGCATGGAGGCCCGGCACCAGAGGCCTTGCTGACCCCCTTCTTCTGGGCTCAGCTCCCTTATTCCCACCTCTAGCATTCCTTCTCTAACAAGCTACCCCTCCAGCCCACGCCCCCCCCCACTAGCCCCTGAGAAGTGGGGCCACTGGAAGCAATGGGAGATTTCTCAGCTGCTCCAGCCTCTCCACTTAGGCTGAGCTCCAAGGGAGAAATGTCCTAGCCCACGGCACTGAGAGATGCCGCCAGTTAAGGACTCTCACGGCCAGCCCTGAGGCGACCTGTGTGTCACTGCCAACCTGAGGGTTCATGCCCTGACATTTGGCTAGCCCTTTCACTCAAGCTGTGGCCCAGCCTTGGTAACTGGCTCTCCGTCCTCTGTGGCATCAGGAGGGGCTGCGAGGTACATGCCCAGCTTTGCCAGGGGCCCAAGGAACCAACTCCCAGAGAGCGATAGTCACCTCTGAGGCTTTTAGAATACACTCCATGCAAAACAGATGCCCCTGCTGGTTAACCAAGCCCAGGCACACCTGATGGGCCAGCCCCGCACATGAGAGCCAGCATGCCTTTACCTGTTGGGTCACCGGTAGAGGAGTTCTGGCTATGGACTGGAGGCAGGGCCAGCAGGTCTGGCCGAGGGCTGGTTGAGAGGGCGTGGACACCCAGGGACAATGATGTCAGTGTTATGACACAAACCAAGGACAAAACACACAAAGCCTCAAATGTTAGAATTAAAACTTTTATCATCACTCCTGTTACCCCACGGAGCCCGCGGGGGCTAAAGGGCACACCAACAGGACCCGAGGGGGGCGTCTACATACATCTGCTTTATCATCCCCAAAGCCGTATGCTGGGGTGACCCAATACAAAGCTACTGGTTAGTCTAGTTCCTGAGCAGACCTGCTAATAAACCTCGAAAACACAAAAGTCTAATTCACTAGCCAGAAATGAAAGCAGGACCTGTCTGGGGGGAAGGGAAGCGCAGGGCAGCAGGGGATGACCCAGCTGGAGTGGCACCAGCGTCTCCTCTGGAGGGGCATTCACTCCCAGGGTGGGGGGAGGGGTGCCAGGCCCCATTCTAGAAAACCCCTGCCTTAGGGGAGGTGATGCCAGGCGGAGGGGAAGCACAGAAGCCAGTGGCTTAGTTCCCAGGAATCACCCAGGCAAGGAGGGACCCCCTGGGGGACCTGAGCCTGAGTGGGTGGGGACCAAGGAGCCTCTTGCTATCCCATCTGGGGTCCCTGAGCTGGGAAAGATTCCAGGTCACCCTGGGAGGAGCCAGGCGTGGTGGGTGGGAACCACTCTGCTGGCCTCTCCCAAAAGCAAGGGTCTCAGAGCAACCACTGCTCCCGGTCCCTCCACCGAAAACCCTCTCCGGGAGGCCAGGCTAACCCACAGGCCACTGGGGAAAGGCCCGGCTGCCCTCTGGGGCGGCCCAGCCCTGCCGCAGATATCCCGGAGGGGCTGGGCAGAAGAGAGCGTTGCTGGAGTGTGCTGGGCCCAGGTTTTCGAGGGCTGGGAAGGATTTTTTTAGAGAAAGGGAAAAGGCGGTGTCAGGAACCGAATGGGACGACCTCCACAAAGCAGGCTGGGCAAAGTCCCATGATGGCAGGTCGCTAGGAAGAGATTCCAGGGGCGGCAGGCCGCTGCTGCTCCCAACCCACACCTGGAAAAAGGGCAGAGAGTGCAGGTTACCCCCCCAGGCCACCGGGCTCGGCCCCACTGCCCGCTGGGCTCCTCCTACTCTGCCAGGCTCTCAGCACACTACCTGGGAGAGTCCGAATGTGCTCTGTGATGAGAAGATCAGAGACAGAGAGAAGGCAACCAGGACAGATGGACCCCAGCAGCCCCACCCGGGTTAGCGTCCTCCGGGGAGGCCACCTCGCCTCACTATGTGAACACCATCCGCGCTGTCCCGGGGGCCCTTTGGCCTGCCTGCCACACGTCCACCCCTCACTGCAGGTCTCCCTGAGCCCTCCCTCCTTGCCACCAACAGGATGAAGAGAAGCGGGCTACCCCCCAGAGGTTGCAGTAAGCACCCCACAACTTGGAGCCCCCTCAGATGGCGGGGACTTGGCACCGGAGAAGGGAGGTAACCAAGAAGAGAGAGGCGTGTTTTCCATCTACACAGGAATGCTCAGTGGCCAAGAGAGGACACTCAAGTTTCTGGGTGCCACAGGGCCCCTAGGTATTACTCAAGCAGACAAACGAGGTTGAGAACCTCACCCAGCCTTCCCTACCGACTGCTGCGCAAAGAGCTCACTCACAGGAGAGGAAACCACCGTGCTCTCCAGTCCTCAGGAGGCTGAAACGGGTGCCAGTGCTTGGAGATCAGACCGCCCACCCTCTCCCCCCCTTGCCGACCTCTGGGGACTCCAACTTGGGTCGGGCTGCCTGACAGACAAGGGGAAGTGTTGCTGGCTGGACCGCCAGGAGCCCTTTCCAACCCCCCTCCCCATGTGGCCTCTGTACACTGCTGAGAACCAGAAGCCAGGCCCAGTGGGGTGCCAGTGCCCCCAGGGCAACACGTGTGCCATGTGGCCCACCATCCACAGAGCTGGCCAACACCAGGAAAGGAAAGCTAAGCAACACAGGAGACAGGGTGGGAACCAGGACCCAACAACCAGGAAGGAGGGGCCGTCAGCAGTGGCGGGAGGGGGCCAAGGGGAAGAACAAAGAAGAGCAGACGGAGGGTGGAGGGACAGAGGAGGAGGTGTGCCAAGCGGTGGTCAGTCAGCGGCCCAGCACGCGCGTCAGCTGGCTCGTGGCCGGCCTGTGGGAACAGCAGCATTCTCTCGCAGCCCAGCGCTGCCCTGGCCCGACCCCTACCTGACACTTGTGAGGCCGCTCAGAAGTGTGCACCTGCTTGATATGTCCATTCAAGTGATCAGGCCTGGAAGAGAGAGAACCAAGACAGACTTTAAAATCAGACCTCAGAAAAGGGGGCTGCACTCTTGGCCAGACCGGCCAGACCCCCCCAACCCTGCCCGAACCCTGATGGAGAGCAGGCCCTTCCCCCCTTCCCCCCTACCCCCGCCCCCCAGCATGACAAAGACAGCCTCACTACCCTGCTCAGGCTCCACAGGCCCAGGCCTCTCTGGAGGGAAGGGAAGTGAGTGTTTGTCTCTGACCTTGCCTACCCACCTCCCTCCCCCACAGAAGCTCAATGATTTCCAGGACCCTGAGGAGGTGGCTTTAGAATGAGAGAAGCTGCCTTGCTGCAGCCTTTCCGGGAGGGGGTGTGTGTGATTCATTGTCCAGACTAAAGCCCCTTAGAAACTCAGTATTCCCCTCCCCCAGCCTCTCCCGCCGTGGCAGCCAATGAATGCCACCCAGATGGAATTCAGTCCCCAGAGGCCAAGGGATGGAGCCTTAAGTCCCCAGCTGGGCTGGTAAGCCAGATGCCCGCCAGAGCAGGTGGGCAGGGGTTGCCTGACCGGTAAGACTGGTTCCTGATTGGGGCCCCTTTGAGGGAGTTCCATCCCTGGGTTCCACACACAAGGTCCTTAGTATCCAGGCAAGTTAAAACCAGCCTTTTATTCTGGATATTCTCTTCAGAGGAGGAACAAAACAACCCCCCGCTCCCAGACAAGTCCTCAGTTCCCTCTCAGGACCACTAAAAGTGCATCTAAGAGCCATCCTGCCCCTTCCTCTATGTCCTGAGATCATAAAGGGGACCTGTGGGGTCAGCGAGGATTGGGAGCCACCAGATCAGAGCTGATCAAAGATTTCGGTGTTAGGAAGAGACTCTGGGTGCCAAGCTGTGTGCCCAGGGGGCTGTGAGGGGCAAAGCTGGAGTTCACTGATCTATGATCGCCAGCGCTGTGCTGTGCGCTGGGGGAGGTGGTGGCACAGCAGCGTCAGGAGTCTGACATACACTTGTTTCTGTTTCAGCGTCTCCCCCGGCAGCCATTCAAGCGGGGAAAGTCGCTGGAGGAGCCCAGCCTCCCGCCCCCAGAGGGGGCCCCACGCCTGGTGCCGGAAACACAAAGGGAGCCCAGGGAGAAGAATGGTGAGGCCCAGTGGCTGTGGCCTGAGGAATCCAGGCCCCTTCCCACCAGACCCCAAGGAAGAGAGACAGTAGGGCATGCCTAGTGCCAGAGAACTTCCCTGGGGAAGAGAAAGCAGCTCCTTGGCTGCAACATCTCAAAAGCAGGGCCGTTAAAACACTCCCCAAACCAGGCAGGCCTCTGTAAGGTCAAGTGACCCCCACCCTCCCAGATCTTGGCAAGGAGCTACCCCATGGGTCAGAAATAGACAGGTCATGGGGGGAGGGTGCCATTTCTCACCTGGAGAAGCCTTTCCCACAGCTCTGGCAGATGTAGGGCTTGCCCACAGACCCGTCGTGGGACCGCACATGGTAGGACATGCGATCTTTTCTCTTGAACCTCAGCCCACACACAGGGCAGGAATAGGGCTTCTCCCCCGAGTGGGAAAGCTTGTGCCGATTGAGATGGTACACATCACGGAAGATCTTGCCGCAGATTTCACAGGCCACCTGCTTCCTGGTCCGGCTCCTCTTTCTGGGTCCATCCGGGTCCTCCGAGATGGGTAGCCCATTCTCACCCAGCCTGGGAGGAGGAAGGTCGATGTAGCCCAGCTGGAGGCTGGTGACACCGTGCTGGGCCTCGTGCTGCCGGAGCCGGTTGGCATCAGTGAACACCTTCCCGCACAGGCCACATGGAAGGATGCCTGCCTCCCTCAGGCCCCCTGGAGACCCGAACATTGAGTCCAGCAGGTTGGCCTTCCTTGGGCGGCCCCGGCCTCGTTTGCCAGTCAGGGGAGGGGCACTGGATGCCACATTGGGGAATGGGGAAGTCAGCAGTTGGGGGGACAGGGGTCCAGCCACCATGGGCAAGCGGTCCACCCCAGGTAACACAGGCAAGGAGGCTTGGCTGGCAATGGCTGCCCCAGCTGCCCGAGCTGCCTCCTCCTCGGGCTGCATGCTGCCTGCAATGCCATTGCTGTTGGCTGCCAAGGCTGCCCCGTTGGTCATGTCCAAAGGGAAGCCCAAGTCTGAGGTCCCAGGGGGACGAAAGAGCATGATGTCAGCCCGGGCAGGGGGCACCAGGATCTGCACATTGGACTGTTTGATGACTTCCTGGCAGATCTCAATGACCGACCTCATCAGCAGGAACTTGGCAGCCGTCATGAGCTCGGGGAAGCTCTCCAGGCGAACCACGATGCGAGAAGTGTAGGCGAAGTCCAGGATGTCCCCGAACACCTTGGAGCTGATGGTGTGCATCTCCAGCTCCCGGCTGCCCCCAGCCCCGCCGCCCGGGGCCGCCGCTGCGCCCCCCACGTCAGCGGGACCCCCGTCCGCAGTTCCGCCATCGCCCAACTGGGCGCTGAACACCGACTCAAAGTACTCGCTGCAGGCGGCCAGCACGGCGCGGTGCGCAGGGAAGCTCTCGTCTCCCACCCGCAGGAGCACGTCGCAGAAGCGCCCGCCGTTTTTGCGCTGCTGGTTCAGGTTGTGCAACATCTCGGTGCTGTGCCTGCTCACCTGGTAGGTGTAGCAGCCCGACGGGCCGCAGGAAGCGTCGTTCACCCGCTCCATGTCCGCCGCCGCCCCCTCCCCACACACCCGGCCGCGGCGCTTGCCCGCCCCTTTCCCTTCCCCTAGGCAGGAACAAGAGGGGCGCAGCGGACGTGTCTACACTCCCCACACGTGCCGGCCCCGGGCTCTGTAGTCTCGCAGGTGCGCCGAGCGCACACGCCCCCTGCCCGGATCGTACTGTCTAGACCGCAGGGCGCACCACCCCCCACATAGCGGCCCCTACCCCTGCTGGATCGCGCGCTCCTCTCTCCTCTCCGCCCGCCCGCCTCCCCTTCTTGGTCTACCTCCGGGGGTAACAGAGCAAAGAGGTGCGCCCCTCCTGCAAACTCGCCTGCCACCTCCCCTCCCGCCCGCCAGGCGGCGCCGGCGCGCAGCCAACAGGGGCGCGCGCGTGGGGAGGAGGAGGGGTCTGCCGCGCAGGCGCGCGCGCGCGCCGCGGCTTTTCCCGGGCCCGCTGGGGGCGCGCGCTGCGTCCCCTGCAAAGCGCGAGCCGGGGCGGGGGCGCCGGAGCAGAGGAAACAAAAGGCGAAGGCGGCGGCGGCGGCGGTGGCAGGGCGCGCACTCGGGCGGCAGCACGGGCTGGGTTCCGAAGCCTGGCGGGCGGAGGCGGCGGCGAAGGCTGGAGCGGGCGGGCGGCGGCGGCGGCAGGGTGGGCCCTTCCCCGGGCCCGGCGAAGGCGGCGGCGAGCTGCGGCCCCGGGCTCCGTGTGTTCGGAGCGGAGGAAAGATGGCAGCGGCTGCACTTCCTCTTGCACTTTCACCCCTGGGGGGAGGAGAAGGAGGGGGCGATACCAACAACACCCCCCCTTCTCGCTTGCAGGAAAAAAAGAAAAGGCGAGCTTGGTGTGGGGGGTCCCCGGCGCCCCCGGCCCTGCACGTGCGCACCCGGATTCCTGGCACCGGCCGCCCCGCGCTGCAAACTTTCCACTTTCTTTGTGCCGAGCGCCCCCCCCTCACCCAGCGAGGATGCACGTCCCCCTTCCCTATTTATACAACCCCCCCCGCGGCTCCGCTCCCCCGCTTCCTGCCCCCCCCCTCCATTCTCCAGCTCCGCCAATGCTAGCGCAGCTGAGCCCCCGTCCGGCCCCCGCCTCTCCACCCCACCCGCGGGGCTAGGGGCTGCAGTCTCAGCCCCCCCGGACCAATGCAAACGAAGCGCCGAGCCAGCAAACCAGGTCCCACTGCCCCTCCCTCCCCGCCGAAAGTGGCTGCGTGCGGACCGTTGGGGGAAGGGGGACTGAGGGGTGCAGATCTGGGCCCCCAGCCCTAGCTTTCGATGTGCACCAGTAAGGGAAACGGGCTTCGGCTACCCTTCAGAGCCCACCTTTGATCCGCGAAATGCCCAGAAGTCGCCTTTCCTCTCCCAACCCTAAAGAGAGCCCGGGGTCCTGGCTGGGGGCAGGCCGAACCTCCCGAGCCGCTTCTGCACCCCGCGCACCGATCGACCCGAAGGGGCTGAGCGTCCGGGAGCTGGGAGAAGAGGCCATCGTCCAGCCTCTCCCCCAAACCCCACGCCGAGCCTTGTGCCCGGGGAGCGGAGAGTCAACAGCTCAGGGAGGCAACAACATAGACGCCAGGGCGATGGACAGGAGCAGGGATCCGCGCGCCCCAGCACTGTCCCCTGGAAAGTGAGGGTACTGGAGGGTCTGGGGCGCTCCCTTCGGCCTATTGAGGCCGGAGCATCCCCAGCGCCCCCGGTGCGCTCGGGCCATAGGCCCCGCGGGCAGGCCTGGGCGCTTTGTCCCTGGTTGGCCCGAGGAGGATGCCGCACGCGGGTTGGACACCGAGGTTTGCTGCCGGAGAAACGCGACCGCCGTGGGGCCGCCCGGCTTGGAGCTCTGAGTTGCAGGCACCGCGTGTGCGGGCGGGAAGTTCCCACAGTTGCAAAGAAGGAGCGAAGTGTGTGTTCCAAACTTTCCACGGTTCCAAACTCCAAACTGAGCGCTTCCATTAAGAGAAGCGGAGGGGGGGGGGGCGGGGGAGGAGGAGGGGAGGGGAAGCATTCTGGGGATTAGCATGCAAATGAGCGGGCCCGGCTTCCAACTCCACTCGGGATTCCAACCGCCGCCAGCCTGCCCTGCGCCAAGCCACGCGCGCTTTGGGGGCTGCCGCGAGTGGCGCCGCGGGAGGACCCGAGTTCGAATTCGAGACTCGGCTCTCCGGTTAGGTGGTCTGGCGCCGGTCAGATGGCCTCTCTGAGCCCCTCGGTTAAACAGTTTTCCTAATGTGTACACCGGCTATGGCAGCACCTGTCTCAGGAAGTGAGGATTCGAGGGTCTTTGCACTGCACCTAATTCTGGGCTGGATGAATTAGGACCTTCCTAGGGCGTAGTTGGTGCTAAAAGACTGTTGGAGAGAAAAAAAAATGAAACTTAGAAACTTGAGGAAAATTCCAGCCAGAGACAAATCCACACTCCAGTTCTGCAAATTCATATTCCCGCTGCATGTCACCTTGGCAGCATAATTGTACAGGAGGACTGTAATGATCTTTCAGCTTCATCCATGAGTTGACCTTCAGTCTTGCCCATCTCTTAGGCTCCCAGAATTCCATTCTGGACCCGGAGCCAGACTATTTGTGTTTGTTCTAAGCCAAAACGTGCTGTGTCACCTCAGGCTAGCCTTAACTTCCCTGAGCCAGAGCTCGGAGATTCTTGGGTGGGTTCTGGAACCGGCAGTTTTTTTGTGTTCCAGAGTGCTGCTGGGAGCAGCCACAGAAAAAGATGAAAGGGATTTCATTATTGGGTGCCTATTGCTCTGCGCACATCCTCTCTCTAAGCTGGACATAGCTCTTTCCATTCTACCGCTAAAGAAACGGAAATGAGTGACTTGCCCAAGGCCAGACAGTAATCCAACCGGTTAACCTGAGCATGCCCCTGCCTTACCAGTGGCTTCTGAGCCTACTTACTGGCTCCTCCTGGAAGGAAGAATAGCTCTCAACCTGCTGTGCTTAGAAAAGGGTGCCAGCCCTGGCCCAGTTGGTTAGGCGTCCCTCCTGTGCACCAGAAGGTTGGTTCATTCCTGGTCAGGGCACATGGCCAGTTGCAGGCTCCATCCCTGGTAGAAAAAGGTGCTGTGACTGGCTTCACCCCACAGGGTTCATTCACCCTATGAAGATAGGTGCACAGTGCTCTGAGGAAAAGGGGAGAGGCATCAGCCCCATTTTGCAGATAGGAGGCCTGAGGCTGAGGGAATTTGAACGGCCTAGGATGCCACCATGGCGATGCAGCCAGAGACAAATCCACACTCCAGTTCTGCAAATTCATATTCCCGCTGCATGTCACCTTGGCAGCATAATTGTACAGGAGGACTGTAATGATCTCTCAGCTTCATCCATGAGTTGACCTTCAGTCTTGCCCATCTCTTAGGCTCCCAGAATTCCATTCTATAACTTCAGGCTTCAGGGCATTCTTAAAGGACTTTTTTTTTTTTTTTGTAATTGAAGTGAAATTTACATAAAATGTAACCATTTTAGGGTGTAATTCAGTAGCACATATTACATTCACAATATGGTGCAAGCAATACCTCTATCAAGTTCCACAACATTTTTGTTAACCCAAACGAAAAGAAAAAATTGCGTACTCATTTGGCAGTCACTCCCCAATCCTCCCTCCAGCCCCTGCAACCACCAGTCTGCATTCTGTCTCTAAGGGTTTATCTGCTCTAGATATTTAATATAAATGGAATCATGCAATATTTGAGCTTTTGAGTCTGGCTTCTTTTACTTTGTATAACTTTTTTGAGGTATCAGTACTTCATTTCTTTATAAGGCTGAATTCTATTGTATGGGTACCACCTTTTCTTTATTCATCCATTCATGGCCTTTTGGCTATTGTGAATAGTGCTGCTATGAATATTCGAGTACAAGTATTGGTTTACCTGTTTTCAATTCTCTTGGGTATATACCTACAAGTGGAATTGCTGGGTTGTATGATAATGCTAGGTTTAACTTTTTGAGAAGTCATCAAACTGTTGAAAACAGCAGCTGTAACCATTTTACATTCCTACCACACAGGCCTTTGTATAAGTAATTTTAGAGCTTGTTAAACCTCCCATTTTATGAATGAACATGCTGAGGCCCAGAGAGATTAAGTAACTTGTCTAAGGTCACACAGCAGGGTCCAGACTAGAACCAAACTTTCCTGAGTTTCTGGCTTTCCATCTACTAAGAGCCTTTCACCCTCCATCAGAGATCCAACTACCTGCCTGAGTTGACACACCTGACCAGTGATCACCTGAGTTAACCATATTTATGAAGTTCCTTTTCCCCTCAACACCTGTTGAAAAAGCCCAATGTTCTCCATGTCCAGGCTGCACCTTGCAAAGAGGCAGAGCTCACAATTCCTGTGTCTGTCTCCTGCTGCTGGCCTGGCTGGCCCTCTTCTGTTGGCATGGAAACCAGGCACCTCGGTTTTGGCAGTGTACCAGCTGGACAACATCCTTGTCTCCCAGGCTAAGAGGAGCTGTCAAGGTTATTCAGTCGCTAGATCCATATTTATTGAGCACATACTAGGCAACAGGTTTTTTTTTGAGGTTTTTGTTAGGAATACAGCAGTGAACAAGCTAGGCCATGGACCATGCCCTCAAGGAGTCCACAGTCTAGGGGAGGAGCCAGACAAAAAACAAAACAAAACAGAGGCCTGGCTGGTGTGGCTCAGTGGTTGAGTGTCTCGGTTCGATTCCCAATCAGGCCATATGCCCAGGTTGCAGGCTTGATCCCCATTGTGGTGTGTGCAGGAGGCAGCCAATCAATGATTCTCTCTCATCATTGATGTTTCTATCTCTCTCCCGATCTCTTCCTCTCTGAAATCAAGAAAAATATTTTTAAAAATAGACATATATTTTAAAAATAAATAAAATTACAAAAAAAAAACAACCCCAAAGAAATAAAAAGGCTTCCCCTGGCTCCGCTCCCCAGTTCTTCAAAGTCTGCCATCACTGAAGGCCCCACTCACATCCCACTTCTGGGCCCTACCCCGCCCCCCCCCCCCCCCCAGCAGCCCAGATCCAAATGGTAGCTCCTCTCAGCTCTCAGAGCTTTTATTTGTTTGCTTTTTTCTCTCTCTCTTTTTTATTGAGGTATAATTGACATACAGCATTATTTTAGTTTCAGGTATGCAACATAATTCAATATTAATTTACTTTTCTTGATTGTACAAGTGCATTGCAGGAAATACATGAAAACACAAAGGAAAAGATTCCTCTGTGAGTTCACCACCGATAGCTAAGCACTGCCAACATGTCCTTCTGGTCCTTTCCCCTGTCTACATGCGTAGAATGGTTTTGTTTTTAACTGAATTGGGTCCTGTCTTCTATTCTGCTTCATAATCTTGTCTCGTAACAACGGATTGTCCTTCCAACACCACTCAAAGTTCCCCAAGAGCATTGACAAGAAGCGGACATTTTTTTGAACACCATGCCAGCCATGGTCCTAAGAGCGTCCTTGGTTTACCCGCTGCGATCCTAGAAACACCCGATTCGGGATCCTCATTTTATAGGCGAGGAAACTGAGGCATCGCCAGGTGAGGAAAGGAAAGGCATGGCCCAGAGCCTGTGAATGACAGACAGGGTGGCACCTGGATCTTGGCCTGCTCCTGGGGCCTCCCACCAGCCCAGGCTGCCCGGCTTTGTGGAGTGATTGGCCAGGAGCCAGGGACCCAGCTGGAGGTGGTTGGTGACAGAGGGAAGCACAAGAGAGGGGCACCCTCGTGTCTGCCACACAACAGCAAACACCCCACTGGCCTTTACCAGGCTTGCTTCTGACGCTCTTCAATGCTAGGCAGTATTCGGCTTCCTAACAGGAGTGACAAGCTCATTGGTTGAGCAGCACTGGCTCCTCGTGCAGAGGCAGAGCTGAGTCTTTGGAGCCAGATAGACATGAGTTCAGGGCCCAGCTCTGCCCCTTGCTGACAGTGGAGCTCTGGGTGAGCTGTGCCAGAGGTTTTCTTAGTGCCCCCAACCTTCCTCGGGGGGTAGGATCATTGCCCCATTTCTAGAGGTCGGGGAACTGGGACGGTAGGGGGTCATCACGCCTGCACAGTGGAGGGTGGAGGCACAGTCCTCCCCGACTCCCACCGCCAGGCCCTTCCCACCCACCCCTGAGCCTCCTTTGTTTCTTGAAATTACGTTTCCTTTGTGACAGGGGAGACTGTGCCAGTCCTCCGCCTGTTCTGCAGGCCCAGCTCTTGGAGTGTCATCAAGGCTCCGGCAAGAGCAGAGGCTCAGGGTTACCCTGCCAACCCCAACCCGGTTATCGCCGCCGGTGCGGGCTGCGGTCTCAGGGCTGACAGGGACGCTGTGGCTCATGCTTTATCATGGGCCATGTTTCCTGCTTCTGTGTCGCCAGCAGGCCCTTCACTCGTTCAGTTAATCAGCAACAAAAAAAGAAAAAAATTTTCTCATATGCAGTTGTTTTATATTTTCTACATGCACATCGATGAGGGTTTTCTTTTTTGTTCCTGATTCACTGAAGGAGAGTTAAGGTGCCACTGGTGGCATGGGGGCAGGGAACATGGCAGATGATAAATCATACCTCTCTCTCTCTCTCTCTCTCTCTCTCTCTCTCTCTCTCTCCCCCCCCTCTCTCTCTCTCATACACACACACACACACACACACACACACACACTCGACAGGCAAATGGCCAACCGCAAAAAAAGTGGCCACATTTGACAGCGAACAAGTCAACATCCTTAACATAGAAAGAATTCTTAAAGATATTAAAAAATAAACACCCCAAAAAACAGGGTATTTGTTTTACTGCTTTTAAAACATTTTGTGAGGTCGAAATTGTTAGAATAAATTAATTTCTGAAAGAGAACTCCCTGCTGCACAATATTGTGAATGTACTACATGCCACTGAATTTTACACTTTAAAACGCTTACATTAACGAGGTGAATTTCAGGTTATGTGAATTTTACCTCCATTTAAAAAATATTTTTAAAGGGGAAAAGTGTGTAAAGGACATTAGCAAGCAACTCACAAGAGAGGATCTGTCAAGAGCTCAAGTCTATTTCCAAAGTACGGATTGGTCTCTGTTTAAACGCGGCTTCCTCAGCGAGGCTGCTGGACACCCGGAGTCCTTGGGTCCTTCTGCTGTTTCCAGGAGTGCCCTAAGCTCCCCCTTCCTCCTCGCAGCGGCTCCGGCTCTGGCACCACTGCTCCTGCTCCTCGAGGCAATAATTTCCTCTTATTGTCCTTTCTCCCTTGACAGTGGGGACGACTCTCTGGTCCCCACAGTGTCTCCATTGCCCAGCATGGCACTCATAAATATTTGTTGAACGGATACATTTAAAAAAATCATTTTCGCCCTGGCCGGTGTGGCTCCGTGGCTGAGCGTCGACCTATGAACCAGGAGGTCACGGTTCGATTCCCGGTCAGGGCACAGGCCCGGGTTGTGGCTTGTTACCCAGTGTGGGGCGTGCGGGAGGCAGCCGATCCATGATTCTTTCTCATCATTGATGTTTCTATTTCTCTCTCCCTCTCCCTTCCTCTCTGAAATCAATACAAAAACATTTAAAAAGAAGAAGAAGAAGGAGAAGGCCCAGGGTATTTTTTTTCTGGCAGCTGGGCCTTTCTGAGTAAGCAAGTAGCATACTGTAGTGCCAGGTGATCCCCAAGCCCTTGGGGGTGGGGGTGGGGCTGGGATGGAGAAGGGGAGGGTGGGGGAAGGGAGAGAAGCAGTGGGTGAGGAGGGGGAGAGGAAAGGAAGGAGGAGGGAGGGAGTGGGTGGAGTGGCAGGTTACAGGGGATTCTGGAGGTACCAGCCCAGGGGGCACTCCTGGCACAGGGTGGCTCTCAGCCTTCACCACAGGCACAGGAACCCCTGTTTTCTGCCCAGGGCTGGTGCTCTGGAAGAAACACATGTTGGGCATTGCACCCTGGAAACTAGCTGGGATCTCCTGTCTGCACCTCTCTTCCTCTCTCTAGGATTCCGTTTCCTCACCCGTAAAATGACAGAGCCACCCTAGATCGAGGTCTCAAACTCCAGGGCCTCCAGGGCCCAGGGTCACCTGGTGAGGTGGGCATCCGGGGGCTGAGGAAGTTGGCACCTCAGAGGGGCAACCAGAGTCCGGCCTGTCGCCGCCGTGGGAGTGTGGGCCCCGTATTGTCAGGTCTTCCCGTTTTCCACGACCATCTAGGAATCTGGAAAACCTCCCATATTTAAATGTTTAGTAACCAGTCCAAACTTTTTAATAAACGTTGTGCTGGTCAAATGGACAAGCCAGCGGGCCCAGTTTACCATCCCTGGAATGGCTCCTCTCCGGGGAGTGCTCTGGCCCACATTTGCCCTTTTATGTGCTTGGAAATTGCCCCCTGCAACCCCAGGTAGGCCTTTCTCTGCCAATGGGATGTAATGCATGACCTTGGGCAGTGAGGTCAAATGCACTGAGCCTGCAGGCCGTACCCCCAACCACAGAAGCGCTCCAAGATGGGGCCTGGGCCTCAGAACCAGTCCCTGGTAGCCTCCCAGAAACTCAGAGAGCTTTCCTAGAAATCCCTAGGAACCCCTGCAGAGCCCCTCACCCGTGGCAGGCTCACCAGGCCCATCGGACCCCAGGTGGTCGACAAACAGACTGTGGTAAATCAGATCGTGGGTTCACAGGAAGTGAGCCTGGATAGAGCTTTAGGTACCAGCTAGTTCAATTCCTTCATTCCACAGACCCAGACTGCAAGCAGTCTGCCCCCAATCCAGGGGGACCCAGGTCCCTGCTAAAGGGGTAGTGGTTACTCGTGAGCACTGAGGAACCGGGCAGGCCTGGGTTCAAATCCTGCCTGTGCACTTGCCAGCTCCTGATGTTAGCCCTCTTTCTGGATAAAGAAATCTGTCCCTCCGAAGCCGGTTTGGCTCAGTGGATAGAGCGTCGGCCTGCGGACTGAAGGGTCCCAGGTTCAATTCCGGTCAAGGGCATGTACCTGGGTTGCGGGCACGTCCCCAGTGGGGAGTGTGCAGGAGGCGTCTGGTCGATGTTCCTATCTCATCAATGTTTCTGACTCTCTATCTCTCTCCTTTCCTCTCTGTGAAAACTCAATAAAATATATTTATAAAAAAAAAAAGAAAGAAATCTGTCCCGTAATCCACTTTTGTTTCATGCCTCTACACCTCGGCTTCACTTCCTTCATTAGGAATTCCCCTTTCCCTACATTTTTCTCTCCTAAAAAAACATCCTGCTCATTTTCAATAGTCAGCTCCGATTTCAACTCCTCGGAAGACTTCCATCCCTCTAATCATTTGAATAGATAATACAGGCACAAACACATTCAAAGTCCAAGTGGAATGAAGTCTTTCTTGATCTCGAGCTGGTCTTTACCCTGGAATCTTTGACCTCTCCCTCCATTGACCTGACTCAGTGTCCAGCATGGGGTCTTGAAATGAAGGGGGAATGGTAGTCAGATTCATTTCTGGGCCCTGGCCGGGTAGAGTATCATCCCCATACGCCAAGGTTGTGGGTTTGATCCCTGATCATGACACATACAAGAATCAAGCCAAAACCGGTTTGGCTCAGTGGATAGAGCGTCGGCCTGCGGACTGGGGGGTCCCGGGTTTGATTCCGGTCAGGGGCATGCGCCTGGGTTGCAGGCGCATCCCCAGTGGGGGATGTGCAGGAGGCAGCTGGTCGGTGTTTCTCTCTCGGCGATGTTTCTAGCTCTCTTTCTCTCTCCTTTCCTCTCTGTAGAAAATCAATAAAAAAAAAAAAAAGAATCAGCCAATGATGTTTCTCTCTCTCTCTCTCTCTCTCTATCTCTAAAATGAATAAATAAAAAGTATTCATGCCTGGGATGAAACACTATGCAGCCATTTAAAATGAAGTGGAATAATTTTGAAAAATATTCACAAATTGTTGAGTTAAAGAGTAGAGGTCCTACTCCATACAAAACAGTAGGATTCCAATTTTATCAGGAAAAAAGAAAGTACACATAGAAAAAATATTTGAGGAATTATAGTAAAATCTTACCAGCGGCATTAGTAACTTTTACGTGAATTTTTTTCTACTTCTTGCGTTATTCTTCATTTTCACGATTTTCTACATAGCCTTCTGTTCACTTTGTGGTCGTTACAAAATAAGTTCTTTACCCTGTTGAACTTCTTATACTCTTGGACCCCCCAACAAGTCTGGGTGATCAGAAAAGTGAGGACGGTTACCCCCACTTTAGAGATGCGCAGACTGAGGTTAGAGGAGGGTGTAGGACTCCCCCAAAGTCTGAAGCTAAAGCATGGAGCCCAGACTGAAACCCAGGTCCTTCCCAGGCTTGTTCTTTGCCTCCTTAGGGGAAACCCCCTGTCACTTCCTGCATCCTCTGGGCCGTGCACATGTGGCATCAAAGACTGGGCAAGGTGCAGAGGAGCCAGTGAGGACGGGCATGAAGGGACATCGTGAATAGGGTTGGGGGAGCTTCGTCCAAGGTTGACTTCCGCGTACATACAGGCATATGTTGTCTTAGTCAAAGCTCTTTGCAAAGACCTATTCAAACTAGCTTAAGTGAAGAGAATAGGAATTTACCGGAAGGGCGCTGTCTCATATCACTGAACCCAAAAGTAATGGGGCCTCAGGAGGCCTGGGAAGCAGTCAGGAGTCCTGAGAATCGCTTAGAGCTCTCCTGGTTGCAAATAACAAAGTCAACTCAAGCTCTGTAAGTAAAAAGGAACTTTAGCTGAATCCTAGCCTGTTTGGCTCAGTGGATAGAGTGTTGGCCTGCTGACCAAAGGGTCCTGGGTTCGATTCCGGTCAAGGGCACGTATCTTGGTTTCAGGGTCCTCCCTGGCCCGGCCTTGGTCAGGGCGCAGGCAGGAGGCAACCAAATGGATGTGTTTCTCTCACATCGATGTTTCTCTCTGTCTTTCCCTCTCTCTTCCACTTTCTGTAAAAATCAGTGGAAAAATATCCTCGGGTGAGGATTAACAACAACAACAACAAAACTTTATTTGAAAGACACAAACGTGTCCTCTGCTGGAACCCACAAGCAGCATTGGCTTTCTCCATGCACCCAGGCACCCGGCAGAAGATGGCTAAGCCACGGAGCCTACATTTTGTCGTGTTTCTCATCTCAGTCACCCTGGAAACCCATTGGAACTGCTGAGCCCCAAGGCTGAATCTTTCAGAGAGGAAATTGGATGAGCCCAACTCGGGTCCCTTAATTTTTACAAATATTTTTATTGGTTTCAGAGAGGAAGGGGGCGGGAGAGAGAGATAGAAACGTCAAGTCAATGATGAGAGAGAATTATAGATCAGAGCTGCCTCCTGCACATCTCCCCCCCCCGCCCCCCCATGGAATCGAGCCCACAACCTGGCATGGGCCCTGAATGGGAATTGAACCGTGGCCTCTTGGTTCATAGGTGGATGCTCAACCACTGAGCCACACCGGCGAGGCTCAACTCAGGTCCCTTATAAGCCCTGGTACCATCCCCTGTGTCCAGGAGAAAGGGAGGGGTCCTGTCTTACCACATGGCTACCCTGTGCCACACTGTGGGGAGAGAGCAGTTCTCAGAAAATGGATTGTTAGGAACTGGGCAGCTACCTCACAAGATGAGGGCTCTTCCTGATGCAATTACATGTCATGACTGCTCAGCTTATAAACGAGGGGCTTAGCTTTACTATCTTCCACCGAAGCCCCGGAAAAACTGGGGTGTCTTTTTTTCTTTTAAGGACCTCAGGATCTAGGAACCTTTGTGCACACGGACTAATTCAATTTGGCCAGCATATTGAGCAATTACCTTGAGCTGTGCCAGGCCCCGACCATCCGGAGATGATCAGATATCATCCCTGCTCAGTAGATATCCCAGCCACCCCTGCCCCCAATATTGTATTTCTATCAGTCAAGTTCATTTAGAAATCTGTTATTTCCGACACAGCCTGCCTTGAAACTCCCATCTGACCGCATTAGGAGACACTACATTGCAGGAATTCATCTGAGTGTTGAGCTCACGGGAACTAAGGATATATTTGATCTCCTTACTCCGAGTCATCATTTTTTTAAAGACATAAATATTCTGGAAGGCCATGGGCAGTGGTGGTATTGATAACCGGTTGGGATTTCCCAAGCCGTCTCCCAGGCCTGTCCTTAAGGGGTGGAATCGGGGCCGGACACACTTGGGATGTTCTCAAGGGTCTGCCCTGGCTTGTCGTGTTGTTAACAGTTCTGCTGAACACACAGGGGCACACCTTCGACGCGGAGCCAAGTTCCGAATCTTCCATTTACTGGCCGGATCCCTGTGGATGGTGCACCTCCCCTCCCGCTCTGAGCCTCAGTCACGGCCTCCCGTGGAAAGGACACAGACCTGCAGACGAGCTGCTCTTCCTTCTGGGAGGAGTGGGGGGACTTCAGTGAGCAGCAAAAGAACATTTTTCACACTTTATTTCATCAGAGAGTGCATATTATTCTGTTAATTCATTAGAGAATTAGCTACAAGAGCTTGTGTTTCTCTTGGTTTTTAAAGCACGTTGGAAAAACTTAGAGCAGCCCTAACCTGGTAGCTCAGTTGGTTGGAGCGTTGTCCCCATAGGCCAAGGGGCAAGTTTTTGGGTTTGATCTTGGTCAGGGCCAATAAGAGCTTGTATCTATAGGATTTTATTTGAGGGTGTTTTTTGTTTGTATTTTTATAAAAATTAGGTAAACTGTACATATTATTCTATTAATTATTTTCACCTAAAAATAAAGTATTATGTTTATCCTTCCTAGGAAAAAAAAGATCTTATGCATTGGTTTTTTTAATTTGTTTTGTTTTTCTGAAGAGAGGCGTAGGTCCTCCTCCTCTTTTATTTATTTATTTATTTTTAAATATATTTTTATTGATTTCAGAGAGGAAGGGATAGGGGGAGAGATAGAAACATCAATGATGAGTGAAAATCATTGATTGGCTGCCTCCTCCATGCCCCACACTGGTGATCCAGCCCGCAACCCGGGCATGTGCCCTTGACCAGAATCGAACCTGGGACCCTTCAGTTTGCAGGCTAAGGCTATGCATTGTTTTTTAGTAGCTGTGTGATATTCCATATTGTTTCATTAATATTGTTTCATGTACATGATGAATTCCCCTACTGATAAACATTGGGTTGTTTCAGGCTTTATTTATTTATTTATTTTTAAAATATATTTTATTGATTTTTTACAGAGAGGAATGGAGAGGGATAGAGAGTTAGAAACATCGATGAGAGAGAATCATCGATCAGCTGCCTCCTGCACACTCCCTACTGGGGATGTGCCTGCAACCAAGGTACATGCCCTTGACCGGAATCGAACCCGGGACCCTTCAGTTCGCAGGCCGATGCTCTATCCACTGAGGCAAACCGGTTAGGGCCAGGCTTTATTTTTTAAACTATAAACAATACCGCCATAAACATTCTTGTACTTACATAGGAATTACGGCATGGATTCCCCAGTGGGAATGCAGGGTCAAAGGGCATGTCTGTCTTAAATCTTAGTAAATATTACCACCTTATTCCCCAAAAGGATTGTCACAATTCCCCTTCCCTTCATAATAGCAAGGAATGGGAGTGCCTCTTTTTCCACATTCTTTTGAGCACTTGATGCCACGTCTCTATTTTAACCAATGTGATAGGGACAAATGCTACCTCACTGTGTCTCTCATTGTCATTTCCCTGGTCAGTGGACTTGGTCAGCAGTTTTTCATATGTTTACTGACCTGTACGGTTTCCTCTTCTTGGAATTGCCTGTTCATACCCATTGCTCCCTTCTCGGTTGAATGGTTTATCTTTTTGTTACGGCAATTTGTACGGCTTTTTTGTATAGCAGGAATTGTAAACCTTTGTCTTTCATAGGTGTTGTAAATATTTTTACCAGTTGTTCATTTATTTCTTACTTTGTTTTTTGTGTCTTCTTCAGTCCAAAAAGATGTGTGTGTGTATTTTTGTTTTGTTTTTGTAAGTTAAAATTGCCAGTCATTTCCTTTAAGGCCTGGGTCTGCCTTGTTTTGGAATGCTTCTCTCGCCTAAGGCATCATAAATGTTTTTCTAAAATTTCTTCTATTACTTTTTTTCTCCTTCTAATATTTTTAATTGTGGTCATTTGAAAAGGATTAATTACTGTACCATTTCATGTAAACTGTAAGACACTTAAAACAACATAATTCCATTTACACCCCCAATATTCTCCCTTGTGCTATTATGATCTTATATTCCATGTGTTTATGTAAACCGCATAATACAATACTACAGTTTTTGCTTTAAACAGTCGTCTTTTAAAGAAAGTAAGAAAATCTAAAAGACAATATAATGGACATATAACATTGTATTTAAAAGCCCTGGCCAGTGTATCTCAGTGTGGCCAGTGTTTCTCAGCGATTAGAGCATCAGGCTGCGCACCGAAGGGTCTTGGGTTCAATTCCTGGTCAAGGGCAAGTACCTGTGTTGCGGGTTCGCTCCTCACCCCCTGTCGGGGTGTACGCAGGAAGCAACCAATTGATGTGTCTCTCACATCGATGTTTCTCTCTCTCCCTCCCTCCCTTTTACACTCTCTGAAAAGCAATGGAAAAGATATCCTCAGGTGCGGATAAAAACAAACAAACTAATGAATGATTTAAAAATAGTTCTCTACATACTTATCCCTTCCAGGGCTCTTCATTCCTTACGGCAGATCTGAGTTCCACCTGGTATCATTTCCTTTCAGCTGGAGAGTTTCCTTTTAGCATTTCTTTTTTTTTTTTTTTAATATATTTTATTGATTTTTTACAGAGAGGAAGGGAGAAGAATAGAGAGCCAGAAACATCGATGAGAGAGAAACATCGATTGGCCACCTCCCGCACACCCCCCCCCTGGGGATGTGCCCGCAACCAAGGTACATGCCCTTGACCGGAATCGAACCCGGGACCCTTCAGTCCACAGGCCGATGCTCTATCCACTGAGCCAAACCAGTCAGGGCACCTTTTAGCATTTCTTATGGCTGGCAATGAATTCTCTTTAACTTTCGTTTTTTTCTGAACATGTCTTTAGCTCACTCATTTTCTAAGGATATTTTTGCTGGGGAGAATTCTGGATTGACACTTTCTCTATTTTAGCACTTGATTCCACCCCCGCCCCCTCCCGACTTTCACGATCTTGCTCTAGTTTCTTGTGGAATCTGCGTCTAATGAAAAGTGAGTTCTCCTTGTATCTTTCCACCACCACCACCCCCGTCCCCCCACCACCACCACCCCCGTCCCCCCACCACCCCTGTATGTAAATGTCTTATTTTTCTCTGGCTGCTGTTTAGATCGTCTCTTTATTCATGATTCCTAGCACTTTGAATATGATGTTCCTGGGTATGTGTGTTTGTATTTATCCTACTAGAGATTTGCTGAGCTTCTTGGATCTGTAGGATGATGTTTTCTGCAAAATGACAGGAATTTGGGAAGGGCCAATTTAGAGGTATAATTGGCCCTTCTTTCTTCACATAGTTTTTCTGCCCCACTATCTTTTCTCTACTTCTGGGCTCCCGTTACAAGTATGTTACAGTTTGATACTGTCCCACAGGAAATGAAGACTCTGTTCATTTTCCTCCCATTTTTTTTTCTCTTTGTTTTTCAATTTAGATCATTTGTATTGATTCTTCACGTTTAAACTTTATGCTGCACTTTGAAATCTTTTGTTAACTTTACATGGTGAATTTTTCATTTCAGATACTGTGCTTATCTGTTCTATAAATCCCAATCTGAAATATTTTTCATTTGTCTGCTGAGATGTTTCCTCATTGTGTCCATTTATTCCTTTAAATCCTTGAACAAGGTTGTGGTGGTTGGGTTAAGTCCTTTTCTGCTAAGACCAACATAGATCCTCTTACCTTTTTCTCTGGACCATGTACCTCATTTTTCTTCATCTTTTCCACATGAATAACCTCTTACGGTATGTAGACTTGAACGATACATACTAGTGAGTCTGAATTTTATGGCATTCTTTTCAAGGGTTTTGTTGTTGTGTTTTTCTTCCTGGAAGGTGGTCAAATCACTGGTAAAGCCTGTTCCTATCAGGTTCGGTTTTAAGTTTTGTTCAGGAGAATCTCTTTTGGTTTTGTCTTTTAGTCCGAGGGGATGGCCCTTACGCTAGGCCTCCGACCTTAATCCTTTGGGAGTCTCCACTGAATGCCCACAATGTCTAGCATGTCCACTATGGCGGGGCTTGAACTCCAACCTGTTCCAACCCTGAGCAAACTCTGCTGTTTCTGTTCAGGTCGCTACCTTCTGTGCTAAGCCTCCCAGAGTCTCACTCGGTACACATACAGCCCACAGCCCAGCCTTCTTTGACCAAAGACTCAGAGAAATTCCTCTGTAGAGACTTCTGCCTCCTTCCATCTCCCATTGTGCTACTCCCCCCACTCTGAACCCTGACCTGCAAACTCCTGCTGCTTCAGCAGCCTCAGACACGGATTTCTGCCTCTTCAGCGCAGGAAGATGACTCCTTTGCCTGGGATCCACCTCTCTGCACTACAGCTGGGAGATTGTAGGCAGGCAGAAAGCCAGGACAAACACGGAGCTCATCTTGTCCATTTCCCTTTTCTCAAGGATTGGAGTCTATGTTGCCTATTTTCCAATGCTTGGAAACAATGGCTTCTGATTTTTTTTTTTTTTTTTTTTTAGCTATTTAGAATTAGAGGGTTAGCTTGTCATTATTTGAAGTCCTACTTTCTTTTTTTTTTAAAAAAATATATTTTATTAATTTTTTACAGAGAGGGAGAGAGATAGAGAGTTAGAAACATCGATGAGAGAGAAACCGATCAGCTGCCTCCTGCACACCTCCCACACCTCCCACTGGGGATGTGCCCGCAACCAAGGTACATGCCCTTGACCGGAATCGAACCTGGGACCTCTCAGTCCGCAGGCCGACGCTCTATCCACTGAGCCAGACCGGTTTCAGCTGAAGTCCTACTTTCCCTGTCATTTTGTAAACATCTTTTTAGAGGTATAACTGACCTATAACACATTGTACGTATTTGAAGCGTACACTTGATGAGTTTTGATTTATGCACATACCCATGGAACCATCATGGCAATGAAGAAATGAAGGCGATAAACATATTTATCATTCCCAATGAAAGCTCTTATTCTTTAAAATTGAAGACATCTCCGCTGTAAACCATCTGAACCTCGGGCCTTCTAAAATGATTGATGCTGCCAGGCAGTGTGACTCAGCGGTTGAACGTTGACCTGTAGACCAGGAGGTCACAGTTCGGTTCGATTCCCAGTCAGGTCATATGCCCAGGTTTCGGGCTTGATCTCAAGTAGGCAGCATGAGGAGGCAGCCGATCAGTGATTCTCTCTCATCATTGATGTTTCTATCTCTCTCCCCCTCTCCCTTTCTCTCTGAAATAAAAAAAAAAATATATTAAAAACAAACGAACAATAAAAAAATAATAATAACCCCGCATCCAAGGCCTGTGCCCTGACCAGGAATCGAACCCTCCACTTTTCGGCTCTTAGGCCAACCAACAGTAATTTCTTCTTCACAATTACTGTTTATTATTATTATTATTATTATTATTATTATTATTTCTATCCTTTACCCTTTAATCAGGCATGCTAGGCTATTTTTCCGTTCTATTTTATTGCTCCGTTCAAATTCCTTCACCTACTTTTGACAAATTGTTTATTTTTTTATTTTAGATTTTATTTTATTTTTTTACTTTCTTCATTATTTTGACTTACTTGTATTTATTTTGGTTTTCTTGCACAAATTTAAAAATTTTAATAGTTAATTAATCCATCTTTTTATCATCTTTTAAAAAAAATAAAAATATTTAAGACTACACGATTTCCTCTGAGTAGTTTTAGCAATATTCCTATGGTTTTGGTATGCAGTGTTTTACTCATAAGATTATAGATGATTTGAAATTTTACTTTTTGTTTTATTTAGGAGATTGTTTCTTAATTTCCAAGTGGTTACATTTTCTCATATCTTTGCTGCTGATATTTAATTTCATTGGATTATGTTTAGAAAATGCAGCCTGTGTAATCTCTACTATGTGGAGTATTTGGAAGATTTAAAAACATATTCTTGAACTTTTTTAGTACCAGTCAGTGGTTTTTAGTATACTCACAAGGCTGTGCAGCTACCACCACAAATCAATTTTATAACACTTTTCTTTTTTTTTTTTAATATATTTTATTGATTTTTCACAGAGAGGAAGGGAGAGAGATAGAGAGATAGAAACATCGATGGGAGAGAAACATCGATCAGCCGCCCCCTGCACATCCCCCACTGGGGATGTGCCCGCAACCCAGGTACATGCCCTTGACCGGAATCGAACCTGGGACCCCTCAGTCCGCAGGCCGACGCTCTATCCACTGAGCCAAACCGGTTTCGGCAATATAACACTTTTCTTACCTCAAACAGAAACCATACCTTTTGGCAATCATTCCCCCTGCCCGCCAAGTCCTAGGCAGTCACTAATCTACTTTCTGCCTCTATAAATTTGCCTAATCTGGACATTTCATATAAATGCAATCATAGAATATGTGGTCCTTGGTGACTGGGTTCTTTCACTCAAGATGTTTTTAGGATTCATGCATATTGCAGCATGTATCAGTACATTCCTTTTTATTGCTGAGTAATATTCCATTTTATGGATATAGCACATTTTATTTATCCATTCATTAGTTGATGGGTATTTGGTTATTTCCAGTTCTTTTACTTATTATGAATAATGCTGTTTTCTTTTGTTTTCATTTATCTAGCATATCTTTGAACATTTATCAATCTGTTTCATTCTTTTATTTTTAACTTTTCTTTGTCACATTATCAGGATGTTGGGTTTTTTTTCATATTTAAGATACAGCTGGATTTTTAAATAATCTAATTTGACAATTTCTGTTTCTTAGAGTGGAATTTAGCATTTATTGTATAACAACAGATATATTGGATATTATTCCTTTCAACCTATTTTACTTATTTCCTCTTTCTCCTTTTCCCTACTTTTGCTGCCTTAATCACATTTCCTTATTCCCCTGTTATTTCAGAACCTCTACTGTGCTTTTCAATTCTACCATGGTTACCTTCCTTCCCCTTGCTAACATCATAATCAAAGGCATATTTTTTTATTAACATAACACAATTAAATGATGACTAAGCCTTTAGAGCACATTTATTTCTCCAGTCTCCCCAACTCTCAATGCCTCCATTTTACTGGACTAGACTGACATTTCTAGTCCAGGGTTTTAATTTGACTTCTTTTCGGCTTATTTCTTCTGTTTTGAGCGTACTTAGAACAAACAATACAAGTTCTTGGACATTTTTACAACTTTTTTCAGAAGAAGGCTAATGAAGGAAAGGGAATTATCTTTCAGTAAAGTACCATTTTGCCTTTTAACCACAAAATGACTGGCCATGTTCACCGTACTCACAATCTCAGTGAGCAGGATGTGTATTGATAATCAAGAACAATGTTCTGTTTTGGGATGTTCTTAGCATACACACTCTCACTCCACTTCACTGTCACCTGTGGAGACCACAGGTGTGTCCTGGCCTTCCTTCTGCTCTGCGTTTGCTCACCTGCCTGAACTGGTCTCTCTCTCCCGTCTCCATCTTCCCAGGCCCATCTCTTTCCGAAACAGATGTGAGAGCTTCTTCCTTTGAACTCTACCTTGTTTATCTCTCTCCTGACACCTCATTGGGCTTTGTATGACTGAGGTTTGGGTATTTGCATATCTTCACCCCTCTCCTCTCTTCTTGGGGTGGGGCAGGTATCTTGTCTTTGTAGTATTCCCAGTGCCTATCACAGTCCCTGACACACAATGCATACAGAGATGAAAGGACTAGAAGTACTATATGGGTCAAGGAATTACCCATTTGAATGAAAAAGAAAAAAAAAAATCAGACTTTGACTTAGTGCAGACTTTTGTGCACTTTTAGTTTTTGCATCGATGAGATGAAGTTTTTATAGAGAAGGACTGCCTTCATTTGTACCCCATATGCACATTCTTGAGCATTTCCTTTCTAAAAGCAAAGCATTTACCACTCCCCAATGATATTAATAACTTCCCTTCATCTAGGGCTTCCCAGTCTTTACTGCTATAGTATCCAGGGAATTTTGACCTGTTTAGAAGCTAAACTTAAAACAGTGATAACATGGAGTTTTTCCTGTATCATTACCCCTTTACTTTTCATGCTATCAACCAGACCCTGGTGTTTTAGCTCTCCATTTCTATGGTGTCTGAAACAAGGTATAAATGCTCATCTAGGGGGGAAAAAATTTAAAACCTCTTCTGCTTCTATACATTTTCCCCCCTGTTTTCTTGTTTTTATTTCCATTTGTTTAATAAACACGTTTCAAGAGTTTGCTGTAGCTGCACTTTTGCTGGTGCTGGAAATATATCCTGCTCCTCCCTCGTGGGCTCGGGGGTTAGTGATGAGTCAGACAAGTCAAGAAGCAGAGTGACTGCACTCTGGTTGGGCCGAGGTGAGTGGGGAAGCCAGAGGCGGGCCCCTACTCAGCCAAAGAATGCTTCTCAGAGATTACACAGATCAGAAAACTATGACGATGAGGAAGACTTAGGCCAGATCTGGGTGGTGGAGAGAAAGGGTGGGACAATAGTATACTGAGTAGAAAAAACAAGTTCCAGAGAACCCTCACACATCTGGAGAAGTGTAATTACTTCAGGGTGGTTGGAGTGTCCCGGCAAGCCATGAAGCTTTTCTGTCTTCCCTCCATTTTATTTTTTTTTATTTTTTTTTTTAAATATATTTTATTGATTTTTTACAGAGAGGAAGGGAGAGGGATAGAGAGTTAGAAATATCGATGAGAGAGAAACATCGACCAGCTGCCTCCTGCACACTCCCCACTGGGGATGTGCCCGCAACCAAAGTACATGCCCTTGACCGGAATCGAACCTGGGACCTTTCAGTCTGCAAGCCGACGCTCTATCCACTGAGCCAAACCGGTTTCGGCTTCCCTCCATTTTATTTTTAATTATTTTTTGTTTTGTTTTGTTAGAAACACAGTGCCAAGGCATGAGTGGTTTCGCCATCATGCAAAACAGGCCCTCTGTTGTGGTTGGTACCAAGCAGACCTGGGCTACCCAAGGCTCTTAGGAGCCTACAGCTTGAAGGTCTGGCCTTGGCCTCCTAACCTAGGAATTTCTTACGTTCAAGGACAGTGGCTGATTCACTCTCTGCTCTGTCCCCTGCCCTGGTACAGTGCCAGGCAGCAGTTGGAGCTCAGTTAAGTATTTGTTGGATGGATAAGATGGCCACCCAGGACCCTGGAGGAGATGAGTTTTACCCTCTGGCACGTTCTTGACAGCGTGGGGCTTCCAAGGTGGGTCCCGGGATGTCTGTGAGCGATGAAGTAGTTAACTTAGCGGCAGGTCTCCTATGACAGATTTGCTAAGGAGAACCTACTCACAGAGCTGTGATGCCCTTGATCTTGTCAGCCGATTAATTCCTTAAGTACTCCAAGTTAGGGAAGGTCTGCTGATTTGATTTTATCTGACTTTTAAGGCTGATCTTTGATCAGATCCCATTCCAGCTGGACTTCCTCTCCTCTTCTCCCCTCCTCCATTACTGATCGTGCGGGGATCTAATTACCTCATCACCCCTTAATTTATTTATGAAAGGGCTGAGGTTAAAGAAAAGAAGAACAAAACTCCTGGACCCTTTTGGGGACCTTGTGTAAAAGCGTTCCTCTCTCGATTCCCTCCTTTATGCCCAATAAAACCTCCTTTTCTGTCTCTGGCAAGTTGGAAATGTTCTTACTTACAAATTTAAATAAATAAACTTCCCTCACCGGGGCTGAGTGGAGGCCAGCCATGTGGGTTAAGCCTGGCCTGCCACTCCCAATGGATCAATCAATCTATCAACAAGAATTCATTGATCCCACAGGAAGCAGATTTCAAAACCAGCACACAGCTCCTGGACGTCTTGGCTTCCTCTTCATGAGACGCTTGGGAAAGAGGAGTGTTTTGAAATTTTTAACTTTATTATTACACAAATGTCACATGGACACAGTCAGCTTGTACACAATTCCAACGACATAATGTGTGGAATGACAAGTGAACGGCTTCCCTTTCCTTGCATCCCATCCCAGTGTACGAAGTTGAGAGTGTGTCCTTTTATTCAGGCCTTTAAACAATGCACTTTCCTACATGAACACGTATATCAATATCTAATTAAAATAAACATAAATGGGATCATAACATAGGTGTTTTTTAAAAAATATATCCTGAAGATCTATTGAGTCAGACAACACGAATGTACGCTTTAATGGCTGAAATAGTATTTCACAGCATAGAAGGACCATTATATATTTATCGGTTTTCCTATCGATGGGCGTTAACATATAGCTTCAAAATTTTCAGTACCGGTTCTCTGGGCATTATCCATTTAATCTTGTATTTATTGTGGGCTCACCATGTGCCATGCATTCTACCCGGGGTTTGGGGGGCGGGGGGGTAAACAAAACAGATACCTAAATATAGTTGTGAGTGATGAAAAAGGAGCATTTTCTTTTTTGCCAAGAGGGAGGGACAGGTTGAAGATCGGCCTCTACATCAACCTAGGGGTCCGGTAAGTCCGCCCGGGCGTCCCCCCAGCACAAAAAGGGGCTCCGGGACCCGTAAGGCGCTGGCGAGTAAGAGGGGTGGAAGGCTGCAGCGCACGCTTCTCCGCCGCCCAGGGTCTGTGGGCTGCGGGCCCTGGGCCGCGGCGGGGAGCAGCCCCCACACACCCCGCGCCGGGCCTGGGCGGGGCGGGGCGGGGCGGGGCGGGGCCGAGCGGCGCGCGACCCTCCGCGCGCTCCGGGAGGCACGGGCTGGGGCGGCCGCTCTGGCCCCCGCTCCCGCGGGCTCTATGACACCGCGCTGGCTGGCGGGACGGGGCGGGGTTGGCTGAGGGGGAGGAGCCGACGAGACGCGGCGGATCTCGCGGGGCACCTCGCGAGGGGCTCTCTCGCGAGAACTGGAGAAAGTCCCGCGCGTGCGCACCGTCGTGCCTGGCAGCTGTGGCAGGTCCGCCGGCGGGCGTGTGAACCAAGATAGTCAAGTGTGGAGGTGGCTGCAGCCCCCCGCGACCCGCCGCGATGAGCAGTACCTTAGCCAAGATTGCGGAGATCGAGGCCGAGGTAATGGGCGCCACGCGCGCTTCGCTGTCCGCCCGAGCGTGCCGGCTTCGCCGGTGTCGCTCCTGCCTACCTCCCCTCAGCCGCGTCAGAACCGGGCCGGCGTCCTCCGACTTCCCTCAGCCCGGACCGGTGTCTCCCGACGCCCCTATGCCCGGGCCCGCGTCCCCCGGATCCCCTCAGTCTGGTCCCGCGCCCTCGACGCCCCTGTGCCCCGGTCCGGGTTCTCCGACTCCCTTCAGTCCGGGCCCGCGTTCCCCGAACCCTTCCTCACGGGCCCGCGTTCCACACCACTGCGTTTTGGTTGGTGCTCCTGGTGCTGTTTGTTTTTCTCAATCTCTAATTGTGTGTGTGTGCGTGCACGTACGTGCGTGTGCACCGAGGTCTGCTTCCTTACTCCAGCCCTGACTGCTCACGTACTTTGTGTGTGTGGTGTGTGCGTGTGCGTACATGTGTGCGTACGTGCGTGTGCACCGAATCCTGTTTTCTTACTCCAGCCCCGATTCTCCTTGTTCTGTTCGTTTCTCTCCATCTCTAAGAGTGTGTGTACACGTGTGTGTGCGTACGTGCGTGTGCACCGAATCCTGTTTTCTTACTCCAGCCCCGATTCTCCTTGTTCTGTTTCAATCTCGAAGAGTGTGCGTGTACACGTGTGTGTGCGTACGTGCGTGTGCACCGAATCCTGTTTTCTTACTCCCGCCCCGATTCTCCTTGTTCTGTTTCAATCTCGAAGAGTGTGCGTGTACACGTGTGTGTGTACACGTGTGTGTGTACACGTGCGTGTGCGTACGTGCGTGTGCCCCGAGGTCTGCGTCCTTACTCCAGCCCTGACTCTCCTTGCTCAGTTTGTTTCTCTCAGTCTCTGATTGTGTGTGTGTACGTACCTGTCCTGCTGCCTCACTCCCGCCCTGGCTGCTCCCGCACTTCCGGTATCTTTCCTGATCACCTCTCGACCCCCCACCCCCCCAGCCTCTGCTTTGATGGCTCGGTTCCCCGGGAGTAGGACCTGGGAGTGGATCGACACCTGTGGAGGCGGTCGATTCCACCCGGATGGTCGTGTGATTCTGTCGCTCTGGAAACTGGGGAGCGGGGTGGCCCGGTGTTGTACGGGGCGCAGCGGGTACAAGCAGCGGGAAGGGGACCGGCGGATGGGTTTTAGTTTCACCTGTGGACGCTGCTGGTAACGGCAGGTCACTTCTCTAGACACCCCGTTTGCTTGCTCTGTAATGAGGGGAATGGGCCGGGTGCTGGAGAGAATGGGTTTTTACTCTTTTTAACATCTGACTAAAATGGGTACCGGGTGTACTCACCTGAGAGGGACCGAGGAAGAAAACGTCATCCTCTCGGACAGCGGTTCTCAGCCTTCTGGCCCTTTAAATACAGCTCCTCATGTTGTGACCCCACCATAAGATTATTTTCCTTGCTACTTCATCACGGTCATGTTGCTACTGTGATGAACCGTCATGTCAATATCTGATATGCAGGATGGTCTTAGGCGACCCCTGTGAAAGGGTCGTTCGGCCGCCAAAGGGGTCGCGACCCACAGGTGGAGAACCGCTGCTCTCCGAGGTGGGGGAGCATTTATTCTGGGTCTTGGAGCCTGTGGGACTGCTTCTGACTCGGGCTGTGATTCTTCCCCTGCAGATGGCTCGGACTCAGAAGAACAAGGCCACGGCGCACCACCTGGGGCTGCTGAAGGCTCGCCTGGCCAAGCTGCGCAGGGAGCTCATTACCCCGAAGGGCGGCGGCGGCGGCGGGCCAGGAGAAGGTTAGTGTTGTCCTTAAACCTTGTTTTCCTCTGGCGTAATTTTAATCCAAATAATACAGGCACATGGCCCAAAAGTAATTTTTAAATTTCTGTCAGAGAAGATTTATGCTTTCTAAGCCTAAAGTCTTGATGTGTTTATTCTGCTGATTTCAAAGGCAAGTGGATATTATCTAAATAAATTAGGGTTTTATTGATGTGTATTTTATACCGATAGATTTACATCGGCTTACAGAAATACATACACAGACAGTCAAGATAAAAATTAAGGAAATGGATGCCAAGGGACACGAAGGTAGGAAGAATAAGCGTAGGCCGGAGACATCGAGAGAGAGAGGTTAGGAACAAAAAGGAGTGTCAGTATTCTGTACACTTTCTAGAGAAGGGCCACAAATGTGGCTTTGAACCTGTTTGCAGCCACTGTAAAAAGAAAACCTAAAAAGTCCATTAAACATTGCAAATTGCTGTAGGGAGATTTTGTATGCTTAAGTTCTACTCTAGAGGTAAACTGTACCAAATTGCAGAAATAGGTCCTCGTCAGATAGGTAACCAGAATGTGAAAAGAATTACATGAGTCTCAACACTCAGGGATAACTCTTCCTCTTTTTGTTGTTGGTTGATGTTTTAGGTTTTGATGTGGCCAAGACAGGTGATGCTCGAATTGGGTTTGTGGGTTTTCCATCTGTGGGGAAGTCGACACTGCTCAGTAACCTGGCAGGGGTGTATTCTGAGGTGGCAGCCTATGAGTTCACCACTCTGACCACTGTGCCTGGTGTCATCAGATACAAAGGTGCCAAGATCCAGGTGAGTCAGTCCTGCAGGACAAGGAAGGGGGGGACCCATCCTTTCATTCATTTAAAAAGCACTTATTGGGAGCTCTCCCTATGCCAGACTTGGTCTTTGCTTCCTGATCATTGTCTAGCAGGGAGATAGAGCAGTAAGGCCAATCAATACACATTGGGATAGACCTGTGAAAACACAGAGAAAGGAGGGACTACTTTTCATCTGAGGATTGGGTGTGGGGGAGGTCTGGTAAGACCAAAACAAATCAAAACAAAACAAAAAAGACTTCATGTAGAAAGTGACATTGGAGGAGTGGAAGGGAGGAGGAAAGGCACACAGAGAGAAACATCAATGTGAGAGAGACACATTGACTGGTTGCCTCCCACATGCGCCCTGGCATCCACTGGAATGGAACCCATGTCCCTTCAGTCCGCAGCCGGATGCTGTACCCCCTGAGCCAAACCTGCTAGGGCTGGAGGTGGGTCTTGAAGTTCAAAAGGCATTTAACCAGCCAGTAAAGGTAAAGGGCTACTTCAGGGAGCCATAATGGTGAACAGCCTACTGTGGTGTGAGCTTAGGTGTGGGACAGGGAGTGTTAGTAACTGAATCTGGAAAGGTAGGTTGGAGTGGAATTATGAAGGACCTTGTGTACCTACTAAGGAAGTTGAATTTTATCTTGTACCTAATTTAGGAGCTATTAGAAACTTTTAATAAATAGTATGATCAGCCTTAGCCGGTTTGGCTCAGTGGATAGAGCGTCGGCCCTTGGACTGAAGGTCCTGGGTTTGATTCCAGTCAAGGGCATGTACCTCGGTTGCAGGCTTAATCCCTGGCTCTACTCTGGGCGTGGGCAGAAAGCAACCAATTGATGTTTCTCTCTCACATGGATGTTTTTCTCTCTCGGTCTCCCCTTCCCCTCTCTCTAAAAAAAAGTGTGATATTGAAAGATATTAATAGAGACAAATGCATTTGGCTCCAAAAATGTGGGTTATAATTTTACTTGAGTTATTAGGATTGTGACTTTGAGTAAATCACCACTTTTATGAAACTCAGCTAATATCCTTATTTTATAGGGTTGTTAGGCATTTTAAACTAGATTAAAGTATGTAAAAAGCCTGTAGCTGACATTTAGAAGATGCTTAGTTAAAATAATATTCATATACTCATAAGGAACATTTGATTTATATCTCCTAAATTTTGTATACTTGAGAAATAAATCATTCTATGTGATCTGCTCAGATTTATAATAAGTTTTTCCATTTCTCCCCCCTACCCCTCCACCCTCAATCTTGCAGCTCCTGGATCTCCCGGGTATCATTGAGGGTGCCAAGGACGGGAAAGGTAGAGGCCGTCAAGTCATTGCAGGTGAGTGGTCCAGGGCCACCATCCTGGAATATCATTCCTTTACCAGATGTTCTTTAGCTGGGGACTGTGGACTTGGAGACGATGCTATAGTGAAGGGCATAGTTTTACCCGATTCTTACCAGAATAGAATGTCCGAACTTGAAGGGACCTCAGATCCCCATTTGAGGAGGAACACTAAGGACAGGAGAGGTAAAGGGCTTTGGTCCAGTGTTGCAGTGTTCATGGAAGATTTGGAATTAGAACTGAGGTTTCCTTATTCCCACCCATGCTTTTTCTTCTTTTCTTTTTATTTGAAGTAAAATCTTATGAAAGGCTAATCATAAATTGCAACAATCTGCTACTCCCTCTCTCTCCTCAACTTCACTGTCACTCCCCTTTGACAACTATACTGTCAACTCTTCATCTGTTTCTTGTACTTACCTTCATACTTTTTTAAAGTGTCTGCACACTATCACCTCATTTAAAAAAAAATTATTGATTTCAGAGAGGAAGGGAGAGGGAAAGAGAGAGAGAGAAACATCAATGATGAGAGAGAACTATTGATTGGCTGCCTCCTGCATGCCCCACACTGGGGATCGAGCCTGCAACCTGGCCATGTGCCTGACCACAAATTCAACTGTGACCTCCCGGTTCATAGGCCGACTATTTACAAAAACATTTTTGTCTGTTAAGTGCAGGAACTCTCCCCCACCCCTACTCCCACCCTCACCCCTATACTTTTGAGTATTTGTATTAGTTAAATCTTTAATGAACTTTGCCTGGGTATAACTTTTATTTTTTAATTCTTCAGTGGCTCGAACGTGTAACCTGATCCTGATTGTTCTGGATGTCCTAAAACCGTTGGGACATAAGAAGATCATTGAAAATGAATTGGAAGGCTTTGGCCTTCGCTTGAACAGCAAACCTCCCAACATTGGCTTTAAGAAGAAGGATAAAGGCGGCATTAATCTCACAGCCACTGTAAGGGGATGAGGTGGTACGGGGCAGGCTGCTAAAGACACTGGGGTGGAATGGATTGAGCTAAGGGACAGTGTCATTTGGAAATTACTGGACTTCTAGCACTGATTGAAGTCACATAATTACCTTGTAATGATTGACAAGAATCAAGAGTAGGATAAGAGTCAGACTCTCATTTCCTCTTTTGGGTTAACTGTTTGAGGTGGTATGGGGGTATAGACCAATTTTATGTTTGCAGGAGGTAGATCGTTGCCACTGCCATGTTTTTATTCATTCAACACAGATTAATAGAGTGCTTACCATGGGCTAAGTATTGCTTTACGCTCTGGGGAGTGGATGGAAAAGGGAGCAAAATAGACAAAAATTCTTGCTCTTACATTATATGAGCCTACTCATGTGATTTTAACTTAATTACCTCTTTAAGACCCTATCTCCAAAAAGTTATATTCTGAGATACTAGAACTTCAACATGAATTTGGGTGGGGGCTATGGGGACACAATTCAGGCCATAACACCTTCCCTAGAGTTTGGAAAGATTTTTAGTTTTTTGTATTTCCTACTATAAGTTCGTTACTCTCATCCAGGATAGCAGTCTTTAGAAATGAGTTTGCTGCACCTTAGCTAAGGTTACCCAGATTCATCAATGGATACTCTTGGGAGTTTTTGTTTTTGCTCTCTGACCAGTCATTGTCTTCTATGTCTATTCAGTGCCCTCAGAGTGAGCTGGATGCTGAAACTGTGAAGAGCATTCTGGCTGAATACAAAATTCACAATGCCGATGTGACTCTGCGTAGCGATGCCACAGCGGATGACCTCATTGATGTGGTGGAAGGAAACAGGTATGGACCGACTGCAGTCTGGTGCCCGAGTTTGAATTTGAAGCCTCTTAATGGAAACAACATTGGATCCTGAATGTGGCAGACCTTGATTCTAACTGTAGTTGTGCTAGTATCTCAAATATTAGTGGGCCTTGGTTTCTGTGGCTATAAAGGGTTGATCTTGCTTTCTAACTTCCTTGTTTGCTTTGAAATTTCATTATGATGGTCTGATTCCCCATTTCAGTTACTTGCTGTGAACTAGGCTGTCCCCTAAGCTCTGTGTCATATGATGGTTGAAGAGACTACGTTCTCAGTCTTCGCTCCTAGAATTAACCCATGTGAGAAATCCTAGAGGCTATCCTGCAGAACTCAGAGTAGGCTGGGCTGTGTCTGTTCTCCCTAACCTAAGGGTGCATTAGCTAAAACCCTAATCCATGAAACATTACTACTATTAATATTTGAAATTAAATAATAATTGAAACCACTGTTAAAATTATTCCTGGCATTTGGATATAATATTTTCTAGTTGCCTTCCTGTTCATTTGTTCCAATTGGTTGGATGAATTTATTTGATCCTCATTTGAAAATAAAGCCAGTGCTTTGATTTAGGCATTTAGTGAGATAAGTGAAGCCTGAGAATTTGGCCTGCCTATTTAATACTAACCTTAGCTGCCACATTGATTGGACATTGGGATTGTGACATTGCCAGATTTTTGTTTAAAGTGCTTTTTTAAAAAATATATTTTTATTGATTTTAGAGAGGAAGGAAGAGGGGGAAAGAGATAGAAACATCAATGATGAGAGAGAATCATGGGTTGGCTGCCTCCTTCACGCTTCCCACAAGGGATCAAGCTCACACCTGGGCATGTGCCCTGACCGGGACTCGAACTGTGACCTCCTGGTTCATAGGTTGATGCTCAACCACTGAGCCATGCCAGCTGGGCAAGTTTTTTTTATTCTTTAAAAATTATCATGAAATATGTTATTAGAAATACATTTACATTCTTACATTTCTGAAAACAACTTTGTAGGAAATCAACTCTGAGACCTGTCCTGGGGCACATATGTAGAAAGTGAAAGAGCTATGAGTAGATTCAGTCTGTATGACTCTAAAGCTTGTGTTCTTTTCTCTGTAGCATGTTCTCTCAGTTAGCTGCATGGCTGGAACTAGAGCCTGGGTTTTGTTACCTGTAGTTCACTTTCTGGATGTTCTACTTTATTTTGGTGGGAAGTTCAATTTTGTGGGATAGAGGGGGTGGGGGTTGATCTGCATCATATGATCCCTTTGGAGAGTCTCTGATTTAGGATTCTGGATGAGGGGGTACTGATAATCAAACTGACAGTCTTGTCAGCAGCTCCAGACTAATGTCCTGTTTTTCTTTTTTAGAGTTTATATCCCCTGTATCTATGTGTTAAATAAGATTGATCAGATCTCCATTGAGGAATTGGATATCATCTATAAGGTACCTCACTGTGTACCCATCTCTGCTCATCACCGCTGGAATTTTGATGACCTGTTGGAAAAGATCTGGGACTATCTGAAACTTGTGAGGATGTAAGTCTTAGTGGATAGGGTAATATTGCTGTGGGAATTAAACCAGACTGGATTACAATGATGTCCTGTGGAGCTCGTTAACATAAAGTCTTTGGAGACACAAATTAATTCCTATCATCTGCTAGGCCATATTGAGGGCACTTTTTTCTCAAGTTGGGGGTTATGTGCACCTGTTCTGAGAGGTGATGGAGGGCTGATTGGCGTTCAGCACATGAAGCATTCCAAGAAGTAGACAACCTCTGCTTCTTCTCTTTCTAGTTACACCAAACCCAAAGGCCAGTTGCCAGATTACACATCCCCAGTGGTGCTGCCTTACTCCAGGACCACAGTGGAGGATTTCTGCATGAAGATTCACAAAAATCTTATTAAGGAATTTAAATAGTAAGTATCATGGGCACGTAGGTGGTGCCTTCTTTTCCCAGTAAGCTACTGATTTCACTAACTGGAAATTCTTAGCATGGCATTAATAGCAATATGGCCACCATTTTCTGTCCTTTCGTACATAGTTCTTAGCTTCTGTGAGGCAGGTCTCTGTCTTGTTTACCAGTTCCCATCAGTAGTACTACATATTTTTAGTACTTGAGATCCATGGATAAAAATTACCTTCATTTACCATATATATTTCTTTTTTTTTAAATATATTTTATTGATTTTTTGCAGAGAGGAAGGGAGAGAGATAGAGAGTTAGAAACATTGATGAGAGAGAAACATCAATCAGCTGCCTCCTGCACATCTCCTACTGGGGATTGTGCCTGCAACCCAGGTACATGCCCTTGACCGGAATCGAACCTGGGACCTTTCAGTCCGCAGGCCGATGCTCTATCCACTGAGCCAAACCGGTTTCGGCTATATATTTCTTTTTAACTTATTGATTTGAGAGAGAGAAACATTGATTTGTTTTCCTACTTATTTGTGCATTCATTGGTTGATTTTTGTATGTGTCCTGACCGGGCACTGAACCCACAGCGTTGGCATATTGGGACGATGCTGTAACCAACTGAGCTACCTGGTCAGGACCCAGTTATGGTTTCTTGATAGGGAGAATTTTCCTGGCATGGCTGAGGAAGGGAGGTCCTATATTTTTTATCAGATACCCACTGATAGTTTTAGTAGAACCAATAAAAACTGGTATTCTTTAACAGTCGATAACTGACACTGTACTTCTGAGAATTAATTTCCAATCTGATTTCAGGGTATTTCTCTATAATAAACCCATGCTTTCTTAATTTTAAGCTCATCTTGTCACACTTCTCATTTGTGTTTTTTCTCTTTGACTTTCTTAAATTGGCTTTGGAACATGAGGAATTACACAACTTCCAAGTCTATGCTACTTTGTATGTGAAGGTTCCAGTGTGCCACACTGCTGGGGAAGCTAAAGCCTCTGAATGAATTTTGAGTGTGATTTTTGACTAGGCAGAAGGATCCTTGACTGTTGCAGGACTGTAGCTCTTAAGAGCCTGAATGCTAAACCTGAGCAGAAAGGTGGCTGCCAGGTAGTCAAGCTAGGTCAGTGATGGTGAACCTATGACACTCATGTCAGAGGTGACACACGAACTCATTTTTTTGGTTGATTTTTCTTTGTTAAGTGGCATTTAACTATATAAAATAAATATCAAAAATATAAGTCTTTGTTTGACTACGGTTGCAAATATCAAAAAATGTCTGTATGTGACACCACCAGAGTTAAGTTAGGGTTTTTCAAAATGCTGACACGTCGAGCTCAAAAGGTTCGCCATCACTGAGCTAGGTGATTGTTCATACTGACTGTTCTTTTTCCCTTCCATATAGTGCTCTGGTCTGGGGTCTCTCTGTGAAACACAATCCTCAAAAAGTGGGTAAAGACCATACGTTGGAGGACGAGGATGTCATTCAGATTGTGAAGAAGTGAAGCCTTCCCCTTTGCCTATCTGCTGGGCCAACCACTGCAGCTTTCCCCATGACCAAGCCCCCCACCTCAAGCCCCTTTTGGCTTTGGCAACCACTGGATCAGGATTCAGGGGAGGGAGATGGAGGTACCCAAACTGGAACACTTGTCTTAACTTGGTGTCACCTTGTGTGTTGAACTGCATAAAGGACCTGACGGCCAGCTGGCTATGTGCAGGTCATGTGTCATTGTCAGAATTTGTTTTGCGATGGACTAAATGTGGACGGGTATGCACAGCGAGGCAGCTGGATAAGGGGTTACTTGGGAACTTGGTCTTGAGTGTGAACTGGATAAAAATGTGACTCCAACTTTTTTTTTAATTCTCACCCAAGGATATTTTCTCCATTGATCTTTAGAGAGTGGAAGAGAGCGGGGAGGGATGGAAGGAGGGAGTGAGAGTGAGAGAAACATTGATGTGAGAGAGAGAGACATCAACTGGTTGCCTCCTGCATGAGCCCTGACTGGGACCAGGGATTGAACCTACAATTGAGGTATGTACCCTTGACTGGAAATTGAATCATGACTTTTTGGTTGACAGGGCCAATGCTCTAACTGCTGAACAAACCAGTCAGAGCTGAATGCAACATTTTTTTTTTTTAATCTTCACCCGAGGATATTTTTCCATTGATTTTTAGAGAGAGGGAAAGAGAGATATTGACGTGAGAGAAACACATCAATTGGTTGCCTCCTGCACACCCCACACCAGGGATTGAGCCCGCAACCCTGGCATGTGTCCTGACTGGAAATTGAACCATTACTGCCTGGTTCATAGGTTGATGCTCAACCACTGCGCCACACCAGCTGGGCTGCAACATCTTAATTTGATGTTTAATCATGGGAAATCCTTCCAACTGGCTGTGGCCTTTAGTCCTTTCAAGTGGTCTTCATAGGATGCCGAAAGACTTGATTTAAGTTAACTGCTTATTCTTTGCAAGGCTAGCCCATTTGGGAGACGATGTGTGGTCACTGAGTAAAATACTCTGACCAGGCACATTGGAGTTTGAATTGCAGGTTAACTTCTAATTAGCTGTGGAACCTTGCACAAATTACTTAATCTCCGTAAGCCTTAGTTTCCTCATATAACATGGAGATAGTAATAGCACTTACTAAAGTGGAGATGGTTAGTATTAAGGGATGTGGTGCTTGTAAAATGCTTAGCACAGTGTGTGCCGAATGTTGGCTCTTGTCACTGGTTCCTGTGCTTTTCCTGGGCTCCCTGCCTGCCCTAGTCAGAGCACAGCCCTCTGTCAGTGTTGGGCTGAATGTTCAGCTGAACCATGCTGCCAGGTTGGCCACTAAATGTCCCCTTTTCTGTAGCCCAGCCTTTCTGCTTGAACCCCCATGGCAGTCCTGGCCTCAACCACATAACCTGGTTGAAGGCATGGAGGCAGAACATTGCAAGTGAGGCAACCGGTGTGATCAGAGCAGCCTTGTGTGTATACATAACGTGTTACGTAAGGCGGTGGGAGACTGCATTAAGAGGGGTGTGGTCAGGACTACTTGAGAGTCTATTAAGGGTATAATCAGAGGTTTGGGGTTGGGAATAAGGGATTTTGAAGGGATTGCTTGGATAATGGGAAATTGGCAAAAATCTTTGTGTGGACTGGCTAGTGAGGATGTGGACATGGGAGGTGGGCATATAGGTACAGAGGAGAAATTTAAACTTGGTGACTGACTTGCTCTTTAGAGGAAGAGAAGTCAAAGATGATTTCATTTTGGGTTAAAGGGATGACAATAGCCCGAGAAAATCAGGAAGGGAAAACAGTTGCAGGAAGACAGATTATAGACCAAGTGAGCTAGAACTAGCAGTTTGTGAGGGACGAAGATGTGGGCTTATACACATACTCAGGCTTTTCTAGTACTTGTTTCTTTTGTTTTCTTGGTGACAGTTGTTTCCCTCTGAGTCTTTCTGGAGTTTGTGTTAGCACTGTCTTTCGACTCAGAAGATAAGCCCCTCAGGCCTGGTATCCAGTCACTTTGTAGGATATAAGCCTTGATGTCACTGGTCCAATTAAAAAAAATATATATATTTTTTATTTCAGAGTGGAAGGGAGAGGGGGAGAGAGAGAAACATCAATGATGAGAGAATCACTGGTCTGCTGTCTCCTGCACGCCCCCTACTGGCGATTGAGCCTGTAACCAAAGTACTTGCCCTTGACTGGAATCATCCGACGCTCTATCCAGAGACAAACCAGCTAGGGCAGTGCCATGGGTTTTAAAGAAAAACTTAAAACCAGATTAATTTCCCACGAGGAACCTATTGACCCTGATAGGTCAGCTGGTTGGAAACAAGGAGGAAGGGATTCAGGAAGAAATAAACACAGTAATGCCAATTCACTTCATTCACAGCATATGCAACTTTAATCAACCCAAAGAGAAAGTCCCAAATGTACAAGTGAAAGAAATACAAACTAGACACAGGTTTAACTAATATCAGCTACTTTTTTTTTATGTACAGCTGTATAAGTTCAAAAAAGCTATCCTATATGTATATACAAAAATTATTTATACACAGGTCTGTACATAAGGGTCTATACATTTATTTCCTCAGAACCCTTAGGTGCCACCTCTTGGTGAAGACACCAGCACTTCATTCACATATCTTACAAAAAAAAGAAAGACTATTTCCGGCATTGACAGGACTGTGCATCCTGTATTCAGACCATGGAGGCTTCCATCATGCAGACCACACCAGATGCCTAGGCCTCCTAAACAGCTTTGCACAGAGTGCTCCAAAGTAAAAGCCTGTAAACCAAGCAGAGTCCACCATAGGTCCAGGGTTAGGTGAGCCTGCCTGCCTTGCTCACTGTCGATATTCTAATTCATCCACACTGATGACTTTGGCAGGCATGGAGGGCAGGGGCTGCTGTAGCACATCAGAGCCAAACCATTTGGCAAGGCCCACCGGGGAGCTGCTCCTCTGGCTGGGGCGGTGCTCCAGTGGGGAGTGCATGTGGGGCAGGCCTGACCGGCTGGGCACATTCTGTGGGGTCGCCTGAACACTGACAGCTGCTGCCTGGGAACCAGAGCCTGGAGGATGAAGAACTGTGGGAATAAGAAGGAAGAGTTATGCCCTAGCCGGCTTGGCTCAGTGGATAGAGCATCAGCCTGCGGACTGAAGGGTCCCAGGTTCGATTCCTGGGTTGTGGGCGCGATCCTTAGTAGGGGGCATGCAGGAGACAGCTGATCAATGACTCTCATCGATGTTTCTGTCCTTCTCCCTTCCTCTCTGAAATCAATAAAAACATTTTAAAAAAAGGAAGAGGTAGAACAGGAGGGGGAAAGTACTGTATCAGGTCCTGCCTCACTCAACTCTATCCATAAAACTCCAAACAGAATTCTTTACCTGATGATTTATTCTAGGAAATTCCTTTGCAAAATGCCAGAAAATAGACCTTGGAAAGCTGAGCTATTCAGAAGACACCCTAGTAGATGACATGACTACTATGTCCCACAGCAAGCAGCCACATCACGGAAGCACTAACATTAGCTGGCGAGAGGGCATCTATTCTGGGCAGTCCCTATGTGGAACCTCTGTCGGAAGGATTTTCAGCTCCCAAGAGGCAAAGGACAAAAAAGCGCCCGAGCACAATTGGCTCTCTGTTTTACAGGAACAGGAATTCCAAATCCCGTAGAGGTTGGTTTACATCATCTTCGTCTTGGTTATACCCTTATCCCAGTCTTGCAGGATAAGTTAAAGAATGAATTGTCTATGTCAATTCATCCCCCTCACTGGGAACTGGTCCAAGACTTTAAGCTTATTTAGCCACGCCCAGCTCACCTGGCCCATTCCTGAACCTACCTGAACGCTGTAGCTGCTGTTGCATCATTGCCAGATGCAGAGGTGTCCCAGGACGAGGGTTTAGGAGAGGGTGATTAGCAGCAGGTAAAGGGTAAAAGGGTTGACCCAGGATTGGGCTAGATATTCCCTGTAAATGAGTCAGATCCATCCCAGGAGGAAGCACACCTGTTAGAAGAAATTGGTGAGAATCTTAATCTACCTGGAAATTTTCAAGCTTCACTGTACAGTGTTACTGATCTGAAAGTTTACTGAGAGTGAAAAATGCTTAAGCTAGGTTCCTAATCTTTTAATAGAGTAAGGAGTGGACTGGATTGGACCCACTATCCACCAGTTAGATGGAAAAATCTAGTAACATCTTTCTAGGGATGAAAACCTCCCACAGCACAGCACCATGGCAGGGCAGAAACTCACCAGCTTGTAGCAAACTTGGAAGATGCTGTGGATGTATTCCCTGGGCCAGCATCCTTTGGACCAACCCTGGGTGAAGCTGGTGAGCAGGCCGAACAATTGGGACATGGGGGACAAGGGGAACTTGGTGGACAGGACGGAGAAAAGGTGTTCCTGGAACTGGGGGTGCCAAGGTGGGTGTTTTTCTCCCAGTTGCTTTAGGTCGATAATCTTGTTCTTTGGTGTAACGGCTGGTCTGGGACAGTGGGGTGGAACATGAAGACCGCTGCAATGTTGACAGTTTGGGATTTGTGGTAGGAGAATAGTCTCGATCAGCATTGGGCACAGAGTTGGATGACAAGAGATTCTCTGTAGGGATCCAGACAGAATATTTTTAGTGTTGGCAAATTCCCAAACACTTGGTCCTCCCAATGATCCAGTAAATCTTTTTTTTTTTTGGGGGGGGGGGTGTGTTAAATCTCATTTCTTAGAAAGCTCACAATCCTTATTTGGCTCCCCTCAACAAATTTAGAGGATTGCATAATTAGGAAACATCAATTTGCCTTATGAACAGGCCCAGTCAAGGCCATAGGGGTAGTCAGGGACAGAGCTGGGAGCAGACCCCAAGTTCTCCAGTCTTCAGCACTTTGTTGGAACAGAGTTTATCTTTGCTACACTTTAAAAACCCAAAGGCTCTAAAGTTAAAAAAACAATGTAACTCTTAAGCCCCTGTTTTTATTCTTAAAATCCTCTCAACCCAGGAATAGCTACTGGGCAAGTGAGCCTGGCACAGCATGTCTGGTGATGTAATTCAGCTGGGCACCTTGCTCTGCCCATATGGCTATGGTCTGGATCTGTGTGAGAGCTCGTCCTATCCTAGTCAGATGCTTGGGATTAACATGCTTTTTCAAAGCCTAAGGTAAAAATCAAAATTATGCAAGTCCATCATAACAGAAAGTTCAAATAGCAATTAGAACCTGGTGAAGGAATCTTAACTGCCTTTTTAAGTAAGACCAACAGGATTTCCTCCCCCCCACCCCAAACTTCCTCACAGGCAAAAAGCTCTTACACCAATACCCAGGCCTGTAAACCCACCATCGGAATGTTTCACCACGTCTTGAACAATCTCAACTGTGCAATTCCTAAAAGAAGCCTGTCAGCATTTTCTACGTACTTCTAAAAGGCTCGGTACACTTCCTATATGCTTCATCCGTTGCAGAGTTTGTTGGACATGGTCTCTATAGACTGGAGAGAACCTTTCAGAAGTAAAACTGGTTGAACTATATCAATTTGCCAAGTAGATGTACTAATAATTCTATTTTGAACCTAAATAAGAATCCAAACCTAAAGCTCATCCCTTCCTGTCCAATACTAGTACTCTTAGATTGGTCAGAGTTTTCAAGCGGCTAAGTCACTATGAGCTGGTCCAACCTTCTCAATGTCAAACACAGAAATGTGGTCTACAGCAGTCAGGGATCTTGTCTAGCGCTTTTATTTTATTTTATTTTATTTTTTACAGAGAGGAAGGGAGAGGGATAGAGAGTTAGAAACGTCAATGAGAGAGAAACATTGATCAGCTGCTTCCTGCACTCTACTAGGTATGTGCCCGCAACCAATGCCCTTGACTGGAATCGAACCTGGGACCCTTGAGTCTGCAGGCCGAGGCTCTATCCACTGAGCCAAACCGGTCAGGGCACTGTCTAGCGCTTTGCAGAGAATCAGGCCATGCTGGTCAGCACTCAAATCCATGCTCCCTCTCTCACATACTATCTGGGCAATACACCCTCAACAGCTCTGCAGTACCTTCACCGGACTTCTGAGTGTCCTCTTTACTGTCACCAAGAACTGCTTTTCCAGATGTTGGCTCCTCCTTGCTTTTCTCTTTGCTCTCGTACATCTTACGAATCACTGAGGTAGGGGTGAAGGAAGGAGAAAGCTGCAGAGAACAATTAGTGTTAGCACTGCTCTAAATACCTTTGCTACTCAAGCCGAGATTAACTGGACAAACTAAGCAAGTTGAGGAGTCCCTTTATTGGCGACATGTGAAAGCCAACGTTCTGGTCTCTAGCTACTAGAGGTAAAGAAACAGGATGGGGCAAATGGATGGTGGCCCAGTGCATCATCCCTTACAACTCACTTTCATCAAAACCTAGACTTCCTTGTACATAAAGGTTTAACTTGATGATGGTGACCTCCAATGCAGCTAGCTACTTCCCCAGCCAGGGCATTAGCTTGGAAGTGGGAGAACATGGCCAGAAATATGCCCTGGAGCAATAACACTTCCAGCCAGGAAAGGACATTTCAGAGACAACCTCAGAGCCTAAATTTCTCTATACATCAAGTTCTCACTTAACAGTATTATTTACTTTTTCTCACTTAACATTATTGACAGGCTTCTGTGACTCTGAGCTAAATGACATATAATGAAACCAATTTTACTATAGGCTAGTTGATAAAAACAAGAGTTATATGTACAGCATCTCATCAACATTATAACCAAATGACCTTGAACAAAACATAATTTAAGGACTTGTTATATTACTAGAAAATTCAAAATTATCTTCCTATTCTCCTCAGCTACTAGAACTTGCCATTTGGGGTCATTTGTTCCTATCTCTTCACTGCATATTTCTACTTTGATGACTATCATGCAGGCAACTTTTCTTATTAACCAACCCAAATCCGTGATGGCAGGAGACAGGGAATGAATTATGAACAGAAAACATCCTTCTGGACCCTGCCTTCAAGGTGCTTAGTACAAAGACCTACTTGGGATCCTGAACACAGAGTGATAGTTTTGCCCACATCTGTCAGATTTAACTAGGTGATAAAATTTGTGGGGAAGGAAACTTAAAAGAAAATGCTGGCACATGAGTCAGCTGTGAAACTAAACTTGTCTCCACAAAAAGCAAACCCCTTGGCCCCAGTCTTAATTCGTATCAGAGATCTGGATCTGAATTTGTGAACTCACCACTGCACTCCCCATGACCTGACCCTGGTCACCATCCCATCCACCTCACCCCCTGCCTTTCACACTGTCCTCCCACTCCAATCGTTCACTTGTTTGAACATACTACATATCATCTGTATGCTCCAGCCATACTTGTCTATTTGCTGAAACACACTTTCCCCAATGTAAGGGCTTTAACTAAAACCCCAACAGATTGAAAGGGGAAAACCCAATAGACAGACAGGTCTGAAAGAGTGAAATCAATGATTCCTGTGGAAGGCACTCAAGGACATTTGGGTTACAGTGATACAACACAGGCACAACCAAACAGGGAGAAACCTAGAACCCTAGAGGTCATTCACAAAGGCAAAGGTCACTGACCATGCTTGTGATGGAGGCGGCAGGGGAAGAGGAATTCCCTCTGTGCACGGGTGCTGGTGACTTGGTCACTCGCTGTTGCCTGTGAACAAACCAAGTATCAGTGTAAGCCCCGAGCTGCTTCAACTCTGAGTTCTAAAACCACACCATCCATACTGAAGATCAGCCTAGGACTTCAACATTTCCCTTATCCAATTCAACTTCCCAAGCATTTGCTAAGTCTAAATATGCAAAACCACATGCTAAGTTCTGAGGGAAGACAAAGCTCACTGAAACATGGTCCTGGGCCTTGCAAGAACTCCCATCTGGTGGGGAGATGCTCACTAACCTAGGACACACCAAGCATTCAGGTATTAGGTACCAACAAGGTGTCATGGCAAAATGAGGGGTAGAAGGAATGATAGGATACAGCTACTGCAGGGACTGGACAAGCTTCCTGGTAAGGAGCTGCATTAACTTGGGTGTGACCAATGAGAAGCTACAAGATGAGAACAAGGATTTAGGTAGAAGGAACAGGTACAGGGACTTGGTAAGGACTTGGGAATGTAGGGTTATCCACAGCTCATGTATAGTTTATTTTCAGACTACGAGTGAGGTAGGCTAGCGAGAAGTTTCATCTTGTGGTCCAGGCTGTGCTCTAGAGGGGCGGGAGCAACACTGACTAGCACAGTGCTTGGCATAGAACTGATGCTCTGTGAGACACTGACTCAAATCAGATACAGCGCCAACAGTTTCAGCTATTTTATTTTAAGACCTAGTTCCATGCAGCATTCCCCACCACTCCTGGTCTACACACAAGGCTGATCCCAGGCCTCCCAAGTGAAGTTAAGAACAGACTTGCATTCTATCCTGAGACGTTCTACTCATTCTGCCTTAATTTGGAAGAAAACCGGAAACAGTTGAAGATATAAATAGGCTGAGAGAAGAATGAATGTGTGAGCTCACTGGCTAATGAAGGCTCCACTGCAGTTCAGCCTGGTCCGACCCAGTACCACAAAGGCCCCAGCCCAAGTACAGCCTGCTTCCGAAGTTTTCTGAATCATGAGCAAATGGGAATCCTAAACCATGACTTCTTTTCTCTTTCCAGTCTCTACCAGGTAAGCCCTACTGCTGCCATACTGCGACTGATCATGACAATGAGGGGACAGACAGGTTAACAGTATTCTGAGTGATTAAGATGTAAACCCCAAATCAGGTGATTCTGCATAAGGTATAATTAATTTATTCCTTCTGACAAACGTACTTGAGCACCTACTATATGCTAGACCAGGGGTGGGCAAACTTTTTGACTCGAGGGCCACAATGGGTTCTTAAACTGGACCGGAGGGCCGGAACAAAAGCATGGATGGAGTGTTTGTGTGAACTAGTATAAATTCAAAGTAAACATCATTACATAAAAGGGTATGGTATTTTTTTTTTTAGTTTTATTCATTTCAAACGGGCTGGATCCGGCCCGCGGGCTGTAGTTTGCCCACGGCTGTGCTAGACACTATTGTAAGTGCTAGGGATGCAGTAGTAAACAAAACAGACAAACTTTGGCCTCATTACATTCTTGTGGCAGAGTGGAGAGGGGTTACTATGGGCAGGGACACAGACAAAAATTAAATAGCATGCTAGAGCCCGGCTGGTGTGGTTCAGTGGCTGAGCATCGACCTATGAACCAGGAGGTCATGGTTGGATTCTAAGGGCATATGCTTGGGTTGTGAGCTTGATCCCCAGTGTGGGGGCGTGCAGGAGGCAGCCAATCAGTGATCCTCATCAGTGATGTTTCCATCTCTCCCTTCCTCTCTGAAATCAACGAAGATATATTTCGAAAAATAGTATGCTAGAGGTGGTAAGTACAATAAGTAAAGGAAGAGGAGGAGAAAGGCGTGTCTGTTGGAGGACACAACGTAACATAGGGTGTTCAGGGAAGGCCTGGGAGGGTGACATTTGATCTAAACGTGAAGGCTCCACTGACACATATTGTAGAGAGAAAGCCAATGACAGAGCCTGAGCAGACTAGGCCTGAGCTCTCTAGGCTGAGGGCTACTAAGGATAGAATGCCTTTAGGCAAGGCTACAGGGTACTTACTAGTCTCAATGTTTTCTGAAAATGTCAGCATATAAAACTAGCTGAAGCAAGACACTAAGACACAGATATGGCAAATTTTAAGAATCACATCAAAACATAAATACTTAATTTCCAAGTACTGTATGAATAGGACTAAACTGTCTTTAAGGCTAGACACTTATGGGAGCATAAAAGGGACAGGGCACACAGCTTCTGGGTAGCTAACAAGGAGTTTGCATTGCACATTTGCTTAATGCAGTTTTTTATTTTCTAATAAAAAAGAACAATGTTGCTACTCCCCTACCCCCCAACTTATGATTCCTTCCATTTTACTACTTGTTGCAACTCGCAGAAAGAACAGGAGGAGAGTGGTCAGTAATCATTTAACTGCTCTGATCAACAAACCCACATCAAGAGACAGTTTGATCACTCAACAAGGAAGCCATGGGGGAGGAAGCTAGGTAGTTTTACTTTCCATCATTTTATAGCATAACTGCAAATAAGCTGCATTCGAAAAGATGAATCCTTTAAATCAAGAATATAAAAAAATTATACAGGACGAAAAGCCTATGCCCAGGCAGAATTCAATCATTATTCCCTTTATTGCATATCTGGATGAGATGGCATTCTTACCATGCGTTGTACAACATTTCAGTGTTTACAACAGAATTACACTGCGGATAACTAATTTGCTAATCTGAGGAAAATTAAATTGCAAATCTCCACAAGGGTAGGATTAGTAATTTACCTGTTTCTGAATCCATCTCTGGTTCTGTCCACCTGTGGTTTGCCAAAACCAGGCTGATAGAAGTTTGCTGCCTGCACTGCAAGGTCGTGTGGCAGGGCCAGCCCCTCCAAAGCTGCTGCCTGCTGCAGTTCCAGCTGGCTCATCTGCTGGACACAAGCGGCAGAGGGTCAGAAGAGTGAGGACGGTCACTGAACTTCAGGTCTCTCTTCACTCTCCGTCAGCAGCAGCTGAGAGAAATTACATGCTGCAACCTGACTAAATTGTGCTGTCCACCAGAGAGGGTTTTAACTATTTAAATATGACTTCAGCTGTTCACTAATTTTTTAGCCTTTACTTGAATTATAGTTGAACCTGAATTATAGTTAAAAACCACCTCCAAGAATTATAGCAATCTAATTCTCCACCCCATAAATAATCATAAAGGTGGAAAGCAAGTAATAGATGGCATTTGAGAAAGCTCAGCTGGACCTGGGCCGTGACGGGACTCATGGGCTTGCGCATGCCTTGGAATGGATCTCCGAGTAGCTGCTGTGGTCCTGGTGTGAAACCTGTTGGAAAGGTTACAGTATCAGGGAGTGTCAAGGTAGCACATGTCCATCAAAGAGGCATTATCACCAAGACATGCTGCTCCTCAACACCAGCTCTTTTGAGAAGTACTGACTTCTTGGGCTGATGTCCCTCTTCTGTGTCCCCCACAGTGGGCTTTGTGGACCTGCACTTAATGACCTGAACTGCCGTTGTATCCATCTTCCCCACTAAGCTGCCAGCTTTGTCCTTTCAGAGCTTCACCAGCCAGTGATTTGGCTCATTATCACCAAGCCAGCTGATACCAAAGCAGAGACCAGTGCACTCAGTGGCCTTATGGGGAGCTCTTCATTCTATCTCCCTAATTATGGAGGGAAGATTACAAAAAACTCCCTCATAAGACATGACTGGCAGGAGCCAGGGTGGCCAGCAGCCTATAGTAGTCCAGGGTGGGAGGAACACCTGGAGATTAAGCACAACACTTTGGTAAGATAGCTTTCTGGAAGTGCTTCCCTTCATATCTGAATTAGCCATAGACCTCACAAATGATTGTGTTCCAACTTCATTAGGTTGGTAAAGAGCCAGTACTCTGACATACTCTTATCAAGAAAAAAACCTAGGAAGTCAAATTAACTTTTTTGGATTGAATTCCAGAAATAAGGAAAAAGACCAAAGAGCTGGATCCAGTTTAGTTCAATCTCAAGAGAAAAAACAAAACTGTAACATGGACATATTTATCTAGAGGGGCAGTTGGAAAATAAACTATGTTCCACATGTGTCCTCACCACCCGTTGTAAACAACGTATAATAAACCCACACATTTCTTTTTAAAATCTTCAAGGATGTTCATCAAAAGACTTTGCCAATTCTAGGGGACAAGTATAATGTTGGTCATGTGAGTGGGTGGTGAAATGTGCATGGCATGATGGAGACGGATGGACGGACATCTACACACGAGTGTTTACCAATTGGTGATGGTATTCGAGGACGAAGGTAGTCTGCTGAGGCTGCTCGTGTTTGAAACACCTGTGACAAGGGAGGAGATGGTGCTCTTTGGCCCAGTAGAGATGTAGGCTCCAAGCTCCCCATAAGGCCGCTCAGAAGGTTGGAGGAAGCAGGTCTCTGAACTGATGGACCCAGAAGTTCCTAGAAAGCAGAAAAGTCAAATCCTTGTGAACACAACTCGTTCTCCCTCCTGGTCAGAGACTATGGATTAGGGATGAGTTTTTGGAAGCCAACAACGAATCTCCCTCATACTCCACTGAAGGAATTGTCACATGTACATGTGACAATTTTCTCTGAAAGTTCAGTTAGCAACATTGCTGCAAGTTAGTGCTATCAGTACAGGTTAGATACTTTAAACTTCCATAGGAATTGTAAGCCTGCAAACTGGAAATCAAGGGCTTGCTTTGTCATTTTTTTTTTTTTTTTACCTCCCTCCCCACCCCACATTGAGGCTAACAGCGACAGCTATGTTAGGGCAGCGACATATCCTCAATTGCCAGGCCACATGGATCATTCTCTAAGGCCCAGAGTTGGACCACTACAAAAACCAGTTCAGAGGATACTGTTAAGGACCCCGAGGCCTCGGATAAGATTGTGAAGTACCTGCAGGATGTTCTTAGGGACAGGCTGGCCTGGAATCTCCGCAGAGGACATCAAATGGCTCTCAAGGTTTCGCTAAAAAAGTCGAAGGAAAACTGGTTTTAACCTTCTCACACACGTAACTTAAAGATTAATTGGGGACCACAAGAAAGCTTTACAAACTCTTCAGGAGTCAACATGTAACAGCAGAATAATGTCAAAGTTACAGAAAACAAACGTAAATCAACCTGTTCCACTCTCTCATCATCTAGGTCCCAAATACCTGGGACCAAAAGAATCTTCCATGTACATGTAGCGTCCACTCAGAGACCGTCCTCAGACAAGGTCTTTTCCTCCCTGTAGTAACCCTAATGCATTTAATGGTTTCTAACACTGACCAAACAAAGGAAAAAAGAAATGGTGAAAGGGGGAGTACTTATTAAGAAGCCACATGCAGAAAATTTGGATAATTTATAGATTTTAGTTTCTGAGGCAACTTTTGCTACACTGTAACAAGATTTATAGACCAGGCGATACTAAAAATCTAGTCAACATGCAGGCCAGAACTGTCATATTTTAGGAAATTTAAACTTTATTATTTATAAACAAGCTGTTTCAAATGGGTCTCACATACAGGGGGAAATTCAATTACTTCACTCTTTGCTCTTTTAATGCAGCTTCAGTTATGTTTTACATCCAACCTGCATTACCTCCCTGTACTTCAGTACATCCTCATGCCTAAGTGCTCTCTCTGGTACACTTCCCTTCCACTGGGTGGAGATGCCAAGGCCCACAGCAGTGTCCTCGGGCATGGAGTATAGCCCAAAGGTATCCACATGTTTTATTGTTGGTTTTGGAACTGGGACTCACTGCAGATGATTTTAATAAGAGATATCCTAAAAAGCCATTTAATTCCAACAAAAAACAAATAGGCAACTTTATACTATATGGGCTCATATAGTATACAGAGCCTACAATTCAATTTGAAATAGAGTTTAGATTGAACCAACATGTTTGGAGGAGGAAACATGATTGAAGCTAAACAGACATAGTCAAATCAGAAATAGTATACATCGCACACATAGCCACAGTAATTAAAAACTTGATTTTAGATGTAGACCATGACTCAACAACATGCAAATTAAGCAACATTTTGGGATAATGACTGGTGTGCTTATTACATTATTTTTCTTGTTGCTTTCTTTCCTAGGTTATGTTGGATTTCTGTTACTCTTTGCCTAGCAACTTGAATTATATCATCCATTCCTTTAAATAGGCATTTTGAGTCTCCTTCCCTCGGCGAAATCAGATATATTTCAGAACATTGAAATACAAACATTGAAATAGTTCCTCTAACCACTCAGGGTCAACTGTGCTACTATCAAACCCTAAAATCGTATCCATATCTGAAACAAAATGTTCAAAAGCATCAGGTTAACTGTTGAATTTTCCTGTTCCCATTTCTTTGCTCACACTAAAAGAAAGAAGGTACAAGAAGTGACCCAGTCACCAAGACACAAAGGTAACAAGGAGAACAGAATAGTTTGCAATCTTTTAATCTGGCCCTTGTATCTAATAATTCTTTGAATGGAAATAATTCTAAAGCAGTTTACAAGAAGTATTCCCCTAAACTGGCAGGGCGTGGTCAGATACTCAGGAATAAATCTACCTCCCTGAGTTGCCACCTTTCCGAGGTGGACAGTTCTAGCAGTAAGGCCCGGAACAATGGCATTTCTGTGGGAATCTCTATTGCTAACTGCTGGTCATATGAGAAACACCAAAAATCAGTTCCCTTCCCATGGTCAAGGCACAATGAATCAGTTACTGCTGCAGCAGCTAACTGTAGTTCCCAGATAAGAATGTATAAGGAGAAAACAACTCACTTTGGTAAATCTAACACAGCAAATGGAATGTCTATGTTTTTATTCTTCAGATTTATCCTGCTTCCTTGATCACTTTCATCAAGGAGAGCAATACTGACACAAAGGCCATGGTTGAGAGCCACACACTTCCAGTATGTGCTACACACCTGCATTTACTGATATTCAGTCACCTTGTAACCCAACTTCATGCCTAAAGGTGTTTTTACAAGTTTAGAGTCACAGCTTTTTCTATCAGTAAATTAACAAAATACAATTGTCTTGAAAAAATCCATCCTACTTGACAAATGTTTCGTATAACTGCCAACGGCCTAGTCAAGAAAGCAGGTAAGCCTGGGTATTTGGAAGTAACTAGAAGGTATGGAAAAGATCTGACTATAAATATACAGTAAATTACTTTAACAAGTAGCTGAATAAACACAAAACTTTCTTTGGAGTTCATCCAAAAAGATATGTATCACCATTTTTTTTAGCAATGACTTAAGAAAGTTATGTATGACTCTTTCAATCTTTATATTGTCACCCACAACACATGTAGATGAACCAAAACCTGCTTTTTCTAGTAACAAATAGCACAGCGATAATTAAAGAACACACAAAAGCATCAAGGACCAAATGACTACTAAAAAATTTCCAACTTACTCAGAATACCTTTTTAAAAATCCATTTATTGTGGGAAGTGGAACAGAAGAGGGAAAAGGAGAAAAGGCTGGAGTTTGTGTCAAATACTTACGCTGACTTTGGGCTGAGAAGGCAAAGTCCCACTTGCCTTCATGGTGTTCACTAGCTTGTTGAATGCAGTCATATCGCCATCTTTTTTGAGCTGTCGATTGCTGGTAACAGCACTCAGGGTCTCCTCTAAGTGTTCTGCCATGAAAGGAGTGGAATTCTTCAGTTGCTGGTCCACCTTCAAGCCCTTGAGCCCTGCTTCTACTTCTTCCACTGAAAGCACAACCCCTGAATGTGCTGAAAAGTTGAGAAAGTCCAGGTTAAGTCAAGCAAAGGAATATGTGGTAGGAATTCTCTTTGGCTACATCACGGTTAAGGTGAAAGTAAAAAAGAATCACACCTGCTCTTTCCCTCTCTTCCTCCCTTTCACACCCCCTCCCCCCTCCCCCCCACACACAGTAAAAAAGAAAAAAAAAAAGAAAAAAAAAAGAATCACACCAAAAATAGATTGAAGACACTTAAAATTATTGTTGCTTAGTTGAAATGAGGCCATAATTGTGTGCTGAGTAAGAGATGGCATAAACTAACCCTAAAATGCTTCAGTGCTAGAAACGGGGCCACAAGCTGTAAGACTTGACAAGATCCTGCTGCGCATCCTGTCGGAGGACCTCTGCAAGGGTCTTCTGGAGGCTTGTCACCAGGGCAGGAATCCCCGCTGGCCTAACGTCAGCATGACTGCCGCCAGCATGATGCTACTGTACCACTAAGGTTTCCTGTGGAAGGCTTATAACCTCTCAAGAACATGGCAGTTCGGGGCAAAGATGTTCAGGAGGACAGCATTCGCTGGAGTGTTATAAACGGGCTCCAGGTGAGGAGGACTGGGTGGAAGAGTTAATAGAGGTCCCAGGACCTACTGACTATACCAGGTTCTCAAAGAGGTGGTATTGGTTGATTAAAAAAAAAAAAATTTTTTTTTGAAGAATGTTCAACGAAGCCCACTATATATTTGACTTTTGATGAAATAGCATTAACTGCCTTAAGACTGAGCATTCAAGCTTTTGCAGATACCTAAAGCAGACTCTAATAAACACTTACAGCTCTCTTTAAGTTTTTCTTTATTTGCAGAAAGGCTGGAAAGAAGAGGTTTTAAATCCACTTTGGCCTTCTGTAACATTTCTAAAATATCCACTTTATTCTCAGCATGGTCTTCCAATGGTATAGGAGCAAAATAATTCCCCGAATTCTGTCCAGGAGAGAGGATGGCTTGCTCCAGACCTAATAATGCAAGTAAATATATTCATAATTAATTGATCCCAATAAAGCACAGAAACACAGCTTCAAATAGTATTAAAAGGACACGAATTGAAGGCTTTTTCAGTATCCAGAGACTCTTTAACCCTAATGGACCCCTGACTAATGAAGACAATGAACAGTGTCAGAGAGAGCTCAAGTTTAGGTCCATGGCCAGAATCTGAAGCCATTTTACCTGCAAGTCTCTCCAGTTCTTCATGTGGTGTTGAACCAAGACTGCTGGATCTGCTTCCTGATCGGCTTGGGTTAGAGAACCACCTACTGAATCGACTGGCAGAGACTGACCCTTCTCCCAAAACATCTTCTATCATCTAAAAGGAAAGACGGAAGAGCTAAGATAATAGTTTCTAGGCGAAAGGGACAAGAAGTTTCAATTTTTAAGAAAGGGTCACTTACTTTGAAACTTCCTTTGAAGCGGCTGACCTGAAGGTAAACACTTTCAGAACTTAGGAATCTGAACATCTTTCATTTTTCTTCCCCTCCTGGGTCATTTCTGAGTAACCCAAACTTGAGCATAACCAACCATGTACTTTCTAAGCATATAAAACAAAACCACTGTGCCATAGAAATGGCATTTTTTATCCTTTGCCTCATTAGACAAACCCATGAACCACTGAATGTTCTTGGAGGACATAATTTCAAAATCAAAATCAGCACCAAGAGTAAAGCATTCCATTGCCAAGCTGAGAAGTGTCCTTCAACTAAGTATCATGTATGGACAGCTGACGAACATCTCATGGCTGTAATGAACATCATAAAGTTCAATGCTGATAATTTCCGAAGCCAAAAGCTAAAAGTAGAGCTCATAGATCACAATTCCAAGTCAAAGTTTAGAAAATATCAGAATGTGAAAGATGAACTTTTAACGCATCTCTGATATCTGTTTGAATTTAACGAGGAATTTTCAGATGTTTGTTCTGTTTTAAATCCAACTTTCATGGTTTCTGGCTTAATAATAAGGCCAACTAAATGATGTGCTATGATCAGAAATATTTTTTTCAACACTATTTCATAATAGTAATTTCTATCATCAATCCTTCTTAAAAGATAGATTTTAAACATTTTTCTTAAAAAAATAAAATTTTCAACTGTACCCTATCATAAATCCAGTTAAATATAAAAATTGATATTTATGCAGTATAGTATTCTTATCAACATTTAGAAAAGCTAAAGCAAATGTCAATCCAAAAACGAGGCACATCCTTGAAAGTAAGGCATAAACTTTTACTTCTATACCAATAATAAACAGAAAACACATTTCCCCCCAAACTGGTACATAGATGACAGTGTTAGTGACTCTTTTATCTGAAGTCTAGAACCCCCCGTTTCCAAAGTTCAGCAGTGGAAGTTAAGATTTATTCTTTTATTCTTATCTGGAAGAATTTTCTCGTAACACGTACCCAAACTAAGCCACAAAACACTCCTGTCACATAAGAAAAGGGATTTTAATTCAAGACACTAATTTGATCATTATCTGTGGTACTTATATTTTCTGAGGTATTATTCATAGTTTCAATCACATTCCACTTGTAGACTCTCATTTAAATAATGCTGACTTTTACGTGCACTTGCAATAATTACAGCATAAAAGAAGCATTATGAGTGATGTGGCACTGTGAAAATAGGGAATCGTATCCAAGATACAATCACCTTAGTGATAAACAGGAATTATTTTAAAAGTAACTAAAAGATAAAGCTATTAAAAACAGTTTAATGTTGAAAAGAGTTTTGCTATATTATAAATAGCAAAAATGGCTTTTCATTTTAATCCTTTTATTTCCTCTGATCATACTGTATAGGAAAAAAGTCAGAAGATATACAGAAGGAACACGAAAAGCAAAGGACCTGAATATAAAGCATCTGGACATTTTCTAAAGATATGACAGTAAGTGTTGAGAAAGTCATTTGCATATTTTGATCATCTACCAACTTTGTTTCACTTAGAGAAGCTAAATTTTATTATAGCTAAAACATAAAACAAAGTTACTTTTATACACATTAACTGGAAATGCCAATTACAAGAAACTAAAAGCATTTTAAATCTGAGAAGAATCCTTAAGAGTTTATCTAGTCTGTGATTTTTATCACAGAGCAAGCTGGGATGCTCTAACAGTAGTGCCTCCCCCTAAGTGTGCCAGAAGAGGCAAAAAGGAGAAAGGGATAGAGAACGTGTTTGAAGAAATGGCAGAAAACTTCCCTAGTTTGGTAAAGGAAAAGGTCACACAAGTTCAGGAGGCACAGAGATCCCTAAGCAGGAAGAATGCAAACAGGCCCAGACACATCATAATTAAAATGCCAAAAAATTAACAACAAAGAGAGAACCTTAAAGGCAGTAAGAGAAAAGCAAACTGTTACCTACAAAGGAGCTCCCATAAGGCTGACACCTGATTTTTCATCAGAAACATACACTTGGGTGAAGATTTAAATAAACAAACAAATAAAAGCCTAACAGCCCCCAGGGCCTCTAACAACAACAACAAAATACCTCAAAAAGACATATGTTAAAGACATATTAACCATATAGTTGCTCCCTCCATTTCGTAAATGTGCTACTACACTCACCGAAGCCAAGCATGGCACCTTATCAAGGTTAAAGAATTCGTTAAAGTCAAATTCTCCTGGGGACTGCTCAGGCAAGACGGCATCCCTCGGCACTTCCTGATCTGCAGCAGGCTCCTGTGCAAGGATGACCTCCACCTCCTCCTCTTCGGCCACTCCTCCATTGCATTCGGCTATGCCTAAAAGCAAAACCAGGTCAGAAGCAGGCTGAGCACGCTAATTGCTACTGACTTAGTCTGTGGCCTCAGCCATCATCACATGCAGAAGAGACATAGGTGACTTTAAAAGCAGACTTCTGTTACAGTACAGCATGTTCAGTAGAAAAACAGTTCTCTTCCTATGGAAGGAGAATTGTGGTCCCTCCTCTGCCCATTCTTCAAGTTTCCCCCAGTGCAGTATAGTGCTTTCCCTCCAGTGCGCCACAAGAATTTTTAAAACCTGCAATACCTGACTCTTTAGTCAGGGGCACTGACCTCTCCCTTAGATTGCCAAATTTAAAAAATGATAGCAGCCAACACAATAGCCCTCCAGTATGAAGCCCTGCCTTGAACCATAAATACAGGGCGTCCCAAGAAAATGTGTACACACTAACAGCTGGGAGCTCAATTTGAAAAGGAAATGTGTATTAATAAATACTCCCTTTGTAATTAGTCAAAGTGTGTGTACACATTTCTTTGGGACACCCTATGTATGGGTCACCTAATAGAGGTGCATCTTACTGGTCAGGTCACATAATAAGGTTACGTATGATCGGTTAATTGTTGGTCCCAGAAATTCTTCTACACAAGTGTAGGCACCTGATATTTTTACAAAGTTACTTTGGAGCAAAAAGGGTAGGCAATTACTACATTATTAATTTTTTGTAAATCAATCAAAATCATACCTATTTTTTGTCATATCAGTAAGAAATACCTTTTTTGATGTGCCACAGAATTTTAGTAATTAGTTTTCCTGTGCCATGAGATGGAAAAGCTTGAAAATTGCTGGTGTGGTGGATTATTTTTCTAACAGGATCTTTTTTTTAAGGAGTGGCCTTTGCATGTCTTACTGCTTAAAAATGGAACCAAATTAATTTGGTTCTGTCTTTATACATGCATCTGCACCATCACTTAAATCAGGGTTCAGAAAGCTAAGATACTGCCAAAACCGGTTTGGCTCAGTGGATAGAGCGTCGGCCTGCGGACTGAGAGGTCCCGGGTTCGATTCCGGTCAAGGGCATGTACCTTGGTTGCGGGCACATCCCCAGTGGGGAGTGTGCAGGAGGCAGCTGGTCGATGTTTCTCTCTCATCGATGTTTCTTTTTTTTTTTTTTTTTATAATGTATTTTATTGATTTTTTACAGAGAGGAAGGGAGAGAGATAGAGAGTTAGAAACATCGATGAGAGAGAAACATCGATCAGCTGCCTCCTGCACATCTCCTACTGGAGATATGCCCGCAACCCAGGTACATGCCCTTGACCGGAATCGAACCTGGGACCTTTCAGTCCGCAGGCCGACGCTCTATCCACTGAGCCAAACCGGTTTTGGCTCTCATCGATGTTTCTAACTCTCTATCTCTCTCCTTTCCTCTCTGTAAAAACTCAATAAAATATATTTAAAAAAAAAAAAAAGAAAAAGAAAAAAAAAAAAAAAGAAAGCTAAGATACTGTTGCAGTTGTGTCCCAACTAAGACTCATACATTTATAAAAGAAACTAATTTTTAGCATAGTCACTCTAATTCTGTGTTGTGATGGGGACATCTCTTAACAGATGAACGGCTTTTGCAAGCAGCACGAGTGCCCCATATGCAACTTTCTGTTGTTAATCCCCATTAGGCTATTTCTTCCATTGATTTTTTTTTTTTTTTTAAGTGAGAGTGGCAGGGAGGGAGGGGGAGAGAGACACAGTGAGAGAGAAATGGATGTGAGAGACACTTCGATTGGTTGCCCCTCTCATGTGCTCCGGTAGGGCAGGAGAATCAAACCTGCAAATCAGGTACATGCCCTTGATCAGGGATTGAACCCGTGACCCCTCAGTACGTGGGCTAATACTCTTAACCACTGAGCCACACCAGCCAGGACTGTGTGCAGCTTTAAGCTCTCTAGAAAGCAGGCTGGGCCTGACAACTGAGAGTCTGTATGAGGAGGAATATGTACTAGCAGACAAACACAACTGGCCATTTATTATGATAAACTCAAAAGTCAGGGACCTAGGCAAAGTAACTAAGAACAAAGTCTCCCAAGTTACCTATTTCCTGCATCACCCGAGGGGAAAAAAGTGTCACAGCATACATCCTGTTCAACTCCCAGCTTCACTATTTACTTCCTCAGGGTCCTCAGACAAGCCACTAAAGCCCCCCTTGCCTTCAATTGCTCACTTAGAAGATGGGCATAAAAGCACCTGCCCCACAGGATTGTTGGAAGTAGGATTATATAGACAAAATGCTTACCACTCTGTGTCATATATATAGTGTGCTCAATAAATGAGACCCCCATTATATCTACCACGTTTCTGTCTCTGGGAATCCTTTTGTGTGCACAGTGCTCGTAGCAGCACAATGTGAGGACTTTCTGTTTAGCCTTGCAGGCAGAGCAAGTTGAGGAGGTAGTATAGGAAGCAGTTTCAAAATCAGGCTGCAACTGTAAGAACTTGCTACTTCCTAATAAATGTGCCCATTCCTAAGTGCATAGTTATAAGCCAATTATAAGCACATCGCGTTTTAGAACAGAGCTTCCCTCCCCGTTTTTGCTGACCTTCCTTCACAGAGGCTGTCCGTCGCCTTGTTCTTTTTCTCCCCTTCTGATCTTCTTCCAGGATCTTATCATCAAAGCCAGTCAGCTCAATGGTTTCAGACTGACTTGTGGGTCCAGCTGAGAACCATTCTGGTTCTTCTTCTGTGTAGGAATCGTTTCTTCTACGCTCACCAAAGACACGCTTACTATCCCCAAACTCCCTCTGGAAAAGTACATAATGCAGATAAAAAAGAAAATTCTAGTTAAGGCATTTCTACCTCAATCAAGGCCTTGGTGAATTAAGTAATACTCAATAGTGCAATGAAGATACTATGTTGTAGACTTGAAGCCCCTCTTCGCCCCCATCCAGCTCTCTCTATTCCTCCCTATCTGGCTTAAGAATGGGCCGTGTTCGTCCAGGATCTCAAAATAACCAGTACAAATGAGGTGGCTACTGAGTCCCTAAGTACACAGGTGCCAAGTAACCTAGAAGACAAACCCTGAAACGCTTGTCCTTGTAGTCCCTCTCTCGGTCTCTTTCTCTCAAGTCCCGCAGGTCCTTATCGCTAAGCCGGTGGTCCTTCTCGAAGTTCCTGGCAGAGATTATCCTCCCACTGCCAATTCTTCGTCCTCCAATCAGGCGAAGTCCATCACCGTCTTTCTCCAATGGACTTCCTGAGCGCCGGGAGCTAACAGCGGCCGTGACGTGGCAACCCCCTCCGAAGCTTCGCCTCTGCGGGCTGAGAACAACATCTAAGTCATCTTCTTTCAGGCGCTCTCGTGGGTCTGGAAAGATGCCAGAAACAGAAAGGTAAGCAAGCCAGCAAGGGCATTTTCCTCCTCCATGGTATACCCATGACGTGGTGGTGGGGTTCCTGGAGAAGAGTCCCACTAAAACAGTTACCGAGTAACATGTACATTACATATTTACGTAAGACAGCCTTTGCTTTTTTATCTTTAGTAGCAATCAATGTATTTAATCATAAGTGATTTTCCCAGATTAGTTTCCATAATCCCTTTTGATCATGTCCTTATCTATGTAACCATTAGCAAATGTTTAGTCAACTTATGTTGTGTGTTAGCATTAAAAATATTACTTAAAAAGTTAGCGTCTCTTCAACAAATAGTATTGAACAGTTGGATATCCATACACAAACAAGTGAACTTGAATCCACACTTGGTCTCATATACAAAAATTAATTCAAAATGGATAATAGATCTAAATGTAAAACCTTATCAGTGGTTCTCAACCTGTGGGTCGCGAACAATGAAAATACATCCTGCATATCAGATATTTACATTACGATTCATAACAGTAGCAAAATTACAGTTATGAAATAGCAACGAAAATAATTTTATGGTTGGGGGTCACCACAACATAAGGAACTGTATTAAAGGGTCGTGGCATTAGGAAGGTTGAGAACCACTAAAACTTCTGGAAGAAAGGACAGGAGAAAATCTTTGTGACATTGGGTTAAACAAAGTTTTCTTAGGCATGACACCAAGAGCATAATCCCTTTAAAAAAACGATAAAGGGGGCTTGATCAAAATTTAAAACCTCTACTCTTTGACAGATACAATAATTCCTTTCTTAAGTTCTCTTAAGGCAGTTGATAGGTTCCTTAACTTTAAGTGAAACAATGTATAACAAAACCAATTTTACCAGAGGCTAATTGATATAAACAGGAGTTAAATTCCCATGGCATTTCCTCAATGTTAAAATGAAACGACACTGAACAAATGATGTTCTTTGAGAACCTGGCATAGTACTCAAAGAATGGAAAAACAAGCCACAGACTGGAAGAAAACATTTCAAACCATATAGCTCATAAAAGGCCTGTACCCAGTGCATATGAAAACTCTCAAAAAAACTCCAAATGGCTTGAAGAGACACTTCACCAAAGATGATATATGGTTGGCAAATAGCAATATGAGAAGATATTCAACATCATTAGCCACTAGGGAAGTGTAAATTCAACCGTATACGATGCCACTACACATCCATTAGAATGGCTACACTCAAAAAGAATGACTGGCGCTCTCCCTCCTGAGAGCACGCCAGGCCTTTCCCTTCCCCCTCTTCTTCCGCCAGGTCCATCACCTCTGACTTTCTCCTGAGCTCCAAGGGCCCTTCTTCTTTCTGCCTCTCTAACTTGTTTCCTGACCTTATGCAGCCCAGCGGGCTCACTTCTCCCTCTGTAACTTTCTAAATAAACTTTCTCTTATAATTTGAAGAAAAAAGAAATAAAGACTGACCATTCCAAGTGCTGACAAGGATGTGGAGCAAATGGAATTCTCATCCAGTGCTGTAAAATGGCATAACCACTTTTAAAAACAGCCTGGCAGTTTCTCAAAATGTTAACCACATCTACCATATGACCCAGCCATACTACTTTAAGCTATTTACCCAAGAGACAAGAAAGCATAGGTTTCCATTGAGACTTGTACATGAATGTTCATAGTTTTAATAGTTAATAACTGGAAACAATCCGAATATCCACCAATAGATAAATGAATGGTGGCGAACTCATACAATGAAATACTATTAGAAAATAAAAAGGAATTACTTATAGAAAATAAAAACAACATGAATGAATCTTAAAACAACTATCCTGAGTGGAAGAAGCTACCCAAATAGTGCACGCTGTCTATAAAATTCTAGGAAAAGTAAACTAGAGTGACAGAAAGCAGATCAGTGCTTGTCTGGGGGGAATTGTACAGAAGAGACTCAGAAGAGTATTAGGAAACTTTTGGGGGTGATGGAAATGCTTATTACTTTGATTGTGGTAATGTTTCACAGGTGTATACACATGTTAAAACATCAAATGGTATGCTTTATGTGCAGTCTATTATATGTCTACTAGAGGCCTGGTGCACAAATTCGTGCACAGGTGGGGCTGACTGGGGCCAGGCTGGCTGGGGGGAGGGGATGCGGGAGGTTGGCCGGCTACCCCCCCCCCCCCCATCGGAGTGGAGGGGGCTGATTGGGGCTGCATTTTGCATCAAAGCAACCAGTCATTCCGGTGTTCCAGTCACTTGGCTTTTATATAGATAGATTATATCTCAATAAAGGTGTAAGAAAAGTAAACATGTTAACACACACTCAAAAATTCTTCCTAGAAAAACCAGAAAACTAAAGATAAGTCCAAGTGAGAAAAATCTTTTAATCCTCTCATCAAAATCAGTTCCTAAAACATTTTGTTGTGTACTTTTCCAGAACTTTAATGCAGTGTCTCAGTTTTTTCCAACACAAGGCATAATATGGGTAGCTTTATATAACTTGGTAAACACATCTCCAACACGTTTTTAACAGCTAACCAATGCAATATTCACACATACTCAACCCATTTCTACTATGGACATTTAGGTTGCTTCTAAGTTTTCATCATTTGAATAAAGTCTGTGGCACATCTTTAATGATTCTGTTAGAATAAATTCTTTGAGGGGCATTACTGCACTGACTGCACTAGTAGATTCTTTGTAGAAGGACCTTATAGCTCCAACTAAAGTCATCCCTATTTTCTTTGCTCAGTTCCAAATTTGTTCTATGATGGGTCTTCTCTTATCAAAAGGAGTTCCTCTTGCAACAAGTTTCTTGACTAGTTTTAATATTGCCAGGTCTCCATTTCACTCTTCAGTATCTTTTCTAGTTCAAAGGGGTAAAGGTATGGAAGATCAAACTTTACTCCAGTCTCAAACCTTATCTAAACCCTATATTCATACCATACTCCATTATGAATTAAGAACTGCCAGAACTGACTTATACCTGAGTACTAGTCTCTCATATGAGACTAAGCATAACCAGATTTCCAGCATAGCTTTACGCTCCCTACCACACCTAACTCAGTTATCTACGTCAATGAATGACATGAGTACTTTTCATTCAAAAGCACGTAGCCTAATGTGTCTACTTGCCACTGCTGCTACACAGGAAGGCTATGATTTTACTCAACTGGAAATCAGTTTCCTGATAATGACGCTTTCCCTCCTTGCACAAAGCTCTCACAGCTAAGAATGAAGCCAGCAGCAAAGAGCATTGTCTCCAAACTGCTGCCCCCGCTTCCAAGTGACTGTGCTCACCTACTATCCTGCGCACCAGGGAAGGCCGGTCTGCATCCAACTCTTTTTTCACACTTTCCACTGGGGAGCTCCTCCCGGAAGCTGGGTACAGAGAGGCGTGCCACTTCTCAGGGTCCCAGACACCGTCACTGTAAGTCAAAGGGCATCAACAGTTAGCATTTACACATGTCTCATTTACGAATTTCCTCAAGTAATAAGTTGTGGAAATCCCTTTCCAATATAAAATGTCATGGTTACCATAAAAATGGTTATCTATTTTAAGATGAAAACAAGAGCAACTATTAATTCAGTAATACTTTGTTGTTCACGTAACACCTGAACTAGCTTGAAAACTAGTCATCTGTGCATAAATGAAACATTCAGATCACATACCTTGGGGTGCAGTAACTATGCCTGTTTTACACAAAAAATATGGCTCCATAAATATTACTACTCAGTTTACAGAAGATTAGTACAAGGAGGAAAAACCTCTTAATCCTCTCACTAGAAGTAGCTCCTAGAATGCTTGGTGGGTATTTTCTCAGACTTTCTATGCAAAGTCTCAGTTTTCCCCATAAGCTCTTTCTAGTAAGAGCCTAAAACGTGTGGTTTGGGTTTTACTTTGTCCGCCCTCTGATGATGGAATGACAGGTGGTACAGTGTGCATAGCAGCTTTGGAGCCCAATGATCTGGGACTAATTCTGGCTCTGCCATCACCACCAGGGACACCTTAGACAAGTGACTGAGCTATGCCTTTCGATCTTCTGCAGAAAGGACTTTCCCAAGCCCAGATCAGACCAGCTGCACTACACACTAGCTCTGCTCTCTGCACTTGTCCTTCACAGCCTGTACTGGTGGCATGATAACCTCTTAGGGGTATTTGATTGTGCCCTTCCACAGACCAATGTTCCACGAAGGAAGTACTTGACAGCACCTGACACAGTGTTTGCCGCATGGCAGGCACCAATGGAACATTTCTTGAATAAGTGAGTCAACCTCTCTGTCTCAAAGTCCTCATCATAAAGGGGACATGACCTGTCTTTTCGTGCGGTTTTGAGGATTGCTTAAAGTTTAGGAACCAAACAAATTTCAATTGTCAAGAGAAGAGAAACAACAGAATGAGAACTTTTTCCTCTTATTTTTATTAGCATTACTAGGCATAATGTCTCCACTTCAGAATAGAAGTGAATGTGTATGCCCACAATAACTTTATTTTATGTCAAGAAGAAACAGCTGTAATAAGAAAATTCAATTTGAGGCATAAAAAAGCTTTACAGCTTTAATGAAAAACAACAACAGATTATCTGAGACTTATTAAAAAGTCCTAACCATGTGGAATAGCAATTATTCAAGTATCCCCTTCATCAGGGTAAAGCAGATGAGGAGTCCCGATTTAGCAACCTTCTAAACAGTCCATATACAAAAATAAAATGAATATGCACTATTCAACCAAGATGGATGCTTTGTACGTTAAAAATGTAGACCAGCCCTAGCCAGTTTGGCTCAGTGGATAGAGCGTGGCCTGTAGACTAAAGGGTCTCAGGTTCGATTTCGGCCAAGGGCACATGCCCAGGTTGCGGGCTCAATCCCCCCAGTGGGAGGCGTGCAGGAGGCAGCCAATCAGTGATTCTCTCTCATCACTGATGTTTCTCTCTCTCCCTTCCTCTCTGAAATCAATAAAAAATATATATTAAAAAAAAGTATAGACCAGTATGAACCATCTACGTTGACACTGAAGAAATGACCTTAAAAGTGCAATGTAGAAGTTACTGTAAGAGCTTTTCAGAACATTGTTAGCTATATATAGTCTCTTTTTTTTCTTTCTTTTTTTTTTATATAGTCTTGTCAAACCAAAGCCTCTATCTCTTAGGAAAGTGCCAAGATTCGAAGGGGCTTATTTGAATGACTCTTTAAAAAAAAAAAATATATATATATATACATTTTATTGATTTTTTACAGAGAGGAAGGGAGAGGGATAGAGAGTTAGAAACATCGATGATAGAGAAACATCGATCAGCTTCCTCCTGCACACTCCCTACTGGGGATGTGCCCACAACTAAGGTACATGCCCTTGACCGGAATCGAATCTGGGACCCTTGAGTCCACAGGCTGATGCTCTATCCACTGAGCCAAACTGGTCAGGGCTGAATGACTCTTGTTTGACAGAGCTGGGGGGGAGGGCACAGATGAAAAGGCTCAGAGTCCTCCTGATCAGCCTACCTGGGGCAGACCTTGAAGAAGGCCCCTCAAAGCACAGTGCAAAAGCCACTAAAAGAGAGGAAATACCCTGATGAGGACTCCGGTGTTCAAGTCAAGTCTTAATTCTGCTTTCTGACCATGTGCCTTTGACCAAGTTATTTTCTAGTTTTAGTTTCATCACCAATTAGTTAAAAGGGAACTGGTTTAGCTGTCCTTAGAGTCCCTTGCAGCTCAAATCTTTGAATTAATGTTCAAAACTAATTAATAATGAAAATAATGAAGTCAATGTAATGAAATGCTAGTCATGTTCATAGTTTATCTGTAATATGTTGTGTTGAAGATCAATGTCAAAACCCCTATCTCCCCACTCATAATTCTATCAAGAAGCTCCAAAACAGTACAGTTCTAAATGTACCAAGTTTGATGTAACAAGCTGACCAGAAGCAGCCCCCCCCCCCCCCCATACCTGTCGTATTTTTCAGAGAGGCATGAAGGCCTTTGTTTGGAATGAGGGCGTTCTTTTATATCCAAGAGCTCCTCCTACAAAGAGAAATCAAATGGTGATTTTGAATACTATTTCACGCACTTTTGCTTATCTTTGTTTTCAGTAATTGAGTGTTTACCTTAAGCATTTTAAACAGTTCCTATTTATTTATACCTGACTTATTCCTGAAAGGACTGGAGTCAGTTTAAGGTTCTTACAAGAAGTTCAAGCAAAACTGGCAAATAACCTAACAGTGATCAGTTTCTTGCTAAGACACATTCTCTCACAAATCACTGTCCAATAATATATTCCACACACTGAATGCTCCTCACGGCATGGAAGCATCAGGCTTACCTGAAACCTCCTGCTCTTAAATGCACCAGGTGCCAATTTATAAGGAGACGGATTTTTAAAATGGACTTCAAATTCATAAACTTTTGTGTTTCAAATTACTATTAAGAAAGCAAAAAGACAACCCCCAAAATAGGGGGGGGGATTACAAATCATATATGGTAATCTCCCTTTACCCCCAGTTACACTTTCTGAGGTCTGGAATTAGATAGTAGTGAAGGCTGCACAGCTTTGTGAATTCACTAAAAACCACTGAGTGGTGTACCTTAAAAGGGATGAATTTTATATTTCTGAATTATATCTCAATAAAAATATTTTTAAGTAAACACAAGTGAGAGATTCAGTTACCAGAGGATAATGTTTTGTTTAATTTCTCTTCTTACAGATTTATTAATCAATGACTGATAAATGCCAACTATTCTCAGGTATAAGAATCACTCAGGTTGGTAAAAATGTTTTGACTTCCCCTCCCATATTATTCTAGTTTTCTTTGTTGACTTTATATGCTTGGCATTTTCCAGGTGTGAACAAATACTCAAGTGACTGACTATACAAAGCCCATAGGAGCAAAAGATAGAGCAATGAGCCAGCTGCACACCGGCATTAACTATGCTAGCAGTACCATTTGTGACAGGGTACACCTCTACTGGAATGTCGATAGAGGATGAAGAACCACTTTCTTCAATAATAGGCTGAGAAGTGGGAAAACAAAACCATTCTTGGACCGTAAAAGCTGATGGGAATAACTTAAACATCAAGGTAAACTTATACTTATGGTTCTTGAGAGCAGAGCTTCTTAAACCAATTTCAGGGCCTCAAGGAATCATATACAAAATTGTGCGTTTCAGCAGTGAGTGTTTATACCTTCAAACAATTGCCAGTAAATCCTAAAGAAGTTAAGAAGTAGCACTTTAAACCAATGACGTTTCTCAAAATGTGACCCGGATCCACCTGCGCATTTAGGGAAACAGGAGAATGCTCCTCTTCGTGGGCTGAGAGAGTGGAATCTGGTAGCAAAGTCTCAACTGCATAAGACATAGGTATCCCAGCCTGAGAGGATCCCCCACTTAAGTGGGGAAGAGTCAACACAAAGTTTGCTTTTTCGTAACTGTCCACTGAACATTTCCTGGGTGCCAGGCTAGTCTAGCACAGGCAGATGACTCTCTTTCCTGGCCTCACAGCTCTCCAGTTTCTCAAGAGGACTTGCTATCTCATCTAGAGCCCTTAACAACAATTATTCCTGGAAAGGAACCACTTTGGGATATTTTAAAAGAAAGCCTTCAAATTTAGCTAAAGGAAAAATACTTGGAAAAGTGCCCACTATGGTTTTCTGCACAATTGAAACATTAAAACTGTATAATGATTTTTCCTTTTTTCTTTTTTTGTTAATCCTCACCTGAGGACATTTTTTCCACTGCTTTTTATTTTTATTTTATTATTATTTTAAAAATATATTTTATTGATTTTTTTACAGAGAGGAAGGGAGAGGGATAGAGAATTAGAAACATCGATGAGAAACATCGATCAGCTGCCTCCTGCACACCTCCTACTGGTGATGTGCCCGCAACCAAGGTACATGCCCTTGACCGGAATCGTACCTGGGACCCTTGAGTCCGAAGGCCGATGCTCTATCCACTGAGCCAAACCGGTTAGGGCTCCATTGCTTTTTAGAGAGAATGGGAGGGAGTGAAGGGGGAGAGACACACACACACACATTGACTGGTTGACTCTTGGGAGCACCCTGATCGAGGGTGGGGGACAGGGAGTGAACCCATAGCCCAGGTATCGAACCCATGACCAGGTATCGAACCCATGACCAGGAATCGAACCCATGACTCTTGAGTGCACAGTCTGACGCTTTAAGCCACACCAACCAGGGCTCCTGTCTTCCTTACTATTTATTTATTTTAGAGAGAGGGGGGATAGGAGAGGAAAAGAGAGTGAGACAGACAGATAGTCAGACACATTATCAATTTGCTGTTTCACCCACTTATGCATTCATTGGTTGATTCTTGTATGTGTCCTGACCAGGGATTGAATCTGCAATCTTGGTGGTATCAGGACAACATTGTAACCAACTGAGCTACCCGGCCAGGGCTATCATGATTTTCAGACCATAATTCTGCTTTCTCCAATATAAACAGGCACCCCTATTTTTACATTAGCTTAAGAGTTTGCAACTAACCGTGCCACTGAAATGACACCTGTTAAAGATTACTATTCAATTCAGTTTTTGAGAGAAACCTATAGCCATACTTTGAGTAGCTAGACTTTAGTATTCCTTGAACAACCCCGACGTTATCAAATGAGACCTTTGTACAAGAAAAACCAACCATCTGACTACTGATTTCAACTTAGGGTTTAAATCACAGTTACTGTTTTCTTCTCAGAAGCTTGCTGACTTCAAGTCTTGCAACTGATTTTCTCCAAGAAGGCTAGGAGGTTACTCAAACCAGTCCACTTGGGTTGTTTTATTAATGATTTTAAAGCAAAGACATAAACATGGCTGCACCACTGTCACCAATTGCCCACCAGCCACAAATGAGGGGGCCTCTTTTAAAGATCCCTTACAGACACTGATGGCTAAAATGGTGCCAGTTCTCAACAAGTCAAGGCAATGAAGATCATACATGAAATTAAGCTCAGATAATCCAACACCTACTTTTTAGATTTCACATACATGAACACTGATCAGTATCAAGATGAATGTTCTGTATAAGTACCGCGCGCTAACCGATTGCGCCCCTGGAGCTCCAAGATGAATGTTCTGTGTCCTCTGTTTTTATTTCCTGTCCCCTGGCAGGAGGCAGCATTTAATGAGTTGGTGGGAAGATAAAGAGCAAAGGAGTAACAGCACTAAGTATGTACACTCTATGGTCTAAGATCAGTCTGTTCACTTGAAGAAAAAACACATGGACCTGAATAACGGGACAGTCCAAAGCATTTCTATTTTGTATTTCAAGCAGAAGATGATATCACTAATAGAATAGCCAGTGCTGCACCTCAAGAACTGGTAAATAAGGGCCTCTGATGAAGGTAAGAAAAAGCTGAATGGCTCCCAAAGTTTCTTCACTAATACACATCACTATCTCCTCTGTTTCCTAAACCAGTGGTTCTCAAACTAGAATCAGAGTCAGAATTCCCTGAAAGACTTGTTAAATGCTGATGACTAGGCCTTATCCCTAGACTTTGATTCAATACCTTTGGGATGGGACTTGAGACTTTATATTTCTAACAAGTTACCAGATAATGCTAAATGCTAGTTCAAAGACCACACGGTGAGAACCACCGTCTAAACCAGCGGTTGCCAACCTTTCGGACCTCACAGACCACCAGTTGGTGACCGATGGTCTAAAACACTTTTAATCCATGACTCTGAGGTGAGACTCACACTACAACCTCCAAAAGTCTCTCAACATAATCCAATCAACTTATAAATGCACATTTAAATACTACGGAAACACAGCTTTTGATCTCAGTAACCTGACCTGGCAAAATGGACCTCCATTGGTTTATAAATTAAGGGCTCAAACCCCTCAGGACAACAGGTGCATTTGAAAAATCCACTTATAACCATCCCCATTAATCATCACTGAGACTTAAGGGTAGGTCTGAAAGTACCCAGTGAGAGTCTAAATTGAGTTCCCGAGATGTTCACGGAAGCACAATGGACACCAACTGAACCAGGAGGAGTAACAATGCATCTGAGTTGCCTGACAACATCAACACCACGTATTGGGTTGTTCAAGGAATACTAAAGTATGGTCAGTGGACCAGCAGTTTTTAACTTGGGAGCTGGTTAAGAAACTGAATTTTCAAGCCCATCTCTGACCTAACATTCAGAATCACACTTTACAAGGTGATCCCCGGACACAAGGAAACTCTGGTATGTTACCCTTAAAAGCACTTAGCCAAACATCTGGACCCCTTACCTTCATGGGAAAAAAAGCCCTCAAATTCTGAACAGACTATTGTTATCCCATAAAAACAACTGAATGCTAAACTACGAAGGGTCAAAGGTTAAGAAGCCTCTTATCTGGCCAATGTGTTTTATATTTTTTTGACCTTGTAGTAAAATTCCCACATTTACAAAAGTTTTCACAAAATATATCACTTATGGTCCTGACTGGTTTGGCTCAGTGGATAGAGCGTCGGCCTGCAGACTGAAGGGTCCCAGGTTTGATTCCAGTCAAGGGCATGTACCTTGGTTGCGGGCACATCCCCAGTAGGAGGGTGTGCAGGAGGCAGCTGATTGATGTTTCTCTCTCATCGATGTTTCTAACTCTCTATTCCTCTCCCTTCCTCTCTGTAAAAAATCAATAAAAATATATTTAAAAAAAAAATATATATATATATCACTTACGAAAATCACTGAGGACAGTTTCCTTCTACTGCTTCTAAACTTTCTAGTGCATGAACTTGAAGTGGCAGAAGTATTACTAAATGCTTTACTTATTCCAATTGTTTGATCTCTGTATGTTGATAAAGAATAGGCGAGCTCAAATACTATTCCAGTTGTGGAACTAATAGACCATTTATTATGGTACTCAGAACTCAGGATTGCTTTAAGCTTTCTTCAAAAGAAGAAAGGCTTAGTTTGCCTCAAGTCTCACATAAAATTACTAGTGTTGAGTAACATATATAAGAAAGCACTACCCTAACTTTGCCTAAACATAATCCTGAAAGTGCCATTAACTAAATCCTCTTGAATGGAATGGGAAGTAAGCCTATTTTCAACTAAATTTGGTAGAGAAGACTATTAAATCTAAGCCCCACTGTCACTCACTTAAAAAATGCTTTTCTTAACCATTTTAGGTACAGAGTTTTGAGGTTGGACTATAAAAAATGGGCCATAATGAGCTTTTTATTCTTTACTGTAGACATACATACACTCTATCCCAAGAGAAACCAATAATAACTTTCTAAAAATGACTTAACCATCAAGATGGATAAACATTAAGATGAAATACACATGCCAGCCTCAGGTCAGCCTGTGGACGTGTCAGTATTCTACCAGTAGACTACCAGTCAGAACTTCATTCAAAAAGTTCTGGCAGAGTTGAAATCACAGAAGCTTATAAAAGTTTCCCTTCATTTAATAAGCTTTTCTCCATTCACAATTCACCTGTCAACATTTTAGGTAATGAATTTAAGTTGTGAACACTACTCAACAAGCACCCTCAGGTTTGAGGAGAACTACATTGGGGAAGACCAAACCTGGATGAAGTAAAATGCTATCTATCAACTCTCACTGTTACGCCAACACGGACTGCAGTAAGACAGCAATTAACCAAGAACTCTTTTGCACTTGAACACACTTATCGGTATCATAGCAAGCCAGGGACAATACCACCTCCAAGACCTGACTGGGTCCATAGTAAGAAAGTATAGATATGGACCCGACTAGGACATAATCCTTTCTGTCACCAGTCCCAAGCACATTATATATACTCCAGCCCACTACATTGCACACAGCTCACTCAGTCCTGTCAGCCTCTTCAGAAACATTCAGTAACTGACAAGATCCTGTGGGAAACAATAGCTTCAATAAAAATACCACACCCCCTCCCACCCCTGGCAAAAGCAGATCTCTAGATGAGCAGTTTAAAATCACGAGTTTTCAGCTAGGGGAAATATAATTGAAGTCTTACTTCTGTGAGTCCATATTCAATTTGTGACAGGAACTAAAAAACAATTGAAAATCTGGTGATTCTAGCCAAGCACCTAGAATGCACCCAAGAGCATTCCTTTGGGGTGTTCGCCTCTTAAGAAAACATCAAAACACAGGACACTGCTTTTGGGAGGCATCTCAGAGATGCAGTTCTTTCTCTATAGCATCTAAGTCAACAACATACCAGCTCTTACAGAATGTGTGTGCCAACGTATACTGGTCCACAAATTCATATGGGATCCGAGCCAATACTCCTCTCACCTGAAAGCTACCGAGAAGCAAATTCTACTTTAAACTCTGGGGATTCACTCTCTCAGAAAAAAAGTTCAAAGCGATGCGTTACGAACTCTAGTTAACATTTAGTCCATAGAGTGAATGGAATGTCACTACCACTTTCGATAATACCCATGAAATACCTACACAATGTTACCAACCTCCCCGCCTTTACGAAGAAACACTATTTCATGAGTAACAGAGCCTACTTTAGTATAGCGATGGGGGGCTCTGAAGGCCAGTTGCTTCTTCAAGTCAAGGAAAGCATCTCCGTTTTCTATGTCACCCGCACTTCTCCTATCCATGGCTCCTCCCGGGTCTACGATTCTTTGCACCTGGAAGATAAAGGAGCACAAAACTGTCTCTGAGAACAGCACATTTGCAGAAGTCTTGACTGTTTCAGAAACTGAAACTTTTCCCTCTTACAGTGACTACCATTAAGACACAAACCTTCACCCAACAACTGTGCTCTAAACCAGAGCCCCGTCGGAAATGGCACCCCTGGTACTGGGTTCTCTCTTCTAGTAAATAAACATCAAAAGGGCGAGGAGAACAGCAGGGGCAGGCGCCCAGGTCAGGGGACAGCCTTTCAGCTGCTTTACTCCAAAAAGGAACCAAGATCAGCGGCTGCCACCCATGGAGACCGGTCGCGGCGCCGCGGGGAAGTTTCCCGGACTGGGGGCAGGTAGGGCAGTGGTTGGGGCCCGAGAGACGGGAAGTCGGGCTGTCGTCAAGTGCCTGTCACTTGCCAATGGACGGCGCCAGCTGCCCCTCGTTACCCGGCCAGGGACCGGGGACGGAGCCCGAGCGCCCCTCGCCGCGCCAGCCGCACCTGTGGCCATGCCAGGCGAGCGCCGGCCGCGGCTCCGAAACTCGGCTTCCCCCGGCCGCGACCCCAACCCCCGGCCTCTCGCGCAGGCCCTGGCCAGCGGCCTCCTTCGGAGGAAGGGCGGGGGCTGTACTCACGAGAGGAGGCGGGCCGGAGGGAACGGGGAGACCGAACCCCCTGGCCCGGGCGCTCCGAGCTGGAGCCGGCGCAGGCCCGCCGCCGTCCGGCCCGGCGGCTCGGGCCCCACCAGCCCGTCCGCGGGCCGCCCCGCGGGCCCCGAGTCCCCGCCCGCCCCCCGCGCGCGCCCCGGCGTTCGCGCTAACGCACGCGACCCCGGGAGCAGCGCGCCCGCGCCCCTTCTCTGCGGGCCCCGGGGCGCGGCGCCCGGACCCCCCGCCGCCCGGCTCTTACTCGGTGCCTCCGCCGCCCGGAGGCCCTTCCCCTCGGCCGCGGCTCCCCGCTCCGCCGCCCGCGCGGGTCCCAGGGCTGCTCCGCGCGGCCTCCGCTCTCACCCCCCCACCCGTCCGGGCTGTCTCTCCTCAGCCGCCGTAACCGCGGCCCAGCCCTCCGCCCTCCTCCCCGGCCCCCTCCCTCTTAACAACTCCCTCCACGCACCCGGGCGCCGGCGCCGCCTCCGCCGCCGCGAGCCCGGATGTGAGGTGGCCGCGGCGGTGCCGGGCCGAAAAGGGGGCCGTCGGGGCGCGCTGCCCGGGCGCCGGCGCCCGCGAGCGCTCGGAGGCGAGGAGGTGGAGACGGGGGCTGGGGGTGGCGGCGGGGGCGAGGAGGCCGGGCCGGAGGGGACATGAGTCCTCCCGAGTGCGCGCAGGCGGCCGTCGTGGGCAGCCCTCGGGACAACGCCGGGTTCCCACGCGCGCTTCGGGGCGGGGAGGAGCGGGACGGGCGGCGCTGGGAGCCCGCGACCCCCGCGGGGCTGCGCTCCTGGGGAGGCCGTGGCCGCGGGGCCGGGGCCCGCCGCCTGGGCCGCTGCGTTGGCACTGTCGTCGCCCGCGGAGAACCGGGGGGCTTAGGCGGCGGGCGAGCCTGGGGGTTCTGAGCCTGCGGGGTGTGGGCTCGAACCCCAGCTCTTCCCAGTGCTGTGAGCTGGGGCAGAGCTGCCCGCCCTGAGTTCCGCTCTTTTTAAAATGGTTTCTCTCTGTAGATTTCCGAGGAATAAACGACGTTCCTGGCGGTGGTGTTGCTAGGCGAGCGCGCCGCGCTTGCTGTTGATGGAGCTGAAGGCGGCTGACAGGTTCTTGGAAGGGTGTTTCCCGCCCATCAGCCGCCGTCTGCCGGGAAGGGGAAGCGCGAGTGTGGGTGCAAATGGACGCCCAGCGCCGAGGCCCGAGTGCGGACACTCAGAAGGGGACACAGAAAAGCAAATAGGACCTCCCTCCCGTGTGAAAAGGCCGGACGGGTCCCCTGTGAGCCTGCTCGGCAGGATTATCGCAGCTCCGGCGGCCGCCCAGGGTTTGTGTGGAATGACACATGGGTGTGGATGGTGTGTTTTTTTAAGGGACCTGCTTTCTTTGAGCTTAATTTTCCTGTGAAACCCAGGGACTGGACACTGATCACCAAGTTTTCTTCTTATGAGTCTTGGCAACAGAGAAAATTGGGACGTAAACGTTTTTCTTTTCCTCTGTAATACGAAATAACAATGTGTTTCTCACAAACTCTATTTTCTCTGCAAGAGGCAGAGGGGAGCGTTTGCAAATGGGCCGAATTTGCCTCCCAGCCCTACCACACCCTACAGGCGGCGGCGAATTAGGCCAGTTATTCATTCTTAGCCTGGGTTTTCTCATCTGTAAAGTTGGGATGATGGTAACTCACTCACACCGCTGTTGTCGAGATTAAATAGGAGAAGGTGGGCAAAAGGCCTCATACAAATTCCATAAAGCTGCTGTGTGTGTTTGTGGGTTTTTTAAGCCTATACAGAGAAACATTATGGTCGTTTTAATTATTTTAAAAACCAAGCTGTGTCCTGGCGGGTGTTGTACATTGGTTGGAGCGTTGATAGTGAACCAAGGGTCTCAGGTTCCATTCTGGTCAAGGGGTCAAGGGCAGGTACCTGGGTTGCAGGTTAGATCCCCACCCCTTTTGGGGTGCATGAGCCAGGCAACCAATCAATGTGTCTCGCATAGATGTTTTTCTCTCTTCCCCTCCTCCCTCCCTCTCGCTCTCTTGGGTCAATGCTCAACCACCGAGAGACACTGGCCGAGTAGTATCTACTTTTTAAGCTTGTAGTGGGAATTAGACATACTAAAAACACTGTTCCGGTTCTCGATTGCTGTGTAACAAACGACCCCAAATCTCAGTGGCTTCACTCCACATTTATTTTGCACTCCAATCTGCAATTTGGGTGGTTTTATCTGGGACAGCTGGTCTCTGCTCCATTGAGAATCAGCTGTGGTGGTGGGAGGCTGGGGGCTAGGATCACCTACCTAGTGGCTCACATGTTTGATGGTTGACAGTGGCTGTCAGCTGGGGCCATCGGAATTGGCCGAAACACTGACACATGGCCTTTCTCTGTGGCAAGATGGTGGCTGGATTCTGAGTCAGACAGTTGCTGAATTTTCTTTTCGAACCTAGCCTCAAGATCACTCAGTGCCTGTTGTGCCACTTTCTGTTCTTTAGCTAGGAGTCACCAGGACTGGCCCATGCTCAAGGGGAGGGGACCGAGACTCCACCTTTATATGGGAGGAGTGTTGGAAGAAAGTGTGAGCGTATTTTAAAATGACCACAAGTCACACGTGTAATCTCAAGGCAATTTACTGTGGTGATATTGGCTTGGCCTGGAGCTAATTTCCTAGGCTCTTGGGCTTATCCTAGTTAGGACGTACTCTTCCACTAGGCTCTTGAATGTCTTGTGGAACCTTGGTCTCACCTTACCTCTCTATGAGTCTCAATTTGTGCTTGTGAAAGAAGACAATTATTACCTAGAAATAAAGGTAGTAATTTACTAACGGGGGGCATCTGTAAACTACGTTTACCTGTGCTTGCAAAAACTTGTCTCATTGTAGCATTTTATAAAAAATAAATGTGTTTATTGAAAATGTATATACACACAGAAAAGTATACAAATTCTAAGGGCTCATCTCAATAAATTTCACAAGGCAAACTCACTCATGCAACCACAACCTGGATCAAGGAAAAAAAATATTTTTTCAAGAAGCTCTGCTCATGCCGAAACTGGTTTGGCTCAGTGGATAGAGCGTCGGCCTGCGGACTGAGGGGTCCCAGGTTCGATTCCGGTCAAGGGCATGTACCTGGGTTGTGGGCATATCCCCAGTAGGAGATGTGCAGGAGGCAGCTGATCGATGTTTCTCTCTCATCGATGTTTCTGACTCTCTATCTCTCTCCCTTCCTCTCTGTAAAAAATCAATAAAATATATATATATATATAAATAAATAAATAAAGAAGCTCTGCTCAGCCCTAGCTGGTTTGGCTCAGTGGATAGAGTGTCAGCCTGCGGACTGAAGGGTCCTGAGTTCAATTCCGATCAAGGGCACATGCCTGGGTTGCTGCCTGGATCCCCAGTGGGGGTGTGCAAGAGGCAGCCGATGGGTGATTCTTTCTCCTCATTGATGTTTGTCTCTCCCTTCCTCTCTGATATCAATAAAAATATATTTTAAAAAATTAACATGTAGAAAATAGGGCAAAAATGCAAATTATCTAATATTCTAATCCTGAGACACCCAACAATTTTTTCCCTCATGTTTTTAACGTAAAACCTTTCAAGCATTTAAATGTATGATACTAGCTAGCTTTTGCTCTTTCCACCAGATATCTCATGTGCTTTCAAGCGATATTGTACAAAGCACAGGAGGAAAGCACGTAAAAATGTCCCTTACCCCTTACCCACTCCGATTTTTAAAAGATGATCAAGAGTGGACCCCCAATTTAAAATTTTGACAACTAGCGCTTGTTAGCTTCTGAATCCCCTTAAAATGTAGTTATCAGCCCGGGATAATTTTAATTAGGGGCTTGCAGAACGACGCGCCCCCCACCCAGCCCAGCCCGACAACCGCCCGGTCCACCCAGGTGCGCCCGGACAGTGCGAAGGCTGCCAGAGGGGGGCGTGTCTCCTGACGCACTGCGGCTGCGCGAACTCCCGGGTCCCAGGCGCCGCGTCCCTCACGCACGCCGCGTCGCCTTGGAGACGTGGGCGGGGCCGGCGCAAGATCCGCTCGCCGAGGCGCGGGAAGCGCAGAGCCTGCGTGGGCCGCGCGGGCGCCGGAAATGGGTGGGCGTCCGCCGGCTCCCGCCCGGACTCGCCTGAGGAGCTACTCGCGAGGGCTTGACTTCCTCAGGTAGGAGGCCGAGTCTGAGGGACCCCCCCCCCGCTTTTTTGAGGCTCAGCCTCTCGGGGCCGCTCCCAGCGGCCGGCGCGCGCCCGTCTCTCGGAACTGGGCCGGGTGCCTCCTGAGGCAGCCTCGGCTTCCTCCCCGTCCTCCTCCTCCTCCTCGCCTAGAAGTGCAGGTGACGCCGCCCACCCCCGGGGCCTGGTGGGGAGCGGAGGAGGCGAGGGAAGAGCGCGCGGGGCGGCCCCCGGAGCCTGTCCGTGCCCAGCGCGGCGCTCGCGTCTTCTTAGCGGCGGCTGCTGGTCAGCGTCGCGGAGCCGGGACCCGGGCGCCGCCTCCTCCCGCGCGTCCCGTGCGTTGCAGGCGTGTGCCTGGCCCCGCGTCCGTGCAAGGCTCCGATTGGGGGTGTGTGTCCGTCCGTGTCCCCCTGCTGCGTAGCCGGCGAGGGGCGAGTGTAAGCACACCACAGGGGCCCCCTGAGCCCCCCGGGGCCACGTTGTGAGGGAGCCCCCCCTCAGGGCGAGGAGGGCTTCGCTTCAGCGGCTCGCGGCCCTCCGACCCCGCGTTGACCTCCGCGCAGGTGCATCGTCTTGGTGGCGTGAATGGTGCCGGACCGAGCACCTGTCCCCGCGGGGCCGCTCTCAGTGGTTCTCAACCTTCCCAACGCCGCGACCCTTTCATACAGGTCCTCATGCTGTGGTGACCCCCGGCCATAAACTTATTTTCGTTGCTACTTCATAACTGCAATGTTGCTTCTGTTATGAGTCGTCACGGAAATATCTGATGTGCGGGATGGACTTTCATTGTTCGCGACCCACAGGTTGAGAACCGCTGGTAGCTGGACGCCGTGGGCCCTTGGCTTCTGCGTGGAAATGGCCGCCCCGGTCGGCGTCGTTGTGTTGAGAAGCCGGTGATGGATGTCCCGGCCAGCGTGGCCCCGCGGGCGGAGGGCGGAGGGGTGTCCGCACCCCGGGAGGTTGCTGGTTCGGTTCCGGGCCCAGCACGTCCCTGGGTCGCGGGTTCGTCCCCTGCCGGGGTGCACGGGGAGGCAGCCAAAGGCTGTTTCTCTGTTTCTCTCTCCTGTCCTCTCTCACAAATACACCCGCTCCTTTTCGTCTTTTTTCTTGTAGTTAGAAGAGAAAATAAAAGGCTTTGACTCATGAAGAATCTGCTCACTCAGAAGAGTGTATATCAAGCCCCTGGTTGAATTTCCATTAAAAAAAAAAAAAAAGATTAAGTGGAGAATGGAGAGGAAGGTTGACTCCAGGTGAGTGATGTGACTTGACACACACACACAAAATATAACTGAAATGATGGCTCAGATAAAAGCCTGCACATATTTTGTGTGTGAAAAGAGTATATGATTTTATTTTTAAAAGTTTTGTGCTCAATTCATGCACGGAGGATGTGATAGGAAGTTTGGGTAAAGATTTTTGTTGTTGTTGTTCATTTTTTTGGTTTCTCATCCACCGTGTAGAGTATAATGCACATTTCATACCTTACGTTACAGTCAAACCCTGTCTTGAGTGTGCGGCATAGCCATCGTGAAAGTTTTGATTTTGATTCATTGCTGGAGCCAGGCCCTGCAGTGGGTGCTGGGGCCACCCCAGTGTATGGACAGCCTGGACCGTCCTCTTCCGGGCGGGACGGGGATGGGGACGGGACTCTGCCTTCGCGGGGCGTCCTGGAGAAGCAGCCTGACCCCCCGGCAGCGAGGTGGCGGGGCTGGTGAAGGTCACGCTGGCTTCCTGCAGGCCGTGCCGTGAGGGAGGTGGCGGTGGGTGTCTCAGTGTGTCCTGGTCAGATAGAGGAGGACTGGGCCGTAGCAAACGGACATTGAAGCAGGCCATGGGCTGGCCTTCGCCGCGTGCAGCCTGTCCCCCGCCCGAGGGTCGGCCGCCGGAAGGAGTTCTGTAGGGGCCACCTGGATGGTTGTAAAGGCTTTGGCCATTGAGAGGGGACTGGATTTTTCTTGCAGAAAGGGACCTGAATAAGTATGTTGGTGAATCTGGAAGAGCTGTTAGAGCAGTGGTTCTCAACCTTGGCTGCACATTAGAATCACCTGGGAATCCTTTTAAAATCCTGATTTCTGGGCCTCATCCTCCGGAAATTCTGTTTCTTTGTTACTAACCTTGTGGCCCCACTCCATAGCAAAGAAACGGAATTTCTGGAGGATGAGGCCCAGAAATCAGGATTTTAAAAGGATTCCCAGGTGATTCTAATGTGCAGCCAAGGTTGAGAACCGCTGTGTTAGAGCATCCAAAAAGCAGGAATGGCGGCGGCTCCTTCCATTATTTTCCTTGATGAATTTGATGCTTAGCAGTTGAAAGGGGCAGCCGTGTGTGTGTGTGTGTGTGTGTGTGTGTGTATGTGTGTGTGTGTGTAGATAACTTTTTGAAACTACATTAACATCCTGTTCCTTATCAAACTAGCACCCACTTGTTTCTGTGGGGCCACCCCAGTGAATGAGAGACAGCCTGGGTCCATAGACGCTTGTGGCGTAAGATGGTTCACATGCCCTCATCATTGTTTGAACACTTTACCTTATGACCTAAAAAGGTATTCCAGGCTCAGCTTGCATTTCCCTTGTTTCAGACCTGAAATCATATCTCCAAGGAGCCCTGGTTCCTTTTAGTCGGGAAGGCACTTTATAAACTGTTTAAGCTCTGTGTGTGCTCATTGTTAATGGAATATCATTGCTTCCAAGTATTTCCTGCAGGTAGAGCTCTGCCATACATTTCTTTCTTTCTTCCTCTCTTCCCCCCTCCCTCTCTTCCTTCCTTTTTTTAGAAAAGCAAGCAAGAATTTATTGACCTCAGCAAAAAACATAGCGCAGTGGAACAAGGACGGGCATAGGAGAAGCACCAGGAAAGCCTAGGGTGGGCTGCCTTAGCTCACTGGGAAGTCAGAGGCAGGTTCAAAGGGTTAGTTATCCCTGGACGAGCTGCAGCTGCCTATTGTTTGGAGCTAGGTTCAAGGAGTTAGCCCTGGATGAGCTGCAGCTGTCCATTGCTCCCCTGGCTGCAAGCCTCATGGGGTCCCTTAGCAGTGGTCGGCAAACTGCGGCCCCTTGATTGTGGCTCTTCCACAAAACACCACGTGCGGGCGCGCACCTACAGTGCGATTGAAACTTCGTGGCGACACTCAAGGGGCCAAAGAGCCGCATGTGGTTCGCGAGCCGCAGTTTGCGACCACTGCCTTAGAGGATAGGGGATACATGACAGGGGAGGGAGGGAGGAGAAAAGGGAGAAGGGAACGGTACAGGGCCGTACTCCCTGGAGGGGAGAGCACCTGCCACACATTTCTTAAAAATCACGAGTTCAGCCTTAGCCGGTTTGGCTCTGTGGATAGAGCGTCGGCCAGGGTCCGATTCTGGTCAAGGGCACGTGCCCGGGTTGTGGGCTCGATCCCCAGTGTGGGGCGTGCAGAAGGCAGCTGATTCATGATTCTCATCATTGATGTTTCTCTCTCTCTCTCCCCCCTTCCTCTCTGAAATCGATAAATATATATTAAAAACATTTTAAAAAATCATGAGTTCATCCCAATAATGTAAACTCTTAATGTTTCTAAAGCAGGATTAAAAGTCAGAAATTTAGTATTTAGTAAAAGTATGTGGTTTCGTATTGTTGTAAAAGTCACATTATCTGAAAATCATTCCTAATTGCTTTCTATATAAAAGAATGTTTCTAGTTTATAAATGGTTACTCTTAAAATGACATTAAAATGTTAGGACTCATGACTCCAAGGTGCCCTGTAGCTCTGCAGTCGATGCCTAGAGCCTGCAGGTATTTCTGTCAGAGATTGGGCTGCTTGGTGTCCTGGAAGCATAGTTATTACCTGTCTGTCTCAAAGAGTTTATTTAATTTCACTTAAACGTGTAAAGGTATTTGCAGCACATGCAGAGATAATTTGATTCTGATCCCCCTTACTCCTCAAATTTAAGGTCTTTTAGGGATGGTGCAGTTAAGAAATTTTATTCTCCAAAGATACTGTCTGACAAGAAGTCTTCTGCCTTCCCTGGGATCCGGAGTGCGATACCTCGTTCCGGCCATCCAGGGCACCACGCTCGGACCCAAAGGGGTCGGTTAAAAGAATTGCGTAACAGGTGAGCATGCGAGTGGTCACCTGCCTGCAGTGAATTTCTCATTGTTCTCCCTTCTTGGTTAAAATACAGGGACGAGCCCCGGCTGGTTTGGCTCAGTGGATAGAGTGTCGGCCTGGGGACTGAAGGGTCCTGGGTTTGATTCTGGTCAAGGGCACATGCCTGGATTGTGGGCTTGGTCCCCAGTGGGAGGCGTGCAGAAAGCAGCTGATCAATGATTCTCATCATTGATGTTTCAATCTCTCTCTCCCTCTTCCTCTCTGTAAATATAAATTTGAGTAAAAAAAAATTGAGGAACGATTCTTATTCTCCTATCTCATTTAGTTGGACACCTTCATGCCTGCTTTTCATGGCAGAATGTTCAGAAGAAGAAATATTTAGGACTCAGCTGACATAAAACCTGTCATTGCGTGTTTTCATTCACGTTCTCTAGTTAGTACCCACAATGTGTAAGCTATAAAAAAAAGTCTAAACATGGTCCAAGAAAAATGATTATTTTCTGTTCCTCTTGATTAGTGCCATCAAAGGCATCCATCCATTTCTGCATTCAGTAAAATGTACCAGTTGCCTCTTGCACGCTCCCCACTTTGCCAGTGTTATGTAGATGTTGAGCAATACGAGGCGAAGAAGGCATTCCTCGTCCCTTGACGGAAGTTTAAGAGCAGGGATGCTTGATAGACTGTTAAATAAGTCACAACAACAGAGTGTGGTAAGTGCAGTGAAAGGAGAGGATGTGGTACCAGAGATAGGTTCATGTGTTAGGGGCAGCCATGCTAGTGTAGTCGGGTGACTTCCTGCAGGAAGCGGAGTTTAAGCCAACTCCTGAAGGATGGTGTAAGAATCCGCCAGGTAAAGGGCAGGAGGAAGAAAAACATTCCCAACTAAACCTGGAGGTTAACAGCCAAGAAAAGTCAACTTTTTGTGTGTGTGCTAGGTACTGGGGATACTGTAAGGCCCAGTCCCTGCTCTCAGGAGCTCATGGCAGAGGGAACAAGAGGCACCCTGCAAATCCATGACCGTGATTTGGTGGCATAATGTTCCAGAATAGAATAAAGTGCTGAGAGCACAGAGCATTCACCCTGTTTGGGCTGAGGAAGGTCCAATAAGGGTTCACATAGGAGCAGGCATTGAAGATGAGCCTTGATGGGTAGGTGGGCATTTGCCAGGCATTTTAGGAAGGAGGAATAATACAAACAAAAGCATTATCATGTACTTCCTTTTCCTCAACTCCGAAGTCTTTAAATATATATATACACATATATATATTTTGAAGAGGAAGGAGAGGGAGGGAGAGCTAGAAACATCAGTGATAAGAGAGAGTCATGGATCAGCTGCCTCCTGCACATCTAACTCATTGAGGATCGAGCCCCATTGGGAATCAAACCGTGACCTCCTGGTTCAAAGGTCGACACTCAACCACTAAGTCACACTGGCTGGGCTGAAGTCTTCATTGACAAAATACTTTAAACAAAGTATTTTTTTTAAAAATCTGCTTGATTTTAGCTTTATAAATCTGTCCCATTGTATGCTGTTTGATGCAAGATTAGCTATGATTCACCTTTTGACTCACACTAGCATTTCTCTCCCTCTGGGGCCTTAAAGTTTCCCTCTCCTTTCCAGAAAAACTGATGAAATAGGCCAAATGGAATTTTAAAATGTGCATGTCCTTTCTTTTCATCTTTCAGATGTGTGGCCAGGAAGTTCTTGTATTTGTGGATTCGAAAAACTTTCGGAAGAGTATTTCCCTCTAAAGCCAGGTAGTATTAGCTCGGAACACCGAGCTTCCTGCCGCATTCATTCTGGGCTTCTGTTTTTATATTAAGCCCACATGTAACGTTTATTATGGCATGTGTAACATTCCTTCCCCGCCCTCCTTCGGCCTCCAGCAGGCATATAATAAAGTGATAATTTAATACATATTAGTTTGACTGAGTGAGTGTACGAAGGAATCAGAAAGGAAACCAGGACAGCTAATAGCCTCTGGGAAAAAAGGTATTTGCCCAGAGTAAGTGAGCCCTTTGAAGGGCAAGATGAACACATTGACTTGTTCTACGGAAAACGTTGGCATTGGCAATGGGAATGAAATTTTAGTCAAGAGAAAGTCCCTCTGCCATAGCTTCACTTGGTATAATCCACCGCTCACTGCTCTGTGTTTTGGTTGATAGTTTTAGCTGCCACGTCCAGAGTGGGTGGCAAGGGGGCGCCCCCGGGGTCAGGGACACTGTGCGGCAGGTAGTGGGGATGGAGAGGAGGGGCCAGTGTAGGGCATTTTTTAGAGGGAGAATTGGCAACCATTGAGAATGTAAGCGTTTTTTAAAAAACAAATGTTACAGGTTCTCGCCTCCTTCCCTCTCTCCCGTTGTACTTTTCTGAGCCTGGCTTTCCCAGCCTGGAACATTTCCCAAGGCCTCTTGGTTCAAGGTCTCTCAAGCAGCTTTGTCCTGTGTGTGCTCTCTGAAACCTTTCCTTTGAATACCTTGTGGCGCCTTACTGTTCCCATCTCCTTGTGCCCAGCAATGCTCCCAGTGTGGCAGCAGCCCATCCCAGTTGCAGGGGTTAGGGGTCGCTCACCTCAGCTCTCCCTTCTGCGCCGTGGCCCTGTCCTTCTTCACTGCCTTGGCAGCTCTTTAGTGCCCTCAAATAATTTTTTTGATCTGCTTTTCTTGTTCTCAGTAGGAGAATTAATCTGAATTATCTAGTTTGCCATTATCAGAAATCTCTTGTTTTTGTTATTTTTTTAATTCATGTTGGCTTAGAAGTTATATATTCTTTTTTCTTTTAAGGACTGTCCTGAAGCTATAGCTGGTGTTGCTCAGTGGATAGAGCATCGGCCTGCAGACTGAAGGGTCTCAGGTTTGATTCTGGTCAAGGGCACATGCCCAGGTTGTGGACTCGATCCCCAATGGCGGGGAGAAGGGGCGTGCAGGAGGCAGCTGATCAATGATTCTAATCATTGATGTTTCTATCTCTCCCTCTCCCTTCCTCTCTGAAATCAATAAAAATTTAAAAAAGAAAAATAAATAAAATCAGTTCTTTAAAAAAAAAAGAATATAAAGTAGTTCCCCTAATTTGTGAAAGTTTCGCTTTTTGCAGTTTGTTGCCTGTGGTCAACTGAGATCCGAAAATATTAAATGGAAAATTTCAGAGATCAATTTATAAGTTTTAAATTGCACGCCATTCTGAGTAACATGATGAAACCTCGTACTGTCCAGCCCAGAAAGTGAATCATCCCTTTATCCCGAGTATCCATCAGATACACGTTGCCCGCCCTGTTAGTCACTTAGTGGCCATCTCAGTTATCAGATCAACTGCTGTGGTATCACAGTGCTCATGTTCAACTTACCCTTATTTTACTTAATAATGGCCCCCAAGTGATGCTGGCAATTTGGATATGCCAAAGAGAAGCCACAGTGCTTCCTTTACGTGAAAAGGTAGAAGTTATTGAGTTAATAAGGAAAAAAAACCCAAGAAAGTATGCTGAGGTTGCTAAGATGTAGGGTAAGAATGAATCTTCTATCCATGAACTTGTGAAGAAGGAAGAAGAAATTGGTACTAGTTTGCTGAGAGAGAGGGAGAGATCCCATTCACATAACTTTTAAAAATATATATATTTTTTACTGATTTCAGAGAGGAAGGGAGAGGGGGAGAGAGGGTTACTGATTGGCTGCCTCCTGCATGCCCCACACAGAATCAAGCCCCCAACCCAGGCATGTGCCCTGACCAGGAATCGAACCGTGACCTCCAGTTCATAGGTCGATGCTCAACCATGAGCCACGCCGGCTGGGCCACATAACTTTTATTACATTCCTCACATGCCACCTCATTGCTCCTTTTTTGTCTGTACAAATGTTAATACCGTGCAGGTCTTTTGACTGTGAGTCGTTTGCCCTCTCCTGCTTGCATTTTGGATTCATGAGGATATCTCGTCACTTAGTTTTGTTGTAATTGACACATGAGTTTTTGGTTTTGGTACCTGGCTGCTCTGTGTGTTTTATGGGGATTCAGAGATTGAAAAACGTTGCCACCTTCCCCATCTTCCCCAAATCCTCTTCCTACTTAATTTTATTTAACTTAAATTTGACCCATATTTAACTGGAAATCTCTTTTCAAATAATGTCAACTTATATTCCAAGTGTTTGGGAAATGCTGATTGTTTTAGTTAGGAATGCGTTTGACTGGAGAAAGTCTGGCAGTGACTTAAACTGGGATTTACTTTTTTCAGACGCAGTCTGGAGGTTGGTATTGGTTCAGCTGTTCAGTGATGCCATCGAAGACACAGGCTTCTAGTACCTTTCTAGTTCACCATCCTTAGCGTGTTGGCCCTTTGTCCTCAGAGGTGACACTGCATAATTGCAAGGTGACCGATCCAGCTGTACCCAGGAAGGAGGGGGAAGGTGCTATCAGCTCCACCTGTCTCTATCGGGAAGCACAGTGCTCCTGGAAGCCCCAGCTGCATTCTGCTCGGCCTCCTTGGTCAGTGTGTCACTGGCCACCTGAGGGTACAGAGGAGGCTGCCTCTGTAACATGCCCATGAGGAAGTGCAGAGTCTTGGTGTTGGGTTAGCCATTGACTGGTGTTTGTCACACTGCTTTCTCTCTCTACTTTTTCTGCTCTTTAGTGGTGGCCGGGTATAGGGGAAAGAATACTGGACGGGAGTTTAGGAGACCTGAGTTTTGGTTGTAACCCAGATCGGAGCTAATTGTTTGATCTGGGGATAAGTTACGGCTTTGGGCATCTACCGGAATTAGTTCTGATACGGTGTTTTCATTGATTAGAAATTTGTGATGGAGTGGTGGTTTTCAACTTGCAGTCTTTTTATTTTTACTTTATTTTAGAGAGGGAGAGAGAGATAGAAACATCAATGATGAGAGAATCATTGATCAGCTGCCTCCTGCATGCCCCTGGCAACCCGGGCATGTGCCCTGACCCAGAGTGGAACTGTGACCTCCTGGTTAATAGATCAGTGCTCAAACACTGAGCCACGCTGGCCAGTGTGCAATCTTTTTTTAGGTCAAGGAGGTTGTTACTTTGGGGAGGTTTGGGCATATTGATTTTTCTTTTTCTTTTTTTTTTGTCTCTTCATTGAATTACCTATTTCTCACATTTAGGAATATTAGAGGGGAATGACATATCAGAAACTATAGAATATAGCCATTAAAGAACGCTTTAATTTTTATAAACTGGAATTGTTTTCTCATTAATAAACTAAACCAAAATGATCACTGAATTAGTAGGGCAAAAATAATACAGTAAGTATCCATATATAAGGCAGTCTTAGATCTGAAGTAGTCCCCTATTTTTCTGAAGAGAAGATCTGAGCAAAATTTGTCTAACTTGGGAAGTAGATAAAACAGGCGTGTCCATTTATTATTAATCAGTGTTTCTTCCTCATTCGTAGCTAGTGTCCTTGTTTCCGGGTTTAGAAGCAGCAGAAGAGACCTCCGCTATATTTACCTGGTGCCAGCATCTGTCCCATGTAGCCTGCCTTCCCAGCTGGTGGGCAGATGAACTGTCCGTGCTCTCATTTGTGGCAAAATCCTTGACTTTTGCATGATATTCCCCTTGTGCCTACTCAAGGCCATCAATGTAGCAAGGGTTGTTTTTTCTTTTCTTCTTTTTTTTGCATCGTCAATTTTTCCCTCTTTAATGGGTCAAATTCAGTCATTTTTCCCACTCTGGGGAAAAAAAAATCTTTTTGCCTCAACTTCCTCCTGTAGCTAGGATTCCATCACTTGGATTCCCTTTACATCAAATCAGGTCCTTACCTGAGGATATGTTTATCGATTTTAAAGAGAGAGGAAGGGGGAGAGGGGAGAAAGAGAGAGAAACATTGATTATTGCCTTCCTCACCCCCCTACCCCCCCAGTGGGGAGATCGAACCCAAAACTTGGGTATGTGCCCTGCCTGGGAATTGAACATGTGACCTTTTGGTATACAGGACAATGCTCCAACCAACTGAGTTATACTGTCCAGGGCTCAAGAATATTTTTTAGTCTGGTTCATGAAAAAAATTGAGAATAATTCTCAATTCAATATGGTATTTGAAAAGTCAGATTTTTATTTTACTTTAATGCCTTTAGTTGGTAAGATCTATAGTATACGGTTTTGATCTGAAAAAGTTAAATGTCTACTTTTAATCTATGTTGGTGTTAATCAAATAATTAGCCACACTTTACTACGCGAAAGCAATGGTAAAATGAAACTGTGACTTGGGACTAGAGATCAGCTTTAATATCCTCATGTCCCCCTGATTTTTCCCGTTGCCCTAGGTGTTACTATAAGCAAAGGGTGCTCCGGAAGGTCTTTGAAGAATGGAAAGGAGAGTGGTGGGTTTCCCAGCGAGAGTGGAAGCTCTGTGTTCGAGCAGACTGTTACTACAGGTCAGATTTCATTTATGTGACTTCAAGTTTAGTGATGCACATTATCAGGTAACTAGGGGCCCGGTGCACGAAATTCGTGCACTGGGTGTGTGTGTGTGGGGGGGGGGGGGGGAGTGTCCCTCAGCCCAGCCTGCCCCCTCTCACATACTGGGAGCCCTCAGGTGTTGACCCCCATCACCCTCCAATCGCATGATCGGCCCCTTGCCCAGGCCTGACGCCTCGGCCAGAGGCGTAGACCCCCATCACCCTCCGATTGCCTGATCGGCCCCTTGCCCAGGCCTGATGCCTCCGCCAGAGGTGTCAGGCTTGGACAGGGGACCCCCATCTCCCCCTGATCACTGGCTCTGGCCCCCACCCAGGCCTGAGGCCTCTGGCCCAGGAATCATGCCTGGGCAGGGGACCCCCATCTCCCTCTGATCGCTGGCTCCACCCCCCGCCCAAGCCTGATGCCTCTGACCCAGGCTTCAGGCCTGGGCAAGGGGACCATCATATTCCCCCAATCCCCGGCTCCGCCCCCCACCCAGGCCTGATGCCTCGGCCAGAGGAGTTGACCCTCATCACCCTCCGATCACCAATCACCGGATCGGCCCCTTGACCAGGCCTGAGGCCTCCGGCAGAGGTGTCAGTCCTGGGCAGGGGACCCCCAGTTCCCCGCCGTTGCAGGCTCCACCCCTGCCCAGGCCTAACGCCTCTGGCTGAGGCGTCCGGCTCGGGCAGCGGGAACCCGCAGCTGCAGCGGCCCCGTGATCGTGGGCTTCGCTTTAGGCCCAGGCAAGGGACCCCTAGCTCCTGGGACTGCCAGCTTCGACCGTGCCCAGCTCCCATCGCTGGCTCCACCCCTACTTCCTGCTATCACTGGCCAGGGCGGCAAAGGCACCTGATTCTCCGATCATGGCTGGGGGGCAGGGCAAAGGCGGCCCCAGGGCCACCTTTGCCCTGCCCCCCAGCTCTTAGCTCCCCCCTGGGTTTCCGATCACTGTCAGTGGCAGGGTGCTTCTTCCTGCTTTCCCTTTCGCCTCCCTGCATTGTGCCTACATATGCAAATTAGCCGCCATCTTGTTGGCAGTTAACTGCCAATCTTAGTTGGCAGTTAATTTGCATATAGCCCTGATTAGCCAATGAAAAGGGTATCGTCGTACGCCAATTACCATTTTTCTCTTTTATTAGATAGGATTCCTTGGCATGTTTATGGTCAAACAGAGACACGTTCTGAATCGTTGTTTTAGAATCCGCAACATCAGAATCCTACGTTAAACCCAAGCACACATGCACGTTAGTGCGCATGCATGAGAGCCACTCCTCTAATTCAAATAACCATTATGTGCTGGTCATGCTAGTGATTTGAATAAGGTTTTCTGCTTGGCTTTCACTTATTTATAATTTCTTATTCTGAGAATATTCTGTTCTTTAACGTAAGTTGTTTTAATTTATACTGATTATAGGAGAAAATATATGCCCAATAAATCTGACACATTGTGTGTTTAAAATGGTGTTTACTCTCGCCCTCAGGCCCTTGCTTACATGACCCAAAAAAGAAGGAACAATGGCCATTACCAAAAGGCCGTGGCCATGTGCAGGCATGCCACCTGCACCCGATGCGTGCCCACGGGCAAGGAGTTGTCCTTTGAAACATAGTGCAGGCCCTTGCCATTAGGGACATTTCTGAAGCAAGTGTCTTCCCTGCCTATGTGCTTCCCAAGCTGCATGTGAAAGTACACGACTGTGTGAGCTGTGCCTTCACAGAGAGGTGGTCAGGAATCGTTCTCGTGAGGCCCAGAAGGACCAGCCCCCCCCCCGGAACCACCTCGATTCAGACCTGTGGGTGCTGCCCCACCACCTCCACCAAAGCCCACGAAGGAGCTAAGTCCTTAAGGACTGAAGTTCTCTGGGGGGGAAAAGTCACTTTATTTAGGTTCTTTGGGGTAGGGGTTCTGATTTACATATTTTTGATAAAATAGATGTATTGAATAATTCTTAAAAGCTGGTATAGTATGAAAAATCAAGTCTAAGGAAATGGGGTAGTGAAAATATGGAGGGACTGGCAGTTTGAATGTGTTCAGTGTATGTACTGAGAAGGAAAAGAAAGAAAATGTCATTGACCAAGTTTTAGTGCAGAGGAGAAGTAATGTTTTACATACTGTGGATATTAAGGTTTGGCTCAGTGGATAGAGCGTTGGCTTGCAGACTGAAGGGTCCAGGGTTCGATTCCGGTCAAGGGCACATGCCCTGGTCGCGGGCTCAGTTCCCAGTAGGGAGCATGCATGAGGTAGCCGATCAATGATTCTCTCTCATCATTGATGTTTCTATCTTGCCCTCTCCTTCTCTGAAATCAATAAAAATATATTTTAAAAAATATTTTAAGAAAGATGACTAAAATATGCCTATCATTCCAAATATGGCTTTGTAGCTGCTGAAGGTGAAGTTATTCTTGGAAAAATTGGGCTTTTTTTTCTTCAGTGACACCGTAAGGTGTGGAGAGCAACATTCTTTCAAGGAGAGTAGATTTCACTGTGATCAGAGGCAATGAAAGTTTAGCTTAGGATGAAGATATGGCTTTTTTTTTTTTGTATCGGAAATGTCCATGGTGATTTCTCCTGAGAACAGACCAAGCCTATCAATGAGGAATTGTTTGTTATAAAGAAATGCCATTTGCTCTTTTGGCTCCTCAGGTATTACTTGTACAGCCTGATGTTCCAGACCTGGAGGACCTACGTGCACCAGCAGCAAAGCATGAGGAACAAGTACACGAGAGCCGAGAACTACGGTGAGAAACGGAAGTGCACGTATAAAGGAAATGCCCAGATTGGCTTTTATTTTCCTTTATTAAGACTTTACTTTTTGGGAGCAATACCTTCTGCCCCTACACATTCATGGTTTCCCCCTTTTGCCAATATTTTCTCCCACCTGGGGCTTGTCTTTTCATCCTCTTAACACTATCTTTTGCAGAACAAAAGCTTTTAATTTTGATGAAGTCCAATTTATCAATTTTTCTTTTGTTAAACAAGTTATTCCTGGCATGTGACATTGTTTCAGACCGTGTCCATAGACCTCAGGGAGTGTTCACTCTTTCACTGTCAGATGAAAAGTCTGCAGGCACTTGTAGGCCTGAGGTAGGAATGGTCCTCAAATTGTCATCAGACTCTTGGTAGAGATGATGAATGCAGATTCCCGGGATTTCCATGCTCAGAACATAACAGCTTGCATTTATTGGAGACACTTTTCATAGATAATCTCATTTACTCTTTGCAAACATAGCTCTAAGGAGGCATCATTTAATAGATAAGGTTACTTACCTAATTATGCAAGGTTACTTACCTAATAAATGACAAGGTCCAGTATTCAGACCTGGCCTCTTACCCAACTCTAAACCATAGCACCATGCTGTTGACCTTGTTGCTGAGGGTGTGTGGATTCCTGAGGCCTACGGTGGGCTCGAGGAAGCTACATGTTAAATTTGTCTTCATATTTTGAGTTGACTTTTCAACAACTATGAAATATAAAGTATAGCTCTAGTCCTATTGACCACATTTTAGAGAATATTTTGAAAATGCTTTTTATAATTTTATTTTCTCCTTTGTACGCTAAAAAGAAAAGAAGTTTATTAGTGATAACTTTCATAATAAAGATGGAATTTACCACGAAGGGAAACCTGTTGACCTTTGCACCTTCATATCTACTAACTTCTCTTTCCTCCAGGATCATTACCGGTCTGTCTTCCTTTGTTTCCCAAGCAGATAGAGATAGTAGCCTTTTCTTTTGTCTTGCTTATGCTACTTTAAAATTGTTTCAGACAGCAAGATTTATAACATGATTTCTTACTCTTTAAACTTCATATTATGGGAAATTTTAAATCTCTACAAAATTGAAAGATGGAATAAGGAACCTCTATGTACATACACCTACCCGGCTTCAACAATTATCAACTCACACCAGTCTCACCTCTCTACTTCCTGTGTCATTCACATCATTTCATCTGTAAATGGTACATAACATCTCTAAAAAATAAAGGGCTTTTAAAATAAAGTGTTTCTGAGCAGGGAAGTGTATTGATTTTTCTTTAAATGTTTTGTAACTGTCATCACTTCTATAACCATTCTTCACATCCTCTTGCATCTTTATTCATTTTGTGGAACTTCACGACTTTTCCAGCAGGGGGCAATTGAAGCCTGGAGGAATTTAGACATTCAGAGGCGGGAGAAGTACAGAATCCCATGAGTTTTACCATAACCCAGACTAACCCATCTACCCCACCCTCTTTTTGAAAATCTCTTTGGTGCATCTAGATGCAAAGCAAAAGATGCGACGGGCCTGGAAGTCCTGGTTGATCTACGTGGTTTTTCGAAGAACCAAATTTCAGATGCAGACCACCGCCCTGGAGTTTAGGCAGCGGAGCATTTTGTGGTGAGTGCACTCAGATGCCCTGCGGTTCAGTAATGATCATTTTATCGCTGGGAAGCAGCATAAAAACCCACCTTAAAACAGTTTTGAACATAATTGATACCTAATAAATATTAACAAGTTGTTCAACTATAAGATCACTGGTTTCTGCATAATTCTAACACTAATTGATTATGTGCAATGTTCTAAACCCTGTATTAAGTATGTGTGTATATTAATTTTTTTAAAGTAAAGTGTCTCGTTTAATCCTCACCATAAACTGTAAAAGAAGTTTTCTTGTACAGATTAAGATATACAGTAAGTTCAGAAAGGTTGAGTAACTTACTCGAGCTCATGTAAGTTGTAAACGCATTTTTCTGATGCCAAACCCGTGCTCCTACCTGGGCACTGTATGTAGGATGGATAAGGGCAGAGGCTTTCCAGCGAGACTGGATTGGGTTCACATCCCTCTCCCAACATGTATCATTGGGTCATTTCACCTCTCCAAGTCTCACTTTTTTCATCTGTGAAATAGGCACATCATTAAGTATCTTTCAAGGTTGTCATGGAGACACTTTCAAGATAATATTTGTAAAGTATTTTAACATAGGATGGACATACAGAAAGTTATTTAAAATAAAAAATAATTTTGAAATGATTTAAAATTTATTCAGCAAATATTGTAAGATTCTTAAGTATGTAATTCTACTAGAGTCTATAATGGTTATTTTTACATGATTTTATTTACTCAGTGTATATTTATTGAGAGCTTAAAATGTTCCTGGTATAATATTGGGTGCTGGGGCTGCATTCAGGGAACTTATAATTCCCTGAGTGCTCTAAAAGATAACTCATAATGTAAGATAGCTTGAGATTTTGAAGTGCGTGACGCAGCTAGCATGGCCTAGGTTAGGAGGAAAGAGATTTTGGTGGGTGGAGTGACCAGGCAGATTGTGTGTTTCTGTAAAGCAGAGGCTGCTAACTCTCACATCCTCATTACTGTTTTTAGAAAATAAGCAGAAGAGAAATGAGACTGGAATGAAACCTGGCCCGGACAGTAGGAAAGAAAGGGATCCATCAGGACTAGAAATCTAAAAGCTACTTTTATTTGCAGGTTATTCTGTGAACTCTCCTGTTTTTTTAAATCTTGGCAATGATTTATTATATATTCTTAAATATTTGCGTAAGCCATACAGAGCACGTTGTCTAAGGCTGGATCTGACCATAGAACCATCAGTTTCCAAACCTGACTTGGTAGCTTTAGGACTGTCTCGATTGACGTTTTTAACAGTGACTCTAACATACCCATCTGCACATGGTGCCAAGAGGCAGAGGGACGAGCTGAGAGTCTGAGGCCCAGCCCTCACTCCCCTTCTCTTTCCTGCATGACTTTTTTCTGACTGGTTCCATCTTCAATGTGCTCTTCGGCAGGGCGTGGTGGAGCGAGTGGAGGCGGCAGCTGGGACAGGTCCGGGTGGGACGTGCTCTCTGTGCCTCAGCTGTGACGCACAGGGCCCTGAGCCTCAAGCTGCAGGTGAGTCCTTTGTCCAAGTTGTGAAGCCCCACACCCAGAGGGTGATGCTTGGAATATGGAAATGCTCGGTGAATGCTAGCCATCCACTCCTCCTCCTCACCTTACTGTATAGCTCTAAGTCTCCATCTAGGGAAGGGGATCTTCTTTATTCTTGTTCTTTTTAAAAATTGTCCTGGCTGTATCAGGGAGCTCACATTGTGAGTTATGTAAATGTCTAACCACTATGGGGTACACCTGAAACTAATAAATTATTGAATGTCACTGTAATTTAAAGAAAAAGAAGTTCAGCCTTGGCCAGGTGTCTCGGTTGGAGTATTGTCCCATACACCTGAAGGTTGTGGGTTCGATCCCCAGTTGGGGCACATGTGTGAGGCAACCAATCTATATTTCTTTCTCACATCCATGTTTCTCTCTCTCCCCCTCCCTTCCTCTCTCTCTGGAATCAATGAAAAACACATCCTCAGGTTAGGATTTTTAAAAAAAGTGCAGTAACAAACAAAAACTTTAAAAAAGGCAATAAAAACAAGAAGCTCTGAGCTAAATTTAAGAGTCAGCTCCAATATACTCATCATGTCTGATAGGAAACTTGCACCACGATGCTGTATAATTAATATATGTTGAATATGATCTCAAATTGTTTCATGCTTTCAGAAGTCCACATGGAAAGAAAACACTTCATGGGGTCAACTTTGTACATGGTTGGTTGGTACTGCTTATGGAAGGGTTCATATAAACACTCTCTTCTCTTTGACACTATCTTTCCTCTTCCCTGGCCTATTCTGTAATATTCTGTTCTTCCTACCCCTACTAATACATATGCAACAAAAAAGGGAAAGAGGGAGTATTTATGTCCCCAAATTGTATCCACTTAATAAGGACTAAGAAATCATGATGTGAAATAAATGTGGTAAAAATTTTTTTAAAAAAAGAGTCAGCTCCAAGCAGCCAAGTGGGCCCAGAGCCCTCGCACCTCGTGTTCTCTTCTGCCCACTCCCACGTTCCAACCGAAGCTTGTCTCTCTCCACATACTTTCTGAGGACTTACCAGCCATTGTAGACGTATTGACCACTGGCGGCAATGTTGGCTGCTACCTCTGGGTAGATAGTGTCAGAATTGAGTTGAATTCCTGGACACCCTCGTGGTGTCCAAGAATTGCTTGTTGGTGTGTGTCTAGGAGGGGGCTTTCTCTATACCCCTCGCCCACCCCACTTTAGAATGGGGCCTAGGGACCCAATTGAGAGGGAGGGAGAAGGAAGGGTCAGGTAGATCATGAGGTGACAAGGAGGCAGATTGTAGGGCTTTGTAGGCTGTGCCCTTCAAAGGCTTTGGCTCTTATTCCGTGTGTGTGTGTGTGTGTGTGTGTGTGTGTGTGGCTATTGGCTTTGAGTGGGTCCTCTTCATAGGACCCTCTGGTTCATTACTGCTGCCTTTTGAGGAAGAAAGGAAGGGAGAGAAACTAGAGACAGTGTGTTTGCTTATATTTTCAAGAAAAACAATGGAAAAATAAACCCCCAAAGGTAAATCAGAAAGGAAGATAATCCCTAGGGTTTTAAGACACTGAAGCAAACATACCAAGTTTGTAGCAGTGACTACACAGAGAAAATCATTACTTCAGGGACTTCAAAATACAACATTGGGACTGTTCCTCCCTGGTGGGATGTAGGCTAAGGACACAGGACTGCTCAGAAATCTAAAACTGTATCCAGCAGTCTTACTGTTAGTAGCAGCTTTGGAATTAGGTTGAAATGATTATAGCTACATTGTAAGACAAAGCAGATAACCATGGCAGTATCATTAGGAGTCACAATTTATAGGGTAAAAGAAAAAACAAGAGCCCTGTAAATCTGAAACTGGAACTGTAAATATCAATATGGACTCCAAAATTTTTTTACCTAAAAAATCTACTTATTGAAAAGTCTTAGAAGCAGTGGCAATAACACAGCATTTGGCATCCTGAGAGCCCAAGTTGTGGTCTCTGCTATTTCCCACTGAAAGGAACTGAGGGTGTGTGTGTGTGTTGAGAAATGGCTGATTTCAGATCTAGAGCTGAAAATAGACATCATAAGCCTAAGGAAGTGATTTTCAATGTTTTTCATCTCCTGGCACGTAAACTAATTACTAAAATTCTGCAGTATACCAAAAATATATATTTTTGCCAATCTAACAAAAAGTAAGTATAATTCTGATTGACTTAACAAAAACTAATAATAGTAATCACCTACTGTTTTTGCTCCACAATGACTTTTTTAAAAAATTTTTAAAGAGTTGATTTGAGGCCCTGGCTGGGTAGCTCAGTTGGTTAGAGCATTATCCCAGTATGCTAAGGTTGTGGGTTCGATCTCTGATCAGGGCACATACAAGAAGCAACCAATGAATGCATAAATAAGATGAACAAACGGATCGCTATTTCTCTCTCTTTCTAAAAATCAATTGGAAAAAAAAAAGGAGTTGATTTGAGTGTATTTGAGCCAAACAGACTACATGCCAGGGAAGCAAGATTTCAGATGCTCCCCAAAGTGACTTTTTACCAAAATATCAGGTGCCCATACTTGTATATAAGGATTTCTGGTACCAAGATATAGCCCATCAGATGCAACCTTATGTGATGTAACCAATAAAATGCAACTCTGTACGTGACCTATGTATTGTTCAAGACGGGGCGTTCACACTGGACCGCTGTGTGTTGGCTGTGGCCTTTTTTTAATTTGTCAGTCTAAGGAAAAATAGTTCAGTGCCCCTGACTAAATAGGTGTTGCATGCTTTAAAAATTCTCACGGCACACCTGTTGAAAATCGCTGGCCTCCGGGATAGCGTGCTGGAAAGGGTGTAAATTAACAAAGGTTAATGGAGTTGTATCAGGGCTCCCATAGGCTTAAGCTAGAACAGTTTGAGCATCAAAAAAGAATAATGACTAAAGTGGATTAAAAACACATCAAGTATATAAAAATGTATGCATTCATAATGAGACATAAAGAACTCATTGGTCACAATTTGTGTTGTGAGAGCTTTAATTCAATTCTTTGAAAATTAATGAAGGTAAAAATCAAGCTATTTATCCTGCCTTTCCTATGCAAACCTCTGAGAGACGAGGTTAACGAGAGAGTAGGCTTCTTTATAGAACTCCAGCTATAATAAAAGCACTAGAATTAGAAAATCACTGCTTGTCACTCCTAATGAAAAAGTGGATCTGGGCAGCAACCACCAGGTGAAAAGACGATGGGGAAATACAGTGGAGGGACCAGGCTGATGCCACTGAGCAGTCTGGCGCAGAACACTGGCAGCAGCCACGCTGGGCCTCCTGACGCAGTGTGATGGGAAATGCCTAGCACCACTTGAGAAAGGTTCTTGTCTAAAAATTGGAACCTGACTCCATCAGTTCAGGGAAATACAGGGGTCAGAGGAATGAGTGTCAGGCACCTGGAGGAGACAGTCAGCCACATCTAAAATGTGGGGCATTTTATAGGGTAAATGACTTGGTATCCCTAACAAATTGGTGGCATGAGAGGGAAAAAAAGAGGAGGAGGGAAATTGTCATATAAAGAGGTTTAAGTGACATAAACCAAAACAAACGAAAAAGGATCACTGTGGCTGCTGCATTAAAAATAGACAATTGAATGTCAAGGCTAAAAGCAGGGAGAACAGATAAGGATCTGTTATCAGATTCCAGGGGAGATTTTGGACAAGGATGACAGCAAGTTGGTGTTGGATTCTGGGTATGTTTTGAAGGTATTGTCCACAGGATATGTCAATGGATAGATAAGATGTGAAGTTTCGGAGAGACTCCAAGATGACTCCCATGTTTTAGGCCTAAGTGAACAGTGTCGTTGCCATTTATTGAAATTGGGCAGATGAAGGAAGGAGCAGGTTTGTGGGGAAAGATTAGGAAGAGGTACATGTTTTCAGCCTGGGAGGCCTTTCGAATCCCACCAGGAGGTGCCAGGAAGGCAGTTGGATATGTGTGTGGAGTAGTGAGGACAGGTCCAGACCTGGATGTAGTTAGATATGGGAGTCCTAGGCACGCAGCTGGTGGTGGAGAGGTTCCAGGACTGAGCCTGTGAGCTGGGGATCAGCAGCAGGAGCAGAGGGAGACCGTGATACCCTGGGAGCCGGGGAAGGAGGGTTTGACCGGCTGTCCCATGTTTCTGCCAGTTCCGGGAAGTTGAGGGCTGTGATTTGACCTTTGGATTGGGGAACTGGAGAGATCATGAATGACAGCAGTTTCAGTACGCCTGGTGGGGAAGAGGGTTCAAGGACACCTTCATGGGAACAGTCAGCCTTTTCTAGAGTTTGGAAAGGAAGGGAAAGAAACGTAGTGTTAGCCGCTGGCAAAGTGGTGGTCGGTGAGGTCTGAAAGGTTGGCGACCGCTGGTCTAGAGAGGGGTGCCAGTTGGTTGGTTTGAGAATTACTGATTTCTTTTAAGAAGTATTTTTATGTCCTTGCTGGTTTGGCTCAGTGGATAGAGCATCGGCCTGCAGACTGAAGGGTCCCAGGTTCCATTCCGGTTAAGGGCACATGCCTGGGTTGTGGGCTCAATCCCCAGTAGGGGGTGTGCAGAAGGCAGCCACTCAATGATATTCTCTCATCATTGATGCTTTTCTCTCCCTCTCCCTTCCTCTCTGGAAAAAAAAAAAAAAAGTTTTTATGACAGTAAGCTACCTCCCCCCTACACACACACTTTTTATTTTTAACAAATACCAAGTCACGGAAAAGGTGTATACTATCTTCTATTCACTCGTTTTAGCATTGTTTATATCTTGCCATATTTGCTTTATCTAAGTATATCAATGTATTTTCTGAGACACTTTAAAGTTGCAGACATAAAGTTTATACTACTTTAGCTTATTATTTCCTAAAAATAAGGATGTTTCCCTACATAACCACAATATCATTGTATTCATGAAATTTAATATTGATACAATAATAACTAACATAGTTTATATGCAGATATACATATATTGTTGCTATTTCAGTGTCAGGTCCAGGTCCAATAAAGGGTTACCTATTGCTTTTGATTTTCTTTTTTTAAAATTGATTTCAGAGAGGAAGGGAGAGGGAGATAGAGATAGAAACATCAATGATGAGAGAGAATCATTGATGGGCTGCCTCCTGCACGCCCCACACTGGGGATCAAGCCTGCAACCTGGGCATGTGCCCTTGACTGGACTCGAACCCAGGACCCTTCAGTCCGCAGGCCGACACTCTGTCCACTGAGCCAAACCGGCTAGGGCTGCTTTTGGTTTTCACATCCCTGAGGGATACATCAATATTGTTTAGGATGGGAGAAACAGTAGCACATTCATATGCTGATTTGGAAAATCTAGTAGAGTGAAAATCAATGATGTAGAAGTCGGAGTGGCCAGAGAGGTCATCTTGAGAAGATGAGAGAAGGTGGGATGTATCCTTAGTGAGAGGGGTGACCTTTGATGGGAGCACGGACAGTTTATCCAGAGTTCACAGGAGAGAAGGCAGAGCCTGTGGGCAGGTGGGTGAGTGGGTAGAGTGGGGGGAGCTTGAGAAAATTTTTTTTTGATTGCTTTTATTTTCTTGGTGAAATAGGAAGAATGGTATTCAGCTGAGAGGAAAGGAAGGCGAAGAGGTGGTGCAGGTTTAACAAGGTACGCAGTCTTGTCTGAGACAGTCATCCTCCATCTAGGGCACGAGTCCCGCTGAGGTGCTTGGAGGTCTCCAGAGGGTGTGCGTCACAGGCTGTCCTCTGGGGTCCTTTTGTGGACCCCAGCTTCGGCCGATAAAGTTCCTGGAAACTAACACGTCTGAGGAAGGGCCTCTTGCCAGCAGGCTCCTCCCACTGAGGAGGGGAAGGCAGGCTCCCACCTGTCCCAGATCCGAATGCATCAGGTCACCCCTGCGGTTGTCCCTGCTTCTTGTCTGCTCGTTGGTTTGATGATTCATTTTTATTTTTGTTCTTTATCCAGAAAAAAAAACTTACTTTCTGGAAGCAGAATGACCCTCTTAAAGATCCTTTCACCCCAAATTCCCATAGCTTATGATCCTGCTTAGGGATTGCCACTTCCTTGTGTCTGATTTTTACCTTTCCTGTGCGTGTGTGTGTGTCTGTGTCTGTCTGTTTCCCTCACCTGTACTTCACCTCTGCTTTCCTGCCTCTTCTTTGATCGTCGTCTTTTCTTTATTTTTCAGGCTTGGTCACGGTGGCAGGAACAGCTCCTGCTTGTCCAGAGAGAGAGACAGAAGCTGGTCTGCGCAGTGAAACACCGTCAGCACTGGCAGAAGTGCAGATGTCTGAAGGCCTGGCTTGACTACCTGCAGGCCCGAAGGGTAAAGGGACAGCAGAACGGTGAGCAGGAAGTCCCGGGCTCGAGAGACAGAGGGTCGGGTCACAATTCCCACTTTCCTTCCGCCAGTGGAGCTAATTTATTAAGGAGAGAGCGCACCAGAGTGTGCCCCAAGTCCTGGTAAAGGGAGATTGAGGAGGAAAGTATGTAATCCTCGTTCACACTTATTTTCTTCTGTGCATATATTTTATTCAATAGGGTTTTTAAAAATACTTTTTAATTGATTTCAGAGGAGAAGAGAGAGAGAGAGAGAGAGAGAGAGAGAGAGAGAGAGAGAGAAACATCAATGATGAGAGAGAATTATTGATCGGCTGCCTCTCCTGCACTCCTACTGGAGATCGAGCCCACAACCCGAGCATGTGCCCTTGCCTGGAATTGAACTTGGGACCCTTCAGTCTGCAGGCCAATGCTCTATCCACAGCCAAAGCAGCTAGGGCTTTAGTAGAGTTTTAAAGATACTATAACTACCCTGTTGTTATGGTTAATATGATACATGCAATTTTGTATGTGGCTTTTTTCCCCATACAACTAACCTGTACTTCCCTGTGTCTTTATTCTTCATAAATGCTACATTCTTTTTAGTGGCTGTACTTAATAGGGTGGCTTATCTTAATCTACCGTAGCCATTCTTCTGTCGATGGGTATTTGGGTTGTTCTGTTTCTCCCCAGTTAAAGGGATGCCTGAGATTTAGATGATGAGTCTTGTTAGCTCTGTGCCAATCGTTTCTTTACCAGTGAGAGTTCAGAAGTAATAATACATGCATAGGTCATGGTCACCGGTACTTCTGTGCTTTCGTTTCTTCAGTGTATGCAGAAGTGACTCACGCTCTGTGCCCGATGCCGGATCGGGCTCTCCAGCATTCACCTCGACCTCCCTGCAGAAATCTCTAGGCTCCTGCGCTCTGGGGAGAGTGAATGTGTCCTGTGAGAATAGTGACGGGACCACTGCCTGGTTGCCCAAGCCCAGAGCGTTAGGAGTGATGAGCTGCAGATTAACATTCCTCCAGTTACAACATTTCGTCCAGGACCCACTCCCTTTCACTGCCCGGACGCCGGCTCCTCAGGCCCTCAGCTAGTCAGTGTTCAAAGGGAGTGAAGCTGGCAGCCTGCGTCAGCCCGACGGAGAGCTCCACGAGCCGCGGCCAGCAGTTGACCGAATGGTGTGACATGGACTTGGTCCCTGAAGTCCTGTCCAGGAGACATTAGCCAAGAGGCAGAAATAGAGCGGAGTCTGAAAGCAGCAGTCACCGTTCTTACTCGTCAGTAGTGACTAGGAGGCTCAGCGCTTTGATTTCATAGCATCCTCTTCCCTGAAATGCCACACCTTTTCTCTTTTCTTGGACAGAAGAGATGTGATGAAGGGATTCCTGAGGTCCCTCCCATGTTCAGAAACCATGTAGTCCAGGGTTCCTCGTGAGAACTGCTTGGAGCCCTGCTGGCTGCTTGTGGTGGGGTCAGCTGGTGTGAGGGATGCTGCCTGCTCACTGCCCAGGCGGGAGGGGCAGCAGCGAAGTCACAAAGTCACGTTCTGTGTTGCAGAGATGGCTGAGCGATTCCACCACGTCACGGTGCTTCAGACGCACTTCTGTGATTGGCAGTGGGCCTGGCAGCGGAGGCAGAGCTGGCACGCTTGCCATGCCCGGGTGCAGGCGCTGGCCGGCAGGGTGGTGCTGCGGCGGGCCTTCACTCACTGGAAGCACTGTATCCTTTTCAGCTCTGTGGCCCGTCCGCTGCCGGCCAGGGCAGCGTGAGCTCAGCCGCCTGTACAAGGGTCAGGGGCACACGGGCAGCAGTTCTGAACACTTTCGTAGTCCTGCTCTCTGTTGATTTCTTTTAGAAATTTTCGTTTAATTGGGGCTATTCATTCAAAAGAGTCCCTCAATCCCTGCAGCCAGAACCCTTCGGTGGGTCAGCAGGATTGTACCATGTGGGGGTGGGAACCCTGAGGAGATGCGAGGCCTTAACTCCTGGCAGACGTGCTGCTGTGTGCAGAGGACACTGCCCGGTGGAAGGGGGCAGAGGAGCACTGTCGGCGCCGCTTGCTGGTAAGCGGGGAGCCCTGCTCCAGCCTCCGCTCAGGAGCCTCTGGGCATGTGAGCCCTCCCCTGTGTGGGTGTCCCTGTTTTCACTCTGCATCAGAGATGGTAATGGGCCCCCCCCCCCCCCAGGGGTTTGGAACTGTAAAGGAATCTTAGGGATGTTGTAGTCCTGGGGTTTTTTACTGGTACAGGCGGGCCCCTGTTTAACGGTGGAAGCCTAATCTGTGAAATTGATCAAAGAAGAGATGCGGAGGATGGGGGAAGGTCTGGGCGTAGAACCTGTTCTCTCCCCGACCCTCCCCAACACTTTCAGAGGCCCGGGGGCCCCGCAGAGCCCAGTGTGAGAACCCTGATCCCTTCACTTCTGTCTCGGGAAACTGAAGCCCAGGCCGTGAGGGAATGGGCTTGGCTTGGGCCACTGGAGAGACATCGATGGACTGGAGCCAGGCCCACGTGTCCCGCCCCTTCCCCAACCCCTGACTTACCAAGGATTCCTTCTCTTCCACTCTGGCAAAACTGCATTTATAATTGCAGGTATAGGCGTGACCCCACGTAGTTTAAAACAAAACATCATAGGCTAAAAGTCTGTCTCCGTCCTGAGAGGCAGAGTTGATATTTTCCACCTTTGTCTGTGGTGTTGCCACCTGGGCCATGGGGTCTCTGCTGGTCAGCGGGAGGGCGTGTTTGTTCCTGTGCATCACTGTGCACAGCAGGGAGGGGTTCCACAGCTGTTTGTTAAGTGCCTACTGTGCGGCCTCACCTACTGTGTGTGCATCAGACTCCCAGTTGACACGCAGCAGAGAAACGCTCTCAGGGACCTGGGAGCAGCTGTGACTGAGCTCCTGGCCACCGGACTCGGGCGCTGCTGTTACTGTTGCAGCCACTTAGATGGGTGACCCGTGTGTCCTTCTGCCTTCCACAGCACTTCTGCTTTAGAGCCCTCAGAGGCAACGTGACCCGCGCCCGCCTCCAGCGCATGAGAAGGAATCTCGCTCACCAGCAGCACGACGTCGGGGTGAGGGCCTTCTCCTGCCGCAGGGGCCCTCCTGGTGGCCCTTCTCTTGTTAACCTTTGTGCTTACAGATTTGTCCCCAGACCCATAGATGCTGAAACCTCAGTGCTCGTCTCCTCAATACTCCATCCCAGCCAATAGAGAAACCCTGGTTTAATCCCACTTATCTGTTGGCTAAGAAAGTTGGTGTTTGAATCACAGGTCAGGGACTGGCTTCCAACCCTGACCCAGTGAATATGGTTTAGGCCCTCACTCCAGGCAGCTCTGGTTGGTTTGCACTGTACGTCTGTACAACTGTTCTCATCAGGGGTGAGTTACCTCAGGACGACAAACGTTCTGTCTCTACTTAGAGATTGTGTTTGTGGGTGCAGAAGGATGGGGTTTTCTTGTTTTGTCTTTTTTTTTTTTTTTAATTGAGTTTTTAGAGAGAGAGGAAGGGAAAGGGAGAGAGAGAGAGAAACATCGATTGGTTGCCTCCTGTAGTCGCCCCAACTATGGATCAAACCTGCAACCTGGGTACGTGCCCTGACCTGGAATCGAACCTGTGGCCCTTCGGTTCACAGGATGATGCTTCAACCAACAAAGCCACCCTGGCCAGGGCTCTTGCTTTGTTTTTAATTGTGAAAATGTTCAAATGCATAGAAAAAACTTAAAGAGTAGTTTGATACACGAAATGTATCATATTAACCATTTTTAAGTTTACAGTCCAGTGATATTGAGCACATTCACATTGTTGTGCAGCCATCAGCACCATCTCAGAACTCTTCTCATCTTGCAACGGGGACTGAAACGCTGTCCCCATTGAACAGCTCCCATTCTCCTTCTCCCTAGCCCCTGGCAACCGCCATTCTCCTGTCTCTAGGAATTTGACTGCCCTGGGTCCTTCCTATTTGCAGTACTAGCCTTTTGTGACTGGCTTATTTCACTCAGCATCATGTACACCTTTTTTTTTTAAAAATGACATTGAGCCGAAACCGGTTTGGCTCAGTGGATGGAGCGTCGGCCTGCGGACTGAAAGGTCCCGGGTTCGATTCTGGCCAAGGGCATGTATATGGGTTACGGGCACATCCCCAGTAGGAGATGTGCAGGAGGCAGCTGATCGATGTTTCTCTCTCATCGATGTTTCTAACTCTCTATCTCTCTCCCTTCCTCTCTGTAAAAAATCAATAAAATATATTTTAAAAAATAAATAAAAAATGACATTGACTTTTTGAAAAGGAACACCAGTTATTTTGTACAGTTTTCCAATGTTCTCGATTTATCTGTTTCCTTTTGATGACATTTGATTTTCCTTTTTTCTTTCTATGTAACTCCCATAAACTAGAAGTTAGATCTAAGGGCTTGATGAAATTGAAGCTAAACATTTTTTTTGGCAAGACTACTTCATAGGCAGTAAGATTTGCTAAGATCGCTTCTAATTTCTACAATGGCATTGCTGGCCGCTAGGCCCTGATGAGAAGTAGCTCCTGATTTCCATAGATTGGAAAACCCTTCCTTTTGCTTTTTGGTTGGCCCAGAATAGCTCCATGTAGCCTCACCCTAGTTGTCCCACAAGCCTGTTGTATGTTGCGTGCTCCCAATTGAGGTCATTTCTGCTTTGGGGACCTTACAGTCTTTTGGTGTGGGGGTTTGCTAGCTAATAGGCTAAGAGAGATTAGTTTGCGGTAGTAAATTTTTGCTTCTTTTCTGTTTTGTTTCAGCTGCTGTGCCGGTTCTGGAACCTCTGGCAGTCTCGGATCCAGCAGAGGGAGGAGCGAGAGCAGCGCCCCTTACTGCAGGCTGCCTGGGACCACCACAGGTAGGGACTCTGGCCCTCGCCCGGGGCTCGCCTGGGACCACCACAGGTAGGGACTCTGGCCCTCGCCCGGGGCTCGCCTGGGACCGCCGGACAGACTCGCTGTTCCCCAGGAGCGAGGAGCGAGTGCTTACCCCTCCGTGTGCCCCTGAGCGGGTTCAGGCAGCCCCTGCGGTAACCACTGGTCCTGAGCGTGTGTTCTCTTGGCTGCTCAGGGGAGAGGTAGAATGAGGATGTTTGTACCGGCTCTTGGCCACCATGGTTTGAAGCATGTGCCTGCTGGCTCGCCGCCTCAGTCCTTGGGGCTCTAATGGTGTTCACGTTGTAGAAGTCATGCATTAGTGCTGTTAAAGAGAAGGCTCGGGCCCTGGCCGGTGTTGCTCAGTGGATAGAGCATTGGCCTGCGGACTGAAGGGTCCCGGGCTCGATTCCGGTCAAGGGCATGTACCTTGGTTGCGGGCACATCCCCGGTGGGGGGGTATACGGGAGGCAGCTATTCGATGTTTCTCTCTCATCAATGTTTCTGGCTCTCTGTTCCTCTCCCATCCTCTCTGTAAAAAATCAATGAAATAAAAAGAGAAGAAGGCTCAGGCCAGGGGCATATTTGTGGTGCCGTCTTGAGGGGTGCAGAGAGTGTCTTCAGTTTTTTAGAGTTAATCATTCCTTTAAAATAAATATGTGAGTGTACACATGTCCATGAGGAGAAACTCGGTGTCCAGGAAGGAAGGTAGAGAGTTAAATAAAAGCTACCTGGGACCCTCCTCCAACCCCTTGGTCTTACGCTGCAGAGGTAACCACTATCAGTTTTTGCTGCCAGACTTGTTTAGTATATCCCCCTTAAAAAGCCACTTTAATCCACCTAACGTGCACAGTTATAGGTCTGATTTTGGAGCATTCCCCCCCCCTTTTTTTTTTTAAAGGGGAGTGGTGAGAGAAGGACAGGTATCTTTTTATTTTATTATTATTTTTAATTGGTTTCAGAAAGGAAGGGAGATGGAGAGACAGAAACATCAGTGAGAGAGAATCACTGATCAGCTGCCTCCTGCACGACCCCCCACTGGGGGTCTCCTAGAATGAAACGCATGGGGTGCCTTTAACACTCATGATATAACTAGACTGAATATACCTGCCTCAGAACAAAACAGAAATGCAGGAACCTGGAAGTGGGCTGGGCAGCACCTTGGTGTCCTGTGTTTTATTTCAGAAGAACATTGCTACGCAGGTGTGTCAGGTGGTGGTTACAGCGTATGCAGAAGAGGCGAGACAAGGAGGTAGGGAGCACTTCACCGCAGGTCGCTCTGCTGGCTTACACTCTAGTTACGTTTCCTTTGCCTTGAAAAGATTCTTGTAGCCCAGCCGCTGTGGCTCAGTGGTGGAGCATTGACCTATGAGCCAGGAGGTCATGGTTTGACTCCCGGTCAGGGCACATGCCCAGGTTGCAGGCTTGATCCCCAGTGTGGGGCCTGCAGGAGGCAGCCGGTCCATGATTCTCTCTCATCATTGATGTTTCTCTCTCTCTCTCTCCCTGTCCATTCCTCTGTGAAATCAATAAAAAGAGAAAGGTCATTTTCTTTTCTAATGTAAAGTACAAGTAAAGGTCACTCGTTTTACTTCAGCTGCTACAGGCCAGAGCAGACAGGCACTTCCAGCAGAGAACCCTGCCCGCAGCCTTCCAGGCGTGGAGGAGACTGTGGCGATGGCGCCTGCAGGAGAGCGTCCTGGAGGCCAGAGCAGCACGCTTCCACAGGTACGCGGCTGGGCAGTGTCGCTTCCACGGGTACGCGCAAGGCGGCGTCAGGGTCTGACTCAGCCACCACACGGCCATTGCAGTGCCTTTCAGCCTCGCAGCCCCCGGGCCCAGGCTCTTCCTGGATTTTCTCTAATTGATTTTTCTCTGAAATCAATGTGCTCTCACTGATCTCATCTCGCAGGAAGACGGCCAGCCTCCTCCCCAGGGAAACGTTTATCCAGCTTCATTGCAAATGCTTTCAGAGCAGGCTGGGTTTTATGTCCCTCCCCTCATTACAAGCCACAGTGCGTTCCATTAAAACTGCCCATTAGCGTTCTGAATCCGAGTGTGGGGGACCTCGCATTGCTTTGGCAGGCCCCCTGGAGTGTGATTTCCCTGCAGCGTGTGGTCCCTGCTCCGCTAGACCTGACTTTGTGGAGTCTTGAAATGAGGACAGTGAGGAGCAGAGCTACCTCTTTTTAGTGGCCACAGGGGCAAGCTCGCCCAGCTGCAGGTCCTTCCTGCCTGTGGGTGGAATGTATTGAAATGACTCACCGCTAGCTGTGTGTCTGCCACTGTGGTGGGCAGGGTGTGATGGGAGAAAGGAAGCCACCAATCGAGAGATTCGTGTGCCTGTGCCATCGTCATCGCGTTAATAACGTCCGTCTCCCAGCAGTCCTGAGAGAACCAGTTCACATGGCAAATGACCACCTGGTAACGCAGGCCGTCGTCAGCAGAGCCCGGGTTTAAGCTCAGCTCCCGGATCCAAAGTCCAGGGAGGGAGCTCTTTCTAAAGACTTTGCGGGAGATAAGACTGTTACGCAAGAAACTACTGAAGAACAAACAGTTCCAGAGAACAGCTCTCGTGTCCTCAGCTGTGTCAGCCACAAGCTCGAGGGCTCAGCGCTAGTGCTGAGGGAAGGACCTGGGGCAGGCGTGGTTGTGAGCCGGGGGCTGGGGATGGGTGGCCGAGTGGACAGATGAGGAGGACAGGACTGAGGCGATGGCCTGATCCTGTGGATCAGGCATGGGCAGGTGCGTGCAGCCAGTGAAATGACAGCTCTGGAGATTGCCCTGAGTAATGGTGTAGGTCAGCTTAGGACAGAGGCGGGAGGGAGGGACACGCATTGGGAGAAGTGGCCGTGATCTTGACTAGGAGGATTCGATCCTCGGCAGGTGGGGTGAGGCAGCCAGTTGATGTGTCTCTCTCACATTGATGTTTCTTTTTCTCTCTCCCCTCCTCCACTCTCTCTAAAAATTAACGGGAAAAATGTCCTCACGTGAGGATTAACAAAAACACACTTTTCAGTTACAGTTCACACACAGTATTACATTTTTTAAAAAATATATTTTATTGATTTTTCACAGAGAGGAAGGGAGAGAGATAGAGAGAGTTAGAAACATAGACGAGAGAGAAACATCGATCAGCTGCCTCCTGCACATCCCCCACCAGGGATGTGCCTACAACCCAGGTACATGCCCTTGACCGGAATCGAACCCGGGACCTCTCAGTCTGCAGGTCGACGCTCTATCTGCTGAGCCAAACCAGCTAGGGCCAGGCATCTGTTTTTCACAGCTTTGCCCAAGGATGTGTGTCCTGCGGGTCAGCCTGCCCTGGAGCAGCTTTCGCTAGGAACCGTGAGCACTGGCGGTAACTCAGCATGGACTGCAGAAGAACAGTCTTAGAGTCTTGCTCACACTCTCTGAGTGCCTGGCTGGCACCAAAAATACTTGGAAATGCCGAAGCCGGTTTGGCTCAGTGGATGGAGCGTCGGCCTGCGGACTGAGAGGTCCCGGGTTCGGTTCCGGTCAGGGGCATGTACCTGGGTTGCGGGCATATCCCCAGTGGGAGATGTGCAGGAGGCAGCTGATCGATGTTTCTCTCTCATCGATGTTTCTGACTCTCTATCTCTCTCCCTTCCTCTCTGTAAAAAATCAATAAAATATATTTAAAAAAAAAGAAAAAAAAAAAAAAGAAAAAAAAAATACTTGGAAAGAATTGGGTGGTTGTGGGGTTTTTGGCTCTTTTTCCTGTTCTTCCCCTTTTCTTTCTCCCTAGATAAGCTTATTTGTCTCTTAAAAGCACAGTGTAAGAGGAAAATGCATTTGGAACTTCTCATTCTATTATTATTATTTACATAGGGAGACATTAGAGAAGCAAGTATTTGCTATTTGGTGGCAGAAGATGTTTCGGCATCAAGAACACCGCTTGGCAGAGAGAATGGTATGTGGCTTCCCCTGAGGAGGTGCATTCACTGCCTCCTCTCCTCAGGATGTCGCCTGGGACCCAGACCCCCTTAAGGACGTCCTGCCTGTGACCAGGACTTGGGGCAGGGCCAGGGTCTGGGGCATTGGTTTCCTCTGCACAGGTGGCTTCTGGGCGAGGGCAGCTGGCTCCTGAGTGTCTGTTTCTTCTGCCTCGTCGTCCTGGCTCCTGTACCCCTCCGACCTGACCCCTTCTGTTCTCTCCCTGCCATCGTGCCGCAGGCCATCCTTCACGCGCAGCGGCAGCTCCTGTGCAGGTGCTGGTCCACGTGGCACCGGCGGGCGGCAGCACATCGCCAGGAGCGGCAGTGGCAAGCAGTGGCCCGTGCCCACCACCGCCAGGCGAGGCTCAGGACGGCTTTCTCCACTTGGAAGGAGAGCGCCCGAGGGCTCAGATCAGAGTGAGTGGTCGCTTTTCTGCCTCTGGCTTTTTCCATCTCAGACCAGCTTTTTTTTTTTTTTTTTTTTTTAATGTTTTTATTGATTTTTGGAGAGAGAGGAAAGAGAGGTAGAAACATCAATGATGGGAGAGAATCTTTGATTGGCTGCCTCCCGCGCACCCTCTCCTGGGACCCACAACCCGGGCATGTGCCCTGACCTGGAATTGAACCGGTGACCTCTTGGTTCCTGGGTCGATGCTCAACCACTGAGCCACACCGTCCAGGCTCAGACCAGCTTTGGTTGTAGTAGCAGCACTGTCAGATCTGAGTGCCCAGCCAGACGGTCACGTTAGCCTAGACCAGTGATGGTGAACCTATGACACGCGTGTCAGAGGTGACACGCGCACTCATTTTTTTGGTTGATTTTTGTTAAATGGCATTTAAATATATAAAGTAAATATCAAAAATATAAATTTCTGTTTTACTATGGTGGCAAATAGCAAAAAATTTCTATATGTGACACGGCACCAGAGTTAAGTTAGGGTTTTTCAAAATGCTGACACGCCAAGCGCAAAAGGTTTGCCATCACTGGCCTAGACTCTGGTTTTAAGTTCCAAAAATTCAACCTGAAACAGTCTGAGCACAACCAGGGCTGTGGTGAGAGGACCCTCATGTGCCTGTGCATCTGGGTCCTGTGCGTGGGCGCACCCTGCTTGCTGATTGGCGCCCATGTGAAGTGACTGTGGCCAAGGGACAGATTAACGGGCTTCCTTGGGAATCATGGACCCTCCCCAGCACGGAGCAGAGCTGTAGCCAGGGCCACGGGCAGCAGGTTTTGCCTACCACGTGGTTAGTGGGGACAGAGCCCGTGGGCGCACTGCAGGCACTGTCCTGCTTCAGGCCTTTCTGGATCCCCTTGGGGCTGTGAGGCTCTCCCCCACTCAGCTCGGCCACATGGCGCCTCCTGCACGTGACTAGGCCTCGGTGGTACTTGGAGCCCCGCGAGGTCGTCTGCAAAGACGTGATCACACGTGCACGCTCCTGGGTGAAGAGCCCAAGTCCTTTGGCCGTTCTTCAGAGTGGAGCTTGACTCCCCACATTTAAGAACCACTAGGCAGGAGCCAGGGAGTGTGAGGGGCACCCTCAGCTGGGCCCTGGCGGGCTGGGCTGCAGCACTGAGTGCCCACTCTCTCCGCACAGGAAGACGGGCGGGGTGCTGGCTGCAGCGTTCCTCTCAGCGCGGCTCCTGCGCGGGGCCTGGCACAGGTGGAGGCAGGTAAGCTTTGGCACAGGCGCCACCCCCGTGTGGCTGGGGACAGGTGGAGCTGGGCGTCAGTGACTCAGCCACAGGATGGACTCATCCCCCGTCCCTCTGAGACCGCAGGCCTCTGAGCGTGGGGTGGGGCCGGGCAGCAGATGAAAACGTGAACGTGGCCTTCCAAGATGATAGACTCAGAAGTCCTTGTTTTCTTATGCGCTGGGCTGTTCCTACCTGAACTCCCTGAGCCTGAAATTCCTGGTCTAACCATGATAGGTACCCTGCTCTGGGCAGAAACATTCACGCTCACATTGCCGGAGCATTTACCCAAGTCAGGACCTGGCCCCATTGATCCCCGCAAAACCTCTAATGGTACCTATTTATAGATGGGGGAGCCGGGCCTCCCAGGTGTCCTGCCCTCCCCCAGCTCACCCAAGCTGTGTGTACCTGGAGGCAAAGCTGAGCCTGCCCTCCTCGGCCCTCCCCTCTGGCCGGGCCTTTGTCCGCAGTGCCTGACCCTGTGGGGCGCCGAGCAGCAGAAGCTGATGCGCGCAGACCTGCACCACCAGCACACCCTGCTGCACCGGGCGCTGCACACCTGGGGGGTAGGCGCTGCTGCTTCCTCCTCGCCCCCTTGCCTTGGGAGAGGGGGACCCTGAAGGCGGTTTCCCTTCCTGTTCTTCCTGCCCCTCAGAGCAGTCATTCCACCAGAGCGAGTGTCCTGGACGGGGTCTTACAGCACAGGGCTCAGTCCTTCCCTCCTCGCTCAGCAAACACAAACCAGAAAAGTAAACACAGGGGCTGTCTAGACGCCAGCCTTCTGTTCAGAGTGGCCTGTGCCCAGGAGCCCAGGGGTCTGTGGGTGAGGCTGAGGGGGACAGTCCTCGCCCTACTGTCGGGTGGTCTCCCAGCGGGGGCCTTGTGGCCTCTCCGCCCCTCTGGTGGGTGTGAGCTCGGCATGGAGAACCCCCACGGCCTGGGAATGGAGAGAGTTGTGGCCCAGGGCGGCCTCCAGTCCTGGTCTCCTGCAGGCTTACCAGAGCCGCGTGCGGAGCGTCCTTCAAGAGGTGGCGGCCAGGGAGAGCCAGCACCAGAGGCAGCTGCTGCGGTGAGTCTCCCGGCATCCCGGGCCGCCCGAGCGTGGGGCCAGGCTCCTGACCAGGCAGGTTGGAGAGTTTTGTCCGGGGCAGGCACAGGCTGGGCCTGGCTGCCACGTGCAGCTCACAGCGTAGCTCTGGCTTTTCCACAGCCAGCGCTCCGTTCACCGGTTCCCCCCTTGTGCCCAGAGCCCCTGCTACGTGCAGGGCCGGGCCCCTGGGAAGCAGCTCACCTGCGTGTCTGAGGGCCCCGCGTGCCCTGCTCTGAGCGCTCCCCCTCCCACCTCAGGCCTGAAGGAGGCACCAGTGTAGCACCTCCTGCTCCAGAGGCTGCGATGGCTCCCGTGGCCTCTCAGCTCCCAGTCAGTGGCCTCCCTGCTTGGCTCTCCAGACCTTTCCCTGACTCCCCGTGGCACCTCTCGCTGCCAGCACCCTCTGTGTCTGGGACGCCTTTGGTCACCTGCACTGCTCAGTGCCAGTCCCCCAGCCCGTCCTCCAGTCCTGCTAAGCCAAGCTCTGAACTCACTCCTACCGCAGGCCTCCCTCCGTCTGCCCTTCCGTTTCCTCCTGTGTCTGTTCACTGCACACTGTGTCAGGCCACCTGTGCGTGAGGGGCCTGGGGACTTTAAACATCACTGTCCCTCCTTCAGGGCCCTGTATGTCCATTCAGCTCCCCAGACAGTATGGCATGGGGAGGGAGCCCTGCACTGACTCCTGGGTCACAGCATGACTCTCCTGTCCTGTCATCACCTGTTACAACGCTGTGTTCCCTGGAGCTCACACATGTGCGAGGATGTGGCCTTTGGTCTTGTCCATCGCATGGTCCCCAGGGCTGCCCCATCCTGGCACAGGGCAGGGCTCAGCAGCCGTGGGGCGCACGTCCCAGTCAACATAAACACGCCCGTGGGGAAATGTTCTGGGCAGAGGGCGTCCTTGATTGAGGGTGGGAGGGGGCTGCGGAACCAGCAGCGATTCCCAGGAACCTCACCCCATCTCTCCACACTGGTGTCCCCCGCCCCGCCCCGTCCTGTGCGCCTGCAGGTCTGTGTTACGTCGCTGGAGGGAGAATGCAGCGGCCTGCGTGGAGGAAGCAAGGAAAACCTCTCGAGCGAGGGCTCACTACCGAAGGGGCCTGTGCCTCAAGGTGAGGGCTCTGCAAGGCAGTGGCGTGGGAGGTGGTGCCAGGGATTCGCACTGAACAAGGAACTAGAAAACGGGGTAACGTCCTCGCCGTGTGAGCAGGCGGGCTTTCTGTTTATTGAATTATGAGCCAGTGTTCATTAAAACAGAACAGCACCTAGTGAGTAAGCTGCTTGTGTCACAACTAGTACTTTCCACACGTGTGGGATTTCCCACGGGACAGACTGGCAGTCACGGTGCCATCTGAGTGAAGAGGACACTCGCTCCTGCTCCTCAGTCTCACAGGTGTTGTGGCTGGGGGACTTAGGGGATAACTAGAGCAGCGGTTCTCAACCTGTGGGTCGCGACCCCTTTGGGGGTTGAACGACCCTTTCACAGGGGTCACCTAAGACCATCGGAAAACACATGTATCATTACATATTGTTTTTGTGATTAATCATTGCTTTAATTATGTTCAATTTGTAACAATGAAATTGGGGGTCACCACAACATGAGGAACTGTATGAAAGGGTCGTGGCATTAGGAAGGTTGAGGACCACTGGCCTAGAGCCTCCAGGAATGTGAGGCTGTTGGTTGTCATCGGTGGGAAGTGGCCCCCAAATGCCACAAGGTGGGGCCTGGTTTCACATGCTGGGGCCGGTGGGGGGGGGGGCGGGGTGTGTGTGGCAGGATGTGGCTGTGGGAAGATGACCTGTTACAAGACAGAAGGGACTCAAGTGACAGGTGGCCCTGGGCGCAGGGACGCTTTAGAAGGAAGCGGTTGCGGGAGCCCAGCTGGCAGGCCTGGCAGGGGCAGCTCCTGACAACTCTGACACGTCCGCAGTGGAGAGCGATGTGCGGTCCGGCCCAGGCTGTTCTCAGGAAAGCACGGAGGCCGGCATGCGGGTCCCCTGCCCTGGAGGGAGGGTCAGGACTCTGCTTGGCTTTATGGCCTTTTTGGGGTGAATGGAGTTTGTGATCATTTGGGGAGCAGGCACCAGGTGTCCCCTGGATGTTCGACGACTTTTCAAAGTGTTCTACTACTGTGACTTCCTATAGGAAGCGTACGCGTGACGTACAGTCTCCATATCAGAATGGAAGCCCGTTCGCCTCCTCATGGCGCAGGGTGACGGTTAACTCTCGGTAGGGAAGGCCGCCCCTGAGGTCAGGGCTCCCCTGTTGCCTGCCTGTGGGTGGCATGTGCCTCCGGGAACGTGTGGCAGCGCCGTATGTCTGCTGCTTGGCTTCCTTCCCCGAGGAGCTGCCAGCAGAGCACAGTGTCCCCAGGAAGTCGGACACGCTGTGACCGCCCCTCTGCGCTTCGTCTGCCCGCAGGTCTTGACCCGGTGGCGGGAGGCTGCGGCGGTGCAGATCTACCGCCGGCAGCGGGCGGACTGTGCCCTCCGGGAGGCCCAGCGGGTGCTGGCAAAGGGTAAGCGGGCCCTGGAGCTGAGGGAAGGGTGTGAAGGACCCAGGACGCTTGTTGCCCTGCAGTCTTGTCTCCTCATGTGTGGGTTTCCTGTTGCTGAGGTAACAGCACTGCAGATGCTGGCTGTGCAACCTGGGCCCGTCCTCGGAGCCCCCATTTCTCCATCTGTAAAGTGGGGACAATGCTCCCTGCGTCTCGGGGTGCCATGAGGGCCAGGCAGTGTCGGCATTAGTACTAACGCTTGGCCTCCAGGCCCGTGAGTGCAGCCTTCCCTGCCCCGCCTGTGGGTGCTGGAGGGCACCCTATCTTGGCATCAGTGCCCTGGTATCAACCCTCTTCTGTTGTCTCTGAAAGACACTTCTCTTGGGGCCTGAGGAAAGGAAAAATCCCAAGTAAAATAATCAGCAGGAGAAAGTGAGACTTGGTGACATAGAAAGAATGCAGGCCATGGCCCTGCCTGGCTCGGCTGCTCGCCGGTCTCTGCGCCTCGGTTTCCTCCCACAGAGCAGGCCGTCTGTCGGGCCCAGGGCCTTCCGGGCCATAGGCGCTCGTGCAGCCCTGTGGGCCCTGGCACACCTGTGGTCTCTGAGGCTCGAGGGCCCACGGGACAGGCGCACCAGCAGAGAGCAGGCCTGGCTCCGGTCCCGGTGCTCACGGCTGTTGAGGTGCCCGGAGCTGTCCTCAGAGGCGTGTCCATCTGTGGTGATCTCACCCCGTGTGGCTGACACCCCAACGCTGCCCCCCAGGGCCGCCTCCATTCTCCACGCTCAGCTTTGCCCATGACATAGTCGTTCATATGGACCTGACCAAAGAGCACACTGACTCGGACCTGCCGTAGGCTGTCTCAGGACCTGGTTTCGGCGCTGGCGGGCCCGGGGCCGGAGGGTAGCCCAGCAGCGAGCCCAGCTGGAGAGGGCGGCGCGGCATTACCGTCAGCAGCTCCTGCTGCAGGGCCTGGCCTGCTGGAAAGTGCACCACCTGGGCTGCGTCAGGAAGAGGGTGAGGCAGCGGCAGCCCCCGCCTCGGTTCCCTTGTGTGGTGGAGCCTCCCAGGCCAGGAGGGCGCTTCCGGGGAAGAAAGGTCCTTTCTGCAGAACGCACAGTACCAGTTGGGTGCTGGGTGGTCTCAGGTCCTGTGGGCACACGGTTCAGGAGCCTCCAGGCATGGCTGCGGGGACCAAGGTTAAAGGGGTCTCTCCAGGTGAAAGAGAAACCTGGCTCACTCGGAATCATGGCCTGTCCGAGCCGGGGCACCTGGCAGTGGGAGAACCATTCGCTTGGGTGGGGAGCCTCACCTGTGGCTGCCCCGGGTGGTCTGGGCAAGGGCACCTGGTAGCACTGGAAGCATCTCCCATGCGTGTCCTCTCTTCCAGCTGCTGCAGAGGCGGGGCACCCAGCTCCGGGCCCAGACACTCAGCCGGTCCTGCTTCCGCCAGTGGCAGCACCAGGTGGGAGCCGAGCAGCCCTCGCCCCAGAGCTCCCCGACATTGCTGGGCAGCGCCAGCTTCCGTCCCCCCGTGACTATACGGCCAAGCCGCTTCAGGGCCCTGTTTCTGTGTCTCATTAAAAATACGTCAGGAGAATATCCAGAAATCAACATGAGACACATTTTAAAAAAATACGTTTTTATTGACTTTAGAGAGGAAGGGAGGGGGGAGAGAGAAACATTAATGATCGGAGAGAATCATAGATTGGTTGCCTCTGCATGCCCCCTACTGGGGATCGAGCCCACAACCCAGGCACATGCCCTTGACCAGAATCGAACCTGGGACCCTTCAGTCCGCAGGCCAACACTCTATCCACTGAGCCAAACCAGCCAGGGCACGAGATGCATTTTAAGTCTTAGTGAGGTCTTGGCAAAATGCCGGGTGGGCCTGTGCCCTGCTCCGCCAACCGTCACGTGCCAGCGTCCTGCTGAGCCTCCGACTGCCACGTGGAGGTGTTCCCTGTGCTTCTGCAGCCCAGCGTGCTGCCCCACGTGCCCTTCCCGAGGGTCATTCCCTGATCCAGCCCCTGGCAGAGCGGGGTCTGCGAGTGACGGGGCGGCCTCCCTGTCATCTTTTCTTTCTGGCTGTAGCTGGAGAACAGGCGGCAGGAGCAGCGGGACACAGCTCGGGCCCTGTGGCTCTGGGCCTTCTCGCTTCAGGCAAAGGTACTGACTGGGTCTCCGCATCCCGCTGCCCGGCTCCTCCCGGGGGAGCGCTGTGCTTTGGTGGAGGGCAGGGTGGGCTGTGGGCATAGCCCCTGGAGGGTCCTAAAGGGAGAGCTGGGCCTCACCTCCTCCCCCTCCTGGAGGTGTGGGCTGCCTGGCTGGGCTTCGTCCTGGAGAGGAGGAGGAAGAAGGCGAGGCTGGAGCGGGCGGTGCAGGCCTACCACCAGCAGCTCCTCCAGGAGGGCGCCACCTGCCTCCTGCGGTTCACAGCGGACATGAAGGCCCTCCGGCAGCAGCTGCATGCCCAGCAGCAGGTGCAGGTAGGCCCGGGTTCCCCTGCCTTGGGGGAGCGGGCAGGGCATGGCATGACCTGACAAGAGGCCATTGCAGGTGGCCCACAGCCTCCACCGGGCAGTCCACCGCTGTGCCATGCTCTGGAAACAGAAGGTGCTGGGCCCTGGCCGGGCGCCTCCCCCCACCTCCACTGTGCCCAGCAGGAGAGTGACATTCAGGGGCCCCCTTCCCGACCACGGCAGCGCTGCTGCTGGAGATGCCGCCCCGGAGACCAGGAGGCCTCGAGCCCCTCGTGGGACACAGGGCGCTCTGGGCAGCCTGGCCCTGGATGCCGGGGACCCCCCACTCCTGGAGCTGTGAGTAGCCACCCCTCGCCTCGCCCCTCCGCTCCCACCTGGGGCAGAAGCTTGGCCTGTCCCGTAGGGAGAACACTGGGAGCCTTCTCTCCAGCGGGACCTGTCCCTCCCAAGCGCAAGAGTTAGCAAAAGGAGGGCAGCCCTGTCCTCCTGCCCCAGGCCTGCCAGTGTCCCGCTGATCCTTACAGCCAGGAAATGGGGCCCCCCTCTCGGGAACCCCTTTCTATGCTTTGGCACCTGCCCTATAGCTGCACACTGAGCTGCCATAGCTGTTGCTCCCAGAGAGCCCCGTGCTGCCTGAGGCTGGGGGAGGTTACCAGCAGGGAGTGGCCCAGGCCTGTCCTGCTCTCCTTGCCTCACCCCCTCCCTCCAATCCCGACCCTAACCAGGGCCGGACCCTGACAGGCCTGTCCCCGTGAGGTGGGACAAGCAGCTGCATCTCCAGGGTCGCTGGAGGTCAAATGAGATGATGTGGGTGAGGGAGCAGGCTCCCTTCATGGAGATGCCGAGCTTCTGTGTGGCCCGGGCCTAGCCCAGCTCCCATGTCAACCTTGCGCAAGAGCCTCTCCTTCTCTGGCTGCAGTCTCCCCACAAGATTGGGGGGGTTGGGCTGGATGACGACCCCTACCCCACAGAGTCCCAGGCCCCTGGGCAGCCTGAGGAACAGGCCTTGTTTCTTCCCAGCAGTGCCGTCCGCTCCGCAAGGAAGCAGCCACGACGTCCCAACTTCTTGCTGGAGCCCTTGCAGAGCCAGAGGCCCCTGGGGGGTGGCAGCCTCGGGGGACGGGGGTAGGTCTTGGGCCCCCAAAGTACATGGTGCTTCCATCCAGGGCGTGTGATTTGGGGTCTGAGGGTGAGTGGCCCCCTTCCCTTCCTGCTCCTCAGGAGGATGCTGAGGCCTGACCAGCTCCGGTCTTCCCTTTGCTCAGGCCTGAGACGCCGAGGGAGCCAGACCTAGGCCTGGCCCCGCCCACAGGCTCTTCCCTGACGAGGCCCTTCTCGGAAAAGGCCCAGACAGTCCTGGTCCCAGGCAGCGCCCTGCCAAGTGCCTCTGGCCTGAAGTTGGTGCCCATGGCGAGTACAGGCCCGCAGTTGCTGCCCCCTTCCTCCTTCATGCCCTGTGGGGTGGGCACACGCACCGAGGTGAGTCCTCCCTGGTCATCTGGGCTCCCATCCTTCAGGGCTCATGCACTTGGTGCTGCAGCCACAGCTGTACTTGTTGCTTCTGGGACACATTCATTCACCAAGTGCAGGTGCCACTGCTTGAGGGCACAGGAGTGACCCTGGTGATGCAGGTGCTTGTCCCACCTCATGGGGACAGGCCCGTCAGGGTCGGGATTGGAGGGAGGGGGTGAGGCAAGCAGAGCAGGACAGGCCTGGGCCACTCCCTGCTGGCAACCTCCCCCAGCCCAGGCCCCTGCTCCCAAGGTTACATGTCCCAGTAGAGGACAAAACCAGCAGACAGACTGCAGGTCACAGAGGGCTGTGCAGGCCCTGCTGGAAGTTTGGCTTTAAGGAGAGGGAAGTCCCTAGAGGCTGGCTGGCTGCTGTGATGGATCGCCCAGCAGGTGCTGGCTGCAGCAGACCTGGGCCAAGACCCTGGTGAGAGGCAGAAGAGGCAGGACTTGCTCTGATGGGTCTGCAGCCAGTGAAGGAAGGAAGCTGGCTTGGATCCCTCGGGATAATGAGTTCTTTCACTGAAAGAAGGAACACTGGGGTCCCATTTGGGGTGAAGCATGAAGTGTGTCCAACCTGTCACATTTGAGATAAAGCAACAGGCTTGTGAGCCTGGCCTTCAGGGAAGAAGTCTGGTCTGGAGATCAAAGTTGAGAATAGAAATCGGGTCGGGACGGAGGCGTGAGAGCAGGAGTGCTCAGTTGCAGGAGACAGCCTGGGGCTGGGCCACCCCAAGGAGCTGGGGTCTCGAGAGCCACGGGAGTGCTGAGGGGCAGGGTGACAGGCAGGGACGTTGCTCTCACCAGGAGGGAAGGAGGGTTGTAGGTGGGCGGCTGGACACAAGTGCTTCTGGTCACTTTCTCACTGAAAGACAAGGCCACAGCCTAGAGACAGGTAGGGGTTAGGGCCAGGAAGGCTTGAAGCAGCTGCTTGGAGCGGTGCTCAGCCAGGCTCGGCGGAGTGGGCCAGACTGCAAAGGTGTGGGGTGCTTGGGGTCAGCCCTGAAGGAAGGGCAGGGCCGGGACACTGCAAAGCCCAGCTCCTGGGGCCTCCTCGACCCTCCCCTGCAGCGGGCAGCCTTGGCTCTTGTCCCAGCCTTCCTGCAGCTTCTCTGCTTAGTGTCCATCTTCCTTTACAGGCATCAGCATGGGTGACCTCCCCTGGCCTTATGCCCCAGGCCCCTCTATCCCTGGCCAGTGTCCCCGACCCCTGTCTGCTCCTTCCTGAGGCCGTCACAGGTGGGCCTAGCTCTGAAACTGCAGGTGTGCACCTGAGGTCTGTCAGCGCCTGGGTCCCCTCCATTCAGCCTGGGCCCAGCTGGGAACGTGGTCAAGATCAAGTTCATTGTCCTGTTGCCCTGGGCCACAGCGACCTGGAGGCTGAGCTTGAGAGCATCCAGCGGCAATTGCAGGACTACCAGAGCATGAAGCAGAGCCTCCGGTGAGGCCCACAAACACCCTGCCCACGGGAGCAGCTGGGGGTGCTGCCAGGGCCTGGGGCGATTCACCTGCCAGCCCCGGAGCACAGGTGGCCCCTTTACCCTCAGTCCTGCTCAGGAGGCTGTTGGCCTTACCTGTGGGTTGGGGGGCAACACAGCTGAGCATAGTAAACATGACTGGGCCACGTGAAAGCTGGGCCAGCAGTACGCAGTGGCTTGTCTTGCTTGTGCTCTGGGTCCAGAGTCTGCGCCTCCAAGGCCAGGCTGGAGACCCCATGAGCAGCAGCCATGGAGGGACAGGAAGGGGTCCCTGGGCCCATCCGAGCTGCGTCTGCTGGACAGTGTGGAGGCAGGGGAGGAACAGGCACCCCTGCACCAGAAGCACATGCTTCACCCCAAGCCTGAGCGCCACCGAGGCGAACAGCAGGCGTCTCACCCTCAGGTCCTACCAGCGGCAAGCGAGCAGCCTGCGCCGGTGGCTGGAGCTGAGCCGGGAGGAGCCCAGGCCCGAGGACCAGGAGGCTGAGCAGCAGGTGCAGGAAGAGCTGCAGGAGGTGAGGTCCCCGGCCCCCCTGGGAGGGGCTCTGGCTGTGCTTCCTCTCAGCACGGCTGTCCCTTCCTGCCCGCAGGTGGAGCTGCAGGCCCAGCAACTGGCTGCAGAGCTCCAGGCCCGGCGCCAGCCCGTCAGCGCCTGCATCGCCCGCGTCCAGGCCCTGCGGCGGGCTCTGTGCTAGAGGCCCTGGCCAGGGAGGCCTCAGCCTGCCTCCAGGAACAGAATGTAAAGTAAAATGAGTTCTTTTTAAATTATTATTTCAAAATGTTGCAATTACATGAATTACTGTTCAGAAGTCTCCCGCTTTTTCATACAAAAATACTGTGCTACTGATACAGTTGAAAAAGTTCAAATGGCTTCTCCTGCAGGAGAAATGCGGAGTCCCCAGGAGACGGGAACCCCGGGCCACCTCAGTGGCTCCCCAAGGACACATGCCTACCACCTGGGACAGGGTTTCTAGGCACCGGCCCTGCCTCCCACCCAGTGTGCCAGGGCTCCTCTGCCTCCAGCATATGCCCCCGAACCAACAGCAGCAACTTCCCTGTATTTAATGGAGGGCTGGATTGGGGGGGGGGGGGGGCGGCGGGGGGACGCAAGCTCTCCCCGTGTGGCCACGACTACCTGCCTGCCCCATTCACACGGGACACCAGTCAGGGGGTTCAGTAACTGGCCTTGACAGCTCCGGGTCACTCGGGTCTGCAAAGCACCTCGTCTAGTCACCATCCTTGGGAGACCTGGTTGATTCGGGTGACGTAGTCGCCACCAGTATGAAGAGGAAGGCTTTCCCAGTGACCAGGTGGGCCGGGTTTGGAAACAGAAAGCGGTTACGTTACAGGCTGGTGGGCCCAGTCAGTGCCAGGTGGGGAGGCCAACAGTAGTGATGGGAGGAGCAGAAGGTACAGTACCACTTACCATCGTAACAAACCAAGACCAACAACGCTCAGCCAGGAGATGCAGGTCTCTGGTTTATGCAATAGGAGTTAAAACTTCTCCGAAAGGGAATCTGAGATCAGCCCGACACTTACTTTCTCTTTAGGGTGAGCAGAGGGGATGACGTAGGTCTTGGGCAGGACCGGGCTCTGGCCTTGCCCGCACCTCTGGGACAGCAGGAGCAGAAGTGACTCAGGTCCTGCCTGGTCAGACCCTCTGGTCCTGAGAGTCCCCTCCAGACAGCTGAGGAGGTTCCCCTCAAAAACTCTCCCATTTCTGTTTAGATCCCTCAGTAGCGGCAGCCAGGAGAGGCCTAGAGGGAGCCCAGGGCCTCCCCAAATCGGATTTTCTGTCCTGCTTTCAGCTTGAAGTCGAAGTCCTTGGGGGCCTCGAAGATGAGCACGATGGTGGAGCCCAGGTTGAACTCGCCCAGGTGCTCACCCTTGCGCATGGGAATGCCCTCCCTGTTGGCCTGGGTCACGAAGCTGAAGTCGTTGTAGGAGCCCTTGCTGTACCGCGGGCTGTTTGTGTGCAGGTCCTGGGGAGGCAGAGGCAGAGCAGGTGGAGACTAGCTCCCTGGACCTTCGACACAGCCGGCGGCCCGCCCCCAACTGCTTGCAAAGGGCGGTGGGCATAGTGGCTCAGCCCAGGGGCCGGTGCCTAACCAGACACAGTGCCCGACGCCCGCTCTGAACGAGGCAGGCCTCTGAGGGATCAGACCCGACTGTTCTCCAGCACAAACAGAGGTGCCAGATCAGCACCCGAGGGGGCAAGGGGCAGTCACAAACCGACACCAAGAAAGGCCCTCCCTCTCCAGCCACCTCCAGGGAGGGGCAGGGGTCAAACTTCTGGTTCCGACAGATCTGGCTGCGCAGGGGACCCCAAGTGGCCGGGGTTCTGCTTACCCGGTCAAAGTAGATGCGGATGGAGCCCACGTTGGTGGCCCCCACAGCTGTCAGCGAGAAGAAGCCGTGTTTCCAGTCCCCGGTCAGGACCACCCGCTCGTTGTGGCAGAAGAGCTCTTTGATCCAGCGGGCCATGCCGGGGTTCACGGACATCAGGGAGCCTGTGGCAGCAGGGACACTGTACTCTCTGCCCGGCGGGAGGCCCAGCCACCCAGGGTCACACTCATATCACTGCAAACACTGAGGAGGCGGGGTCCCTGAGACCTAGAAGCTGAGGGCACGTGGGGCTCACAGGCAGCCCTCGGCCCTGGGCCGGCCTGGCCTACCTGGGAAGTGGCGCCGGTGGGACACGGTCCAGTCGGTGGGCGAGTGGAAGCAGTGGTAGTCCCCGGGCGCCAGGTAGATGACGCAGTGGTAGAGCTCATTTCCTTCCCGGGTGACCAGCTGGCTCCGGAAGGAGTTGCAGGAGGCGGCTGTCGGGGGCGGACACAGGGCCAGGCAATCAGATGGGCACCCGATGTCCCCAGCTGGGGCCGGTGTGTCATCTGGACACGGGCTCCAGGGAGGCCCTGAAGTGCTGGACAGAGTGATCCTGGCCCAGGGGCCAGCCCTCAGTGCCTACAGCCTTCCCAGTGTCCCCTTCCCAACCCGTTCCCAGCCTTCACCCTCTGACCTTGGGCCAGCCACACTGCAGCAGGGTGGCCAGGCCAGAACCCACCTGGTGGGAAGGGCAGGTCCTCCACAGAGGTACGCGGGCCCAGGAACGACTCCAGTGAGTAGGTGACCCCCTTCACCTGCTCCACCTCTGAGTTCTTCACCTGCCCAAAGTTGAGGATCTTCCCATCCGACGGGCTGATCTGGAAGGGCAGGCGGGTCTTACTGCCAGGGACGGGAGGGGGGAGAGGGGACGCAGGGCAGGAATGCCCACCCGTGGGGGCTGTTGGGACTGGTTCCCAAAGGCACAGGCTACATCCTGTTTCTGGAGGGGGGAGTGGAAGGCAGGACCAGGCCTCACCACGCAGTGCACGCCACACACGGGCCGGGCCTGCGGCTTCAGCTTGCGCCGGAAGAACTCGCTGAGGTTGCGGTAGTGGTGCAGGTCCTCCACGGCGGCCTCCTTCATGTTCACCCCGAAGGTCCAGATGTACAGGCTGTAGACGGGCCTGCGCAGCCAGTGCGGCAGCTCCACCTGGTTAAGGCGACCCCAGGCCCGCGACAGCAAGCGTGTGGGCACCGACTTGTACAACGCCACCTGCAGGCCACAGGCGGGTGGGTGAGTCGGCCACCCTGGCCACCCTGCGGGCCCACTGACCCCACCAAGGGGGCCCCCTCCAGAGGCCTTGTGCACCCCACATTGGCTTGTGATGTGGTTTCTCACTAGGAACCAGACTGAGCTTGCAAAGTGGTTTCACAGACTAAGTCCTGGCCCAGACCGACACGGGACTACAACTCCGGTGTTTGTCATTTCACACAGACCCGCCCACAGCCATCCTAGTCCCTGGGGCGAGACTGGGCAGCACAGTCTTGCTTCTTGAAGGGGGAGGGAGCATAAATGGATCTGATATCGTCACAGACAGGCTGTGGCAGGAGGTCCTGGAGGACAGGAAAGTGCAGCCCAAAGTGATTCCCTGTCCTAACAGGACCCACTCCCCCGTCCAAGGTCAGGGACTGTGACAGGCAGATGCGCTGTGTCGCCCGCCCAGCAGGCAGAGGCATCTCCTGTGACGGGCCAGGCCACATGGTGTTTGCATTTGGGGCTCCTCCCAGGTGGGACAAGGGAACCAGCCTCTCTCAGGGCCAGGTGACCCTTCTGGGTGCCGCTGACATGGGATTGCTAGTTGGTGGCTGATGTCTGAACACAACCAAGCCCCAAGGTAAAAGCAATTTCATTTCAACTTAACCGCCTCTAGGTGTTGCCTGCCTGATTCCCAGAACTCCTCCCAGCTGACGCTTGTACACGAGTGGCCACAGCTGCCACGTGCCCTCAGGTCGAATGTCCAGAGCTCCATAGCTTTCGAGACACCCCACCTGGGCCGTCCACGGGCCAGGAGCAGGGCCTCCTCCTTGGGGCCCACCTGCCCTCCAGGGAACTGCCCGGGCTCCCATGTCCTCAAAGGCATCCCCTCCCCAAGGGCCCACACAGGCTCCAGCCTTCCTGGACCGCCCCCTGGCATCCAGGAATTAGCTTAGATTCTTCTCAAAATTACCTCTAAGCTCACTCCTCCTTGAACAAGGAAACCAACCCGACACCGTTTTCTGAAGGCCCACACGGTACCGTCCGGAAGCAGAGCCCCCGAAGGCGCAAATGCAGGCAGACCGGCCCTCGGTCACCTGTCGGCAGGACCACAGCCACCGGCCAGCAGGCCCTCACCTCATCTTTCAGCACCCCGCCTGCCAGGCTCAGCCCCACAGCCAGGCCCTCCATGACCACTGTCTCCTAGGTCTGGTCCCGGGTGGACCCGGCCAGCAGCCTGCACACACTTACCCTGCTCACGGGCCTCCATCCCACCCGGCTGAGCGGTCTGAGGGCACCGAAGGGCAGGAGGTAGTAGAGGACCGTCAGGGGCCAGGAGCGCAGTTTCAGCGCAGGTCTGGACATGCAGCTCAGCTGTCCCAGCCTCCGTCGCAGGGCCAGCTGGGGGAAGTGCAACCTGCGGGCAATGTCCACGCATGACGGGTCAGCAGCCGGGGTCTGGGAGGCACTGGGAGCCCCACCCACCCTCAGCAAGCTCGCCTCAGAGCAGCGCCCGCCCTGCCCTGCATCCTAACCCCATTCTGACCCGGTGGCTTGGCTGCCTCTGGTTGGCAGCTCAAGTCCCAGCCCCTCACACCTGCCCCGGCTGCGGCGGACAGGTGTCTGCTGGCAGCTGAGACGCAGCGGGAGGTCCAGCTCTGAGAAAGCGGCTTCTGAACATGGGACGGGCCCTGGGAGGCCCTTCAGGGCTAAGCACCACCTCGCCCCCACCCTCCTGGGGCACCAGCAGGCAGTCTGACCTCCCAGCACCCCTCAGCATAGCCGCGCACCGTGGGGGAGCTACTGCTACTGCCCGCGAGGACCTGGGGAACCAACGGATGGCTCCAGGCCTGACGAGATCACAGAGGAAAACAGCCCCCTAGTAGTGACTGCTCCATCCATCAGCATGGCCACTCGACACCAGGTCAGCTTCTCCAAAACCCATCCACAAATTGCTGGGGGGAACCTGCCACACCCCTGGCCCAAGCCTCCCAGCCCCAGCGCACTCAGCTCAGGCGCAGCCTCTCCCCAGAACCCGGGCCTCCTGAGCCACATCAGTGAGGCCCGTGTCCCCAGTGCCGAAGGCTCGGAAAATGCTGCCGAGGCCCGAGAGCAGCCATCAGGAGGCCACACTGCCACCCTCTGAGCATCTGCAAACGGACTGCATTCAACTGGAAACTAAGTCCCCCAGAGAAGCGGTGTCCTTTGCCCCCCGCCCCCACTTGCTGACCAAACCAAGGAACAAAGAGGCAGCTCAGCTGATACCGAAAGCAGGAAACACAGAGAACCGAGCCGATGGCCAGGCCCAGCTCAGGGACGGTTCTGCCGCATCCATTGCTCTGCGGACTCCCCGTTCATTCTCTCATCGCCCCCCAGTTTTTTAAACAGGTCTGGTTGGTGGTGGGGCCCAAGCAAAACCAGACAAATCCCCGCTCCCCCTCCCACTGCTCCCACCCGCCCTGCTCGCTGCAGAAGCACAGGGACCAATCCTGGAAGAGCTGCACCCAATCGGGGTGGGGCGCCTGGGGTGGGGGTGCAGCAGTTTAGGTGCAGCGCAGACCCTGGGCCACCATTCCGCTCCGCCTCCCCAGTACCTGAAGCGGGCTCTCCGACTGAGGCCCCCAAGGCCGGGCCCCTCCAACCGCGGGGGAGCCCCGGGGCCCCTGCCGCCACCTCCACTTCGGGGCCGCTGGACATGAACTCTGACCTTGTGGAGGTCGTGGCGGGGAACAGCAGGGTTAGGAGGCCGCTGGCAGCATCTCACCATTTCGCTGCGCTGAGCTCTGGTCCTCGCCTCGCCTCTGACTGACACATGGTGGGCGGGCAGGGAGGCGGCGCCAGCACGATTGCCTTTGTTCCTCCTCCTTCCGCCCTTCCCCCCAAGGAGCTCCTGGGCTGTCACGGCGCCGCTTCCTCAGCCCTCGGCTCAGGGACCACTGGGTGGGGCGGGGACTATTGCAAAGACAGGCACTGGTCACACACCTGCTGGGCCCGCAGCACCAGCCCTGAGCGCGGCCCACGCTGTCCCCAGCTTGGCCCCAGCCGCTCCAGTGAAGCCGGGCAGGGAGGGGACCGGCCCCTCTGGGCCCAAGGAGCCCGAGCGGGAATCGGAGGGAATCTGAGCCCAGCGTCCAGGCAGGCGCCCAGCGTCGCCCAGTCTGCGGCTCGGGAGGCCCCTCCCTTGCCAGGACCTGACCCATTTTCCCTTCAGGTGACAAAGTAGCGTCTGAGGAGTGAGGGAAGGGAGGCAGGAGAGGTGGCGCTTCCTCACGGCCCATGCCCCGGACCCCCATACGGGGAGCACCGGGTGACAGCCAGGAAAACGGCATGGAGCTGGGGCCAGGACTGAAGCTCATCCCTGCCCCGCGTCTGCCTGCCCCGTCGGTACTTGGGAACAGGGACAACGCTCCGGCTGGGGACCCGCTAGGCTAGGGGGAGGACACGTGCCCCCTCCAGCCCTTCCGGTAGCCTCACAGACAACAGGGAAGAAGAGCAACATCCCAGGTTGTTGCTGCCTCCGCCCCGGGGAGGACACCCCACCAGCCTGGCCTCCGGCCCCATCTCTGACCCCCCAGGACCCCACACGGCCAACGCCTGTGACCCAGCAGGAGGCCCCAACTCAACACGCTCTATCACACAAGCGGGACCAGATGACACCCAGCAAGCCCGCCTCAGGCAGAGGAAAAGGCCAGCTTGGCACCTGCCAGGTGTGCAGGGGCCTGTGGGAGCCAGGACCAGGCTGCCTGAAGTCTGGACGTGAGTGTGGATTTCTGCCCTGACCGAGGAGACAGCAAAGCCCGGCCCACCCAGACCAGAGCAGGTCCAGACCCCTCCCCAGGCCACTGCCCCATGGACACCCCTGCTTCAGGCTCTGTGATCTCCAGCTGGCAGTCCTATCCCTGATGGTCAGGTCGCCTCAACCACACCACTCACAAGCTGAGCATACCCCACCCCTTCCACCAGGCCTTGGCCTCATACTGCTCCCCAAGAAAACAGGCCCAGAGGGTGATGGCAGTCGAGGCTAAGTTTGGTGCGTGGCTTCCAGGACGGGGTTCTCTCCCTGCCTCTAGAAACTAGAAAGCTCGGATTCGCGGTGGGGCCAGCGAGGCCTGTGGGAGGGGATGGGGCCCAGCCGCCACCTGCGGGTGCTGCTCTCGGCCATGGTGGCCACGCAGCATGCTGTCAGGTCAGAAAGGCACAGTCAAGAGCCCGCAGACAAACCCGCTTCTCTGGAAACCTCATCCTCAAAGCAGAGGCTCATGCTGGGATTTCATGGTCCCCAGATCTCCCCTCTCCTCACCTCCCACCCCACAGTGGAGGGAGCTCAGGAGCTGGCCAAGGAGCTGCTGTCCTCAGGGGCCTGCAGGAGGTCCTTCCCTCCTCAGTCCCATCTCGGCCACTCCTCTGCCTCTTCTTCTGAAAGGTCCCCAGGAAGCGAGCCTGGCGCCCAGGCCAGCTTAGAGCTGCAGGACGGAGGCGGTCGGTCCCTGGCGGTCACCCCTCACCTCCCGGGGGCAGAGCCACTTCGGTAGCCAGCAGCGCTCCCGGCCTCCCATCCCCGAGCCCCACTTCCCTCCACACGTGGGCCAGCCTCGCCCTCTCTGGCTCCGAGTGGGGCTGGGGGTGGGGGTGCCTCAGGTGATGAGGAAGCCGCAAGGAGGTGCTCAGAGGTGGGGAAGGGCGGACACTCTCCCTGGACCCCGAGAGTCTCAAGGACACTCCGTGGTGGTGAGTTTTGGGCTGTGACCAATAGGACATTAAAGTCATTACAAGGCCTAAGGGACAGTCACATGGACCATGAGAACTCAGGTGGCTTTGGTGGGGACAGGGACAATGTGGTTACTGCAAAACCCCCACCCTGAGAGCAGGGAGAGGCCTTGCCCCTCACAGGAGCTCTCCCTGGTCATTCCTCCTGCGCCAACCCCCACCCCCGCCCCAGGCCCAGACCAGAGCTGTGACCACACCCAGAACGACTCTGCTCAGAAACCCAGGCCTCCCTTCCACCAGGAGCTCAGTGCAGCCTCACCCCCAGACCTGGCTCCCGACGTCTCCCCTCCAGACCCACACCCTGGGGGACAGAGGTGTCCCCCACTGGGAGGTGGAAGGAACAGGGCCGAGGCTGCCTGTGAGTAGGAAGAGAGGGCCCCACAGGACTCGGGGAACCAGGACTGAGCCCACGCCTGCCCGCCTCTGCCTCCCAGCTGCGCGGGAACAGGGACAGCACTCTGGCCGGCCCACGGCCGGGGGGTGGGGGGCTGGAGGGAGACATCTATGCCAGGACGCGCTGTTCTGGGGGTTCACACCGAGCAGTGCTGCATGTCGCTGTCCACCCTCACTGACCGGGCGAATGGACACTCCACCTCACGTCGGACGGACTGACCCAGGCCAGTGACCAGCTACTACAGGTGGGTGGGCATGGGCATGTGCCCCCGGCTCCCAGGACCTGACAGACTCAGGTCTGAGCCTCAGCCAGGCCAGGGAGGCAGTGAGGGGGTCGGAACTGTCCCCCCTCCGCCCCCTAAGAGGCTCTCCCTGCGCACACAGGGCCCGGCAGCCCTGCTCACGTCCAGCCTGAGACCACCCAGACTCTGCTCCTGCACCTGCACGGCCATCTCCCTGGGTGCCAGTCACCCCTCTGAAGCCTCAGCAGAACCCCATGCCCCCTGAACGTGTGCACCGACCTTTGTGTGCCCCGCCCTGGAGGGCAGAGCCGCTCCCCCCGCCGTCCCCCCCGCCCCCCAGCTCCCCTGGCCCTGGCCACCAGGCAGCTGTGTCCCTGTGAGGCTCCAGCCCTTCCTCCTGTTCCCGGCTAGAAACAGGCACAGCTTCACAAGGAAGGAGCGGAGCCATGCTCTCCCCGTGACGTGGGCGGGCCGTCTTGGAGAGGCCTCGGCAAGAGAAGCGGAAGCAGAGATGGCCCAGGGGCAGCCGGGGAGGGGGACAGGGCTCTCCCAAAGGAAAGGCCCTCCTCTCGGGCAGTCCCCCTGCCAGCAGGGATGAGGCTCAGAAAGGACAGCACGTCACCCCGCGAGGGGCGGGGAGGGGGCGACAAGTACTGACACGGCCAGGTCCCGCTGAGGAGCAGTGCAGCCCCACCCCCCAGGCCCACCCCAGGCCCTTTGGGGGGCACAGAGGAGACCAGCCGAGCTCTCGGCGCTGGAGGCACTTCCCTTTTCTCGGCCCTGAGGCTCCGAGAAGCCAGGGGATGCAGAGGAAGTGAGCTCATCCAACCGGCCGGTCCACGACGGCCATGCGGGGCCGGGAAGCCCACTACTTGGGGGAGATGGTGGGGTGGGCTCCTTGGGCCCCCAGGCCTCAGGCTCCGAGCCGGAAAGGGGTGCCCTGAACCGCGGGGGCTGGTGGCCTCCCAGCCGGGTGTGGAGAGGAGCCCAGCTCACTCACCGGCAGGTGGTCCTGTCCCGCTGGCTTCCGGGCTGCACCGGACGAGGGAGACGGAGACGCCGCTCCTCCGCCAAAGCCTAGGGTTGGAGGGCGGGGCTCAGCCTCCAGCCACTCAGACAGTGGGACGGGACAGAAGGGCGGACACCAGACACCGGGAGCTGTGCTCCGCCTCCGGCCCAGCCCCGCCTGCCCAGGGGCCCTTCAAGGGGAAGAGGAGACCAGCACCCTGGATCACAGTCAGGGCACTTCCCCAGTGACATGGCGGGTGGGGAGCCGCAGTCCCCAGCAGGGCCTGGTCGTCTGGGCGGCTGCCTCCCTGACCCCCTCCCTACACCCACCCCTAGAGGCGGGCTGGGCCTTCAGGTGCCTGTGACTTCTCTGGGCTAAGGAGCCTTGTCCAGCCCTCCAAGTGAGAAAGTGAAACATCCCGAGACCCAGGCTGCCCCACCCCCGCTTCCTCTCCTCCAGTTCACTGTGGGTGGCCACGCCTGCCGTACGAAAATCCCGTAGACCAGCAAACAAGCCCAGGGGGCCAGGTGTGCCCCTGGGCCGAACACTCAGGACATGTCTTATTTTATTTTCCTATTACAGTTAACAGTCAACCTTATTTTAGATTAGTTTCAGGTGCACACACAGTGTTAGACCTGCCTTTCTACCCACCAGACGGCAGACCCCTAGCCTGTGGGGCCAGCGCCACATCCGCATGCCCACCAGTCCACACGGATGGAATGACGCACTTCGCCTATCCGACCAGGGGAAGGGCTGACAGGAAGCCCGCCCACTCACCACAGCAAGGCAGGACTCAGGGGCCCGGCTGCTGGGGGTGCCGGCCACGCAGGCAGCACGCCAACCCGCTGGCCACACTGCTCAGAGGCGCCTTCTTCTGGCTCAGGCTCCTGAACCAAACCAAGCCCTGCTTCTTCCACCGAGAACGTGGTTTCTGGACGCCTCTGGGCTGCGAAGAGATGGTAGCTGACCAGGGCGTGCAGACGCCCACACCAGGCCTCACTGGGACCAGCACCTTCTCCACGACCTGGAGACCTGGCTGCCCGTGGAGCGCAGGGAGGCAACGGGAGGCTCCTGCCTCAGGCCGTCCCCGGCATCCCACAGCGGAAGGAGCAGCGGGCGGGACCCATGCTGAGGCCCAGCCCGGGCTCCCAGCATTCTGAGCCCTGCTGAGGCGCCAGACCCTTCTCACCTCAACACTCCAAGCAAATGCCACCTGACGAGCTCAAACGGAGCTAAAGCACAGAGGAGGCCGCCAGAGTCCTGGCCGCACGCACGCCGCAGCAGAAAGGTCCTGGGAGCCTCCAGCACGGCCCACCCAGACCAGCACCCAGACCAGCACCCAGACCAGCACGCGTCTGTGGGTCGAAAGGCCAGCTTCTCATTTGCCGAGTGGAGGCACCAACACGCTCCCTGGTAAAATGACCAATCAGGTGGCTCCACACCATCTCCCAGAGTTCATTGTGACACTCAAGCCCCTCAGGGGATGGTGTTCAGAAAAGTCATAAACATGCCCCAGGTTTGCCTTGGGATCAGCCTCGGCCTTCGGACCTGACTGCCGGGGGCCCTGTTTCAGTAGGGAAACGCCTTCTGGATCCCAGACAATAGCTGACAGATCATTTCTGGGAAAACAAGAGCCTGTGGTAAGCTTACTTCCCCTCAGAATGAGCCCCTTCCGGCCAACTGGGTCCTTCATTTCAACTGCCGCGGGTGGGAGTACCACCTCTCACCGCTGGGCGGCTCTGCAAGCCTCAGGCCTCTTGGCCACCAAGACGCGTGGACAGACCTCCCCTCCAGGTCAACCCCTGCAGCTCCCCACTGAGCGCCAGGGCACCAGGAGGCAGTGGGACAGGGTGGCAGGAATCTCTGCTGATTCCCATTCCCTGGGGGCCAGTCGGGCGGGAGGGGGGAGGAAGATGGGTGCTTGCAAATGTCTCTCAGCAGCCCTGCCAGCCCGCAGGCCTCTCCGGCTCACGCGGAGGGGAGCCCCTCGGCTCTGAGGAAGGGGGGCACACAGCATGAGAAGAGAACAAGGTGCATGTGCAGGAATAAACTCAAAATGGATTGAAAACTTAAGGTCAGACCTGAAACTGAGCCCAGTGAGCCAGGACAAGTGGGCTAGGAAACGGAGGCAGATAGCGGGGCAAGCTGCCCGAGCGTGGACAGCAGACACAGGTCACAGGACCCAGCCACTCAGGTAGGACGCGGCCAGCACTCCGCGTGCCAGGCTGCAGGCTGGGGCTGGTGTTCCGGGAGCTCTTCACGCCTGATGCGAGGGCCGGCTGCCACCACAGCTCCCTCTGCAGCACAGGCCTCCCCCCCTGCTCGTCACCTCCCTGGTGGCACCTCCGTGGCTTGCAGGAGGGCCGTGTGGACGGGCCCCCCATTTCCATCGCCCAGCTTTCCCACCACATGGCCCCGTCCTCAGGTCAAGAAAGGACCAACAGGAAACGCCAGAGACCGAGGGGAATCTGTCACCAGACGTCACCCTGCATGGAACTGACATCAGCTATGTTCCCAGAAACCCGGGAGTCACCTCGCCACTCCTGGTGCACTCCCCCACCACGCCTGGCATCACCCCGTAGCTTTAGGGGTACAGCGCCACACACCGTCACCCCTCTCGTTAGGAGGTACTTAAGAAGGCTCTGTTCCCGCTTTCTGACTTATGGGGACAAGAGGACAGCGTATCTGAAATCTCAACTGCCACACAGATGCAGAATCCGCCCTTAACCCAGAGTCTTTCGCTAGCTCTGGGCAGATGCTGTCAGAACTGAGTTGAACTGTAGGGCACCCAGCTAGTGTGAGCCTGTTTGCTGGTGTGGGAAATACACCCCCAAACACACATGCAAATGTTGGAATTGCTCCCAGAACCCTAAAAAAAATAATAATTTACAAAAACCCTCCAAGTGCCCCTGCTGCAACGCATCCTGCTAGTTGGTAATGAAAGGAGGTGTCTGTACTAATAAGGAGCTGGGTTCTCTGAGGTCCAGAGGCTCTGCCCACTACACAGCCATGCACATGCAGGGGCTTAGCTTCCAGGAGCTCCACCACACTCAGAGCTGGGAGCCAATTCCCAGCTCACCCGGGGTCAGGACACACTTGCACAGGCCGGTGGGAAGTCCTCACAGAATACAGGGCATTGAGTAGGCATCCCCGAGAGCCACCCCGTAGTGCAATAGCAGGGCTGACCTAGTCCTGAGTAAAGGCCACGCAGTTTACAACCATCCAGTAAATCGAAAAACCCTGTCGTCTGTAACCAAGGACACTGAAGAGTAAACAGTCTGCCTGGCTGGCGTGGCTCAGTGGTTGAGCATCGACCCATGAACCAGGTCACCGGCTGACCCCAGAGCTAACCAACCCCGCCCTCATTACAAACAATCCCCTTTCAGGTCCGGCCTCACGTATGGCGGTAACCCCAAGTGGGTGCCGAGAAAACAGCTGCTGACACTGGTCTGTCATGATTTTGGAACTAGCAAGTTTCTCCCAAATGTACATCCTCTTGAAGTGAGTGGGGATTTCCTGAGGGTGGCAAGCTCCTCACAGGGTGAGTCAGCCTGACACGTGCTGGGGCCAGAGCGAAGCAGCTTGGCTTTAACACGTGACGACAGTCATGAGTCAGCTCAGCAACACTAACTGCTCTCCAGGAAGAGCATGTTCACTGGGGAGACCACGAGGGCCATGGAGAATGCAGAGCCCAGCAGACTCTGGAGTGTGCTCACATTCGATGCCTGCCCTTCCCTGCGGATCTGCGCTGGAACGCCAGAGGACAGAAAGCCTTCGGTCTCTTGGTCTGAGTCGGTTCTTATAAAGGCCACGGCGTGTGGACGGTAGGCACATGAGGACAGACGGACACATCTCAGGGTCCAGCCACATCGCGACCTGCATGGCCCGCCGACAAAGGCAGTTTCACAGGGCTGTGGGACTCAAGTGAAACCATTCCCCTGCTTCTCTTGGAGGAAGAGGGTCAACACCAAAAGCCAAAACAGGATTTGGGGAGGAAGCCTATATAACATGTAGCAGGTAATGCCAACAATTCTAGATAAACCGTTAGAGCTGGAGCCATGTTCCAATCCAAACACTGTTATTGTTGTTTTCAAGTCCTCCAAGGACATGCTTGGCGGGAGCGGGGGGGGGGGGGGGGGGGGGACTTTCATCGGCTGCCTTCGTCCCTGCCCTGACTGGGGACTGAACCTGCCCTTTGGGTGCACAGGACGACGCTCAACCGAGCCCCTCCAGCCGGGTGACCCACTGTTTTACAGTTGACGACACAAAGGCCCAGACGGAAAGTGACACAGCCTAGTTCCCTGAGGAGCCCCTGGGACTCGTAGACGCCCCGGACCAGCTGCACTGGATGCCAACATGGACGGAGCGGCTCACGAGGACACCCAGGCATCATTCCAAACACCGTAACGTCTTCACGCTCACCCCCTCTTCCGCCCAGACTGCCAAGACCGATTGGTATTTTATATTTTCATTTGTTAAATATAGCTGCAAAGGGGGCAGTTTTTATTTTTATTTTTTTTTTAAATATTCACAAAGAGGAAGGGAGAGGGATAGAGAGTTAGAAACATCGATGAGAGAGAAACATCGGATCAGCTGCCTCTTGCATACCCCTGACTGGGGATGTGCCCACAACCCAGGTACATGCCCTTGGCCGGAATCAAACCCGGGACGCTTCAGCCCGCAGGGCGACGCTCTATCCACTGAGCCAAACCGGTCAGGGCAGGGGGCAGTTTTTAAACATACACACTTATATTCGATTTCAACATTTACTGAATATCTGCTGAGTCAGGGAAGGTCCTGGGCCAGGGGAAGCACAGAGGAATAAGGCAGCTCGTTACGCATCACCCCATCACCCCCGGGGTCAACAGTATCGCAGCCTGGCCCTACCACGTGGCCCTCTAGTGGGGGGAGTATCTGAGCAAGGACAAAGGATTTGATTATTTCAGTCTGGTTTCTGGTGAGAACTTAACCACATCCCCAAAATCCAACCGTTTTAGCTCATTCTCGGCCTGAGAAGGCGTGAGCAGCCAGGATGCCAGCCCCAATATCAGGCAAGAACTCTGAGGGTTTCAGCAGCAGGCCATTTCTACTCAGAGCCCGTGGGGCGCCCTGGGGAGGTCTGGGACGGAAGAGAGAACTTCTGTATCTGGCCAGAGCGCACTGGAGACATGAGCTCCAAGAAGGCACGGTTCACTTTTTCAAACATTTCGACTTTGGAGCATTTAAAAGTGACAGGCGGTTGTGCTAGACGAGAAATCAAGGCGGTTCCGTTTTATTCCTACCTCCCAGTGACCTGCGAGTTTGGGTGGAATCTCCAATCCCAGCTTCTCCAGCTCTCGCTCCCTATACTTCTCATATTGCCGGTAACCTGCGTACCCGCCGCCACCAGTCAAAACCAGAAACGGCAGGGGGCGCAACCGGAACAAGGTTCGAGCAGGGGCAGTGTGAACTTTTCTGGCATCTGTAAGAACAAAAAACCAACAACAGCGAAAATGGTGAGCCTGGGAAAAGGGACAGGAATGAGTCATGCAAGCCCAGCGCCAACAGGAGGGCCAGGAGAAGGCAATGCGTCTTAGAAGCCTGTGCAGGTGAGTGGCCTCTCAAGGGATCTGACAGGCAGGTGCTACCTGCGTCACTACTTGGGACCCTCTGCCTCCAAATTCTATCAATGAGCAAGCGACAAGCATCTTTCCTGTGCAACTACAAGGCGCCCCAATTGCCGCCACAGTCACAGAATTTAAGAAAACACTGAATAACAAAGAGGTCAAGACACTGATCCAGGTGGCCAGCCCGTCCCCACCAGGTCCAGGGCTGAGAGCCAGGCACCCTTTCTCACCCAGGCCTCTCTGACCTCACTTTAGCAAGGCGTCCAGTTCTTATTGGACACTTCCTACTGGACACTACTGTTCTCAAATGCAAAATCTCATAAGCTCTTACAGTTCAACAATAATGGAAAAAAAACAATTAAAAATGTACAAAGGGTTTGAAGAGACGTATCTTCAAACAAGATATACGAATGGCCAATAAGCACATGGAGAAGATGCTCAACATGTGCCCCTCCCCCAATTCATACCTTGAAACCGTGGCCCCCAGTAGCTCAGAACAGGGCCTTACTTGGATAGAGGGTCTCCACAGGTCATCAAGTCAAAACCAAATCATCACGATGAGGCCTAATCCAATGACTGGTGTCCTTATAAACAGGGGAAATTTGGACAAAGACACGCACACGGAGAGAATGCCACGTGAGGGTGAGGTGAGGTGAGGGTGAGGGATGATGCTTCTAAAAGCTAAGGAAGCCAAAGACTGCCAGCAAACCACCAGACACCAGACAAGTTGCATGGAACAGCCGTCAGAAGGAAGCAACCCCGTGACCCCCTCATCTCGGACCTCTAGTCTCCAGAACCTCAAAGAAATTAATTCTATTGTTTAAGCCACTTGGTGTGTGACACTTTATTAGAGCGGCCTAACCAATCAAAACAACATCACTAGTCATTAGGGAAATCAACTCAAGCCACGGGAGCTACCACCTCCCAGCCACTAGGATGGCTATAATAAAAGACTAAGTGCTGGCCAGGCCGGGGGAAACTGAACACTCACACGACTGCTGGGATTGCAAAACGAGGCAGCCACTTTGAAAACCATTTGTGCCTCAAAAAAGTAAAACATACATCTACGCATAAACTTATACAAGAATGTTCAACAGAAGCATGATTCCTAACAGGCCAAAAAACCCCACTCCAAATGGCCCCCAACGGAGACTGGATAAACAAGACGTGGTTATCCATTCGGTGGGACATTATGTGATAATGAAAAGGAATGAAGTATTGACAAACGCTACAACATGAACCTGAAAACATGCCATGAAAGCAGCCAGCCACAAATAGCTGCACATTGTGTGAGTCCATTCATGTGAAACTAGAGGCCCGATCCACGAAATTCCTGCAAGGGGCTTGGCCCCTGCAGCTGCAGCAGCGGCAGCCACAGCTTCATCCAGAAGGACGTCTGGAAGGTCTTTCGGCTGTCCGGTCTAATTAGCATATTACACTTTTATTATTACTGATACCCAGTATAGGAAACGTACCATAAGTGATTAGTGATTGCCTGGGGGAGGAGGGGAGGGAGAAATGGGGAGGGACAGTTTAATGGGTGGAGTGTTTTTCATGGGAGGGCAAGGAGGAAATGAAAATGCCCTGAAAGTAGACAGTGGTGACAGTTGCACAACCCTGAAAATATACTAAAGAACACGGAAACGCATACTTAAAAGGGTGAATTTCTGGTATGGGAATTATTGATCAATACAACTGTTATTAAAACAAAATCTCTAGAGCTGACTTCCCAGTCGCCTGTGCAGAACCAGAGCACCCCCTTCGTAGGCCCGACTCCAAGGAAGGAGCGCCCTGCTCCCGGCATCGCTTCCCTCCAGCGGGTTCTAGTTGCCGCTGTTCCTTTTTTCAATGAGCAAGCGAGGGTGTCATTAATCTCTCCCACCCTCTAATGATCCCTCCTGGACCCTTACTACTTAATAACTAAATACTCTACCGCTGACGACCAGGAAAGATATGTCAAAAAGCAGAACACTTTTGCTCTTTCTGGAATATTTGGTGATGAGAAAACTTATATCCTCCCTGCACCAGGCCACATCCTGGGCTGACTGGTCCCACTCAACCTAATGCCGGCGCGTATTTGTCCGATGACGGGCCCTGTTCTCTTGCCTCTCAAAGGCTTGCTTTACTCTTCCAAAAGGAAGCAGTGAATACGAGCGCTCGCCCCTCCTGACCACTGCTCCACTGGGTTTGCCGCTTCCTAAAACCACAGCTTAATGCAGGAGGTTCCCCACCTCCCTCTCCCATGGGGTTCCTGTGTGTTCCAGCACGCAGGCCAGTTCAGTAACACCAGGTGCGCCACTGTTAACTACAATAAGCCTTTGCTTCTGTTCTCCCTAACCATCTCATTCTACTCCAAGGTGCTCTTATTGGGCAGTTAAAAATAGCTCTTGGTATGATGAATAAAAAGGGTATTTAGATAATAAGGACAATACACATTTTCAAAAGGGTTCACAAGCTGCTTCAAGATCAAAAAAGTTCCGAACCCACAGTGTGGGGGTGGGGAACTAATGTGCCACGGCGTGCCCTGCTGTGTGAGGGGAAACTGGTTTACCCTCTGTGAGGAGCAACTGGCGTAAATACCCAACTGTAAAATACATAAACCTGACTCAGCAGTCCGCCCTTTACCGATATAGCCTGAAGATGCAGAGATGTTACTATAGCGCCACCTACAGTAGGAAAAGACTGGGAACACATGCCCAACGCTAAATGGGACAGTCACACAACAGACTGTAGGCAGCCGGAAAACAGGGAGAGAACAACAGCTACTGCTTCCGTGAGACCACATGCCCGGCGTGTGGGCACCTCACAGGCACATGTCCTTGGATTCTAACCACAACCCTGAGGAACAGGTGCCACGTGCATCCCAATTAGCTGATGAGCAGCCCGAAGCCCAGAGAGGCCACCACCTCGGATGGCTACTTACTTTTAGAGAAAGCTCTGAGAGGCAGCTTCCGTGAGGGCTGTGGGAAGTGGCTCAGGACAGTGTTTTCACGGTGATGGAGGCTGCAATCAAGCAAAAATGAACCATTAGACATTGTTTTTATAATTAAAACAATTAGATCAATTGGCAAATTTTGAATACAGTCTACGGATTCAACAATGTTACGGCATCAATGTTAATTTCCTGGTTATGTACGAAAATGTCCTTAGCCCTGGCCGGTGTGGCTTGCTGGATAGAGCGTCCACCAGTGGACTGAAGGGTCCTGGGTTCAATTCCGGTCAAGGGCACATCACTTGGTTGCAGGCTCCTCCCCGGCCCAGCCCTCTCTATGTGGCTCAATTTTTCACTCATTCAGTTCTCTGCTCAAATGTTTCTCCTCTGTTTGGTCTGTCCTGACCACCCTGTGGCTGAGTTGCCGCTCTCAAGCACTCTCTAATCCCTCAAGTACCTGCCTTCCTTTATTTATTTATCTTTATTGTTGAACCTTTATTTTTCTCCCTAGCACTTCTCACGAACTGAAAGAAACAGACTGCATATATTTATTCACTTAATTGTTAGCTGGCTGTATCCCGGATGAAGGCAGGGGTGGTCTGTTTTCTCAATGGACTAAATCTCAGCAATGAGGCGAAGCCCAGAGGAGGAATGGACCATCACCAGCTGTCTCGCCCATGGTGTCCGGAAGCAGGTGATCGCAGCCCCTCCTGTGATTAAGCACTCAAGTCCGACTGTGGGGCTCAAATCTCAGGCCTACCACGTATTCGCTGCGTGACTTTAGGAAATTTCCTAACTAATTCCAAGCCTGTTTCTCCACCTGTAAAAACAGGACCGATGCCTCATTAAGAGTGAGACAATCATGTAAACCCCTCAGCCCAAGGCCTGGCTCCTAGTTACACATTACTACATATTAAAAGTTACATGTATCGCTATAGATATATTAAAAGAAAGAGAGTTTACAGTAATCTGGCCCACACTGGGATGGCCGTGTCAATTGTCTATGACCAGTGTCCATGCTGACTGGTCTGTGTCCATATTGTCATAGTTAAAATAATTTTAACTTATTGATTTTTAGAGAGAAGGAGAGAAACACTGATTTGTTGCCCCTTATTTATGCATGCATTGCTTGCTTCTTGTACGTGCCCTGAACTGGGGATCGAACCTGAAACTCTGGTGCATTAGGACGCCCTAACCAACTGAGCTACCCGGACAAGCCTACAAATATTCTTAACATCACCTCTGGTGACAACACTGTAACTAGAGCTGTTATCTCTCTCCTGCTTCTAAAGCTGTGAAAGTTCTGAAAATGAACTGGCAGGCCTCTTGACAGCCTCATTTCATATTCTATCTTATATAATTTCCTAGGGTGTTTTCTCTCTCTCCTACTGAACTGTAAAGGCCTACTCTTCCATAGTCCCTGGCACCGTATATACTGGTAAATGCACGTCTTACACAACCAACCACGCCCTGAGCGTCATGTCCATACTGGCCCGAACCTGAGAATGAATGATGGGGGCACTGAGAGCCCCAGCCTCACCTACTGAGCCTGAACGTGGCAGCAGGATGGAGGTCTCTATTTCTAATACATATCTCCCCCCGTTCTTGTATCAAACATGGCCCCAAATTGTCACCCGGGATGTTGCTCTCTCCGTGTTCTATCACCTGTGGCACATCACCCAGTTACTGAAAAACTTCCCTGCGATATGGGGCTTGCATCTGTGTGTCTCTCAGAGGCTGCTTTACTGAAAACTCAAGAAAATGTTACCTTTTAGTTTTCTGTATCAATATAGTTTCCTTCTGTCTTGATATGTAATACCTTTGAATATTGAGACATCTCATTGTACCCAAGTCCTTATCCTTCCCAATCACTGCACCTAAATCTAGTCTTTCGTACTTACATTGGTACCGAAAGTGTAACTCTACCCCACCCTTTAAAAAAACATGTATTTTTATTGATTTTAGAGAGGAAGGGAAGGGGAAAGGAGGGAGGGAGGGAGGGAGGGAAGGAGGGAAGGAGAGAGAAAGAAAGAGAGAAACATCAATGATGAGAGAGAATCACTGACCAGCTGCCTCCTGCACGCCCCACACTGGGGATCGAGGCTGCAACCCGGGCCTGTGCCCTGACTGGGAATCGAACCGTGACCTCCTGGCTCAAAGGTTGACGCTCAACCACCGAGTGATGCTGGCCCGGCGACTTCCCCGTTTTTTTAATGACAATGAGTAAATCCTCCTCCTCATTTAAAAAATATTTTAGGAATGTCACTTTTTAGTCTTCCCAACTCATGACAGAGTTTAAAGGAATTCATGGCTGACGCAAGCAGCACACCTGGTAATAACACTGAAACCACAGGGCCCCACCTGCCCAGATCCCACCAGGTACCACCCCGCGGCAGAGGCCCCTCCCGAGCGACCTGCTACCTCTGCACAGTCCGAGGGAGAGGGGAGCTTTGGCGTCCAGGCCGAGGACAGCTCTGCTCCCCTCTCAGCAAATTCCGTGTCTCTAACTTCCCAAAGGTACCGCGAGGGGTGGCTTTGGGCAACGCCTCTGGGAGGAACCCGCCGGAAACACACGTGTTTCCCAGCGTCCAAACTCCCTTCTTAGAAACAACACCAAGCGGCTGACCCTGAGTCACAGCTGCCAACACTCATGCATCTTCCGAGAGTCCCACTGTTCCCGAGCTATGGGGGATGATGATGATGATGATGATGATGATAATAATAATAATAATAATAATAATAAATGCTCACACGGCGGGCAGCCTGAGGTCCTTGGAGAGGAGGGGGAGAGAGGGAGGGGGAGGGGGAGAGAGAGAGAGAGAGAGACCTGGCTCTGCTACTAACTGGCTGGGTGAACACGAGCGAGGCCTCTCCCGGGGCCTCCCTTTCGCCAACTCCAGGAAGAGCCGGACGTGGACGGCGCCTCGGGGTGTCCTCCAGGTCCCAGCACCTCCGAGGTGGGAGTCGCCACGGTACACGGGACCCCAGGTCCAGCCTACTTGGAGGTTACGGGCCTCAAACCCCCCGCTGCCAAGAACCAGACTCCGAGGTGAAAGCCGCCCGAGGACTCCCAGTCCAGTGCTCCCCCCACGCCACACCGCCCGTCCCCTCCAGGAACACGAACCCCTGAGAGGCGCCAGTCCCGCCTCGACTCCAGGGCGGCACGGGCTTCCTCCCTCTGGCCTTTCCCCTTCCTTTCCCTTGTCCCTGTGCACGTGTAGCTGGCGAGGGCAAAGCCCGGGCGCTTAGCAAGACGCCGACTAAATCCGGGCCGCCCTACGCGGCAGCAGCCGCACCTGCTCCCGGACTCGAGGTGAAGGCGGGTGACCCCGTCGCCCCCGGAGCGGCCCCCGGGGCGAGCCGGCGATTAAACACGACTCCTCCCTCCCGACCCCGGCTGGGCCCAGGCCGCCCCCCTCCAAGCACTGTACCTGCTCCGCCAGGGCGCGACCTCACGCAGCAACCTCAGGCACCGCTGCCCCACGGAAGCCGCCATCTTGCCTCCTCCTTCTCACTGGCCACGCCCCCCTCCGCACGAGCGGCGCACGCATGTGGTGTCACGAGCCTCGAGCTCACGGAGCCAATGAGGAACGCGGAGGGGTTGTGGGCGGAGTCGATCGAGCCCCACCCCCAGGCCTCCCCGCCCCACCAGCGAGGGGCTTCCGGCCGCCCCCGCGCCGGGTTGGGCAGGTGTGGGAGGGGCTCGCTCCCGCTGTCCTAAACAAGGGCCGGGAGCAGCGTGGCCGGTGGAGGCAGAGATGTTCATACCTCCATGTGTAGCTATGTGTTTTTAGTTATGACAACTTTTATTTAACATATTTTATTTTTTTAATATATTTTATTGATTTTTTACAGAGAGGAAGGGAGGATAGAGAGTCAGAAACATCGATCAGCCGCCTCCTGCACACCCCCTACTGGGGATGTGCCCGCAACCAAGGTACATGCCCTTGACCGGAACCCGGGACCCTTGAGTCCGCAGGCCGACGCCCTATCCACTGAGCCAAACCGGTTAGGGCTATTGAACATATTTTAATGTTTATGAGAATTCGAGATTGTTATCTCTTGCTGCTGGATTTGCCCTTTTTCTTTAATATATTTCAGAGAGGAATGGAGGTGGGGGGGTGGGGGGAACATCAATGATGAGAATCACTGGGGATCGAGCTTGCAACCCAGACAGGTGCCCTGACCGGGAATTGAAAAGTGACCTCCTGGTTCACAGGTGGATGCTCAACCCCGGAGCCACCCAGGCCAGGCTGGATTTGCCCTTTTTGCCATGATGAATGACCAACAGTTCCTGGGCATTGCTTTCTTCGGAATGTCCCTACTGCCACTAGGGGGCAGAATTAGCCTAACATTTAAGAACCAGCATGCAATCCCTGTGATTTTGCAAACTGAATGGTGGGGGCTGAGCTGCATGTTTGTGGCCCCTTTGTTTGCCTTAATGGACGCTTTTCTCCATTAAAAAAAATTGGTTAAAAATTGTATTTTACAATAATCTGTTCAAGTAACTGCAAAGGTTCCGTGTGCAAGTTCTATTCAAATAGGTTCTATCTCAGTGAAATGCAAAGTTATCAACTGTCAGTGAGGAGGGAGAAGACACTGGAATTTGAGGTTATGAAAAACTCACCTATAACCCCTGGAAGTTGCTTGAAGAATTTTCTAGAACACTTCTCAAGAGAAGTCCCAGAAGGAACTGCAGAAACGAGGTCTCCATATTAGCAGAGGGCAGGACACCAGAGACCTTTTCTTTTTTTAAGACCATCATTTTTTAATTTAATTTTTCCCATCACCATTTATCCCCTCTATGCCCTGTTATCAACCCCCACAGTCACACACTGTTGTCCATGTCCAGGAGTCGAGAGAATTCTTAAAACAGTTTGGACTAGTCCTCTTATTCTCAGGAGGACCTACCCATGCTAAGATTCTGAGATGGAAGATGTTAAAGGAATAACACCACCTTAATTGATAACTAGCCTCTGCCTTCTAAACAGAGGAAAAGTGTAGAATACTCCTCCAGTAATGGTGAAACCGAACAAGTGCAAGGGTACATGCCCGGGTTGTGGGTTCGATCCCCAGGAGAGCACGTGCAGGAGGCAGTCCATCAATGATTCTTTCTCATCACTGATGTTTCTCTCTCTTCCTCTCTAAAATCAATTTTAAAAAATCAATGGAAACAATATTCTCAGATGAGAATTAACAACAACAACAAAAGGAACAAAGAGAAGGGAAGGAAGAAAAGCTTCATGGTAGCACGGAAGGCACGTGAAGGTGGAGTGCCACACGTCCTGAGCACAGGACAGTCCTCAGGACCTGGTGGCCGCTTTGGAAGGTATGGTGCCTGTTCTGATGATAACTTTGTGATGTCTATTTTAAAAAAAACCAGCCTCATGACATTACAGGCAGAATTTTAACTTATTAATGCCAAGCCATAAGAATAAAATAACAGCCTGGAGAGTTACTTGAAAGGCTTCAAAAATTTTTTATTTTCATAAATTAACACACATAACAGTGGGAATTTTAGAGGCACAAACTACCAAACAGAACAGGAGCTGCAGGGGCATCATGTATGCCAATGTTACCAAAAAATGTACAAAATCTCACTGAACTATTGATCGTGATAATATATAAACACGTCAGGCAGCTACTTACTGGCCAGCCCAGCCCAAGGAGATGCGGAGGCCTCTCACCAAAATTCAAATCCAATTCAGCACCAGAGAGGGACTCATGAGGACACACAACGAACAAGCATCAGATCGGACTATGCTGTGCTGGAGGGCGGACTACTCGGGGGCCCTCGCTTTACCATCGAATAGCCTTTGCTGCTCCATCTGTGGTTGGAGACCATTACATTTGATGGTGATAAAACGGAGTCTTCCTCCCCAGCCAGCCTTTTACGTAAGAAGTTCAGTTGTGGTGCAGGAGCCCTTCCCTCCCATGAGTTCAGGAAAGCTTGCTCCACATTATCTGGCCAATTATTTAGACTTTGGATACAGCCACCCACAGGGTGGTGATGAGGAGGTCCTTTCCATGATACCAGGGGAAAAGCTTACAGAAACAAAACAGGAGAATTTTAAAAGCACCAACTGCATCCACCCTCCCACCCAGGGAGCGGGAGAAAAGGACCACGGCCGAAAGTTGGTCTCTTGAGGACGCTGATGCACATGGGACTGTGAGGTGGCATTCTGGCCTGGAGACGACCGCGGGCTCCGTGTGCCACGAGGCTGCCGAAAGCTCGAGGACCCGCCCCAGCCCTGCCTCCTTGGTGCAGCTCCTGGCCTGGCGGGCAGGGACGGAGCCGTGGGGGACGGGGGGGCGGGGGGGGGGCGTGCCTGGAGGATGGGATCTGGAAGTGACCTCAGGTTGGCTCTGGCACCCATCAAGGCTCTTTCAGGCAAAAATGTGACAAAGTGTCATGATTTCACAGCTCTCGGAGGAGCGCAGAGCTTTGGGATTCACAGCATGAGTTTCTGAGCTTTTCAGGCTCCAATAAGGCAAACGCTACATGTCTTTCCACTGTACCTCCCTCAGCTGTAGCTCTCAGAGCAAGGTCAGTAAGAAAAAGTGGACATAATCTGGTTTAAAAGGTGATGAGGTATGAAGAAATGAAGCTGGAAAGGAGGCCAAAGGAACAGAGATGGGGAAGGTGCGTGGGAAAGCAAATACAGCTGTAAACTAAAAGACGAGAAAACTCCTAGTTCAAAGTCTCGGTGAAAAACTGACGGGTGAAACCCCAACTGGACCTGAGATTTCTCCTCTTTCCCACATTAATGACACTACACCAGAGTTGAGTAAGTTATGGTTAACTAGAACTCCCTGCCACTTCGGAAGGAAGTCCCCAAACTTAGGAACTGTACCAGGGCCCACCAGAACCAGACACTCGGGGCAGGCCGTGTGCCAGCAGCTAACTCACATCCCCAATCATTGGCGGGTCCCACAGGCTCTGAGGACCACCGACAGCACTGCAGCTTGCTAGCCAATGGGGAGGACAGAGGTAAGACATGTGTGCCTGAGCATGGCTAGAACCCTTCTAGCGACTTTAGGCAAGCAACGGCAAGTTCGCAGTGGTTCTTAACTTTGCGGCGGGGAAAGGCCCCAACCAGAGGGCATGCCGAGAACTTCAGGGATAGACAGGTTGGCCTCAGAGCAGCTTCTCTCCCACATTCCCAGGACGAGGAAGGAACCCACGTCTCCATTTCCTCCAATTCTCCCTTCCCAGACACCAATGTCCCAAATCACTGCTGCTGGCTCATAAAATGCCCTGCCGCTAACGGGCAAACTTGAAGTCGTAATTGTAAAGTTGGTGATACCACAGTGTGCCCATCTCAACTTCAGCCTGCAGGATGCGTGGCTACATCGCTGACTCGGCTATACCGCACGGGTGCTGGCAAACAGGGCTCTGTGGACTCACTGGGAGTTTGCAAGCTTGTCCAGCAGTACTTCCCTAAACACGTTTGGACAAGGGCACACGGCATCCCTCACCCACTCCTAAAGCAAGAAGACAGAAGCGTTAGGGGCCCTGTCCCAGGAAGGGAGAAGTACCGAGGTGAACACAGGTCGTGTCCATACAGTCTAGGGCTCTAGGCCAAGTGGATGTGCAAGGGCAGAACAGGCTCGCTCACTCAGAGCCGGGGGGAAGCCCGCTCTCTCCTGACGCTATCTGGCCTTGGCCTGAGAAGCCTCGGGGGCTCCCAGGTGTGTATGGGACTTACTAGGCGCTGTCTGAGACAGGGGCCCAAGACAGAGGTGCACTTGGTTTTTTCCGGCTCATGTCCGTCTCACTGCTCCAGTGTGGCACAGACTGTCAACCTGCAAAGGAAAGGCACATAGAGACCTCCCACCCCACCCATCTCCCCACTGACAAATGGGGAACCAAAGAAACCTAGGAGACACACCCCAGGGCGGCACCTCTCTCTCTCCTCTAGCAGCCTGGCGGCAAGTGCCTGGCGCTGGGACAGTTCCCACTGGCAGCGGCTTCTGCAGTGGCTCTGAGGAGGACAGGGAGAGGTGACCAGTGTCCTGAGGCTGTGTCTAGTACTCCATTCACCAGCCAAGGAATGTAATTCTCCGAACTCTTGTTTTGAGAGAGAGAGAGAGAGAGAGAGAGAGAGAGAGAGAGAGAGAGAGAAGGAAAAAAACACAAGGGAAGAAGGAGGCAGGGGAAGCAGGGTGCGGGCACACAGGGATTAGTGGGAAAGGAGTGAAACCTCTGGGACTGCTAACCCACACAGCATCCTTCTGCCCAGACTCCTGTGGCACAAAAGAAGACGCTCAGCAAGCACGGGCATTCTACATTTCCAGTTGGTTCGACACAGGAGCCAAGAGAACAAAGAGGTGTCCTCAGAGGGGCCGGCCGGCCGTGGGATTTCGTGATCCCACCGCAAGAACACACCACTGAGCTTCAACCGCGGCGGCCCCTCCCCACTCTCAGGGCCGGCTGCTCCGACAGCTGCAAACACACTGGTCGGCCTCTACCACCGCCTATACTGTTGTTCCCAACTTTGTTACATTCCAACACTTCAGATAAAATCCATTAAAAGACCACACCCAACCATCACACTTTAAAAATGATTGGGAGAGAAACCTGCTCTTACTTCCGTCATTAAAATTAATACGTCTACTTAGCACGCAAGAATGAGAACCCAGATGAAAAAAGTACTCCCTCTAATGAACTGCAGAGAGAGAGATGGGGAAGGGATTGCTGAAACACGTGGATGGAAAAGTGTCTCCACTGTCCCAGACCATGCAGATACACTGGGTCAAACACCTACCATCTATTCTGCAGACATGTATTATCTTTCTCCTCAATGTCTTAAAAAATTGTTTTAAAAATCACATTTAAAGGCTCTGAACATGCAGCAATTTAAAAAAAAAGGAATAAAACAAATGAAAATAACACCACAACGTTAAAAAGTGCAACTTACTCTGAATGGGGCCTGGACGGCCCCTCTGGCACTGGTGACCCACAGTCACAGAGGGGAGGAAAAAATGATGGGAAAACACACACACACACACACACGCACACGCACATACACACACGCACACGCGCGCGCGCACACGCATACACACACACATATACCCCAGGTTCTGGGCAGACGGACTCAAAGGATTAGAAAACACCACAGGCTCATCGTTCCTCAGCTACGAAATGAGCTGTGAGGCCTCTCAGGCGAGGACGCCAGGCCCCCTCCCTAGGCAACATCTGAGCAATCTTGGTCTAGCACCACCGTAAACAGCGTGGAACTTTCACAGGGACGTGCCAGTGCTGGAGTCCTTGGAATCTAGTGTTGTCGAAGGTGCGCTGCGCCTTCCTCTGTGGATGACAGAGTGTGGGAGGCGGCGGCCCGATGTCACTCAGGACCACTTCCAGGAGGAAGGGCGCTTTCCTGAGGTTCCAGATCAGCAGTAGAAGTAGAGGGCCCTCTGCCACCAGTTTCTAAAGAGGCTGCACCTTGAAGCAGTAAAAATCCATGGATTGCAATTTGAGTGGTTTGGGCACTGGGCAAACTGATGCAACCTCTTCCCAGGAGGCCTGGGAAATCTAACATTGAGACGCCCCAACCAAACTGCTTCTCAACACCCAGGTGATGGCTCCTCTTCCTCTTCCTTGGCAAAGAAGGTCTCCAGTTCCATTAGTTTCTGTATCAAAAGGGCATCCAGCTCTCGACTCTGCAGGGCTGCCTTCTGGGCTCTGGTGAAGCTGCCTGTCACTTTGACCTTCCCACGAGCTCTCCTCTTTCTTGGGACAGTAAAATCCTGAAACTCGAGAACTCGCTTCCTCTTCTGTTGGCTGATGGAGATTAGCGTACCATTTCGTTCCTTAGGTTCCTCAAAGATGGTCTCTAAGCACCTAAGAATGGAACACAAAACAATCACCAACACACCAACTCAAGGCCACACTTCTAGTCAACAGGGGCTGAGAGCTGTTTGCACCAACTCCCTAGGCAACTATTTCCTCTGGCCAGTATCTTTTTTTTAAATTTTTACGTGTGTGTGTGTGTGTTTTTTCCAACTATATCAGGGTATAACTGAGAACTACAATTGTAAGATATTTAAAAGCATAATACTGTGATTTGATATAACTGCACACTGGTAAAGGATTCACACATTGGGGTTAACACACTCATCACCTCAGATATTTACTTTTGGGGGGATGGGAATACAGTCCAATGACTTGAACTGAATTTAGACCCAAAGACAGCCAAGTAAAACCTTTTCTGTGTTCGGAATCATATGCAATATCAGTGATTATTAGTCCAAAAGACAGCCAGCATATTCAGTAAAAACTCCAGTACAAACTAAAAGGAGACTACATTTTCTGTATTAACTAACCCAATACACATTTCTTTCCCATCCCACCACCGACCCCAATTCAAATGCTGGGAACTAAAAGCAACAATTCTAGTAATTTCCAAGGCCTGACATGGGAAGAACTGAGCATACCCTGTCTGCAGTTAAAGAACTAGAGATTTACATCGATCATGTCAGAAGCCCTCCCCATGTATTACTGCCTACTCATATGTACCTACCTGTTTGCAGGAGGAGACTTATAATTCTTGTTGGTATATATTTCTTCCAAACTGAACTCCTTTTTCTTTAACCTGAAATGAGAACAAAATGTTTGTCTCTTACAAGAGATAAGATTGGCTTCCTAACTCTGTCCATTAATTTACTTTCGACCTTTCTGTAGTATGTTTTAGATGCGTTTCATGTGAACATATACTGGATTTTCCCCCCAGGCTGCCATTCTCCAAAGTTATGAAATGTAGCTCATTTATCCTTATTGGGAATGATACAGCTGAATCCATAACTATTTTCTAAACTTACTGCTTCTTTTTCTTCTCCTCAACTGACACCTCCCCCCGCCCCCGCCGCACTTGCTGCTGTCTCCCTTGCAGCCCATCTCCTGGCCTGGAAATCGTACACTCTTCTATTCTTTCAGTGGTTGGCAAGAATTTTATGAGTATATTGAACATAGAAACTAAAGTGCATCAATATTTTTACCCTTCTCCCAACAACACAAGGACCCTGGAACACGATAGACCCTGGATCTATCGAAATCAGATCAGTACTGCCCCAATTTATGTTATCAGTGCTCTATTTTGTCTCCTTTTTTATTTTGTATTTATCTGATGAAGAAATCAGGTAATCTGGATTCCCCAGTCAAGATTTTTTTACTTGATTCCATCTACATGGTGTCATTTGACATGCTTCTTTGACCTAAACATATGGGAATACTATAGATGTTTCCTATAGACAGGCAATTAAATATAGAGGCATAATCAGATTAAGGTGTGTTTGGCTAGGAAGACTTTTAGATGGTGCTGTATGCTTCCATCACAAGGGACATGACCCCTGTTTTCACCCTTTTTGTGCTATTGATAGCCACTGAAAAACACTGACAGATTGAGACAGATTTACTGTTCTTTACCAGGCTCAAACCCGCAACCTTGGTATTATCAGAGGATGCTCTAAACCAACTGAGCTACCCAGCCAGAACTGCTTTTCGGAAATTTTAAAAAATATATATTTTTTTTATTGACTTCAGAATGGAAGGGAGAGGGAGAGAGAAATAGAAAAATCAATGATGACAGAGAATCATCAATCAGCTGCCTCCTGCCCATCCCACACTGGGGATCGGTCCAAAACCCAGGCATGTGCCCTGATCAGAAATTGAACCATGACCTCCTAGTTCAGGGATCGAAGCTCAACCATTGAGTCATGCCAGCCAGGCTGGTTTTCAGAACTTTTATCTACAAGGTAGAATACATCCAATTCTGAATCCTATTTTATTCTAGTAATGATCAATAATAGAATTATAAGATAAAAATACAGTAAGATGAAAACCACATGGGAAAAGTGAAACATGAATCATGATCATAGTAATAATTAACTATTAATTGCGTATGTGTTGTGTGAACCAGTATAATAGCTACAGTACATTTTTTTGGAATCTCTATTAGACTTTACAGCAACCTTGAGTGTTGGGAATTCTTACTCACATTTTACAGAAAAGTTTCTAGAAGCTCAGGAAGGTTATTAAATAACTTGCCTGGGGTGACTTCAGGGACCATGCTAGGCTTCTATTTGCCAATGAGAAATGAAGGAGTGAGAGCCACTACATGAAAATAGAGCTCTGGAGGTCTTTAAAAAATGTTTCAATTGTCATAATGTGTCCGTGTAACACAAAAAATTGGATTCAGGCTAAATACATAATTGGGAATCTGTTTTTTCTCCCCTCTTCACTTTATAGGATTAGCAATGGTCTCTGTCATAAAAAAATAAATATTTAGAGCCCTAGCCGGTTTGGCTCAGTGGATGGAGTGTTGGCCTGTGGACCGAAGGGTCCCAGGTTCAATTCTAGTCACAGTCATGTACCTCAGTTGTAGGTTCCTCTACAGCCCGAGCCCTGGTCGGGTCTCGTGCAGGAGGCAACTGATCGATGTGTTTCTCTCACATCGATGTTTCTCTCTGTCTTTCCTTCTCCCACTCTCCCTAAAAATCAATGGAAAAATACCCTTGGGTGAGGATTAACAAAATAAATAAATAAATAAAATGACCAAATGGTTTATGACATGTGTTGGTCCAGTTTAAAAATAAAAATAATAAATCTTTAGAAACAAAATCTTTTAAGGCTATAAGTAGACCATAACATGATCTGGTATTTTCGAAAAAAATTTTAAAAATTTAATTCTTTCCTTCATAACATTTAGGCCCCTTCCCAGTTTTGTGCACAGAATGTTGTGAGCTTGAGCTGTGGGGTCAGGTAAGACCTGTGTGAGACAGAAACCACCTGTGTCATGACTGGCACTATGGCCTACCAGGTTCCTAACCCAGGAAGCTCAGCACACTTACCTACACCTGGGGTGACAACAGTGTTTTCCTCCCAGCACCACTGAAGGGAAAACAGAGAGAGTATGCACCCAAAGGGTGCATGGTGAGCTCAATGGTGAGCTCAATGCAGACGATTAGGAGTGTGGTGACATACCTCTGCACATAAGTCTCTGGCCACACTGCCAACGAATATTCTTGGGTCAACCTCAGGAGTAAAATAGCTCAAGAGTATACTAGTAGATCACTAAAAGGTCATTGTATTATGCCAAACGATTTTCCAAAAGAGTGAAGCTATGTGCGTTAGGGAAAGAGCTCACCTTTTGGGGCGAGGGAGGCCCATGGGGGTAAGATTAGGGTCTGGCTTAGGAATGGTTTTCCGGATGCGAATCTGTGAGACTTTCTTTGGCCTCTTCTCTGGCTCAGCCTATTTTTAAGGGTTAAAAAGAAAGATACGTCAAGTTGTAAGATGTTTTAAAAAATATAAAGTCCCTTTTTTCACCCTCAAGATAGCACACCCTCCATTTACAGATGACTCTAATAAGTAGTTTATGACAAAGCTTCCCCTGCTACTCCTGCCACCAGTGTTTTCAGCAACTATCCTACTTTATATTAAAAGAGAACCCTTTCATTATCTGTTGGAGACAGCAGATACTGCAAAACTGAAAAATGCCGTCATTCACTCATCCTCTTTGAATGCATGAAGCAGCGCTGTGGTCTAATTCTCTAAACAGTGTTAAATTCTGTCATTAAGAAAAAAAGACCCAGAAAACAATGTAGATTAAGAGCTCCAGGGTAGCCTGCAGTGGACAAACAGAAACCTCTTCTTGGTACTCTCCAGGACTCAGCTGAAGCTAAAGGTGGCAAGTAAAGGCAGTCAGGGCCCATGTGTACCTATCACGTGATCTGTCCTCATCGATGGCCATCTCCAGTGCCTCTGCCACCTGACCCCGGAGCACTTCACACTCACCTCTTTCTGCTCTGGAGGGCTGCTCTGTGGACAGGGGCGCGCTGCTGTCACACCATCCAGTTCATCTAACCCAGGAACCGGGAACTCAGAGGCTGACAGCAGGAGCTTGCCGACAGCCGAGTCTGTTACCAAGCACGACTTTGGTACCAGGGCAGGGAAGGGAGGCTCTAGCCTAGCAGCACCGAGAGAAAAACACAAGAGAAAGGATTGGACTCACTTTCTACCTCAGCACATTCAACTTAACTCCCAGACTAGGTTGAAGCCTTTTGCCAGCAATGACATTTCAACCTGATCTCTAGTCACATCTGGACATAGCCTGTATCTGTGTATATAAAAATTTACAAGAATGTGGTCAATCCATTTCATTGGTATGGAGCGATAAAATAAGGAAAAAGTAGTGAATAAGGAAAAATGTAAAAAGGAACAGATTTTTTGGAAGGGAGAAGACATTTAGTGAACGAAACAAATGAAATGTAGGCAGATGAGATCAATCCCACCCAGGCACTGAAGTTGAGCTAAATGACCAAAAATAGCTTGAGAGGGAACTTACAGTATAATGAGCTGGCTAAGTGATTTTGATTTCCCCCCCTTATTTGGTATTGATTACATATTCTTAGTTGTTACTTATAATAAAACACATTTGAATCTAAGATTCAATCTGGTTTAGAAGAAAAACAAAAGCTCAGAATCACACCAGGCCTGATCCACAACATCCGCTACCATATTCTCTCTCTCTGTCCCTCTCTCTCTCACACACACACACACACACACGCACACACACGCACACTCACTCACTCCGCAAGTCCTCATGCGCCAGCACCATTGGACTTACCTCATCTGACCGCCACTGGTGTTGTAAGTAGCTTCCATGCCTGGAAGAGGCACATACGGTAACATGGTGTGGCTGAAGCGAAACAAAAGTACACGAGCAATAGGTTAGGGCAGTGGAACAACAGAAAACGTTTTCATGTCATTATGGGTTTAGCACATGACGGTCAATTAGAGCCCCAGGAAGATAAGAAATGTCAGTCACTCAGAAAGATGACAATCTCCCAGTTGGGAGCACTTCATTTATGTGCTCATCACTGGAATGGAGGCCGGCGGACAGGGAGATGATTTTCTCACTTAGATGGAAAGAAGGTAGAAATAAGCAGAGGACAGTAAGAGAAAGGAGGAGAAAAGAATCATATGGGCAACATAAAACATGTTTAAAGTCTCTATTTACTCAAAGGGTTACAAACGGGAGGATGTATCTATTACATCTAAAGCAGATCTTTAGGGATATAACTCTCAATTCTTTTTCTTTAACTTTCAATTAGAAGGTAAAATGATACTGGTGAAATTATTTTCCAAGTGGTCAAACCACAATAACTCTCTTCCAAGTTCATGTAAAATTCTATAAATTCTGCAACTATAGTATGTAAATGCCAATCTTTGAAGCCTTTCTGTTCCAGAAAGAAATGCAAAGGTTCACAAACCAGATTTGGTGACGCCTATGTAATTAACTTGTTAAAAAAGTATTTCTTCGTATCCTTTACACACCAAACTCTGAATTAGGTGCTGGCTATATAATACTTTGTGAACAAGTTATAGTTACAAGCCATTATTTGTCACTACTTAACTTGTCATGTTGTTCTGTTCAGAGTAGGGACAAGAGGAGAAAAGACATTCAAAAGATTTGATGGTTTGCAGAATGAATGGGAACAAAGAATGGCACCAAATAAAGTATTCGGCAGGAAATTAGAGGGGTCTGCATTTAAATTACTGCCCCATTTTCTCAGCAGAGACTGGGCAAGGTATAAACAGAATGCAGACACAGCTCCCAATAGCCCGGCATATCCAGCAGTGGCCCTCCCTCTCCCTGATGGCAGGCAGCAAAGACGGAACACTTACAAAGAACAGGGGACAGTTTACCTGCTTGTGATGTCCAGAGTTGGCGGTCGCTTGCTGTGAGTGGAATGCAGGGCAGAGGTTTCGAAGGGGCAGGCAGAAGGCCCATGCTGGCTCCAAACGGACAGCACTCGGCCCACCGAATAGGGCAGGGAACAGAAGACCTTGTCTGCTATGGAGGCTGGAGACCTTAACCCCCTCAAGCCCTGTGTAAACTGAGTCATGAAGAGCCTCTGCATGGTAGGCATGTGACTGGAGAAGCTCCGTTTTTTTGTCCAGATTCGGTAACATCCCGGGGAACAAAGTGCTAGGAGAGTGTGAAGGCCAAGGACAGAGCAGCCTGTTCTGGTCTGGACTATGGCGGTGCCTCCGTAGTCTTGGAGAGGAGCTGGAGGCTGTGGAGGAGCCTGGGAATGTGCCTGAGCATGGAGGCCAGTGTCTTCCCTGAATGTGGCCATCCCAGGGCAACCATGGGACAAGAAGAAGGAAAAGGTCCACTTGGGAGGTTGAGGACAAGGGGTGGCCTCCCCTAAGGCAAGCCTCGCCGGAGCACAGTGCTCAGGAAAAGTCCGTGGGGCCTCAGGCATGCACTCGGAGCCTGATTTCACGTGAAAGGATATGGGGACGATTCCAGAACCGAACAGCAGCAATGGCATCTTGTTGCTCAAATCTATGAAGCTCATTTTGATGGCTTCGAGTGGATAAAGGGTCAAGGTTTTATTGTTAGGCCTCCTATCCCATCCGCTAGCTGTCAAATATGGATTCAGCTGCATCATAGTGTCTGAAAATCCATCCAGGAGCTTTTTACATCGGAGCCGCTTGTAGCTTTTAGCCACTGGGAGGAGTTCAGAAGAACACCGCCGATACCTTAGTTTGTGGGTCTTTGAGGCTGGGGCCAGCCTGGAGGCAAGGACGGATAGCTTGCTGAGTAAGGCTGATTCTTTGGTGGGCTTCCTGACGGTCAGGCTCCTTAAGAGATGGCACGGAGTAGCCTTCTGCTTTGGTATGTTCCTAACTAGGCTCCCGCTAGGTACTGTGTCGGGTTCCAGTCGTGCGGGTGCAGACAGAGCAGGTGAGCTGAGAAGTCTGTGTGCTTTTGTGGGGATGGTCTCAGAGGAATTCTTTAAAAAGGCAGAATTCCTGATTTTACTTATTTTCCTCCCGATGCTGACTTGCTCCTGACAGGGAACTTTCTTACACGCCCGATGCGGCTGCTTCTTGAAGGGAAGCACTCCTTTCTGATGGGAAGTGTTCCCAAAGGCGCCGTGTACTTCGTAACACCTAGCAGAGCTGGGGGCTTGGGATTTCTGGGGGACACTATGAAGGCAAGGACCTATGCACAACTCAATGTCCTTTTTTAATGGATGACGTAATTTCTCCTCCTTTGGGTCTTTCAACTTCTGAAGCCGTGTGGTAATGTTACCCTGGGCCAGCTGTGCTGGGGTGACTTCTTTCATCCTGGTGTACTCACATTTGTAATCCTTAGGTTGGTTCTGATTTTGCGCTTCATCTGATAACATATTAGATGATGTACATGGTTCCAATAGTGTATGTGCTTCTTTCTGATGTTCATATCCCTCTGCCTTCTGCAACATGGAGTCCAAATCCCTCTGGCTTTGCTGTTCTTCAGCGTCACCATACATCCTCAGGGATTTACAGTGTGTCTGAGAAATCTCACTCCTGTCATCACCATGACCATCTTCTCTGGTAATCCTCTCGTCAGATTCCTCCCCAACAGGTACGTGATCTGGTGGTCCCCTCTGATCTTCTTTGGCTTCTTCCCCTTTCACTTTAGTTTCTGTTTCCATCATCAAAGGCAAAATTTTCATACTGATGTCAATGCTGTTTCCTTCGCCGGGATTACTCCTATTCCTTGGTATTTCTTCCTTCATCTCAGGCGGGACTGTGCAATCCTCTAAATTTTCACAAAGCATTTCACCATCTTTTGGTTTAAAAATATTTTTCTTGTCAGTTTCTTCACTTTTAACATTAGCTTCTGATGCTTCTTGAGCAGATAGACACAATGGCATTATCTCAATGGATTTCAGGCTCTCTGGGAGAACCGAGTTCTCATCTTGGTGTCTTCTAGACACCAACTCTTCTGAGGAAATTCCAAAGATATTTTCCTTGTCAAACTCAGAATGTATTTCTAGTCTTGATTTTTCAATCATTTCTTGTGTTTCTCTCAGAGATGCTTCTTTAACTTGCTGTTCATGATGACTATGATTTAAAGACACATTTACTCCATCCAATATTCTTGTATTTGGTTCATGATCTGCAATAGACTCTATCTCATTGGCACAAGGGTCTGGATGCACTTCCATTTCACTATCGTTTAACGATCTGCAAACTTTCTCTTCACATGATTTTTTTATTTCAAGAGATTCTGCTGCAGAGGAAGTAGCATCTGGGAATTCTGAATCCTGGTCAATCTGTCCTGTAAATGCAGCATTCAAGTCTCCTCTCTGAGACAGGGCACTCCTTGAGGTTTCAATTAATGCCAGTCCACCTTGCCGCACACCACCAAGTGTGTCCAGCATGCCTTCTCTAGGCTTATTATTACAGTTTGTGCAGGCGATGTCTACCATACCATCTGTGGACTTACCAAAACTAGAAATCCTTTCAAAGCCTCCTTTCAAATAGCCTTTCTTCCGACTACCACCAGACAATGAGTTGTTATTGCCGGAACTGAACGGCAGATTCTTCTGGTTACAGCTTTCCCCTGTGTTAGGCTCTGTGATGGTCTGTCTCTGGTCATTACCTAGTGTCCCCTTAGCTGGTTTATCTTCACTTCTGTACTCATCTGGTCTGTCTGGGTTACTCCGGTAGTCAAGGACTTCATCTGTCTTCTGATCAAGAGTTTTAACTGCTTGACTCATGTTTTTAAAACTGGAGCACTTAGCAGGAGACAGCTCCAATCGTTTTTCAGGATTTGGAATGTTTATAGATTGGTTTGGCTCTTGTGTGGCACAATCAGAGTTGTTATATTTATAAAACACAGTCTCTTTGGGTATATCCTGTTCCTTTAATTCTAGCCCTTCCTCACTGGGTTGGATGTGATTGGTGCCGTGAATGGTTCTGTTGGAAGCTTCACTATTTAACATACCTACTGTCCTTTCGTTTCTGATCTTATCTCCTGGAAGGCTGCCCTTCGTTTCTCTTCCATTAAGTTCACTTCCCTCTGATGTACAACTCACTTTATGGGTGGTTCTTTCCACGGAGTCTTCTCTTCCTGGGGAATAGTGATGGCTGTGCTGAAATGCATTTTCATGGTTGATCATCAGTGAGTTTTCACCTTCCAGGATGATTCTTCTAGACTCATAAGCAGCACACGCAGAACACGTGCTCTCCCCTGGTGCATTTTCCCCTACACAATGGCAGCTAGAGAGATGCTGAGGTTGAACACTCTGACAATCCATGACAGAGACCTCTGGAGACAAGACCGCTACTTCTTTCTTACATGAGAGAAGTCTGGAATGTAGGTCTTCTGTTCCTGAATCAGCCATTTCGTTTTTTCTTTGCAGGCTTCCTGGTTTGATATTTAAGGTGAAATTGTTTGATGAGGCACCACAGGTTTTGTCACCTGGTGGAGAGATATCTTTCATTTTTGTCTTCATGGGGATGGTTTGGATATCAGTAAGGACACTGGCTCCATCCTCTAATGGAGGGTGATGGCTCTGTTGGGAATCCTCGCTTAGTGCTAAAGGCAACTCTTTGTCAGTTGACAATGTCGCATGATCTTGAGAATTAAGGGACACTTGATTTAAAACACATTCACTTTCTATTTTGTCTAGAACTAGTTCATCAGTAGAGGGACGTTCATTCAACTCACAGGCAATGCTCTGTTCATCTGAATGTGGAATACTGTCCTGTGAGATCTGTACAGATTTTTCTGACTCAGGTCTGCAACCAAATTCTAGAGATGGTAATAGCTGAGCAGCACCTTTCTTGGGTTTTGATTCCTCATTTACAAGACTTATCTGGTCCTCTGGCATTAAACTCACATGGGCTTTTTTTTCAATCATAAAGTCATTATATGATGCTTCATTTAACTGGGTGTCACCTTCCAGATTTCTCTGGGTGCTGACTAAGGAGTTAGGGTCTTTACTGTAAATCTTTTCACTTAACATACCAGGCTTGATAGTGGTTGTCTGTTTTGGCTCTTCGGTCTGCATGGAGAAGGAAAAACTGCTCTCTTCAGAGTGTCTGCCTGGATGGCTTATATTAGTAAAAGTTTCTCTATGGCCCTCAGGGTCTGTTAAGCTAACTTGTATGTCTGAAGTGATATTCAAATCTGTTTTTTTAAACGTGACTTCCGTGGCTTTGGGAAAAGACTTGGGGATTAGAGAACTGGAGCTGTCTGTGTGGATACTGCCTTGAACGCAATAGTTATCGTGGACATTTTCTTCTGGGGAGGCAACAGTCTTTTTTTCTCCAGAACAAGGACCACCAGCATCCTCTTCTGGTTGCTTGGCATTAACAAGAAAGAATTCCCCTCTTTCAGAGCTGAAGTTCACACACTGTTCTTCATTTTCTTCTCTAGAAGCCAAGTTCTTGCTTTGAGCGTCACCATCAAAACAGGAATTCTCTGTCTTTTCAGCAGATCTCTTTAGCAAGCCATCACCTGCAAAACTACATTTTTCTAAGGATGCTGTTCTGGATTCTGGACCAGATAAACTTGATTTGAAACAGGAAACTTCAGAATTTTTTCCTAAGGGTTCTACAACTACATTTCTCATGGGTCTGGGACTGCCATGAGCAGAACCGTGTTTTTCATTATGGTGGCCAACAATCTGGTGGTGATTGTCATCTGCTTCACAGACAAGGCTTAACTTACACAACTCTTCCTTCCCATTGTCCACTTTGCAAATGGCACTGTTCCCTGGTAATAATGACAACGAAGAAGAACAAGTTTTTAATTCTTCACATACTTTTTCTTTAGGAGTTGCTTCTGTTAATCCAGGGTTCGCAGAGTTTAAAGGCTCTAGGGAAACGAATGTGCTGGTTTCTGAAACCTCACCACTGGTCATGATTTTGTCTACTTCTGGGGACTCGCTGCGCCCAGCCGAGAGATCTTTACTCACATTGCCATTCTTGTGTCCATCATTATTATCTGTCTGAGTCCCATTGACCTTCATACCTTGTACTTGTTTAGTAGATTTTAACAGAGTTTCAGTTGTAATTTGTACATTTCCTTCTGCACAAAAGAAATAATCCAAATCAGCATGTAATCATAAAAAATAAATTCATGAAGGCAGAGCAAAGTAATCATGCAACAAACAACAAAAACGCCCAACTCAGAAGAAGAATTGCAAAGTCAGTGCCCGATGCCATTGGTTTTGTTCTTCTCTGCAGAGTATGACAGAGGCCAAAAGTGTGCCTGACTGGAAGAGGTAATGAAGTGTTACTTAACTGTACCTACTTAGCAGGACCGAGGACGACAACAAAAGACATGCCTAGTTCAGAGTCCTAAGCAGCTTCCATTCTAAAACATTAACAAAGCAGACTCACAATATAACAGCTTATATTATTATTAGATGACTACCTTCTCACTACTTAAATAAATACTAAAGAAGTCCTTGATCGGTTACCTCAGCCGAAATACCTGGAATAATAGCTACAAGACTGGTCATAAGCTGGTAATCACTGAAACTGAGTGAGGTACACGGGGGTTTAGTATGCTCTCCACTTTCGAAAAAATTTTCAATTTTATGAATATTTCCAGTATGAAGATTTGTGATAAGTAAATACCTTTGATCCTCAGACAATCCTCAGGGAGGTCCACGCATAACAGTTCTTCATGGGACGGCATCCGGAGCTCCTGCAGGAAGATCAGTGGTCAGGGAGGACTCAGAGCTCTGCTGAATACTTGAGCTCGTGAATGAGAATTCTTTATGACTCTGGAAATTCACTAGTAGCCACAAAGATTGGGAACTGAAGGAAACCTCAAATTTAAATAAGTATAATCAATAAAAACTTCCACTTCTCAAGGGAGAAAAAAAAAGGGAGACATATATAATACTCTTTGTAATACTTTAAGCAATAAAACAAAAAACAAAAACAAAAAAACTTCCACTTCTCTATTTGACCTGGAAAAGCCAACTTTCCCAAGATCGGGACAATAGAGGTTTAAAATGCTGGCCTGAAGATCCATCCAAAGCCCTATAAATACCTTCTGAATCAAGAAACAAATTGCTGCAATGTAATCTTAATTTCATTAAAAAATGTATCAGGAAGTCTGATGTACTGTATCTCAGTCCCTAACCATTCGAAATACATACTCAATTTTCTTTCCAAAGTTTCTTCCAAAACTTCGTAGAAGGGCTATTTTTTCTTTCATCCCCCTTCACATGGGAGGAGAGGATAAGGGGAAACACCACCAATAACAACCAGTTTCCTCCTGAAGGAATTCAGGAAATTGAGCAGGGCAGTGGCAGAATGTGTACGGCGTGCAGCAAATAGCTTGGAGCCCCATAAGGTTAAGGGTGTATGAGACTGACCAGCTGGGAGACACTGATAGGCCAAAGACAGCTGCTCACACTCAGCTCCTTCTGGGTCATTTCTTTTTCCCTGCCCTAAGAATAAAAAAATTTTTTTTTTTCCCACAGTGATTTAACTGGTAAGCACAGACTATCACAGTGTTCACCTAAATCTACAGGCAGTGAAATCATTATTACAACTTTTGGTAAGTTATGTAACACTTTAAAAACCTTACAAAAAATACCAGGTAAAAGCCGTTTGGGCGCTGGCTGGTGTGGTGGAGTTGGCTGGGTCTGTTCCATGTACCTATAGGTTGCTGGTTTGATTCTGGGTGAGGGCACAGGCTGGCGTTGTGGGCTCGATGCCCAGGAGGGGCAGACAAGGGGCAGCCACTCTCTTCCCCTCTCTCTAAAAATCATTTAAAAAATCTTAAACACACACACACACACACACACACACACACACACACACACACACCCAGCCATTTGGCTTTAAGCTCTGTGGTGGAAACAGAACCCATAAAGGGGAGAAGACAAAACGAATGAGCAATGGCAAGTACAGGTGAGCACGGGCAGCAATAAAACATCATTGAAATTGAGAGGTGGGATTAGCATGGACTGACATATATAAAGTAGGTCTATTCTTTCATTTTCTAGATAAGCTTCAGTGTGGTATACTTTTGCAGACCATGAACTTAAAAACAAATACATTCCAGATAACTTATGTGTAACATTACCGTGTTTGCAAAAAGTGTGAATTATAGCATGATGCCAGACTGACATTATTTGTAAATGGGGAGCAGAGAAAGCTCTTACTTACCATAGAAGGATGAGAATAGAAAAATCACCATTTGGCAACCATCACAGTAATAATTATCTCAAGCACGTATTATCTCCAACATCATCCTGGATGTTCAAACTAGTGGTTAAAAGTTTAAATGGAGGAGGAGGGGAGTTTGAGAATCAGCCCCGTCCGGTATGGGACAGTTGGTTGGAGAGTTGCCCCATACACGGAAAGGTAACAGGTTCGATTCCTGGTCAGGGCACATACCCAGGGTGCGGGTTTGACCCCGGTAGGTCAGGGCGTGTATGGGAGGCAACCAATTGATGTTTCCTACAATATTTTATCAATGTTCTAACTTTCAGGAGGTAGAATTCTAAGCATTTCTTTCTACCATCTAGATTTTGTTAGATACTGACATCTGATCATTACTATACTAACATTGCCTGCAAAATCTGTTTTAAATGAATAGATGTTTAAGATAAAGTTCCCACGGATCCCTCTTTCAACCTCAAGTGAAATAACTGCTATAGTTTGCAGCATCCTATCAACTATTGGACATAAGAAACATCACGTAGTAGCGCAACTTGTTTTTCAAATTGACAGTAAACAAATTCTTTGCCTTGCCCATCCAACACACCCTCTCCCTGACCACTGCTTTGGAATAAAACGCAGCTTCTGGGACTTCTCCAAAGTTTTGGCAGAATTCAGGAGGGTCTTAAAAACCATTCTTACACTGTTCATCTGCAATCTTATTTCCCATTAAAAACTGGCTGTATGCTCTGGGGGCGGGGGGAATACAATTCTCTTATTCATTCCCATGAGACCAGTTTAGAGCAGGAACAACACACAAACACTTAAGGGGAGAAATGACTATACATCAGGCTGTCAGCTGTATAAGCAGGGCAGTCCGAAGCTCCTCAGGGCCTGATGTGTTGCTGAGCCATTAGCCCAGACCCTGCTGAGCTCCTCCAACCCCGAGCTTCCTGAGCGGGAGGCAGAGGCAGATGGAAGGGCAGCAGAAGGGCAGCGATGATGGCCCCCATCTTCGGATGGGACTGCCTCTACACTGAACTGTGCAATTATGGGCCCACAACATGGAGCAAATGAGATCTTTCCTACTTTATGACATTTGCGAAAATAGCCAGGATTATGTTCATAGCAAAGTACACTGAAAATAAAGAAACTTCTGTATTTCTAGATGGATCCCTCACTTTCCTATGTTTGCATATTTAGAAAGGAACAGCTGAACAACGGCAACTATAAGTCATCTTAACAGAGCTTAATAAAAAGGAATTTTCCCCCACCTATCTCAATTCAGAGAAACAACTGGTGACTTTACATAAGAAACTGGTCATGTTAGTTGGGTAAGACATTTAATAGCATTCCCCCACAATAAGTTATCTAAGAGAACTGCTAAAATACTTAGGAGGAAGTTCTGTCTTAAGCTTCAGCAGTATGGCACCAATGCTTTGGTCACTTCTTTGCCACACACTTTCAATAATCCGTAATAATAAGAGTATAATATGCTAATTGACCAGACGTCCAAGGGCTTTGAGGGAAGCCGGGTCCTGGGTGCCTGCCGGCGGCCAGAGAGAAGCCCAGGTCCCGGGTGTCAGAGGGAAGCCAGTGCTGGCAGCCGGAGGAAGGAAGGCCTACTCTTGCACGATTTTCATGCATCAGGCCTCTAGTATGAGATAAGAACTGTGAGCCAGCCATCACTGTGGGGACAAAAGTGCCCTGGCAGACCCGGAGAACAGCTTATGGCCACCAATTGTACTTCTGAGAGTGCAAAGTTCAGATTTCTTCACCTTTAGTGACAATGAATTCTTTCCAACGATTTCCTTTTCATCAAATAGTAAGTACTTTCAGGCCACTGTAAATTTCCCTTAGAATCACAGACTCTTAGGGTGAGAAATAGGTAAGCTTAATGGGCAGCTAGTCCAATAGCCTTTCATTTAAGTAAAGTCATAAAAATTGTACAATGTTAAGTCTCTTAAACATATGCCATTAAAAAACAAGTTTTCCAACAGCATAACATGCTACAAGTGATCAACAACCATTGTGTTTCCTTACTTGATGTCCCCTGTCCAGGTACTTTCAAAGAGCCTTTGTATTATAGCTAACAGACAATTCAGAACTTTTTCTGTGTCTGTACTGAGTATGACTAAAGTCTTGTATCCTGGACCCAAAGCTATTACAACATATTCAACCCAGGCATATGCTACCAACATTTTTCAACAATAAATAATGCTTCAAAGAATAACCTTGTGGATACACATTTTTACTTTGTTGAAGGTGTGTCTTCAGGTAGATACATAGAAAGAACAACGCTAGGTCAACAGGGCAGGGCATATGTAGTTTTGTTAGGAGCAATCAAAGTCTCCTTCTGAACGGTTACATCATTATGCATTCCCCCTGTCAATGTGGCAGAATATCTTTTTCTTCACAGCCTTGCCAACCAGATATGTTGTCATAATTTTTCGTTTTCACTATTCTCGCAGGTAAAAAGTGGAATCACGTCTCTAATTATGAGTGGGTTTGACCGTCTCTTCATGTGTTTAAGTACAATACACACACACACACACACACACACACAGTGAATTATCCAAGTCTTTCCTCTATCAGGTTTTTCATTTATATATTAGAGACATAAATCCTTTATCTGCGATATATGTTGCAAATACATTCTCTCAATCTGTCAGTGTCTTTGACTATGTTTGTGGTGTTTTGCCATTCTAGCAAGAGTTCTTATCTCAAGGTGCATGGATGTCAGAGCTCTGCGAACCTTCTGAAATGTTATTTTCTGAGAGGTCTGAGCATTCATTTAGATTTCCAAAGGATCCTATGACCTGAGAATGACTAGGAGACATCACTGCCAGGTCTCCCACTGAGCCTAACGGTGCCCAACAGAATCACTTCTGCTTCACAGCTCCCAAATTCCTGAGGCTTCTCTCACTTCTCTTAATTTTTCCCTTTCATAGGAAGACACGCCCAGCAACTCTGTCTCCAATGGTGTGTTGTCAAGTTGTGACATTAGTGTGAATTTTTATCCAGGAATACATTCCTGGTTTTCTATATTCCTGCCACATATGACACCAGGCTCAGCATGAGGAGGGGACAGGAAGGATCCTCTTTGGCCAGGAACCCCAACACTGACACATTCTTGCTTCCCCTCTCCCCCCACACTCTCTCCAACCTAGGGGCATCTTGAGCTCATCTGAGTGCTGCGGGGAGAAGGGACTCCCTGTGAGTATGATACTCTAGCTATAGGCTAGCCAGAAGGCAACAGAGCACCACCTCTCAGTCCAGGGAACACATTTCTGTTCGTGTATATTAAGAGCAGACTGGCTTTCCTTGGCAGCCATACCACAAAGTTAATTCTAAGTGACCAGCTAAAACCTGTAGGTCTTCTGTTTCTCCAAAAAATACTGCTTTTTTTCACTTGTGAAGTTCAATTTATGAAATCAAGTACAAAATCTTACGTTTATTACTATTAATTATGGTATAGTCAAACCTCAGTTCTCGGATGTCTCCCATCTCAAACAATTCGGTTCTTGACCAAGTTGTTCACAGAAAAAATGTCTTAGCTGTAGAACAAAACTTCGGTTCTCAACCTGACAACCCATTCATGCTGATACCTGTATGCTCAGTCACACGCTTGTCAGGTGACAAACAAAGGAGCGAATGCATGAATATGAGTCAGTTTACTGCTAAACCTCATGTTGTTAACATCTCAGGAAATTGTGCTGTGAATGTTTTGTGGGGTTTTCTGCTTTTGTTGTTGCTTATTATTATTAAATATGTACAATAAGTCACCATGGGTCCTAAGAAAGTTAGTGATAGGAGCAAAGTGAAAAGGAAAGTTGTGAGAACAATCATAGAGCTTAAAAAAGAAATAATTGAATAATTGCAAAGTATGTAGACCGTGTCTGACCTGGCTACCGAGTATGGCATGGCAAAATCAATGATTAGCACAATTTTAAAACATAAAGAGGCTATCAAGAGTGCTGATGCTATGAAAGGGTGAAAGTGCTCACAAGACAACAATCAGGAAATTGTGAAAGGTTAAAACAGGGAATCTTTCAGGGGTCTGGAACGGATTAATTCAATTTATGTTATTTTTAATGGGGAAAAAATGATCTGGTTTTTGAACAAATCACTTCTCAAACAGCCTTCTGGAACAAATTAAGTTCGAGAACCGAGGTTCCACTGTATTTACCTATGGTGGAGTTGGAAGGGAAAAAAGAGATGGTTTTAAAAAGGAATAGAGTTCCTGGCCGATTTGGCTCAGTGGATAGAGCATCGGCCTGTGGACTGAAGGGTCCCAGGTTTGATTCCCATCAAAGGCATGTACCTAGGGCACGTGCGGGAGGCAATAGCCTCCCTCAAAGATATCTCTGTGACATCTTACTCCACAACGCTATCCCTAATCAGGATACTACCCTAACTTAAGGGACAAGTACACATAATTTCTTAACATCAGATGCAGAAATTCGACTATCACAAAGAGACTCACTATTTCATATACAATAGCTGCTTCAAAGAAGTGACACTTTTTCATTAAATAAGCACTTCCTCTCTGCAAGGGTCTCTTATCTTAAAAGATCATCCAAAGAAGTTAACACCAAAATCAACATTTTGGAAATGTTTCAAGAATAAATCATAAGCTACCTGTCAGCACCTACACTTTATCCTGTGAAGTGTGACTTTGGAAAGCTGTCATTCATACTCAACTCATCTGAATCAACAGCTCATCTCTTACCTGACTTGGGCTGATCTTTTCTTCAGAGGCTGTGGAATGTTGACAGGGGTCTTCCTTTGCTCCCTCACAGGGGTCTCTTACAATTTCCACCTGGTCCCCTCGATCTCTGAAGACCTGTAGCTCCATGCTCTCGGTTTTCTCTTCCCTATCCAAGATCCCAGAAGCCACAGAGCCTCCTGCTGTGGAGTCCACCAGCCCACACCGCCCAGGCTCTCCCCCATGATCCGAGGTCTCAGAGGTTTCTTCACAACTTCCCGCGTGAGTCCTCTGCAGCTCCAAGGGCACTGTCCTACTCTGACTTATAAGAGAGCTTGAGGCTCCAGGTTTTACATCTGGAATCACACTTGGCTCAGGGTCAGCATGAAGCTCTTTGGAGACACTTACTGGGAGTTCCGAGTATAATTCCTGTACCACGGCAGACATGGGGGAATCAAGTGGAACTGGCTGAGTCTCTATTCCGGATGACAGCATTAGGGCAGATGTAGATTATGGAGTCAAGTCTTACATCAAACGGTTCACCCTGACACAAATCAAAGGAAGGGTAAAAGTTTAAAACTTTGCAGGGTTGAAGAAAGCTGTCTCAGCTCAACCTGGCAAAAATAAGGACAATAAATTCTAACTCTGGCATTAAAAAAAATTGTCTTTAATAGACTGAATTTGTGGAAAACAAATTATGTAAATTTAAAGTTCAAAACAGGCCTGGCTGGTGTGTCTCAGTGGTTGAGCATCGACCTTATGAACCAGGCAGTCCTGGTTTGATTCCTGGTCAAGGAACGTGCCTTGTTGTGGGCGTGCAGGAGGCAGCCAATCAATGACTCTCATCATTGATGACTCTATCTCTCTCTCCCTCTGCTTCCCTCTCTGAAATCAATAAAAAATATATTTTAAAAAAGGATCAAGTTTTCTACTTTGCTTTAAAGGCATGAACTTTGCTCATTTTGTTCACTGCTATATTCCCACTGCTTGGAATAGGTACTTGACACAGAGTAGGTACTCAGTAAATAACTGCTGAATGAATATATACCGAAGGACTCTGAAGAATATGAATCACTGGCTTTTCTTTATTAAGATACAGGGTGTCCCCAAAAATGTACACACGCTTTGAATAATTATTAATCCCAATGAGTTAAATATGAAAAGAAAGAAACATCAATTGAGCTATCAGCTGTTAAGTGTATATACATTTTTGGGGACACTCTGTGCTTTCTGAAAGAAGATATAGAGAAAATGGAATTCCGTTCCCTCACTGCTTACCAAACACTTGAGCTGTACCTACCCAGGCTGGCACGAGACACTACCAAGCCAGGTCTTTTGCAGGTTCCTTCCTGACCTTTATTCAGCATCTTGAGATTTTCTAAGTGCCTTCACAGTCACCACTCACTTGATTCTCACAATAACCCTGTGAGCTAAGTAGGGCAGCTATCATCTTATGATTTTAAAATCACACCTGAAGAGGTTAAAAATGACCTGCCTACAATATTACATGGTTATCTGAGAGGAAGGAGGGGGATACCCAGGGGACTTCATTTGAAATGGGAATGTTTAATTTTTTGCATTGGGTAATGGAAACACAGCTTATTTGCTGAAATAATATTTATATCTATGTAGGTCATAATATTATATCATTAGTCAACACACACACACACACACACACACACACACACACACACACGTGCACTCACACAGAGCTAGAAAATGGTACACTCGCAACCAGGGTTTCCTGACCGGTAAGTTTTCCATTTTAGTCTACCAATAATGTGTGCAGTTTCCACAAAATCCACTGTGACCTGACCAACATAGAAGCTGATTAACTACATAAGATACTGCATGCTTTCATTCTGATGCTTTCCCTAACCCTACACAAGGAGAGGAAAGATGAGAAATAGTTGGCAACTCAGTTCGTTACAAGGATTAATTGGAGGTATTGATGGCATATCCCTTTGGCCAAAATGCACCGAGGAAAGAAGGGATGTTTCAGAAAGCCAGCCAATTTCTCCTCCCCACTGCCTAACGTCCAGCTTTCCCCCCAAATAAACATGTTACACACCTGTAAGGTCCAGTGCTGGCTACTGAACGGTCTCACCTTCGCTTCACTGACCACAACCAGGTTTCTGAGCAGCAGGGACTCCCAGCACACCATGTAAATCCTCACAACGCCGTTTCCTTGGCCCCTGTGTCTACTCCTACCTTGATGATCTCGGGAGCCCGCTGATGTCACTTACACAGATGTCCATGCTCTGCCTCCAAGGGAAGGAGCACCCACTGTGAATACTCCTGTGCTGACAATCGTTCCTCCATGCACAGGTCCCATCCTCTCCCCTGTGCCATCTGGACTGAAGCTGGGGGCTGAGGACAGAAGACAGGTCCTCACTCTGGACCTTTCTGCCTTTCTCTTGGTTTTCTAAACTGCTGGATGTTTTATTCATGTTCCTATGATTTCATCCACTGGGTGCCCTTAGTTTTTTGTTTGTTTGTTTTTTAATATCCCAGCATCTCAGTAATGACATCCCCATTATCCTAGAGCTCAGACTTGAACTTTATCAGACCTTCCACTTGCCTTCGTGGACTCAAATCCAGCAGTGTCGCTAACAAATCCCACTCCTTTCAGCCCCCATGGTCCTAATTCAAGATTTTGTTCTGAACACGAACTTACGTAAAAATACATCTTTATCACAAAGAGGCAATATTGATAATCACATAAAATGGCTCAAAATATTCCTCAGAGAAGAGAGTACCTTTCCCTTTCTTATGGCTCCATATACACTGTAAACTCGCACTGGCTACAACTCAATTTTAAATGCTTTGGTCACCAAAAGATAATTTCCAATTTACAAAAACCAAACAACACATCATCTCTTGATGCTCGTGTTTGGTAGAGACAAAATTCTTAGAATTTGCAATCTGTAGAACAATGAGGCACATTGGCTGTGGAAGCAAAACAGACAATCCCTCCTTTCACTCCTCACCCAATTCTGGGTCCTCCAGTTTCTCAGCCGTATCTGCAACTGAGTCACCAGGAACAGCTGAGTGCCTTGGCTGGAACTCTCAGAGATGGAGTAATATTTAGATGCAAGCCTCGAGCAGCAGTACAAAATCATTCTCAGCTCTCTAGCTTGCATCACTAAACCCTTCTCTCAATTTTTGCCATCTATTATGTTATTGGTAATGCCACAAGACTGCAGGAAAATACCCCAAAATTTACCATTCAAGTTCTTTAAAATGAAATCTCTGAATACAATGGAGCAATTAAAAATGGTAAAGAAATATAGTTCTACAAAGAAAGTCAGAAATATTTTATCCAACTACATAAACATTAGGACTGCTTTATTTAGGGAAAATATATATGTATATAAGGAAATGTTTGAAAGACTGTAAGCCCAAGAGTGATGGAATGATGGGCGTTGGAATGATGGACGATGAAAACAGTGATGGGTGATGGAATCATGAATGACTTCATTATATGTTGTACTTTTTCCTTTTTACAATGAGTATGCATTCCATATGTCAAATTTTTTAAACATTATCTCCCAAGACCCAAATATGTAGCAATAAATAACTGTAACTGTATTATGCCTTTATCAGTATCACCCCAAATGTCAGCTAATTCAACCACAAAGTTTTTTTTACATTAAATGTTCAATAAACTTCAAGTAAGAGGAAAGAGTAACACATGCTTATAAAATGTAGATAGGGATTTAGGGTTTAATCCTTGCTAATGACTTATAACCAACCTTCTAGGTAAGGATACCAGATAATTATCTAATTTGAGGTATAAGCAAGAAATAACCTAGAGACTCAGGAACAACTCTTACCAGCTGCTATTGGCTTCATCTTTACCATAACATAAATACGATTTCGATTGTTTAAAGAATGGATTTTTTCCTAAAGGAAAAAAATGACTGATATTTATAGGGAGTATGCAGTAGAATTCTTCCAATAAAAGAAGAAATTGTTTTGAATTGAGAACAAATATGCCCGGATCTTTGTCTCAAATGCAGAAGCGGTGCTGGGCGCAGTCTAGATGCTGGTTTTCCTGTGGGGCGACCAGGGTCCCTATCCTGTCATGCACGTGCTGGCAGCTAGGCTTGGAGTGTGTCCCTAACTTCCTCAGGCTAGTATTTCACGTGTAAAGTTAACAAATTAAACAGAACAATCTCAAAGGTCCTGCCCCCCATAAAAATCCCGTAAGTCTAAAGAAAACTGTTCTATTTCACTGTTTCAGCAAAGCACACTCAAGGCATCCAAAATGGTGGTACAGAGCTCAGACCAATCCCCACTGTACTACTCAAGAGCAAGCAGGGGTCATTTAAGAACACTTTACATACAAAAACGATGAAAGGGCACCTTGGCAGTGTTCATTCCTATCCCACCCAGTAACAACAGCTCGGGTGGTGGAGAGACAACCCGTGAAAGAGAACGCTGCAGCTCCCCATCTCAATACGTTTAGGATACTAAAAACCTGACAGAGTGGCCTTTCCACTTTAGTCCTTCCGACAGCCCCCCAAACAAAAGTTCTGGGAGTACAAAGTTTGTGGCACTAAGAAAAGAAATGGGGGGCAGAGGGCGGGGGAGTGAAGGAATCACACAAAGAGAACAGCAGGACAGAAAACCATGTGCCCCAATAATCCCAAGGCCGAAGGTCTCCCCTCCCTTTCTCTCCAAATGTAAAGGGGCTGCCTGAACGGAAAGAACAGCTAGTAACAGCGGGCGCTCACAATGCCATGATGATGGGCCCTCAGACGTTCCCCACCCTCCCCTCCCTGCACCTTGGAAAGGGGCTTTCTCCGCCAGCGACCGGACACTGCAGCCAACCCTTCCAGGAGGGAGTTCGGAGAAGGGCCTCTTCTTCAGGCTCAGAGAAAGAAGGATCTCTGAACCCCATCTCCACACAAACTGAAAGTGGGGCAGGGAAGCCCACCCACGACAGGGCCCCGCTCTCCAACGCGGAGCGCAGGAACCCTCACCAGCACCCACTGCTCCCCTTTCTCCGCTTCACTCGCAGGCAGAGGAGCCCCTGTGCCCACCGGGGAGGGAACGCTCCTCTCCCAAGGACGGGCTCCCCGCAGGAAAGGCTTGGGGCTCCTCTTTCAGAGGAAGAGAAAAGCAGCCACCAGCCACCGGAGCTGCTCTCAACAGACAGCAGAAAGGGGCCCTGCTCTCAGGGGTATTTATTTTTCTTGGAAGAGCAAGAGACACAAGTTGGACTCCCCCTCTTTGGAGGGGGGCGGGGGGACTAGCTAGAAGGAAGCTTTTTCTCACCAGAGCAAGTACAGGGAGTGGGAGAGGACATCTCCAACCGGGGAGGGAGCGAGAGCTTCTGGGAACAAAGACAAGGCTGGCCTCTGCACCAGGCCTCCCGACCTCCTGGAGGACAGACTCGCTTCCAAAAACCAAGTCTATTTCCCAGATGATTCTAGGGGAGGCCCCCTCTGTTCGCTGGGGGGAGTGTGGTGGGACCTACAAGGATGAGGAGGGAGTGGGCTCCACGTGGGAAAGGGTGGGTTGAACACTTGCCATGGGGGGGGGGGGGCTGGGGAGGGGTGGTTTGGGGGTGCTGAGAGGAAACATGTTTCTCTGGAGAGGATATTAGTTTCCTTTTTTAAAAAGCAAGTGAAGTAACAGTTGCTAGCAACAATTGACCACAAGGTAACAGCGACGGGCTGAGCACTCCCACAAGGTCTCCCGGAGCCCCTGGGACACGTCTACCCCCGACCCGATAGGGGCTGGGGGGGGAAAGGTGCAGCCATCGGCCAAGGTCACACGGTGGGCGGCGGCGGAGGGCAGGGGCTCGCGACGATCGCCCTCCCGACGCCAAGCGTGCAAATGGCAGGAGCTCACGGCACAGCCGGCGCCGAGGGGGTTAGAGGAGCGAGGCGCCGCGCCGCGCCGCGCCGCCGTGGGCATGACTGGGGGCGGGGGAGAAAGGCTGGCTTCTCCCACCATAAATTCTGCGTCTTCCTCCCGGTGTCTCGGGGTAAAGGTGGGAAAAAAAAAAGGGGCGACGGTAAGTCCATCTCCCACGGGGAAGGGAGAGCCCCTCTGTCACTTTCAGGCAAGTTGAGCCTCGCTCGCTCTCCGCTTGCGGGGCTGGCGCTGACCGCATCGGAGGAGTGGGGGGAAGGTCTCGTTGGGGATGTGTGTGTGTGTGTGGGGGGGGTATTAACCTTAAAATAAATTCAGACTCTCCCTCCCGCACCCCGGGAGCGGGGCTTGCTCCGCTGAGAGACGCACTGGAGCCGGGGGAGAGCGCCCGCCCACGGCCGGGGGCGTCGCACTCCCCGGAGGAAGTTGGGGGTCTCCGGCCGCGGCGAGGCTGAAGAGGAGCGTCTCTCCCCCGTCGGAGCCATGACTCGGGGAGGCCGTTTCCCCCTCGCGGCGCGGGGGCCCGGTCTCCTCCCTCTCCCCGGGGCGTTCCGCCGCCCCGCAGCGCAGCTTCGGTTCCCTTCGGCACCCCGAGAGAGCGGGGGGCCGGGCTCCCCCTCCACCTGCACCTCCCGGCGGAAGGTCCACTCAGGGTGGAGTGGGGCGGGGCGGGTGCGCCCCAAGCCTTCCCGCCCCCGCCTCTTACCCTGCGGCCTGCTCCGCGGCCCGCACTCGCCCCGCCAGCCGGGCCTCGGCAGCCGCAGCCCCGCCGCCGCCAAGTCTACCTGAGCCTACGGAGTCCCGAGAGCCCAGGGCGCTCCGGCCGCCGCCACCTCTTCGTCTCTATGGTCCGCTCCCTCCTCCTCCCCCCGCCCCCCTCCTCGTACTTCCTCATCCGGGGCCGGAGACAGCCATGCGGGCTCGCCCAGGCCCCGCCCCCGCACGGTGCGCGCGCACGCCGAGGGCGGCTCTTCCAGCGTCGGCCTCCCGCCCTCGGCTGACCCCCGTCGCTTTAGGCCCCGCCCCTGCGGCCTGTGCTCTTAAAGCGGAACACACCGTTTTACGCTACTGCTGAGACCCCCCCCCCGCCCCCAGGGTCCAGTGTCTGTCTCTACCGAAAATACCCTGGTCCAGTGCACCATTTCTCCGGCCTGGCGCTGCAATTCTAGGGGCTTCCTGCCTCCCACTATGGCAGCCCTAGAGCTCTTTGTAACTGGAATCAGTGTTTCAGGTCATGTCACTCCCCTCCTCCTTCTAAATAGCACCTCTCTGCCTCCAGTCCTTTAAGGCAAGGCGTCTTGTTTTAATTTATTCATAGGTTTAACACCAGCTGAAGTGGCCCCGTTTCATCTCTCCATTCACTATCACCTGTCCCTTCCCACCCTTGTGTATCTTGTCCATCGTTCTTTGCTGGGTACCTAACGGAGTCCGCTCAATAGGTATTTGAAGGACAGTCTCAAGGTTTGGGGGAGACTTTATTTTTCCCTTTTCTGATCAAGATATCTTTGAGCCAGCCAGCCTGGCGGAGGTAATAGGTTTCCCGGCTTTAGTTGGGACTAGAGATAAAACAAATCCAAATCCAAATGCTGAGGCAGGCTAGTAAGCCAGGACAAGCAGAATAGGGGAACGGTTAAATGGCCAAACAGTTTGCAGCCATCTAATAAATCGCAAAATCGTGTATCCTGTAACCGAGGACACTTAAAAGTAAATGGTTTGCCTGGCTGGTGTGGCTGAGTGGTTGAGCATCAACCCATGAACCAGGAGGTCACTAGTTGATTCCTGGTCAGGGCACCTGCCCAGGTTGTATGCTTGATCCCCAGTAGGGGGCATGCAGGAGGCAGCTGATAGATGTTTCTCTCTCATCAATGTTTCTATCTCTTTTTCTCTCTCTCTCTAAAATCAATAAACACATATGAAAAAAAAAAAAAAGAGTAAATGGTTTACTTCTCCCCAACCAGAGGGTAAATAGCTTAAAAAATCATCCAACTCAGGGAGATAGGCAGCAAAAATCCAATTAGTGCCATTTGCCAGGTTCACTGAAGGATAGATGAAGTTAGGGGGATAAATCTCATCTGAGCACATCAACATAAACCGGATGGATATTCTATTGAAATTCTTCCCTAAGACTTCTCCTAGACTTGCAGCCTTTAAAAACCATCAAAATGAAGGTTCCAGCGTGCTCTCTCCATCCCAGGAGCAGGCCCGTGCCTTTCCCTTCCCCCACTCCTTCCCCTGCAGGCACTCATCTAAACTCTAAGGGACCCCACGAGACTCACATCCAGGGTGACTCCCCTGAACCGTCTCCAAGGTGCCCTTTTCTCTGACTTCTCAGTGAGCCAAAGCAGTGCAGCCTGGGCTCAGGCCCCTACCTGGTCTCTCTCCTGGTGCTGCTTCTATCCTAGGCCCTTCCTCGTTTCACTGTCCCCAGCTGTAAAAACATCCTCTAAAATCCACCTGGATTCATGTTGTGAAATTGTTCCTGCAAGAACCCACACGCTACTAGCTGGCCCTAGGCAGACCCCCTCAGGGCCAGGTTCCCTTTCCCATAACAATGCCAACCCTATTGTTAGCAATATAGCCTGTGAGTCCATGTATCATCTATATACTTATAGGCCACTGTAGGTGCTGTTGGGATGAATTCACCAGAAATTCACTTTAGAACATTTCTACATTTACAGAATCGGCTTCCTCAAGTACTTCCTCAGGCAACTATTTATCTATAGAAGGGGATCTGAGAAACCCAGAATTACTGGTTTGTCCTTCTGCCTCAGGCTCTAATATGACTCTGCAGAGCACCATTATTGATCTCATCTTTATTTAAATATGTGATTATTCTGTACATTATGGAATTTTGTATTAATTTTGACTTGAAAATATTGCATTCAAAATATTATTTCTCTTGCTCACTGAATTTTAGGGTACATCCTGTAGGTGGTTGTAGCACAATGGTTGTAGAACCAAGGCAGTTGGAGTCCCAGTCTGGGAGCTCCAGCCTCCCCTTACCTTGACCAGCTTTAGACAAGTGTTTTGTTTTGTTTCCCCAAAAAATATATTTTTATTGATTTCAGAGAGGAAGGAGAGGGAGAGATAGAGAATCATTGATCAGTGGCCTCCTGCTCACCCCCTACTGGGAATGGAGCCTGAAACCAGGGCATGTGCCCTTGAGCAGAATCAAACCCAGGACCCTTCAGTCCGCAGGCCGATGCTCTATCCACTGAGCCAAACCAGCTAAGGCTAGAGAAGTTTTTTGTACAAGGAAGCTCTTACTTGTCTTGCAACTCCCAAGTCTCCTTGCAGGATGCAACGCTTTTTTTTTCTCTTTCAGCCTTCTGAATTTCTCCGAATATCACAGTTAATCAGATAAATGTTTTGAGCCCTTGGGTGTGACACGAAGATGCTGGTTAAACGTTTGGCCTTCGGAGCCACGTTGGACTCAGCGGGGTCAGGATGCGTCCTTGCTTTCTTCCGAGGAGTTTCGGGTCCCCAGCCTGTTCCCTGGTGCCTGAAACACACGATAGTATTTGCCACAAAATAGGGATGTGACGATCACATAAGGACGTCTGTGAAAGCCATGGTAGCTATTATTATGAATAACCAGGCCAGCACACACGTTATCTGGGGTTTGGAAAAGGCTTTGAAAAGCCCCTCAAAACGGGTACTTTCCAGCAGGGGCGATCGCACTGAGTCACACGTGCTTCGCCCTTTGTATTTTACCTAAGTTCTCCCAGAAACCATGTTGGGCCTCTCAGTAGCCCGGGTGAGGCCAGACGAGGGTCCAACATAACATTCCCCTTATAGGTCCCGGGAGGAGACTCTGCTGAATTTGCCTCGTTGGGGGGACCACTAAGTTGGAAACGAAGATCTCGGGCTCGTATTTGTTTAGAAATGACTAGAAGGTAAAGGCATTTCCTCTATGCGGCTTACTGAGGTCTTCAGGCCAGCACAGCGGGAAATGCATGGGGCAGCCGGAGCAGGAGTCTGCACGCGATGCCCCGCCCCGCCCCGCGCGACGCCCCGCCCCCGCGCGACGCCCCGCCCCCGGCGCGAGGCCCGGATGCGGAAGTCGCGCGGACACCGAGAGGAGGCGGAGGCCGGGCCAGAGCGGCCCGGGGCGGGTGGGCGGGAAGGGGGCGTAGCCGCGGGGCGGAGCCACCGGCGCGGCGCGGGTTCTCAGGTGAGCGCTCCTCCGCTGGGGCGGGCGAGCGGGTCGGCGGCTGGAGCTCGGGCACGAGAGCTGCACGGGGCGGGGGCGATCGAGGCGTCGACAGGGGCTCCCCGAGGAGGCGCGAGAGACCTGGCGAAGGTCCGGTCCTCGGGGCCCCGGGCTGAAGCGGGAAGGGGGTCCGGCGCTGCGGGTGAGTGGAGCTGCCAGCCGGGGCCCGGGTTTGGGGAACAAGAGGGAGGCCCCACCCCCAACCCGCTGTGTGACCTTAGCCCAGGCTCTGCACCTCTCTGAATCTCAGCGGCCTCCGCGGTGAAATGAGTGAACGTGCGGAGGACCCGCTGCGAGTTTGCACGGATGGAAGTGCGGGGCATGAACCCGCGCCTTCCTCCCATTTATACTCTTATTTGCCCTCGACATGGATGGCCAAACAGGAACTGTGGCCATGCCTCTCAGCCTCCCGGATGGTTTTGGCCAAGTCAGCTCGCCCCGGCCCACGCTCTCCTCCCACAGAAGGAGTGCGCTTACCCTTTCAAAGCGCTTTATGACTTGAGTGTTGTTGGTGGAGATGGAGGCCAGGTAGTGAGTGCCCCCTTCTCACTCCCGGTTTCCCCCTGTAGGAGTGTGATAGGGTGAATGTCTTCTTCTTGGAGGAAGGACGAGAGCGTGGCCCCCAATCCTCTCGTTCCCCAAATTCTCTGGTCCTCTTTGTCCTCCATCCCTCCTTGGAGGCGTTATTTTTCATCCACGGGTTTGGTGCCACCTCTTCCCTGGGCAGCAACGGTATGTGCAGGAGGTTCAAATGGAAGAGCAGTTGCAAGGCGAAGTCTGACCGCCTTTTTGTTTGTGTTTCTCAAGGGCAGGGAGGCAAGATGACTTCTCTCCCCCAAGCCTGGAACAGCTGAAGGAACTGCCGTGCAAGATGAGAACCACAAAGGTCTACAAACTGGTCATCCACAAGAAGGGCTTTGGGGGCAGCGGTCAGTATCGATTGGGAGTTGTGTGAGTTGGCCGCGGTCCTGGTGTGTCCAGTGCCTTGAAAATGACACACTGGCTCCTGTGGCCATGAAGGCGAGACAGGCAACTTGTCTGAGCGAAGCAGCCAGCATAATACCGTAGTGGAAGGGCAGTAGGCGCAGGGAGTACAGACCTTTTCTTTCTTTTTTGTTTTGTTTTGTTGTTGTTAATCCTCACCTGAGGATATTTTTCCATTGTTTTTTTAGGGAGAGTAGGAGAGAGAGGGAAAGATAGAGAGAAACATCGATGTGAGAGAAACACAATAATTGGTTGCCTCCTGCACGAGCCGGGACCAGGGCCCAAGCCCAGGAGAAACCTGCAATCAAAGTACCTACCCTTGACCAGAATTAAACCTGGGACCCTTTAGTCCGCAGGTCAATGCTTTATCCACTGAGCCAAACCAGCTAAGGCCAGGCCTTTTTTAAAAGCATTTGCACTTGGACCTATTTTTTAAGTTTTTTGTTTTTTTTTTATTTGATTTCAGAGAGGAAGGGAGTGAAAGATAGTACATTCATGATGAAAGAGAATCAGTGATCAGCTGCCTCCTTCACGCCCCCTACTGGGGATGGAGCCCACAAACAGACTGACCAGGAATGGAACTGTGTGACCTACTGGTTTGTAGGTCAATGCTCAACCACTGAGCAATACCAGCCAGGCTGCACTGACTTTTTTAAAAAATATATATTTTATTGATTTTTTTACAGAGAGGAAGGGAGAGGGATAGAGAGTTAGAAACATCGATCAGCTGCCTCCTGCACACCCCCCACTGGGGATGTGGCCACAACCAAGGTACATGCCCTTGACCAGAATCGAACCTGGGACCCGTCAGTTCGCAGGCTGAGCCAAACTGGCTAGGGCTGCACTCTGACTTTGAAGGAACATTGTGAATATTACCAATTAACACCTTTCATTTGTTAAATTGAAGGGTGTTAAATCAGCCTGCACTGGTTTGGCAGAAAAGAGAAACTTCCATTCAGTGAGAGAGAAATAGCAGATGTGCATGAGACAGGTATGATCAAAGCATGAAGCTTTGCATGGCTCTGAGGCCATGTGAGAAGGGGCAGAAACACGGCGTGTTGTCCTGCGCTGACCAGAATCCAGAGTGTCAGCTCAGCCTCTGACTTTCCCTGTGGCCCTGGCCAGCCCCTGGTTTATCGTATCTACACATCCACGGGCCTTATGTCTTTTCTCTGAGCACCTGAGTCTAAATCTGCAGCAGAGGATGACACTTAGTAATATGATTTTTTTTGCTAAATAAATAATTTTCTCTTCTGTCTTAACAACCTTATTTGCTTCAGCAATTGGAATTAACAACACAATGAGTTGTTTTAAAATTGTATTTTAGTATGCATTTGCTCCAAAGGCAGGGGCTGCCAAAAAAGGAAAAACAATCGTGTTTTTGTTGTTTTTTTTTTTTAGTATAGTTTTTATTGATTTCAGAGAGGAAGGGAGAGGGAGAGAGAGATAGAAACACCAATGATGAGAGAGAACCACTGATCGGCTGCCTCCTGCATGCTCCGCACTGAGGATGGAGCCTGCAAGCCAGGCATGCGTCCTGACTGGGAATTGAGCCATGACCTCCTGGTTCATAGGTTGATGCTCAACCAATGAGCCACGCCGGCCCGGTGGAAAAACATTAGTTTCTCAGTCATAAGGTGTTGTGGAGGTCAAGTTAGGTGACGTATGGAAAGTATTTAGCAAAACACCAGGCTTGTTAGTGCAACTCCATAAATGTAGCCACTGTCATGACCAGGACCAGGATAACCAGGCATTGCTATACTTACAACAACTTCTGCTAAAACTCACCCTCTGTGGTTAACATTATTCTTGGCGAGCGGCTGATGCTGCCTACACATGGGGGAAGTAGAACTGAACAGCCAACACAGATCACTTTGGTAGCGGGACAGAGGCCACAGGGTGGGGCACAAGTAGGTGTCCAGCTGTGAGTACACGAAACACAGAGTTTATTCTTGTGTGATTACTTATTAATTTTTGTATTGTTTTCCATACGAACACCTGGAAACCGACTTGTGCCCCACCCTATGTGGTAGTAGATACGATGCATACAAGCCTGCTTTTTCCTGTTGACGAGGCCCAGGTAGCGAGGTGCTGTACCCGTTTCCTGTAGGATGATAAATAAAAACACATCCAACCATTCTCAGGTGCACGCCTGTGCCAAACATAAAGGTTATGAGCATGATAAGGTCCCTTGTCCCTGAGGGGCATTCAGCTTGAAGAGACGGACGTGCAAAAAGGAAATGATAACATGAAGCAGAAGGAATGCATGCTCAGGGAGCTTCATTCGGACTGTGGAAGTTGGGACAAAACTGGCATAAAACAGAGGATTTGGCATAAAACTGTCAATGGAAACAATATGCCACAGAAGCCCTGGCCGGTGTAGCTCAGTTGGCTGAGCATTGTCCCATGCACTGAAAGGTCAGTTGCTGGTTTGATTCCCCACCTGGGCACATGCCCAGGTGGTAGGCTTGATCCCCCTGGTTGGGATGCATGCGGGAGGCAGCCAGTCGATGATTCTCTCTCTTTCTCTTTCTCCCTTCCTCTCTAAAATCAATTAAAAAAATAACTATATATATAATAAAATTTGGGATTAACCCAGTGCTTTGGTTCCCAGGCTGAATTTTGATTGGATCTGATTATGTTTGAAATTTAGATATACTTATTTGTCATGATTTTAGCTTAGTTAAAGGCCATGTCTTTCCCGAAATATCAAAAGAGGGAAAAAAAATCACTCCCATCTTTATGGCTTTGAGTATGTTGTGTTTGCAAGAGTTCTCTCCCAAACAAAGCATGAAACCATGTCCGCCCTTTATTTTAAGGGTCTCTTTGGGTCCTAATGTGAATGGTATCGGAAGCTTTTTCCCTGATCAGATGCTGCCCTCCGAAGCCCATTTTATTTGGCTTGCCTTTCATGACATGAGAGGTGGTGGGCGTTAGATAGACGGAGCTCTGGAGGCAGTCATCAGTCCTGGCTGTGCTGTTACTAGCTGTTTACCCCTAACCTGTTCTAGGGTATATCCTCATTTCTGCTAGATCCAAAGATTCATTGTGAGGGTCGTATGAAGACAGTACCTTTGCATCATTTTGGATAAATATAAGGGATTGTCCTGTCATACCCGCCCGAGGGGGTGGCGGGGACCCAGTGTGAGAACACGCGCCACACCTGTCACTCACGTGAGTGTGTTTCCTGCTTGGGACTGCCGAATTGTCTTTCAGATGATGAGCTGGTCATGAACCCCAAAGTGTTTCCTCACATCAAGCTTGGAGACATTGTGGAGATTGCTCACCCCAACGATGAGTACAGGTGAGTGCCTGACGGGTCACGGGAGCTGATTGGCGGCTGTTTCCAGATGAGATTTTGTTTAAGGGGCTTGGCGGGCAAGACAGCTCTTTGCCTTGGGATAAAAAGGCTCCTGCCTCTAGGATTCGGTAAGCCCATAACCTTTTACAAAGTGGTGCATTCTTTCTGGGGTTGTTTTTTTTTTCATTCTTTCTGTTTTTGTTATTAATCCTCACCCGAGGACATTTTTTCCCATTCATTTCTAGAGAGAGTGGAAGGGAGGGAGGAGAGAGAGAGAGAGAGAGAGAGAGAGAAGTGGGCATCGATTGGTTGCCTCCTGCACAAGCCCCAACTAGGGCCAGGGATTGAACCTGCAACCCAGGTATGTGTCCTTAACTGGGAATTGAACCCTTGACACTTTGGTGCACCAGCCAACATTCTAACCACTGAGCACACTGGCCAGGACCATTCTTTCTGTTTTTGAAGCCGAATTGACAACTCTATGAAAAATTCTGGCAGGCTGGAAAACACCAATGGGGATAGGGGGGTGGGGGAAGTGGGGAGGGGAAGAGGACCTATGTAATACTTTCAACAATAAAGATTTTAAAAAGAGAGAGAGAAACATTCTGTAGCATTTTTCCATTTCCTTGAGTGCAGGTGCAGGATTACTTTGTTGTGCTGCAAGTTACAATATGTCCAGAGTCGTTTGTTTACCTTTTAGAGGGGGGTTGCATGAAGAAAGCTAGTTACTGCTTATAGCATCCCATCTTTTTGTTGCTTTTTTCCCCCAGCCCTCTGCTTTTGCAAGTCAAGTCACTTAAGGAAGATTTACAGAAAGGTAAGAAAAAGTTCCATCTCTCTTCTCTAAGATTTTTATACTCTGCTATCCCAGACACTGCAGGAAACTTCTCTCCCTCTCTTTTTGTTTTTTGTTAATCCTCACCAGAGGTTATTTTTTCCATTGATTTTTTTTTTTTAGAGAGAGTGGAAGGGAGGGGGGAGAGAGAGAGAGAGAGAGAGATCAATGTGAAAGAGACACATCAATTGGTTGCCTCCGGCACCTGCCCCGGGGATTGAGCCTGCAATCCAGGTACATGCCCTTGACTGGAATCGAACCCTCAACCCTTCAGTCCCTGGGGCCAATGCTCTGACCACTGAGCCAAACCGGTTAGGGCAAGAAACCTCTCTTTACAATCTCAGGAATGAGGGCACAGTACTTCTCTCCTTATTGTGTTATCTCTTAAGAAATGGTCCACTATCCAAACTGTCCGTGAATCGCACTTGTCAGCATCGGGCACTGAAGAAACTATCTTAATCTAGTGTCGGGAGGAAAATTAATCCGAAGAGGTGAAGCTTTACACTTAACTCCAAAGTAGTTGTTGCAAAACATGCTTTCTTTTTTTCTTTCCGTTTTTTAAAAATATATTTTTATTGATTTCAGAGAGGAAGGCAGAGAGAGAGAGAGAGAGAGAGAGAGAGAGAGAGAGAGAGAGAGAGAAACATCAACGATGAGAGAAGACCATTGATCGGCTGCCTCCTGCTCGCCCCAGGACTCATTGTGGAGTTGGTTTCTTTCCGAGCGACCATCACTACTTCATTCCCAATAAGAAAGGACTCTTCCTTGTCTGAATTTTCACAGCTCTTTGAACTTTTTTTTTTAACTTTTTTATGTTGCTTCTTAAATTATTTTCTCTTTCTCTATGTGTCTTATCTCTTTTTCTCTCTCACTTTTTAATCGCTTGGGCTCAAGTCTTTATCTGCTTTGGTCATCTGAAAAGCAGAGAATTCTAAATTTTAAGCTCCTGGTAGGCAGAGAGCATGGCTCGTCCATGGCAAAGGGTCAGTTGTGTTGCTTCCTGAACGTCTGAGTATTTATGGATTAGAATATATGTACCTGCTTTTTTCCAGACTGTATTACTAGATTTCTTCTCTGTTTCAGAAACTATCAGTGTGGACCAGACCGTGACCCAAGTGTTTCGTCTAAGACCTTATCAAGATGTCTATGTGAATGTCGTAGACCCTAAGGTATGTCTTTGTTCTGGGCTGGAATATCTTTCCGAGATGATTAGCACCCTTCCTCTAGGTTAGGCCTCTAAGGAAATAATGAGTTACTTATGTATAGTGTTAGACTATGAAATATGCAGTCACGTGTAGGTTATTTAGATTATAGGTAGTATGTAAGTTGCATTTAAAATGCCCCCCCTTTTTTGCCCCTCTTTCTGTAAGGATGGAGTCTTTTAAAAAATATTTATGTATGTATATATATATTTTTTTCTCTTCCCTTTTTAAAGATTTTGTGTATAGATATCTGTGTGTGTTCGTGAAGCTACAACTAAAGTTTTCTATTAAAATACTAAGTTTTCTTTATAGTCTCGCACGTCTAGAAACAATGCTATATTAGGTAAAAATCTTCTAGAAGGTATTATTGACATTATCTAGGGAAATAAAACACAATCCTTGATGTCATATTTGTGTGTCAGAATTAAGACTAAACAACACAATAGAGTGTACAGGTGCTGTACTGTGGAATTGTGTATAATTTTGTTAAGCAGTGTCACCCCAGTGCAGTCAATAACAAGAGGAAAAAACTGAAACCCAGAACTGGTACTCTGGTGCTCTTTGCACTTAACCGTGATTCAGCTGCTATAGCCTCTGTTACAGACTCATCACCTGTTCTCAGACACGGTTGTTGGCAGGATAAAATCTGTTTGTCATGGTGCTGCTATTGGATGGTCTTCCAGTAGTTTCTTTTTTGCCAAAAGGTGTCTCCATGTGACGGGCATTTTCTTATGCCCGTGAAGTGAGGCAGAATGATGCAGAGGGATATGTCTGATTGTCTTTTCTAGGATGTGACCCTTGATCTAGTGGAGCTAACCTTTAAGGATCAATATATTGGCCGTGGGGATATGTGGAGACTAAAGAAAAGTTTGGTAAGATACGATTTTTTTAAAGTCTGTGCCTTTTTATATTATATTAATAATCCATGTTCTCATGGAGATTAGAGGATCCAGTAAGGGAGAAGAGCTTACAGTCATTTCAAATTGCAGCATCACAGACAATTATTGGGAACATTTTCTGTATCTTCCTCCATTACTTTTCATCGTGCTTTCTTTTTTTTTTCCTTCTGGGAATCGAAACTGCGACCTTCCAGTGCTGGGAAGAGGTTCCAACCAACTGAGCCACACTGTCAGGGCTTTTTTCATAGTTCTTTCTATTTTTTTTTTGGCTTTGTTTTGCTTGTCTATTATCGGAGAGTTTTACTCTGCATTTTTGGTTTGAATGGGAAATTATAATATTATTTGACATTTGAATAAAACTCTAGTTTTCATATTTTCCCTTGATTTCATTTGCACCTCACATGTCCTCCTTGTGGACAGCTATTTATTACTCCCAATTTTTAGATGTGAAAACTGAGATTGAGACGTTAGGTGATTGGCCGAGACTAGAAGGCTAGGAGCAGTCAGCACTGAGCTAAAATCCAGACCTCACTGCTTCCAGGTCAGACTGCTTTTGCCATACCCTCCTCCCATTTTCCTTATTTTATCTTTAATTTATGTTTTCCACCTAAAATGATGGGAAAATTGTGAGCTGGTGCTGAAAATTCTCCTTATTGGATTTTTTTAGTATTACGAAACAAGAAATTATAGGTAGAATTTCCATGCAGTGCATATGTTCAGAAAAAAAATCTTTGCTCATTTTTTTTTTCTTTTTTGGTTAATCCTCACCTGAGGATATTTTTCCTTTGATTTTCAGAGAGAGTGGAAGGGAGGGGGAGAGACAGAGAGAGAGAAACATCGATGTGAGAGAGACACATCGATTGGTTGCCTCCTGCACATGCCCCAACCAGGGCTGGGGATCGAGCCTGCAACCAAGATCCGTGCCCTTGACCGGAACCAAACTGGCTGGGGCTCTTTGCTCATTTTCAATGATAGAAGGAGGGTTCTATTTTCCGAAATGAGAGCTAACATGAGAACGAAATGTTCTATATTTAAGTGAGTATGTAAATTTAGGTACGCATGCAAACATGTGAGGATAAGTATATTGGTGAAGCTGGCTGCTTATCCACCTGGTCTTTACTATTGTCTGTACTTGCCAAACTCTTAAGACCCTGATGTTGGACCTGCCCCAGCAGGCTTTCCTATAAAGCTGTTACTCCCAGGCTAATTGAACTTGGGGTTGTTAGGAGGGATGAGACAGCCTGGAGCCTTTCTTGATGACCTTTTACGGCCTCGGTGTATTGTTAAACCTCCCCCTCTTTCCTTAGGTCAGCACATGCGCCTACATCACTCAGAAGGTGGAATTTGCTGGCATCAGGTAGGTATTACCTGATTGGCTAGCCAGTGGGAGCAGGATGTAATGCAGCCATGGGGCTGCAGACAGCATTTGAGCATATGGATGTCCCTATAATGAAATACACAGTAGTTTAAAATGTTAGGTTCTCTTCCGGCTAAAACAAACCAAAACCCCCCCCCCCCAAATGCACAAGAGTCCAGGCAGCTGCTGAAGCCACCTGGTGTTCGGTAACAAAGGAGGTCTAGACTCACAACTTTAGAATTGGAAAAAGCCTCAGATGAACATACTTAAACCTTTTTTTAAAAATACATATTTTTATTGATTTCAGAGAGGAAGGGAGAGAGAGATAGAAACATTAATGATGGGAGAGAATCATGGATCAGCTGCCTCCTGCACACCCCCCCACTAGCGATTGAGCCTGCAGCCCAAGCATGTGCCCTTGACCGAAATCAAACTCAGGACTCTTCAGTCCACAGGCCAGTGTCCTATCCACTGAGCCAAACTGGCTGGGGCTAGTTCTGCCTTTTTAACTGTATTGAACTACTCTTGATTTATTAAAGTTATTTCTATATTTCACTTTGTTTAGAATAGACCCCCCCCCCTTTAAATTAAAAAAGCAGACTTCTACATAATAAAGCTGTCGGTACAAAGATGTGTATAATGAAATATATAATCCTTTTCCTTAGAAGACACTGTGTCTTTCCTGAAATTTGTTGCACACGTACAAGCATATTTGCACCTGGTTGGCTCACTTAATCATGTTAAGGTTGACAGGTGGGCTCCAGTGATGAAGCCTGAAGTTCCCCATCAACTTTTTACCTAATGGTTTTATCCATTGATGATTGTTGTGAAATGGTGATTTTCTAATTCAGTCATTCTTTCTACATTTATTAGCCAGGATCGTTTTGAAAAGAACTTTTATACCAGCAACTAGGGCTGTTTGATTGGTCTGAACTACTTAATTGGGAAAGAAAAAAAGGGTAAGGGAATTTTTCCCCCAAAAAAGGGATGTTTTATGATTCAGCCATAAATTGGATGCGCAACCACTGCGCATACTGGCTGGGCTGTCTTGGGTTTGTTTTGACTCATAAGACCTGAGGATATTTTCCACTGATTTTTTTTTTTTTTTTTTTTTTTTTAAGAGAGAGAGAAAAACATCATGTGGGAGAGGAACATTGATTGGTTGCCCTCCGGGCTGGTCAGCGCTAAAGGCCGTGTTCTTTCACTGTTCTACCCATTTTACAGTCTTAACAAGCGGCAGAGGGGAAAACAACAAGCCCCCAAAACACAATAGCAAGTTGCCATGAAAATTATTCACTAGAATGACCTCCATCGTATAGGGCAGTGGTCGGCAAACGCATTAGTCAACAGAGCCAAATATCAACAGTACAACGATTGGAATTTCTTTTGAGAGCCATATTTTTTCAACTTAAACTATATAGGTAGGTACACTGTTATTGACTTAATTAGGGTACTCCTACGGCTTAGGAAGAGCCACACTCAAGGGGCCAAAGAGCCGCATGTGGCTCGTGAGCCGCAGTTTGCCGACCACGGGTATAGGCCTCTGTCCCTTCTTGCCTTCTAACTGCCTATCTTCTAATCCTGATATTAAGATGGATTTTGTTTCTGTTGAAACTGACTGTGTTAAAACTGGGATTAGCAGAAATGCTCATCACTGCTTCTTAGTTGTTTTTTGTGACATACGGACCCTTTTAAGATTTGACAGAAGCTGCAGTACTCTGCCCAGAACAAAATTTGCATCACTGGAGAGGGTTCATGGCTTCCCTGTAGCCCTTTTTTTAGACCCACGTGCTGTCTGTGGACGCTCAGATTAAGAGTTCTGTTGTGCATATACAGCATGCTCTAGGAAGGCCTCATGTTGTGTAATCCGTCCGTGGCACTATCTCTGGAAATCCGTAGCTGGCCAGGTCACTTGGGTAGAAGTAACAGAGTAGAGTGAGCCGCCCTGAAGTCAGCACCATGTCTTCACGGTTCATGTAAGATTTGCAATAACTTGTGTGTGTGTTTCTCCTTTCAGGGCACAGGCTGGTGAGCTGTGGGTCAAGAATGAGAAGGTCATGTGTGGTTATATCAGTGAAGATACCAGGGTAAGATGGAGAAAATGTTTTTGGGGTTTTTTTTTTTTTGGTTTCGTTTCCCCATATCGTGATGTCTAAGGCCTGAATAAAAACAAAACAGAGAAACAAGCAAAAACTTGATAATGAGTGGCACAAGGCCCTCTGCTGTTAGATAAACTTTATAACCGGTTCAAGTACCTGGTTTTCCAGCCTCCAAATTTTTAGAAGTAGCAAACATAAAAAGAGAGGGAGTATTAATGTCTATAAGTTATTTTTATATAGAAAAAATACAGTGGGTTGATTGATAGATGGCGAGGGATGGCCAGATGGTGATGGGTGGCATGTTCAGTATAGGATTTAGGTGGTGGGTATGTGGGTGGTTGCTGTATGATTTTTAATTTTATTTTATTTTTAAACATATTTTATTGATTTTTTACAGAGAGGAAGGGAGAGGGATAGAGAGTTAGAAACATCCATGAGGGAGAAACATCGATCAGCTGCCTCCTGCACACCCCCTACTGGGGATGTGCCCGCAACCAAGGTACATGCCCTTGACTGGAATTGAACCTGGGACCCTTCAGTCTGCAGGCCGGCACTCTATCCACTGAGCCAAACCGGTCAGGGCACTGTATGATTTTTTAAAAAACGTTTTTGTATGTTCAAAACTTTTAATAATAAAATAATAAAAAAACACCCCAAATTCTAAATTAAGAATGGCAACATTAATATGGCTATATATCTACATAAATACTAAAATACGATAGAAAAAGTTATAATCGACATTAACTAGAACATTTTAAAGTATCTTTGAAAGAGACTCAAATATAGTAAATGACTAATTCACTTTATTTTTTTAAAAATATATTTTATTGATTTTTTTACAGAGAGGAAGGGAGAGGGATAGAGAGTTAGAAACATCGATCAGCTGCCTCCTGCACACTCCCTACTGGGGATGTGCCCACAACCAAGGTACATGCCCTTGACCAGAGTCGAACCTGGGACCCTTCAGTCCGCAGCCCAGCGCTCTATCTACTGAGCCAGACCGGTTAAGGCTGATTAATTCACTTTAAAAAAGGAAGACAAACAGCCCAATTGACCAATAAACACATGAGAAGATGTTCTATATCATTAGTCATTAGGGAAATGTCAGTCAAAACCCTACTGAGCTATCACCTCAAACTCACTAGGATGCCTACGATAAAAAATTTTAGAAAGGAAAATGACAAGTGTTAGAGAGGATGGGGAGAAATTAGAACCTGCACACACTCCCGGGGTGAATGTAACATGGCGCGGCCACTGTGGAACAATTTGGCGGTTCCTCCAAAGGTTAGATATAGAATCACCAAATGACCCAGCCATTACACTCGCAGGTACATGCCCGATAGAATTGAAAATATGTATTCACACAAAAACTTGCATACAAATGTTTGTAGCGGAATTATTCACATAGCAAAAAGTGGAAACAACCAGGAATGCCCATTAGCTGATGAGTAGATAAACACAGTATGGTATAGCCATATGATAGAAGGTTATTCATTAAAAAAAGAATGAGCCCTAGCTGGTTTGGCTCTAGGTTCAGTGGGTAGAGCGTTGGCCTGTGGACCGAAAGGTCTCGGGTTCGATCCCAGTCAAGAGCTCGTACCTCAGTTGCAGGCTCCTCCCCAGCCCGGACCCTATCAGGGCTCCTGCAGGAGGCATCCAATCATGTGTTTCTCTCACATCAATATTTCTCTCTGTCTTTCCCTCTCTCTTTCACTCTCTAAAAATCAACGGAACAATATCCTCCGGTGAGGATTTAAAAAAAAAAAAAGGAAGTGATGATTCATGCTGAACCTTGAAAACATTATGCTAAGGGAGAGAAACCAGTTAGAAAAGGCCACAGATTGTATGATGCCATTTATGTAAAGTGTTCACAAGAGACAGATCCACAGAGACACGGAAGAGGGTAGGAGGGAGTAACTGCTAGTGGGTATGTTTTTCTTTTCGGAGTGATAAAATGTCCTGGCATTAGTGCTGATGGTTGCGTAACATTGTGACTATGCTAAAAACCACTGAGTTCACTAAGAATGGCGAGCTGAAACTCTACATCATTGCTTTTCTAATGCAGTCATGTTTTCGTTTATTTCAGGTGGTGTTCCGTTCTACGTCGGCTATGGTTTACATATTTATTCAGATGAGCTGTGAAATGTGGGATTTTGATATTTATGGTACTGTCCCTAAATGCTGGCTGTCACTGCTAATGGGGAGAAGTTTCTGGTTTCTCCCCAGCTGTTATCATTGACAGTAAGCCCTTGACATTCTCTCACGACGTGTCCCTGGGATTTTTACAAATTCTCAAATGCTAGAACAAACAAACAATTTATATATATTTCCATATACTGAATTACATGACATGTGGCAAAGCGTTAAAAGGTAAACAAAAAGATAAACTAAAGCACAAACACTCAATGCCAATAGATCTTTAATTGTCCTGTGACTATAGGGTCAAAAGTCATAGAGAGAGTGACTCTGTGAACCAATATTTTCTTTGCTATCTTTCATTTCTCGTCCTATCATCCCAGAAATCTCATTTTATTAGAACGACGACACAAGTAGAGAACAGTAAAGGTGCTAGGCAGTATGGATACCGTGTCTAACACACCAGCTTCATGGTGCACGCAATTCGGATTTGTGTTTTATAAAATTATAAATTCCTTTTTTCCTGCGGGTCGTCAAAATCACTCAAAAACAGCAGGAACTGAAAATGGTCATTCAGCAAATGCCCAGGGTCCACCTTATTATCTAACGAACTGCAAGCATCCCTATGAAAATGGTCATGTTTGGAAATCAGATGGTTCTCTCATTTTGAAGACCCACCGTATTTTCCAGTCGTCAGAGCTTTCCCAATCTTGCATTTTACCTCGAAGCCATGGCCTCTCACTGAGTGAGGTGAATGCTGAATTTGACCCCGTAGAAAGTCTAGGTTGAAACCCCTTTTGTATGTCTGGCTTTTATGATCTCGTTTGAGGACATAGCAGAACCACCTTCTCTTGGACTAGTCCCATTCCTGCGACTTTACTGAGATAATTAATTGTCAGCAAGAATGACAGATTGTCCTCACCCTCTTCTTGTTCCTTTTCAGGGGATCTGTATTTTGAGAAAGCTGTGAATGGTTTCCTTGCCGATCTCTTTACCAAGTGGAAGGTATGGTTCCCCTTATGCACTCAGTCTCATTGAGCAAATGTTTTTCAATGCAGATTTAAAAAATACACTGTTTCTATTAAACTGTATTTAATTGGGGTATCTTAGCTAAAGCCTAAGTTGATGAGACTCAACTTAAATTACTTTAATCACCTTGACATTGTAAAAAGCATTTATGAAAAACCCATAGTTAATATACCCAATGTGGAAAGACTGATAACTTGCCCCCTTAAGATCAGGAATAGTATAAGGATGCCTGCTGTCACCACTAGTTTTCAACATTGTCCTAGAACAGCCGTGGGCAAACTATGGCCCGCTGGCCGGATCCGGCCCGTTTGAAATGAATAAAACTAAAAAAAAAAAAAGACCGTACCCTTTTATGTAATGATGTTTACTTTGAATTTATATTAGTTCACACAAACACTCCATCCATGCTTTTGTTCCGGCCCTCCGGTCCAGTTTAAGAACCCATTGTGGCCCTCGAGTCAAAAAGTTGGCCCACCCCTGTCCTAGAAGTTCTAGCCAGAGCAACAACGTAAGAAAAAGAAACAGTGGCCCTGGCCGGTAGCTGGGTTGGTTAGAGCGTCGTCCCGAGATGCCATGGTTGTGGGTTTGATCATCAGTCAGGGCACATCCAAGAAGAAACCAGTGAATGCACAAGTGGAACAACAAATCTATGCCCCCCCCCCCCCCTCTCAAATCAATAAATAAAAAAATTTGTTAAAAAGAAGTATTTGAGGTCACACATGTAGCAGAAAAGAGCATGGAGTCTGGATTCAAATAGACTGGGTTTCAAATTATGGTTCTGCTCTGAGTAGCTTCTTTATATTTGAGAAGAATTCAGTCTCTCTGCGCCTCCGTTTTCTTATCTATAGATTGGAGATAATAATAGTCACTAACTCACAAGGTGTTTTAAATTAGCTGCACATAGTCAGCTCTCAGTAGGGTCTGGGTCTCCATGTCATCTAAGTCTCATTCTCTTTCCTCAGCAACATAGGGAAAATGTCCTCCAGCTCTGAAGGTTAAAGAAAATAGAAATATGGTGCTTGCTCTCAGAGAACTTACGGAGATTGGATACATGTATTTGAAACAGCAGCTAACCATACATTTATTATTATTATTATTATTATTATTATTATTTTAACTATACATTTTAGGGGCTAGAATGTTGTTTACTTTTGAGTTTGGACCTGGAAGGCGGGCTCCCTGTTGCAAGCCAAATTTCATGCCACCTGTAAACACTCCACTTCCAGAACATTGGTCTCCAGGCTGCATGGGAGTGCTTCTTCTCACTAGTCCCTATCCCAGTCCAAAGGGAATGCATTGCCTTGGCTTCAACCCATGCCTCTCGAGCAGCCCCCCGTCCTCATCCTATAACAGTGACAGGATGTGGGGGTGTCTTTGAGTCTGACATCCACCACCAGCAGTTCTGTTCACGTTCCCTAAACTGCACGTATGTAGAAATTAGAAAACACTGCCTGGCCGGCGTGGCTCAGCGGTTGAGCATTGATCTATGAACCAGGAGGTCACGGTTCAATTCCTGGTCAGGGTACATGCCCAGGTTGCGAGCTCAATCCCCAGTAGGGGGCGTGCAGGAGGCAGCTGATCCATGATTCTCTCTCCTCATTGATGTTTCTCTCCCTCTCCCTTCCTCCCTGAAATCAATAAACATTATTTTTAAAAAAACAACAACACTGACGCAGATATAAATACCATGATCCTTAGACACTGGGCTGGTCTATTTCATGCCAATCAAGAGCTGGGAGGCAGGGACCTCTACTTTTTTTAATTTGCAGCTTTCAAAGCATTACCACGTGCCTGGAGCTTGAGAGAACTTGCCCAGGGTCACGTAGTGCTAAGTCTCAGTGCCAGGGCTGAATCCAGGAGCGCTCTCTTCATCGCCTTGTGCAACCTGTGATTACCTGATGTTCTCTGAGACTGTACTACCCACCGTGCCTCCTAGCACTGAGAACGCTGCGTTCATGCGGGCCGCTTCATGTGGAAGGAAATGGAATAAACCTGAGCCTTCTTTTTCTCTACTCATGCCTAGGAGAAGAACTGTAGTCATGAAGTGACAGTGGTCCTATTTTCTAGAACTTTCTATGATGCAAAATCGCTTGGTGAGTACGTCTTTCTCCTAGTTCTTTTTTGTTAAGCTCATTCATTCCTTATTATCTTCTTTCCCTTTGCTCCACCTTTCTCACCCTCCCTGTTCTATGGTCGGTAAAGTGGCAAATAGCACAGTCCCTTAGCGGGCGCAAGAAGTCTATGGGCTGTGATTCATCTTAAACCAACTTCATAGACACATCATGCTATTTATTTATTTTTGTGATGCAAATGTTCAACCCAGAAACATGGGAGCAGAGAAACTGAGTCTCTCTTTTCAATCTCATCTTTGTTTTCTCTGTTTCAGATGAATTTCCCGAGGTAAACCGAGCCTCAATTCGGCAGGATCACAAGGGGCGATTCTATGAAGACTTTTATAAGTATGTTTTGGGTCCTTCACTAGAAACCCCTCTCTTTGTTTCTTGGTGGTTTCTTTCCTAACTTTTTTTTTTTTAATTAACCTTTGTATTTTGGAGTAATTTTAGGTTTACAGAGAAGTTGCAAAGATAATCTAGAGAGTTCCCATATACCCTTCCCCCAGTTTTCTCTGTTAACATGTCATAACCAAGGTACGTTGGTCAAAACTACAAGAACATTGCTATTCACTGAGTTTCAGACTTTTCTCAATTTCACCAGTTTTCCATTTACGTACTCTGTTGTTCCACAGTCCATTCCAGGATACTACATTGCCTTTCGACTCCCCAAACTTTTTGTGGGAAATATTTCAAACTTGCAGAAAAGAATGAGTAATATAATGAACCCGTATACCCAACGCCTGGTTTTAACAGTTGTTATATTAGCTTCATCTGTTCTTTTTGTGGCTAAATTATGTTTGAGAGTAAATTATAGATATTATAACATTTTGTTCCTCTGCATATCTCAAGAGTAAGGGCATTTCCATGTATAATCACAGTGTAGTCACATGTATACCCATAATTTTTTTTATCATAATCACCTTTAACAAAATTAATAATAATTCTATAGTATTATCCAATATCTAGTACACATTCAGATTTCCTTAATTGTCTCCAAAACAACTTTTTTGTTTGGTCTGCTTAAGCAATTTCCCCTTTCTTCTCTCCCCTCCCACCAAGTGTTGACGTAATGGAGAATCTGAGTCAGTAGTCAGGTACATGCCCTTAACTGGGAATCAAACCCACAGCCCTTAGGTGTGCGAGCTGATACTGTAACCACTGAGCAACACCAGCCAGGCCAAGGCAATTTTAAAATATTTTCTTCATTTCAATCTATGTGGCAATTGACATGGTTACATTTCTTTGTTAATATTTGTTAAATGTACTTGACTTTATCACTTATAATTGTCTGATAAAGTTCCCTAACTTTGGGAATCCCATCTCTCTTCTCCTTTCCTTGCAACCCTCTAAGGGACCTGCTGTCCTGTGAGTAGTAGTTGGCTGATATCTGTTTCATGATGATGCTCCTTTCAGAGTGGTGGTGCAGAATGAGAGGAGAGAAGAGTGGACGTCACTCCTGGTGACCATTAAAAAGCTCTTCATCCAGTATCCAGTGTTGGTGCGACTGGAACAGGCAGGTACTGCATCCATGGGGTAGAAGGTGCAGCGGGGAAGAGAGGTGTAGGACGAGGCTGGGAGAAGAAGTTCATGCTTGTTCCCCTTCCAGTGCTGTGTGTAGTTTCTGCTTCCATCAGGTTTCTTTAAAAAATATATTTATATTTTGTATTGATTTCAGAGAGGTAGGAAAAGGGAGAGAGAGAGATAGAAACACCAACGATGAGAGAGAACCATGGATCAGCTGCCTCTTGCACGCCCCACACTGGGGATCGAGCCTGCAACCCGGGCACGTGCCCTGGCCGGGAATCGAACCGTGACCTCCTGGTTCCTAGGTTGATGCTCAATCACTGAGCCAGTGGGCCCAGGTTTCTGCTTCTGGTTGGGTCCGATTGTTCATTACACATGCAGTAGGTCCAGTAATGTCCCCACTGCAGGGTGTGGGGGTGTCCTGTGGAGCCAGGCACCTGCCACTTGCTTTACAAGACTTTCTCATGAGCTGTTTTCCCTCTCTTGTGTCTCTCGCTTCAGAGGGCTTCCCTCCAGGAGACAATTCTACCTCAGCACAAGGGAACTACCTAGAGGCCATCAACCTGTCCTTCAATGGTGAGTGAGTTGAGCGCCACCATGAGCAGGCATCCTGCTGACCGCATGACTCTGAACTTCTCTGTATCGATGCCAAAGACCCAGGCCTGGTTGGTGATGTTCACACCACCTACCCCCCCCCCCCCAATTAATTGAAAGCATTAACTTCTGACGGCCCAAATGTAGCTCTTAGGTCTCCTGCTGGGAACTTAACTTGCTGTTCTCATCTGTTTCTCAGGGTAACCTCAGAGTAAAGCGCTGGGGGATCCTCTTGGGCTCTTTGTTTTACTAAACTATATTCTTACTCCTTTTCACCCCAGCCCTCAGCTGCTCCCAGGCAATTTTTTCAATCAACTTTTTAAAAAAATTACAGAAGTGACCTGTGTGCCTAGAATTGAAGTCATGGAGAGGGATAGTGAAGAAATTCTCCCCTTCCCGCCACTGCCAGGCTCCTTCCGAGAGCGGCCGTTGTTAAGCGCGTGGCGGGATTTCTTCCTGATGTTTGTCCCTACGTTCCTCTGTTAGTTTGCAAATACCAGAAACCTCCTAAATTCATTTAAACAAAAAGGGAAATTTACTCTACAGGTACAGGGGCTCAGTGGGGCAGCCGAGAAAGGCCTGAACCCCATGTCGAAGAATGTGGGGACCAGGGTGGCTCTGGGAAGTGCGGCGGCAGGAATTCCTCGAACTGTGTTCATGTCCCAGCAACCCCGGCTCTGCTCTCTGTTCCGAATGCCACGTTCCCCGCAGAGAGCATCTGATCGGACCAGCCCCGGTTAGGCATCTGTCTGGCGCCGACCAGTGGTGGGAGGGACCCCGTGTGGGCACTTCACTGTGCATATCACCCTCCCACGGCCTGCACTCGGGCGCTGGGCATTCCAGAGCCTGGGGTCTTTCATTAACGAGGCTTCTGTCATATTTGGATATCACTGATTTTCCATAGTGAGAATTTCACAGGCCAGAAATAAAAATTAACTTTCGGTTCTGGCCCATCTCTTTTAAACATTGACTGAAATTAGTATTTGATTCTGTTTTTAAAAATGTATATTTTTATTGATTTCAGAGAGGAAGGGAGGGGAAGAGGGAAAGAGAAACATCAATGATGAGGGAGAATCACTGACCGGCTGCCTCCTGCACGCCCCCTACTAGGGATTGATACTGCCACCCCAGGCATGTGCCCTTGACCGGAATCAAATCCGGGACCCTTCATTCTGCAGGCCAACACTTGATCCACTGAGCCAAACCAGCCAGAGTAGTACTTTATTCTTAGAAGTTTTAATGCTGCCTCATTTGTGGACACTAATGACATGAAGTTTGAGCCTATAGGGCTGGCTGCACAAGGCAAGTATCAATGGAGAGCAATGAACGAAGGCGACAGTGACATAGTCTTGTGTGAGGCAGTTCTTAATGTAAAAGGGGAGAGGCAGGCATGCGTGTGACCAACTAGAAACCAGGTCAGCATGTGGCAGTTGCTGTGGTAGCGATACAGGTAAAATGCTCCGAGAAGAGAGGGACTTGCCCGTGGCTGGTTTCCCAAAAGCTGTAACATCTCCATTGGAGGGTTTCTTTTGCTTCATTTCCAGTGTTTGACAAGCACTATATCAACCGCAACTTTGACCGAACTGGGCAGATGTCCGTGGTGATCACGCCTGGGGTGGGTGTGTTCGAAGTGGACCGTCTACTCATGATCCTGACCAAGCAGCGGATGATAGATAACGGTAACGCTCCCTGGGTCCTGCTGACTTCCTCTTAGAACTCAGCTTCCCCTGGCTCTGTGCATCGGAGGTCGGGGAGTGTGAGTGGTATCAGGCGACAAAGAATTCCATGGTCAAAGTGGTTTGGGAGAACTTGGGTCATATACATTTAGGCCCATTCCCTAAGTTCAGATTTTTTTAAAAAAATATATTTTTATTGATTTCAAAGAGGAAGGGAGAGGGAGAGAGAGAGAGAAACATCAATGATGAGAGAGAATCATTGATCGGCTGCCTCCTGCAGGCCCCCTACTGGGGATCGAGCCCACAACATGGGCATGTGTCCTTGATCGGAATCAAACCTGGGACCCTTCATTCTGCAGGCCAGTGCTGTATCCACTGAGCCACGCCAGCTAGGGCCCTAATTTCAGATTTTAATATGTCAGTGTTCCCTGCTTATCTCTAAAGGGCATAACTGGTACCCTGAGTTTCCCAAACATATTTGACACTGGGGAGCCCTTCTGGGGGTGATGGTTTCCAGGAACCAGTGTCCATCAGCCACACTGGGAAGTCCCATCAGATCGTCCAGTGCAGCCCTCCCTCCATGGGGTGCTGTGCTTCCCCAACTCGCACCCCGGGCCCCCATTTAATCTGTGCTTCCACAACAGGATGGGGCTGGGAACGGAAATCCCAATTGCCAGTAAAGACGCCCTGTTAAGTGACGTGGATCGTCTGGCTTTTTACGGAGATGACAAGGTTCCTTTCCCTGTCTGACCCTGGTCATGGAGGCCTGTCTGTCTGTGTGACAAATCGTGATCTGCAAGGCAGGCAGAGGCTGACTGTCGAGCACCAAATAGTGGCAGGTGTGACAGACTTGGTAACAGGACAGAGAAAGAACAAAACACATCTACGTACTTTGCTGCGTAGGGCAGCACACGGGGTTGTAAATCGTGGCACGGAAAGTTGGCTCTGCCCCAGGCCCCCACCCAGTGAGATAACCTCGGTAATAGATTGGCGCACTGATCTCTGCCTCTCCCCGCCTCACCTCTCCCCAAACTCTTTTCGTTTTGTTTTTTAGGAATTGGTGTGGACTTGGTGTGCATGGGGGAGCAGCCGTTACATGCTGTCCCGTTGTTCAAGGTAATTCGGTTTTGGATCGCTTACTGAAGGCCAGTTCCCAGGGCCGGGATGGTCTTGAGAATAGTTTTCATTAAAAACAAGAGCTGGGCTGGAGGGCGGGGGAGGACGGGGGCAGGCTGCAGAGGTGAATGGGAGGAAAAGGAGGAGCTATGAGCAATAAAGACGAAAAGAAGGAAAAAGAGAAACGGAAGTGGAGCAGTTGCGTGGCCTACTTGTTTTCGTAGCTGATCTGTGCCTGACTTTCTTGCTTGCAGCTGCACAACCGGAGTGCTCCTTGCGATTCCCGTCTGGGCGACGACTATAATATTCCTCACTGGATCAACCACAGGTGGGCGTGATCTTGACTCGTGGTATGTGACCAGAATGTCACATAACTTCCTTGCCATTTTCTCTGTAAAGTCTCTTGTCAAGACGTGGAAACCAAAGCTTTTAACATTTGCCTAAAGCTTCTCTATGTACATGCCCGACCAGCGTGGCTCAGTGGTTGAGCATCGACCTATGAACCAGGAGGTCACAGTTTGATTCCCAGTCAGGGCCCAGCATCATGCCAAGCATCTGGGTGAAAAATTATGGTATAAATAGATTTATCTCTGCCAGAAGATGGAGATTCTAATCCAGTTAGGAATCAGAACTAGCACAAACACAATTGAAAGCATAATTAATACTTCTAGTAATTACAAAAGAAGTTAGAATCATGGAGACCAGGGAAACCTGAGCCAAAGGCATTCACAAGGTGGCTGATCCAGGGCTGCGATTTCAGCTGTGTCTTGAGGTTTAAAAAAGAAGGGGTTTCATGCCATAGCTGGTTTGGCTCAGTAGATAGAGCGTCAGCCTGTGGACTGAAGGGTCCCGGGTTTGATTCCAGTCAAGGGCACATGCCCGGGTTGTGGGCTCAATCCCCAGTAGGGGGCGTGCAGGAGGCAGCCAATCAATGATTCTCTCTCATCATTGATATTTCTACCTCTCCCTCTTCCTTCCTCTCTGAAATCAATAATATATATATATTTTTAAAAGGGGTGTTTAGATTGATGACTCTGTTTGTTTCTTTCGCAGTTTCTACACCTCCAAAAGCCAGCTCTTTTGTAACAGTTTCACCCCCCGGATAAAACTGGCCGGAAAGAAGGTAGGTGTCACCCGCCAGCAGAGCCTTGAGGGACTGTCACACACCCAGGCGGTTATTTTGGTCCTGAGATACTCCCTTTCCCCCGGGGAATAAATGAGTTTCAGAAATTGTTTTAGAACTTTTTACAGTTCCCCACATTAAGTATCAAGGCAAACCCCCGTATGTAAGAAATACCTTTGGCAAAAATATGGACAAAGAACTATTTTTAGTTTTTAATAATAAAAACTATTTTTATTATGATGTGACTGGTGTGTTCACCCACTGAGACCTCTCAGGTACTGGCAGGGACAAAGACAGGGACACATGTTGCAGCAAAGGGGAAATACGTTAAAAAGATCACATCCTAGCAGGTCATTAAAGAAAGGCGCGTTCAGACAGGAGTGAGACTCATTTTTTTGCTTACCAAACCGAATAGGTTTAAAACCTATTAATAATTATACCAAAAGTCTGTGAAACTGGTGTTTGAGTATCTGGTTCGTGTCTGATTCTTATGAAAAGCAGTTCAGCGTGTGTATGAAGAGCAGTGCAAATGGTCATGCCATTTGACACATTTTACTTCCGGCCACGTGGTCTCAGGACATAACTGAGGACATTGAATGTCAATAGACCTTGGTCTAGTGTTTTGGGTTTTTTAAATATGTTTTTATTGATTTCAGAGAGGAAGGGAGAGGGAGAGAGAGATAGAAACACCAGTGCTGAGAGAGGATCATTGATCGGCTGCTTCTTGCGCGCCCCCTACTATGAACCGTGGTTCATAGGTTGACGCTCAACCAGTGAGCCACGCCGGCTGGGCTAGTTTTAGTCATAATAGTGACAAGTTGAAAATAATAAGGAGATAGCTAAATAAACCATGAAATATCCACTCGATGGAATATATTTGCAGCCAATAAAAATGCCACTCTTACGAGTCTGAAGAGCTGACCTTAGACTTTGGCTCTGCCACCTGCTAATTGTGTGCCTTTGAACAAGTCCCTTATTCTCTCTGGAATTAAATAGCCTCCCCTGTGAAGTGGGGTCCGGGGCCCCCCTGGGTAGAGTTGTGAGAGCAAACAGGGTGTGAGGCGGGAGGAAAGGCCCTGGCAGGGCTTGAGGCCACGGTAGGCAGGCGCCTGGCGTGGGCTCCCGCCTTCCCATCAGTGTCAGGGGTGAGACGGTCTCCCCCCTGGGGAGTGGCTGCCTGCACGCTGTGCCTTGTGGTCAGTCCTATTACAGCAGGGAGGGGAGCGATTAACTCTCTCTTTATATCCTCAGCCTGCCTCCGAGAGAGCGAAAAATGGCCGTGACACATGTGAGTATCTTCCTCCTTTCATCTCTTTAGAAAGAGTCAGCCTGCCATGGCAACAGAGGATGTGAGCTCACATAACAGTTCACAGCCACGTTGGAAGACCTGGGTTCCTAAACCACCTTTATATATTTGTCCTATCAGCTGCAAGATGGGTGGTAATGACAGGCCAGTTGTAGGGGTCAGGGAGAACGTTTGAAAGTACGAAATGCCCATAGGAAGATGATATCGTAAGAGTGGGATTACAGAAGAATGAGGTACTGCCATCATCTCGCCTCTACTTAGTGTTATACTCTTCCTGCATCCTTTGACATATGTCATGTGTCTCAACAACCTGATGAATGGTTATCATCCTTTTAAAAAAATATTTTTGTTAATTTTTAGAGAGAGAGGAAGGGAGAGGGAGAGAGAGAAACATTGATGTGAGAGCAGAACATCTACCGGCTGCCTGCTGCCTACCGGGCATCGAGCCTGCAACCTGGGCCTGTGCCCTGACCAGGAATCGAACCAGCAACCTTTTGGTGCACAGCAGGATGCCCATCCAAGTGCCCCTCACTGGTCAGGGCATCTCTCTCTCTTTCTTTTTTCCCCAAGGGGAGATGATGATGATGATGATGATGGTGATCATTATGTCTTGCAGATTTTGATGAAGACCCTCCGAAGGCATCTGGTTGAAATGAGTTTTGGTGACAGTTCATGTTATTTGTGTGTTTCAGCTCTTGGGACTCCAAAAGAAGCTGAGAATGCCCTGCCCATCCAAGTAGACTATGATGCCTACGACGCTCAAGTGTTCAGGCTGCCAGGCCCATCCCGGGCTCAGCGCCTCGCCACCTGCAGGTTTTCTGCCCGATTCCCTTGGGGGTGGATATAAAAACTGCTTGCGGTCTGGCGGGGACCTTTATGAGAGCAACCTCGAAAATGTTTTCAATTCAAATTAGCCAAGTAGCCTGGGGTTGGGTGGGGGCGGGCTGGAGAGGGTGCGGGGGAGAAAAGGAGACTTATGTAATACTTTCAATAATAAAGAATTATTTTTAAAAAATTAGCCAAATAGGAGGCTTGCCTTATAGATCATCAGGTTCTCTGGGTCAGCCATTTTGTTAGCTGTTTGCTGTAACATATTCTCCCTAATAGGAGCGCATTCTTCTGCTTTTTACTGGACACTCGGACATCTCATTGGGGATTTTTTAATATATAGTTTTACTGATTTCCGAGAGGAAGGGAGAGGGAGAGAGAGAGAGAGAGAGAGAGAGAGAGAGAGAGAGAGAGAGAAACATCAATGATGAGAGAGAATCGTGGATTGGCTGCCTCCTGCACGCCCCCACACTGGGGATCAAACCTGCAATCTGGGCATGTGCCCTGACCGGAATCGAACTGTGGCCTCCTGGTTCATAGGTTGACTCTCAACCACTGAGCCACGCTGGCCAGGCTTATTGGGGACTTTTGTTATTGGTTTCCCAAGTAGCTTGGGCTGGTGACAGGTTTGGGGGCAGCGTCCCTTCCTTGGCGGTAACTTGTCCTCTCTCCCGGGTCAGGTCTGTGCGCGAGCAGGAGAGTCACAGTCGAAAGAGTGCCAGCTCCTGCGACGTCTCCTCCAGCCCTTCCGTGCCCAGCCGGGCGCTGCCCACGGAGGAAGTGAGGAGCCAGGCTTCCGATGACAGCTCCCTGGGCAGGAGCGCCAACACCCTCATGATCCCTCTCCCCCACCTGCACCAGTATGAAGTCAGCAGCTCCTTGGGCTACACCAGCACGCGAGGTCAGAGCCGAGGCCCGGCCGAGCTGGGCGGAGCTGGGCGCAGCTTCCTTCCTGCGGTGAGGGGTGGGGGTGGGGGGTTGTGGCCAGATGTAAGTCCACGTTGTAATGACTGCCATGCCAGTGCAGTGAGTACAAACCACCTGAGCTGTCCGTCTGTGTGCCTACGAGGAAAACCAAGCAGGTTTAGCGAACACATGGACTGTCTCGGCCAGGGTCTGGCCCGTTGTTCATCCAAATATACATATTTTATTGTTCCTCTCACATGCAGAACATACCCACCCCATCTCCACGGGAGGCAATTCAAGTCCTGCCCTTGACGTATACCAGCTTGAAGTGCAGGGTCTTTAAGTCTAGGCGATGTGTGGTCCTCCCCATCAGTTTGGTGTGGCTTCACTGGCCAGTCATTTGGGGACCGAGACGAAGTGTTTAAAAAGTAAACACACCCACAGTTTCATCTCTCCCTGGTTTGGTGCTTGTACTCATTTCCCTCGCTGCTCGGCATGCGTGCTGTCCGAGGTTCTTGGCAGCCTTGGCAGAGCAGGCTGCCTGGTTCTGGTTCCTCTGTGGCTCTGTGCTTGTCTCCGTGTCTCACCTCTACCGTAACCGGCAGATGCCCTGGAGAACATGGTGGAGCCGCCGCAGCGAGACTCCAGCGCGCCAGGGCGGTTCCACGTGGGCAGCGCGGAATCCATGCTGCACGTTCGACCGGGGGGCTGCGCACCCCAGCGGGCGCTGATCAACCCCTTCGCCCCCTCACGGATGCCCATGAAGCTCACGTCCAACAGGAGGCGCTGGATGCACACCTTCCCTGTGGGTGAGTTGGTGGCTCAGGAAAGAGCCGTGGCCGGGCGCTCCCAGGCCTGGTCCTCAGCGCCAACCAACCACAGGGCTGCGGTCAAGTATCCAAACTCCTCTGGTACCTGGTGCCCCGCCTGTCAGATGGGGTCGCCACGCCCCCCTTTGCCTACCTCAGGGGTTCTCGTGAGGACCCCAAGGGCACACCTGGGAATGGGCTTTGTGACTGTAGTGAGCGGTATGGAGCCGAGGGCTTCTGTTGTTCTGTTTGAAAGAGACTGTGCTTTGCCAACTGCTTTCTTTCCTAAGACTGATGGCCCTCATTCTCGTTCATTCCTCCCTCTCCTGCCTCTCTCTGGGTTTTATGCAGCTGTGGCTGGAATGCACCTGCAGCTGAATGGGCTCTTGCTGGGCTGGGAAGGGACAGGTGCATGAAACGCCAGGGTTTTTCCTGGAAGCCATCCTGCTGAACGCCTGGGAACGTCTAGTTGTTATTATTATTATCATTTTCCTGCGTTAGTGTTAAATAAGTGAGCGGTGGATCTGGTTCTTTCGGCTGTCATTGGGGGTCATTCTCAGCCCCCTTCTCGCCCTCCTGATCGCTATCATAGTCAGTCACATGACCTGTTTCTTCGGCGTCTCTTTCTTCCCATTGCTTTCCCACTGGCTCCCTTCGTGTTCTCTTGGGAGAAGGACCATTGGTGTTTCTCCCGTGACTCTTCGCTCTTCTTGCTTCTGTGCTTTTCCTCCAAACACCCGACACGCAGCACTTCACTGAAACAGTATCTCCAGAGCTGCATCCTCCGCCCACCTGGGCCTCGCATCGCCGGGCCCTCCCTTGCCGGGCTCCCCAACTGTCGCCATCTTCAGAGGTTCTCTTTCCCAAGCTCGTCGCCTGCACGTGTCTTGCCTCTTGCACGCCTGGGTTTCACACGGATCCTATCTTCCACCTAGACCTCCTCTCTTTCAGCCTCGCTGACTTCAATGCTCTGAAACTTCCTTCTCTAGGAAGCAGACTGGACTAATTCTGATGATCTCCTACTCGCCTTTTTTGCGCTTATGTATCTTCTGCTTCGAGTCACAGTTGTTGCTGTCTTATATATTAGTCGAATCCTTGGTGTTTCTTTTTTAAAATATATTTTTATTGATTTCAGAGAGGAAGGAAGAGGGAGGGAGAGAGAGAAACATCAATGATGAGAGAGAATCATGGATTGGCTGCCTCCTGCATGCTCCACACTAGGGATCGAGCCCACTACCCGGGCATGTGCCCCGACCGGGAATCGAACCGTGACCTCCTGGTTCATGGGTTGATGCTCACGCACTGAGCCACACCGGCTGGGGGAGCCATTGGTGTTTCAGTTGTGTGGTCCTTTTCATGTGGTTTGTGCTAACCTTCCTGGGAAGGGCCTTTGCCTCCTGTACTTCTGTATTTCTCTGTGGTGTCTCAGTTGGACACGCCTGAGAAAGAGGCTCGAATATTCTTAGGCTGGACAGAGTGACAAACACGAGGCCACACGGGAGGATGAGTTCAGCTCTGAAGAGCAGACATCCTGTTGGGAGCCAGAGGGCCACGGGGATACCGTGCCTCTGTGTGTGTGGTCTGTGGTGTGATCCTTCAATGGCTGCAACACCCGCATCCCGGCAGCCAGAAGGGAGGAAGGTCGACGCCAAGTGCACAGCACGAGCTATCGGGTGGGGATGATGCTCAGTGGGTCTTTGTCTGGGTAGGACCATCCGGAGAGGCCATCCAGATCCATCACCAGACCCGACAGAACATGGCGGAGCTGCAGGGCAGCGGGCGGAGGGACCCCACCCACTCCTCTGCAGAGCTGCTGGAGTTAGCCTATCATGAAGCTGCTGGAAGGTGAGAATGTGCGCAGGGCTCCGGACGGTACCCCGAGACCACCCTTCGGCACCCAAGACAATGCGCAGAACAGACCACTGGCACAGTGTCACGTTGATGAGACTGGAAGAGACAGTGTGAGATCAGGATCAGCGTCACTCCCTTCAATGGGCCACGTTCAAAGCAAACGGCCTGACATTTTTGCCAGAAATGTTGCCCAGGCCCTGCTTTAGTGGAGGTGTAATTCAGAGCCCAGTTTGTACACCTCAGACATGAATGCCTTCTAGTCCTTGGTCAAGGCTGGCAAGGGGTGCCGAGACCGGTGATTCTTGCTGTGTGTGTTGGGCAGGCAGCCTCTGGCTTTTTTCATTTTGGTCACTGAGAAATCTCACTGCTGAATTTAGAATAAATCAGTGCTAAAAACGGTGGAAATCAAGGTCTGCGTTTTTAAAAACAAGCCTTTTTGAACCAGAATTCTGAAATGCGTTAGAGCAGCGGTTCTCAACCTGTGGGTCGCGACCCCTTTGGGGGTCGAACAACCCTTTCACAGGGGTCACCTAAGACCACCGGAAAACACATATATAATTACATATTGTTTTTGTGATTAATCTCACTGTGCTTTAATTATGTTCAATTTGTAACAATGAAATTGAGGGGCCACCACAACATGAGAAAGTGTATTAAAGGGTCGCGGCATTAGGAAGGTTGAGAACCACTGCGTTAGAGGCATCCAAAGAGACTCGGTCCAGGAAGAAAGCCATTGAAGCCTGGACAAGCATGAGCCCGGGTTACGCCTGGACTCACTGTGATGCTTTAGGCAACACTTTGCAAAGAGCAGTGTTCGACCCCATTCACTCACCTCAGCATCCCCTGGGATGGATGAGAGATATAGACCGACGTGACCATCTCTACCAGATTAACTTGCTGCCTCTATTTGAGCACCTCACATCCTCCTGTTGGTGTTAGCAGGGGAGGCTTAGAGCAGAAAGGGCAGGCGGTCTAGCCTGGCAATCGCAAGTAAGGTGCCAGGGCAGGAGGGGCTGGTCACAGGAGGCCAGAGCTGGCACACGGACCATGCGCCACGGCTTGGTAGCCTGTGACACGGATCCCAGTGGTTGCCAGCCTGGGACTGGGTGGCTGAATAGCCAGTCCTGTTTTGGATGACGACCCCTGGGATGCAGGGTGAGCAGGATAAAGGAGGTGATGATCTGCACTAAGCCAGGTGGCTGGGCTCTTCCCTGCAGGCACAGCTCCTCCCGCCAGCCTGGCGACGGCATGTCCTTCTTGAACTTCGGTGGGACGGAAGAGCTTGCTGCCGGCCTGCTTAGCAACAGCGGCGCAGGTAACCGATCCAGGAGGCGACAGAGCCGGGACGCTCGGAGCAGGCTCGCCCAGGGACCAGAAGGAAGGGCCGCGTCTATTTTGGGATCATGTCAGCCACAATTTGGGGCGACCTATTTAGAAGCAGTGCTTTATAATGCATGGAATTATAAATGGGCCGCACGGTACATTTTTAGCCGGGAACATGCTGGTCAAGCCACATTTATCATCGGTCTGTCAGCCAGTCGTGACCGAGGACGACTTGGGAGCTTGGTGTTGAGGGCAGGGCCAGGGCCAGGGCAGGAGAGATCTCTGCTCCCGAAAGAGGTTTCCATTGTGTGGGGGGGGGGGCGGGGGGGACCCCTCCATAAGAACAACTAGGAGAGGCCCTGAGGGGAACAGTGTGGTGTATTTTGTCCTCTTATTTCTTTGCATTTCTTGTTCGGCCCATGTGGCTCAGTGGTTGAGCGTCGACCCAGTGATCCAGGAGGTCGTGGTTCAATCCCGGGTCAGGGCCCAGGCCCAGGTGGTGGGCTTGCCTCTGTCTGGAACATGCTTTTTCTCTTTCTTCAACCCCTGATTCTGCGTGGGAAATGTCGGCTTGGTCTTTATGCATCAGCTCCAACAGCGCCCCTCCTTTGCGGCCCTCTGGTGCTCCTGTCTCCTCCCCATGCCTTCCCAGGACCTGTTAGGCATGTGTCCACTGCGCTTCACACGCGTGACCCCGTTGTCCCACTTGGCACGTTCTGATCCCATCGCTTCTGTGTTTGTCGCTCCACTCACCTGAAAGAGCTTATCTCTGTTCGCCCCCACTTTGTCCCCACGCCCCACATGTATTGACAAGTGAACGTACACTTCCAAGGCCAAGCGGCCATGTGTGAGAAGCACCTGAATGACCCACAGAGTTACTCTACTTTGCCTGCGAGTGTTCAGTTACATAGATATGTTCTAGAATGTTTAGCATCTCACCGTAGAGAAGGCGTGGGCACCTCGGGTACTGTTGTCTGGGTAATGTATGGGTAATGTAGAGAAGCAGGCTCATCCTTACTCTTGCCTTGTCCCTTGATGACCAGTAGCATGTGTTTTCAAAAGGGTCAGGGGTCATCAGAGGTGATCTGTAGCATTGAACTCCCACCTTTGATTTTGTGCTTCCTGGTCATTCGTGTTAGCCAGCCACGGAAAGAAACGCGATCAAATCATTCTGTGTTGCCATGTGCAATAAGCAGTTCATGTCAGATTTACCTTCAGGATAGATCTAGAATCTTACCATCACCTCCACCACTCGCTCGGTCCAACGTAACACCGTAACATCCATCATCTTTCGCCTGAATTAGCTCCGAAGCCTGCTAACTGCCCTTCCATACAGAAACATTAACGATGAGAGGGAATCACTGATCGGCTCCCTCCTGTACAACCCACACGGGGATCGAGCCCACAACCCAGGCATGTGCCTGGCCTGGGAATCGAAACGTGACATAGGTCGATGCTCAACCTATGAGCCACGCCACTGGGCTAGAGCTTTCCTTTTTGTTGTTTATGGCTGTATCTCTAGAGTTTAAAATGCTTCCTGGCACACAGCAGGGAGCTGAGTGAATGCCGAGAGCCTTCTGAGGTTAGCTTTCTCTCCTGAAGGTTTTTCTTCTCTCTTAAAACCTTTAGCATTGATTCTGGAACAGTTAACTGGATTCCTTTCCTCACAGCATCGGACGGTCTTTTCCTGCCTTGCTTGGTTTGGAATTGACTCCTTTCAGCCATCCTCAATCCCCACAGATCGCTCTCTTCATTACCCACTAATCTCTTACCCGTTCCCGAAATGTTTCTTGAACACTAGGCACTATGCTAAGCCCTGAGGAGAAGCCAAGTGATCTGGACACAGCCAATCAATGATTCTCTCTCATCTTGGATGTTTCTATTTCTCTGTCCCTCTTCCTTCCTCTCTGAAATCAATAAAAATATATTTTTAAAAATGTATTTTTTTTTTATTGATTTCATGTTTTGAAAGGAACATTTAAATATTTACATGTGTGTTTTAAAATGAGTTCTATTACGTTTCTGTTAATAAATTGTATTTCAAAGAACCTGTTTTTCTTTCAGCCTAGTTATAGGTGAAATCATGTGTGTTTTCTCTTCAGGTAGTGAGCTTTGACATCATACTTCAAACAGCCATGATTTGGGGAAGGATGAAATTTAGGTTATTTTATGCTTGCTAAAGATTGCTTTTATGTGTGCTAAAGATGGCTTTACTTCGTTTAAAATGACTTTGGAATACGTCCCTTTTCTTACTGTAAGTGGTAAGCTGCTTTTTGCAAGGCCTCAGTGGGCAAAGAATAATAGTATTGATAACCCCAGAGTCACGTTCTGGCTCGTTCCCAATTTTTAGAGTGATCCTTTTTCCGTGACTGATTCCTTCGTGTTGCTGCAAATCCTCAGCACTTGGCTTATGTCTTCATCTTTACCTCTAGTTTGGGGCTTTTTAAACCATGACTGGTCAGAGCTTTTCTTGAAGAATGAGCCTCATTAAAACCAGCTGTTTTCATCTTTCCATAGGGATGAACCCCAGGACCCAGAATAAGGATTCGCTAGAGGACAGTGTCTCTACCTCTCCCGACCCAAGTAAGAGGGGCGGCTGGCTGGGGAAGGTGGAGAGGAGGTGGGGGTGTTGACAATCCACAAATAACTTAAACAATTTTTTTATTGAGTGATTGATTTTAGAGAGAGAGAGAGAGAGAGAAAAGAGAAGAGAGAGAGAAACATTGATCTGTTGTTCCACGCATCCCACATCCTTGGCCGATCAGGTCAATGCTCCAACCAACTACCCGGCCAGGGCTATGTTTTGAATTCTTGAAATGGTAATGAGTTAACAAGACCTGTGCATAGTCAAACTCATAGAATCGAAGAGCGGAATGGTAGTTGCCAGGTGCTTAGGGAGGAGGTGGAAATGGGGTGTTGCTAGTTCATGGACGTGAAGTTTCAGTAACGCAAGATGAGTAAGTTCTAGCGCTCCGCGGTACAACAGTGTGCCCAAGTTAATAATACTGTGTGGTGCACTTATTTGAAAAAGCGTGAGAGGGTGGATCTTGTCTTAAATGTTCTCTCCATAATAAAGTAAAATTGAAACAAAAAATCAGCCCAAGGCCTGTGTGGGTCATGGAGTTGGGCCGATTGTAGGTCAGATCAGATTCCCCAAGGCAGCTGATGGGGCATATTTCCTGCTCTGACTGAGCACACGGCCCTCCTCCTGTCCGCAGCCCCGGGTTCGGTGGGACCCGTTGCACTGGTCGGGGTGTGTCTACCTGCTGGAAAGTCGCCTCAGCAGAGAGGGCTCTGGGCCTGTCACCGCTGGGAGGTCAGGCTTGGCCCGCTGTGTCAGGGGTTGGTGAGCACAGCTGCCCCGAGGAGGCAGGGTGAGGGCTGCTGAGGCAGCAGAGGTCAGCCTCACTGAGGGACACAGAGCCGTGCAAAGAAGGTGTATGGGGTCTCGCCCGGGGCTGAGGGGAGAGGCGTGGAGTGTTTCTGTTTCATTTCACACCTTTGTACAGAGACTTGGGAAATAATCTTCACTTCAGTAACTTCAAGAAATAGCCGCCCTATTCCCTTAGCTCACTGATGCTCCACTGGGGCGGGCGGGGGGCGGGGGGCGGGGGAGGGGGGGGCGGCGATGATGTCCCGGGAAACACGTGGCAGTATCTGCAGACATGTTTGGTTTTCACAACCAGGAGATGCCATTAGTGTCCAGTGAGTAGCATCCATGGTGCTGCTCCACATCCCACAATGCACAGGGCAGCCCCCCTCCCCACCCCAACACAGAATTATCCAATGTGAACACCTCAGTAGTGCCGAGGTGGAGAAACCCCACTTTAACCAAAGAGCAGGCAATTTGGGGGCAGACCCCTGTGGTCAGGCCCACTCTCCCTACCCACCGAAGCTTTCCTTTCTAGGTGGTTCAGCTCAGTCGCTTACACTTCCGGCCTTATAACTGTCCCAAGCACCCTGATTTCTCTTCCTACCCTTTGGATCTGTGGCTTATTTTTGCAATTCCGAAAGAATTCCTAAATTCTGCTACCGTGTGCTGCTCGCTCCAAAATCCAGCTGAGCTCTCCTCCTCGCTCCGCCAGCCCCTCTGCCGTCTCAGGAGAGGCTCGGGCTCCAGCCCGCTCCTGCTCTAGGGACGTGATCCGCTTCGATGTGTGCCTCTGCCTGCCCCGCGGTAACCTCCTTGCCATCGCAGCTTATAGCTCACAATCAGCAGAAAACGAAAGGATCAGCTTGAATCCCATTTGCATGATGGGACTGAATAAGCAGCACGCGCATTGCATTGTCTAACAAACTGTTTCTCTCTTTCTCTTTCTCCCTCCCCATCCCCGTGCCTGGAAATTTTGTCACCTTGCACCATGAACTCCCCCCGCCCCTCCCTCTCCCCCGGCTCCCCTCCCTGCCCGCCTCTGTCCACGCTTGACCGTGGCGACCACACGTGCCTCCCCCGTTTACACGAGGCAGTTCTGACACTGTCTGCCCCCCCTGTAGTGCCAGGCTTCTGTTGCACAGTTGGAGTGGACTGGAAGTCTCTCACGACTCCGGCGTGCCTCCCCCTCACCACCGACTACTTCCCCGACCGCCAGGGCCTGCAGAACGACTACACGGAGGGCTGTTACGACCTCCTCCCGGAAGCGGACATGGACAGGTGGGTGTCAGAGGAAGGGTGTTGGCAGGCAGTCTGGGAATGGCCAGGTGTGCGTCAGAACACTGAATTTTCAGAACACTGAAATTATACTTAGAAATGTTATGATGCAAGAACTGTTAAATTTTCTTTTTTTAAAAAAAAAATATTTTTTTTTATTGATTTTTAGAGAGGAAGGGAGAGGGAGAGATAGAAACATCACTGAAGAGAGAGAATCATGGACCAGCTGCCTCCTGCACACCCCCTACTGGGGATCAAGCCCACAGCCCGGGCAAGTGCTCGGACCAGAAATTGAACCCCGACCTCCTGGTTCATAGGTCGATGCTCAACCACTGAGCTACACCAGCTGGGCTGTCTATTTTCCTTTGGAGTTCTATTGACCCGCCTCCTTTAACCATTTCCCCTCATTGATCCCTTCTCGTGTTTTCTGTGACAGTTGTTCGGATCTTCTTTTCTAAGATTATTCATTTGGGCATCGAATTACCTGCCTTCTTTTTCCACCTCTTGAACCGATCATTTCTCCCAGAATAGATTTATAGACTGTTAGTTTTATGAACCACTGTGGAATGGTTATCAGGGCTGGCTTGTGGGGTTGAAGCGAAGGAGAGGATGGGAGTGTGGACTCCGAGTGTCCCTCCGCCCTGGGCTAAGCATATGCGTGTGAGCAATCGTTGGCTCTTTCAGGAGGGACGAGGAGGGTGTGCAGATGACGGCCCAGCAGGTGTTCGAAGAGTTCATTTGCCAGCGTCTCATGCAGGGCTATCAGATCATAGTGCAGCCCAAGGCGCAGAAACCCAACCCCGCCGTCCCACCCCCGCTGAGCAGCAGCCCCCTGTACAGCCGAGGTGAGTTCTCCTCGACTTATATTTTTTCCTTTTTAAATATATATGTGTATATATGTAACTTTTTTAAAATAGATTTTTATTGAAGGGTCCGGGACCCTTTATTCCACAGACCAATGCTCTATCCACTGAGCCAAACCAGCTACTGTATTTTTTCTTTTCTACTAAATTTGTGCAAGTAGACTCTCAAGATGGTAGGGAATAGATAAATTTAGGAGTAATTATTTTTCTTTTCTCTTTTTCAAATATATCTTTATTGATTTCAGAGAGGAAGGGAGAGGGAGAGAGAGAGAAAAACATCAATGATGAGAGAGAATCATGGATCGGCTGCCTCCTGCACGCCCCACACTGGGGATGGAGCCCGCAACCTGGGCCTGTGCCCTGACCAGGAATTGAACAGTAACCTCCGGGTTCATAGGTCGATGCTCAACTGAGCCACACCAGCAGGGCTAGGAGTAATTACTTTTCAACACAAAATATTTCCCCCTAAATTTTACTTTACAGGAGGAATGAAGTCTCCACTAGGCACAGATTTATCCTAAAGCTCTCATCGATAACTCTCCTTTCAAGGAGGAGAATGGCCAAGTTCAGGAATGTCACAGCCTGGCTTGGGCGACACCTCAGCTGAGCTGTGACTGAGATGTCAGCATTCGCAGGGACTGTTCTAGACCCAGACACTTGCATTTGTTTCTGACATGGTGCCTGGCACACGGCAGGTTCTCAGATGTCACCTAAACCTGAAGTTTATACTTTCTTTTTTTTTTTTTCTCTCTATTCTGGATTCATCTCTTGTTTATCACTGATGCTTACTGACTTGGAGCAAGAATCGGGGGTCATCTGTGAGTGGCAGGGGCTAATCAGTGGCAGAGACTGGGTGACGCCGGCTGAGTTGGAGCCAGGCGCTGGAGAGCCCTTCTGAAGTGACGCAGGCAGAGAAAATTCAGTGCGGGTGCCTGGAATCAGAAAGCAGCGGTCACTTCCTGGAACAATCGATGAGCAACCATTAATCTTCTGCTTCCTCCGTCTAGCTAATGAGACCCCTGTTCCCCGAGCCACCCAGCTCAAAATCTCCGCTCGTCTTTGGCTCCATTAAGCCGCCCCTGGCCAGAGGCTCAGAGAAGTGTGGTTTTGTTAGAGGGAGCTCGGTGGTCACCCGGCCCGGGCCCCGTTGTTGATGACGAAGCCTCAGACTCCCTCTGGATTTTCCTTGAAAGCCCCGTATGATCTTTGTCACGTGTTGCCTTCTCTTCCTAGTCTGGACTCTACTGAATAGGAACCTTTCTGAGTACCGGGACTATTTTGGCTTCATTTTTGAAAAAATATAGATTTGTATTGATTTCAGAGAGGAAGGGAAAGGGAGAGATAGAAACACCAATGATGAGAAAGAACATAGATCAGCTGCCTCCTGCAGGCCCCACACTGGGGATCGAGCCCCCAACCCGGGCATGTGCCCTGAGCGGGAATGGTATCATGACCTCCTGGTTCCTAGGTCGATGTTCCATCACTGAGCCACGCCAGCTGTTCGGCTTTGAGTGTGTCATCCAGGTGCTATCAGCAGCCCCAGGCTCTGATCTGTAGCTGGTTGGTTCATAACGGAAAAATCTGCTAACTTCAGGACTTTAACATTTTTTTTTTTTTACCAAAGGATAACGCTTTTCCACGAAACTACCCTCCAAAGAAAGTATCTTTTGTCTCTCCTTTTCTGAATCTATACGGAAGAGAGGCAATTGCCTGTTAATGGACTGGCCGGCAACCACATGTAGAAAATGATTTTTTTTTTTCCTCTCTCAGGCCTGGTGTCCCGAAACCGCCCTGAGGAGGAGGACCAGTACTGGCTGAGCATGGGTCGCACGTTCCACAAAGTGACCCTGAAGGACAAGATGATCACAGTGACGCGCTACCTGCCCAAGTGAGTCCTGGGGCAGGTCAGGCTCCAGCTCCTGCCTGCGCTGTGTCCACGTGCTGCCCACATACTCAGTTACATGTGTCACACGCAGTTCACACGGAGGCGTGGGAGTGAGTGTTGTCCTCTTCTGGAGTTGCTGTTTGGTTTCCTAGGGTTATGTTAGGGTTATAGCGCCCAGACTTCCAGAAGGGATTTGATTCCGTTTATAACGTTTCGCCTGATTCTTAAAAAGCCAAGTGAAAATGGAGAATGTGAGGAGAGAAGGAGGAGAAAGTTGAGACCTGAGAAATCTCCTCTGCCAGCCCCCGGGGACGAGGTGGTTGAATGCCGAGGAGGGTGCTAAGCGTTTTGGAAAAGGTAGGGAGGAATCGGGGAAGGTTCCCTGTTGGACTTCCGGCCGGGCCCTTTTGTTTCAGGTACCCTTACGAATCGGCCCAGATCCACTACACCTACAGCCTGTGCCCTTCCCACTCGGACTCGGAGTTCGTGTCCTGCTGGGTGGAATTCTCCCACGAACGGCTGGAGGAGTACAAGTGGAACTACTTAGATCAGTACATCTGCTCCGCCGGCTCGGAGGACTTCAGGTCGGAGGGCGCTTTGGGCCGCCTTGGGTGTAGCCATATTTTTTGTTTGTTTTTGTCTAAACAATATTTATTCACTTATTATTTTATTATTATTATTATTTTTTAAATCTTTATTGTTGAAAGTGTTACATATGTCCCCCTTTTCCCCCATTGACCCTTCCAGCCTGCCCCTGTCCCCCGCCCCAGGCCTTCACCACCCTATTGTCTGTGTCCATGGGTTATGCGTGTATGCATACAAGTTCTTTGGGTGTGTCCATATTTTAACGCTTCCGGCCTTTGATTACAAAATGATGTCGGTTTTAGAAGAACCTGGAAGAGCAAAAGCACATCTGCATTTGGGTTAAAAACTCAATGATGGGATGGATGGTGGTGATGGTTGCACAACCGTCTGAATGTGCTTTAATGCCACTGAAATGTACACGTAACGATCATTAAAGTGGTAAACTGCTATGTAGAGTTTACCACCTAAAAACAAACAGCCAGAAAACTTGGTGGAATGTCAGTGCAGGTCATGTTCTCTTAACGTTTTCCTGACCACTTTGTGGTGCTTTGCTGTTAATTTTCTGTGTGATTTATGACTGCGGGGATTAAAAAGCCACAACTCCCCCCGGCCGGGCGCACAGAAGCATCCTGGCATCTCTGGGAACAATAAGCAAATTCAATCTTCCAGTTCCTCCTTCTGAGCTTGTGTTTTTGTGGGTTTTTTAAATTTTTATTTTGTTATTATTTTAAAAAATATTTTTATGGATTTCAGAGAGGAAGGGGGAGGGAGAGAGAGATAGAAACATCGATGATAAGACAGATTCATTGATCAGCTGCCTCCTGCACACTCCATACTGGGGATCGAGCCCGCAACCCGGGCATGTACCCTGACCAGGAATCGAACCGTGACCTTGAGGTCGATTCTTTTGTTTTTTTCAGAATTTATTTTTTAATTATCTTTGGCATACAGCGAGCTTGTGTTGTGAGTGAAGCCCCCTGAATTGTGGCACATCATGGGGAGAGGGTCCCTCACACATCACCTTCGGGGAGAGGGTTGAGATGGTGCTTTCATGATCTGCTTTTTCTCACCACCACCCCCTTTTCTTCCTTGCCTCCTCCACAGCTTAATCGAGTCTCTGAAGTTCTGGAGGACCCGCTTCCTGCTGCTGCCCGCCTGTGTCACTGCCACCAAGCGCATCACGGAGGGCGAAGCCCACTGCGACATCTACGGGGACCGGCCGCGGGCCGACGAGGAGGAGTGGCAGCTGCTGGATGGCTTTATCCGCTTCGTGGAGGGCCTGAACCGCATCCGCCGGCGCCACCGCTCAGACCGCATGATGCGGGTGAGGGTCCGGGGCCCCTTGGGGACGGCGCTTGGTCTGGGGTTTGGGAACCGTCTCCTCCTATCTCAGGGACCTCTCCAGGAGACTCCAGCATATGGAATAGTTTCCGTCACTCAAGAAAAAATCTCCCTCGTGCCACCCTGTGTAACAGGGGTGGGGAGCGTCCGGCCCACGGGCAGTATAAGGCCCTCAAAATCATTTGGTCGGGCCCTGCCAAGGCATTAGAAGTTCATTAAATGTCCGACCACATCCAGCGGGCTAATGTTTAAGTTGATAACTTTGTGTGGCCCTCGGATGATGTTATAAATGTCCACATGGCCCTCGGCAGGAAAAAAGGTTCCCCACCCCTACTTTCCAGCCACCTTCTCCCCTCATCTCTCATCCCTGGCAGCCAGTGGCCTGTTCTCCATCACGACGCTTTTGTCTTTTCCAAATGTCTACGAGTGGAATCACACGGTGTGTGGCCCTTCGGGGCTGCGTGCTCTCCCTCAGCATCAGCCTCCGCTGAGGGCCCCTGGGCTGATGCCGGTCTCCTTTCTCTGCTTCAGAAAGGGGCCGCCATGAAAGGCCTACCGATGGCGGGGCCCATTTCCGCGCACTCCCTCGAGGCGGCCGGCCCCCCGGCTGGGAAGAAGGGAACCTCGGCCCTGTCTGCCCTGCTGGAGATGGAGGCCAGCCAGAAGTAAGTGCCTGGGCGGAGAGCGGCTACAGCTACACTCAGTGGCCCAGAGAGGGGTTTTGGTTTTGTTTTGTTTGTTTGTTTTTGTTTGTTTTGTTTTTAGTAGAATTTATTTTGTAGAACAGTTTTAGGTTCAAAGCAAAATTGAGTGCAAGGTCCAGGGATTTCCCATACACACAAATGGGGAATCTCTGTACCCACATATACGATACATATCTTCCCCCATTCATCAGCATCCCCCACCGGAGTGGTACAGTTATTACAACTGATGAAGCTACATCGACACATAGTCACCCAAAGGCCATAGTTCATCTACTTCAGGGTTTTCTCATGGTGGTGTACATTCTGTGGGTTTAGACAAGTTTGGGATTACATGTCGTCACATGACAGAGCAGTTTCTGCGCCCCCTTAACTCTCCCAGCCTGGTCAGGGAGCCTCGGAGCTTCCCGGCCTGGGCCTGTGTCCGTCAGTATTCTTCCAGGCCGCCCCTGGTTCGCTCTTCTCTCGACTTGTCTGTGCATCAAGGACAGAGGCTGTGTGCTGTGCCTGGCACGTAGTAGGTGGACAATAGACGTGAATGATGGAGAAAGGGATGCAGGGGTCCCTGGACGAGATGTTATAGGGGGCTAGACCATGTGTGTCTGGTGTGAGGGTCCCAGCAGGAGCCCGCATCCATTCAGCTTTCAGGAAGTGACATGGAGTGAGGATGAGGCCGAGTGGGAGATGCCGTTACAGAGGCTGCGTGGGAAGTTGAGTTCAGGCTGTCCTTTCCTTAGCAAGAGCGATCCTTTGAAAGGCCTTTTATTTTCATGGAAAATTTCAAACAGATTTAAAAAAATAGGCTGGTATAATAACTCCCCATTTACCCATCACCCAGCTTCACTGGTTAGCATCTCATGGCCAATCTCTTTGATTTATATCCCACTTGCTCTCATCTTCCTTTTTAATTTCTTATTCAATCCCACACACATGTCCCTTCCTCTGTAACATTTCAGTATGTCTCTGAGAAATAAGTACTCTTTCTTAAACAAAGCAAAACAAAACTGTGATACCATTATTTACCTAAAAAGTTACAGCAATCCCTTAACATGAAATAGCCCTTCATTGTCTTTGCCAGAAGTGGTGTTTTCAGAGCTGAGCCCCATGTGTAGGAAGGCCCGGTGGGTGGGCCCAGGAGGCAGGGGCCCATGGGTGGGCTCTCACTGGCCCAGGCGAGAATGCAGAGGTGGAGGGAGGGTGATGGTGACATGGGAAGGAAGGGATCCAGGTGGGGACGTGGAGAACATAGCAGGCTGACGGGGAGCAAATGAGAGGAAGAGAGTTGGGAGGGGCTGGGCTCATGACTGAGGGGTCCTCTTCCAAAAATACCTTCATGTGCCCAAGGAGAGAACCCCAGACCCTGCCTGGCAGGCTCTCCCTGCAACTAGTCTTAGGCCTTTCCTGCTGGAAAAAACAACAAGGAGCATATGTTGCTGGGAAGGGTGTGAAGCTGGGGGTGGGGGGTGGGGTCTTATTTTAATTTGTCAGTGAGTCACCATTCAGGACGCTCCAAGGAGCCTGCTTCTGCTCACCTGCAAGAGGAAGGGTGGCTTGTGGGGGGAGGAGGGGTCCCATGTGAGGGGCAAGACTCAGCTAACCCCAGAGCAAGAGGCAGGACGGAGAGGAGATCCGCGCCCTCCCGAGGACTGTTCTGTGACGTGGTGCGTTCTCTCAGTGCTGGAGGCAGAGCAGAGGGAGCAGACCTTCCTATAGTGTTTGCTCACACAGCGTTTTTCATTTGTGTGCTTTTTTAATTTCCTGCACCGAGCTGACCCAACTTTATTTATTATGAAAAAGAATTTTTAAATATAATTTTTAAATTGATTTCAGAGAGGAAGGAAGAGGGAGAGGGAGAGAGACAGAAACATCAATGATGAGAGAGAATCATGGATCGGCAGCCTCCTGCACACACCCCACACTGGGGATCGAGCCCGCCACCCGGGCATGTGCCCTGACCAGGAATCGAACCGTGACCTCCTGGTTCATAGGTCGATGCTCAACCACTGAGCCACCACAGCCAGGCATGAAAAATAATTTTTAAATGTCCCCTGTAGTCCGGCCATCCCAGCATAACTGTGCTTATTTCTTCCACTTCCCTCCCGTCTTTCTCGGAGGCATGTCCATTCAGTCAGGCCCTCCTGGAAGGTGGCGGCCCCGGGGATCTTGGCCTTGGGCCCATGAGCAGCGTGGCCGTGAGCCGTCTGGGCAGCAGGTACCCAGCAGCAGGCTTCGCTGCTCCTGTAGATGAGGACAATGACGACAGCTGAGTCCGAGCAGAGACCCCCCGACACACGGCAGCCGTTACTGCCTTGGTGCTGCCCTCCCGGCAGAAGGCCGTGTGCCCCTACGCATGTTCTCACGTATGTACATGCACAGTACGTGTGACTGGTCATTTTGTGGCAGCCCCGTCCCCTGAGCCATTAGACAAGGAGCCTCCAGGGCAGGGGTGGGCAAACTTTTTGACTCGAGGGCCACAATGGGTTTTTAAACTGGACCGGAGGGCTGGAACAAAAGCATGGATGGAGTGTTTGTGTGAACTAATATAAATTCAAAGTAAACATCATTACATAAAAGGGTACGGCCTTTTTTTTTTTTTTTTTTTTTTTTAGTTTTATTCATTTCAAACGGGCCGGATCCGGCCCGCGGGCCGTAGTTTGCCCATGGCTGCTCCAGGGGCAGGGGCAGGGTCCCTGGATCCCTGATTGCTAGTCTGCGAGCCGGACGGCAGCTCAGTAAATGGGGGTTGACATGGGCGTCAGTGAAGCCTCTGTGGGTAGCCAAGACTTCCTGGCCCTGCTCTCCCAAGGTGATGTCACAGTGCGTGACCGCGCGTGGGGCTCAGAAGAAACCCCACGGTGAGAGGGGGCGGGGGGCTGTGTGGCGGGAGGAGGCAGACAGTGATGCAAGGGGACAAGGGAAGGAACCCAGCACCTGTTCCCCTTTACCTGTATGAACTGCACCCCAGAGTAGCAAGTCACTGGTGTGGGGAAGTTTTCTTTTTCTCAATATTCCAGGGAATAGCTGGGGATGGATGATAGCACATCACATGTGTGGGCTCTAATGGACGCCTAGATCAGCAGAGATGATCAGCGGCAACTGCCGTCGCCAGAGAGGGACGAGGGGCCTCCCGACAGAAGCACATGTGCGCGTGGGGCGGAGGCTGGCCCTTGAGTGTCGATCTGCCCACGCCTGTCATCATCGTCTCGGCCTCGGGAAGCGCAGGCCCAGAGGAACGGGATGCGCAGTGAAGGGTGCCATCGGCTCTCCCAGGCTGTCCGTTTACAGGACACGCGAGCTGCTTTCTTCAACAGATAAACGGCAGGGATAAGAGCGATAAGAAGGCGTTTATAGCTTGAAAGAGACTTAAGAGACACAGCGTATTGCAGTGTAGGGACCTTAGTTGAATCCTGTTTTGAACAAACAAACTGCCAAGAAATTTTTGAAGGTGATTGGAGAAATATTTAATATTAGAAAACCTTAAAGAAAAGTTTTTTGAGCCCTGGCTGGTGTTTCTCAGTGGTTAGAGCATCAGCCTGCGCACCGGAGGGTCATGGGTTCGATTCCTGGTCAAGGGCGCGTACCTGGGTTGAAGGTTTGATCACCTCAGTCAGGGTGTGTGGAGGAGGCAACCAGCCGAAGTGTCTCTCTCACATCGATGTTTCTCTCTGTCTCTCCCGCTCCCTTCCACTCCCTCTAAAAATCAATAGAAAAAAATCCTCGAGTGAGGATTTAAAAAAAACAAACAAAAAACAAAGGTGACAGCAACAGCGCTGTCTTCGTGTCATCTTGGCTACCGCGGGTCCTTCCGCGGGGGGCTCTGAGTGAGCCACGGACGTGTGTTTGTCCTTCCAGGTGCCTGGGAGAGCAGCAGGCAGCTGTGCACGGTGGCAAGAACTCCGCCCAGCCCGCCGAGAGCAGCAGCAGCGTTGCCATGACTCCCACCTACGTGGACAGCCCGAGAAAGGTAAAGGGGGCCACTCCAGCAGGGAACGGGCGACCCAGTGGGCAGGGTGGGGTCTAGGACTGATGAGCTGAGGACTCGGAGGCGCTCTGCCCTGCGTTGCGCCCTTTGCAGCGTGACTACTTTTACTGAGGAACTTTCCTGCTCAGAACTGTAAGGAGGCTGGCTGCGCGGTAAAGGCAGATGGAAAGCAGTCGGGCTAAACGGTACTGGTCACGGCCCAGGGCCTGGCTTGAGCCTTGGAATTGGCCATCTGGTTGTCCTGTGGCCACCTCTCCGGCTCCCCCGGAGGGCAGGTAGGAAGCTCCGGAAGCGTCTGCCATGAGTTCACTGTTTTTCTTTTTCTTTTTTAAAAATTATCTACAAGTAAAGGTCCAGGATGAGAGAGCTCACCCTTTGGTAATGAAATTCCCGTCAGTTTGCTTAGACTCCTGAAAACCACCACCTCAAAAAACACAACCTGAGTCTGGGGCCTCTGAGCAGAATAGGAGGCACAGCAGAGGGGCGGGAACTGAAGGTCGGGCTTCGCACACCTTTAAGACCTGTAGCCTTGGCTCTGTCCACGCCTCTGGGAAATCCAGACCCTGAGATCGTCTGGTATGGAGGTGAGCCGATCAGATGTCCTTCTATCTGATCTCCATTAAGAAGAAACGAAGGAGATTTAATAGATGTATTTTCTTTTCAAAATTGTGGTCAAATGGTATACCCACCTTGGTATTTATTTATTTTACTTCCCTGTCATGAACATTTGCCCATATCATTATTTTTCCAAAGAATTATTTTTAAAAATAATGATAGAATATTTCATCAGATGGATGGCCCTTCATTTATAATTTACTTTTTTTCACCTGGTTTTAAAAACAACTTTTGAAAATTCTTCCATACATTTTTATAATTATTCTACAATTATCAATAATACTGCAAATAGCATCTTTGCAGATAATTATTTGATCACATTGCTGGTTATTTTTTTAGGATAAATTACTAGCCTTAGACTACAAGGATGGAGAGATTAAAATCTGAGAAAAAGTATAACTGAGTCTATAGGCAGCTTGTGAAATCTGCAGATCAGGGGTTGGCAAACCTTGAGGAATGCAGGCTTTGTGGGCCAAGAGGCAAGTTCAAGGCTTTTGCATAGTACTTCCATAAGCTGTTACAACCCTCTCCTAGCTTACAGGCTGTGATAAGCCAGTGGCTGGATTTGGCCTGCAGGCTGTAGTTTGCTGTGACTTCAGGTGCAGTTCTAAGGACAGTCTGTGCGTAAGGAATGACGTGTGTGGGTCAAGGAAAAGCTTTTCACCCATCCTCACTTGCATGTATATACATCTCAGCGGTATCAGCACCTCTGCTTCTGTATGTTCCGGCAGAGAAGGGACCCGGATGGAACAATGAGAATCCCAAAGTACCCTCGCTTTGACCTCTGCTCATTGCCATCTGTGAGGATTAGAAATAGTGCCAGGGACAGGCCTGAAAGGTAGAGAAATTACAGAGCCACCAGCATTCAGGCTAAAATGTGGCAACAACCTGATATTCGAGTGCTATTTAGAACACGCTCCTACTCTTCCAACTGAACACTAAAATCCAGATGGATGGCCACCCGTCATGCCAGGTGTGGATTCCCGTGTCGTCACGGAGAAGCACAGGTGTGATGCGATGGCCAGCGCGATGACATGCTCAGAACCGCCTGGCGATGTCTCCAGGCAGCGTCTGGGTTGGGGTGCGTGGAAGGGGACCCGAGGTTGCATCTCCACAGGCACGCGTTTTCATGGTCGGTTCCCCGAGTTCCCAGTGGCCTGTGGGAAATGGCGGCAGTATTGATCAAACACAGCCAGGCAGTTCAGTGACTCTGCTGACAGGATCGAAGGAAGGTCGTAGGAAAAGGGAGAGAGAGAGAAACATCAGTGATGAGAGAGAACCATTGGTTGGCTGCCTCCTGCACCCCCACACTGGGGATGGAGCCCGCAACCCGGGCTCAATTGAACCATGACCTCCTGGTCCATAGGTTAATGCTCAACCACTGAGCCACACTGCCTGGGCTTCTATGTCATTTTTGTTTCAAATACGTGGCAACTTGAGGCCCACAGGGGCAGGCAGGGAGAGGAAGGCTGTTTCAGAAGCTCCGCCAGTGCCTGTGCATCCGACATTATGACATTGTCACACAGGCTGTGGAGGAGAAGGGATTGCTGCCCCTTTATCCCCTGTTTGCTCAGAAAATGAAGCAAGAACTTTTCCTTCATGGAACCCTCTTCTCCCATCTGGCTGCCATATTTAGAGGGCGACAGAATTGAAAGCCTCAAGCCCTTGAGTATCTCTCCAAGGGGCCTGCTGGTCACCCAGGCTGGTGGGAGGCCAAGAAGTGACCCCTGAAGCGCCTTCCCTACCACCCCCTCCAAGCTGCTCTCCGGCCTCCCCTTCCCCCGGGCATAGGCCTGAAGGGAGCCGAGAGCTATGTGGCAGGGCGCACGCGTCCGAGCCGGGCTCCGAGGAGGCCCCAGGGAGCTTGGACCCACCTTCTAAGCCAGGTGCTCGCTCCCACGTCACAGGATGCTCTGCCCAAGAAGGTGCGAGTCCTGCCTGTGCTTTGCATTTGGATATTGTCTTCCCTGGTGGATCTCTCTTTCCCCCCATTCTCTTCATGAGCCCTTGTTTCTCTCCTTCCCTCCTTGTTTTCGTTTTTTTGTTTTTCTTTTGTCCCCCGCTCCTCCCCCTGATGGCTCACCACGGGTCCACATTGCGTTCCTTCGCTCTCTTGCACCTGCTGCCGCCACTGCCTCCTCCTCCTCTGCCTCCAGGACGGGGCCTTCTTTATGGAGTTTGTCCGCAGTCCGCGCACAGCGTCGTCTGCCTTCTACTCGCAGGTCAGTCAAACCCTGCAGCCCACACACGCCTGCCCGGTCAGCAGAAGCCTTCTGCTCGGCTCAGGACAGATGGGATGGGACCTCGGCTGAGATTCAAGGGCAGCTGACATTGAATTTGGTCCCCAAGGCGTCCATTCCCACGCGAGGTTTGGGCCAGGGCAGCGGGGGATGGAAATGATGGATGTCAGAGACCAAATGGTCGCATCAGTGCTGACTCACGCTTCCTGCCTCTGCCTCTCCGTGCCACAGAGTTGCCACCGATTCTTCGCCAAGGGGCAGCCTCTTCCCTTTGAGGTGCTTTTGTCCATATAATGCAAGCAGCATGAACGATGCCTGCTTAAGGCCTGAATGCTTATTTTCCCCCCTCCTAATACAACCAGAGAAGCCTGTAACCGTGGGGTGAGAAGTGGGAAGTGGTGGAAACCAGCAGACATTTACCAACAGGCATGTGCTGTCAGAGGCTAACGTGTGCGGCCTGGGCAGCTCGTCCGGCCACTGGACTTCCCTGAACATGTTTGTCAAAGGAAGGGTTTGGGCCAGATCTCCAAGGGCCTCCCAAGCCTTAACATGCTTCAGTTGCTATCTGCCACAACATAGCACCACCTCACTTATCCTCACGCCGTCACCGGTGCGTTAGGTAGATGTGTTAGGGCCAGTTTACACATGGAAAAATTGAGAGGCAAAGAAGTTGTACTTTGCACAGCATGGTGCCCACCTGGGCTTTAAATCCAGGACCAACAGGCTTGACCCGTGACCCCCCTGCTCTGTAGTCAACATTAGCAATGACTGTCCTGACAGGTCCTAGGTGACAATGAACGGGGCTCCCAGTCCTTTACCAAGACCCCTGAGTGTGTGAAATCGGCTTAGTTACAGAGACTTGAGAGAGCTTATGCAGAGCAGGGCAAGCTAAGGAGGATGGGACTTGAGAGTTTAAGGGTGGAGGTTAAGGGAGCCTTACTGGATAGAAGTCAGAAAACCAGCATTTAGTACCTACTCTGCCACCTACTATGCAATGGACTCTGCAAATATGATCTTCGCAACAGGGTGTGAGGCGCAGGGATTATCACCCCGCTCTCCAGATGAGGACACTGAGGCTTAAGGATGTTAGCTGGTCAGGAGGCATACAGCTGGCGAGTAGCTGAGCCCCTGCACCATTCTGCCCACCAGTCTGTGTGGCCTGCACCTACCTCTTCCCAGTGAGCTGCTCGACTCGGGGCAAATCCCTGCTGGGACCCGAGTCCTCATCCAGAATCTGTGATCTCTGAGTGTGGGCGGCACGCTGCATTTTTGGTTTAAAACAGACTCAGGTCGGACTTCTTAAACTTTTGCTTTCTAACAAGAGACCCTCTTGGACTTAGATTAGAATTTAACATAAGAAAAAGCAATCCCTAGCCGGTTTGGTTCAGTGGCTAGAGCGTCGGCCTGTGGACTGAAGGGTCCCGGGTTTTACGGTCAAGGGCACATGCCTGGGTTGCAGGGGGGCGTGCAGGAGGCAGCCGATCAATGATTCTGTTTCATCATTGATGTTTCTATCTCTCCCTCTCCCTTCCTCTCTGAAATCGATAAAAAAAAAAAAAAATCTTAAAAAGATCAACAGATCTGGAATAAGAGAATTGTTTTATAAATCCCGTAATAGTCCGCACAGCTTCACATGGTAGAACTCACCAGTAGAACAAAAGTGGATGTGTTCCCACAATTGGAAATAACAGAGTTGAGAGCTTAGGAGGACACATGAAAAATTTTATATCGCCCACCAGGTATGTTGTTAAGAAGACATATAACTTCTTAGAAAATTATCTCTACTCAAATCAGATACTTACACAAAATTAAATTGCACTTTATGTTTCATTTCTATGTTAAATATATATAACATAAAATATGCTTGCTTTGTTTTCTTTAGATATTTTTTATTTTTATTGATTTCAGAGAGGAAGGGAAGAGGAGAGAGAGAAAGATTAAAAGATGAACATAGAGCAGGCATCAGGGAATGGGCAAACTTGGCCCACCATCTGCTTTTATGAATAAAGTTTTATTGGAACAAGGCCATGTCCATTTGTTTAAGTTGTCTACGGCTGCTTCTGTGCCTCTCCATGCAGAGTTGAGTAGTTGCCGCAAGCCCTGTATGGCCCACAAAGCCTAAAATATTTAGTCTGGTCCTTTCCAGAAAATGTTTGCCAATTTCTGATGAAGAGGATAACTCCTTAACCTCATCTCCACTGAAATGAAACGCAGGAATTAGGTAAATTTTGGAGACATCCTTCCATTTAGGCTGGTGGGGCAGTTCTCAGGGGCAGTAGATGAGAGGGAACCCATTACCTAGATCCAGAGGGCATCACGGAAGAACCACGCTTTTGTGCCTGAGAGCTGGGTGGAGTCCTCCATTCGCTTCTAATTTAGAATGACAGTGCGGTACCCGTTCCTAAGCCTTGCTGGTTAGAAGCAGATGGGGATTGGTAATAGCAAGTTGCCTCTTGCTGTCTTTCTCCATGTTCTTATGGTGCTGGCAGAGTCTATGTGTTTTTGGTGTGTCCCCCCACCTCCCCAAACCGAGAGCCAAATGGTTCTTTCAGAATGAGGGGCAATTTTGCCTCCCAAGGTACATTTGGTACTATCTGGAGACATTTTTATTCATGACAACTGGGCTGGGGGAGATAATGAGAGTAGTGTTACTGGCATCTAGTGGGTAGGAGCTGGGGTGCTGCTCTATGTCCCACACAGGACAGCCCCCACAACAGACTTATCTGTCCCCAAGTGGCAGTAGTGTCAAGGTTGAGACGCCCTGACTTAGCAGGAGTAATTTATGCAGCATCTAACAACATAGCTGATGATTGATATAAAGCTTCATTTTAGAAGTGCTCAAGTACTCCTAGTCCCCTTGAAAAAAAAGAAAGAAAAGAAAAGGACCACAAATGTAAATAGCCTTAAAGGATTTCTTTTTTTTTTTAACGTACAGGTGTCCGTGGACCAGACGGCCGTCCTGGGGTTGGACGGCACCAGCTTGGGGGTAAGCACAGGCCAGTCCGCGGACAGAGGCAACAGCCAGACCTTCGGGAGCTCCCAGAACGCGGGGGAGCAGAGCTTCACCTCCACGAACCCCAGTGACAGCAGGTGAGACTCCTCCTGGGCGGTGGGATGGTCCGCCCGCAGAGGCTGCGGAGGCTGGGCGGCCAGAGTCCCGACTCCCAGTCCGTCCTTACCAGACCTGTGCTGGGCTGATGCCCTGCGTCCTGCCTTGCTCACAGGAGAGCTCAGAGGTCCCCGCGGAGGATCAGACATGCAGGGTGGGTTTCGGGGAGGGGGCTCTGAGCCAGTCAGTCCTGTTCCACGCGGCTCCTGTGGCAGAGGCCTCCCGTGTGGTAGCGTGCAGTGGGTCTGTGCCGCTGGAGGAGATGCACGGGTAGCGAATGGGTCCCCCTCTGTGGCCAGATAGGGCCACTCTGTTCCCAATCCTGAGCATCCAGAGGGAACAGAAGCCGCTCGGACCTCATTTGCTTGGGGAAGCGGCCCACACCCCAGCTTGTTATACCCTTGGCAGATCAGAGGAACTTCTTTTTTATTTCCTTTGTTGCATAATTGCTCCCTAGCCATCTGCCCAGGCTGTTCCTGCCACCTCCCTGGGCCGATGGAGCAGCCCTGGGCTGCGTGGCCTGAGAAGCTGCCTCTTGCACCCGTTCCCCGAGAGAGAAGGGCCCTGGGCAGCCTGCCTGCCGGCGCTGTCAGAAGCACTCCATTGCCTTCACGTCCCACGTGCAGGGCCGGGCTTCCCATGTCTCACGCACGCAGCCCGTTCACTGTGGCCAGCGGAGGATCAGTTCAGAGGCGCAAGCAGGCCTGGGTGTGCCTCCTCTCTGTCGCCTTCCAGGCTCATCCCCATCGAGCCTGGCTCATCCCCATCGAGCCTGGCTCTGGACGGGGAGGGTCGGAGGGGCTGCCTGGCTCCTAGGGACCGAGTGCATGTCCCGGCTTCCTCCTTGCTTGCGAGACCAGGGGCGCAGGTTTCTTCTGCTTTTGAAAGGAAAGAGGAACTGGGGGGTGTGTAGGCTGGAGACAAGGAGACCAACATTGACAGAATCAGGACCAGTGAATGGAAATAGAACAGGTTCCATTTCATGGTAAAGAACTTGCTAGCAGCTGGTACGCCATGGGGAGGTGGGCTTCCTCGGAGGAGCTGAGTTCTGCGCTCACACGGGTGGGACCGCCTCCTGTCCAAGCCTGGGAGTGGGGACTCGGGGTGCTGGGTTCAGTCCCCATTCAGCATGGGTATGGGAGGCACCCCTTCTCCTCTCTCTAAAAGCAACAAAACGTATTTTTTTAAAAGTAAGCAAGTGTGGACATAAAATCACTTGGAATTCTTTTTGTTTTTTAATGTATACACTTTGGAAGTAGGAACCTCTCCCCCTTCCCATAAGATAACCCCAGGATGTAGCGATCCAGAATTTTCTGGGTCACCTTTAACGTCAGTGCTGTCAAGGTCCCCGCTCTATAAGGACGGTTCCTCAGGTCCTGGCTCTGGCCCTGCTGACCAGGCGCTCTGTGTCCCAGCTCTCAGCAGGTGCTGGCAAGCTCCTTGACGTCGGCCTCCACCCTGGCCGAGATTCTGGAAGCCATGAAGCACCCCTCGTAAGTGCTGGGCGCGTGTGTGAGCGCCGGGGCGGGGGGGGGGGGGGGCCCGCAGGCCCAAGCGGGGCCCTGCTCGGGCAGTGCAGTCTGGTGGGGTCCTACCTGACTTGGTTGCTCACTAGCTGTGAGACCTCGGACGAGTCACTTGACCTCTCTGGTCTCTGAGACGTACCTTGTTTGTAAAATGGGACAATAGAAGTCCCAGGTTGGATGTAAGGATTAAATAGAACAGTTACGTAGCTCACCTCGTCTCGTACCTGACGAGTATATTCTCTAAATGTCAGGTCCTTTTGCTTTCTCTTCTCCTTTTCCCCCTTTCACACCAGTTTTTGTTCTGTCCTGGGGTTTCTCTGGGTCTAGAAATAGTGGAGAGCAGTTGCACTGTGGGGATGCTCGAGCCAGATAGTAAGCGCTTTAGCACGAGTCCCTTCTTCACCATCTTCTCTTTCCGCTGTTGCCATGGTGCGCACGCGCCCTGCTCCCTGCGCGCCGCGTTGGGACTCAGGACAGGCGTCCAGCTGCTCTCGGAACAGAAGGGCCTCTCGCCCTCCTGCTTCATCAGCGCGGAGGTGGTGCACTGGCTGGTGAACAACGTGGAGGGCGTCCAGACGCCGGCCATGGCCATCGACATCATGCAGGTGAGACAGCCTGGGCGGGGCCGCAGGACCGTCTGCTCAGGCCCAGGAAGCCAGAGCCCGTCTGTGAAGGAGCCACCCTTTCCAGCAGCGAGGTCTGGAGGGGGGTGAAGATCTGCTTTTTAATAAGTGTCAGGACTGTCTGGAATTGAGAAAGGAGCTTGTCTTGCTTTGAAAGACACGACTTAAAAATCTGGCTGAGCCCGGCCGGCGGGGCTCAGTGTTTGAGTGTTAATCTATGAACCAGGAGGTCACAGCTCGATTCCCGGTCAGGACACATGCCTGGGTTGTGGGCTCCATCCCCAGTGGGGGGCATGCAGGAGGCAGCTGATCAATGATTCTCTGAGATCATTGATGTTTCTATCTCTCCCTCTCTCTTCCTTTGGGAAATCAATAAAAATATATTTTAAAAAGATCTGATGTCAGTATAGTAAAATATTAACTTTGTTAAAGTCTGGTTTTCTTTATACTTTTCTGTATGTTTGAAATATTTGATGATGTTAAAATACACATATGTACTTTATAGCATTGTCTGCACCAGGCACAGCACTTCGCAGGGTGCAGCTGTGGCTGATGGGGTGGAGGGTACGGTCTCCTGGGGGCCCTGTCACTCCCTCCACTCCGCCCTGTACAGGGGCTGCGCCTCTCGCATGTCCCTCTGCGGGAATTTCAGAGTCTCACTGTCTCTCCCTCAGAAAATGCTGGAGGAGCAGCTCATCACGCACGCGTCTGGCGAAGTCTGGCGGACCTTCATCTACGGCTTCTATTTCTACAAGATAGTCATGGACAGAGAGCCCGACCGAGGTCAGAGGCGCGGCACGCTGGGGCCACGGGGGCCGGTCCTTTGCCCGGTGACTTGCTCTCTCAAATGGCGCTGCTGCTGGAGCTTCTTGGGTCACTTGGTTTTCCAAGTTGTGCCGGGCCTGTCAGTTTCCCTGAGCGTTCGTGTTTAATTTAAGCATAGCTGGAGCGACACGGGTGTTTTAAAGCTACCGGACGTTCTTGGTGGGAACAGGGTGAATGGAAGATAACCCTCCAGGAGGGCAAGGGACCTGGCATGAGCAAATTCCCGCGGGCCATGTTTTGGTAGCTGGCTTTGATTAGAGCGCCCCCACCCAGTGCAGGTGGGTCTGAGGATGACATGATGGGCTCTAACCTGCATGTCTGACAGCACTTTCTCCTCGCTGGGCCTGCAGACTCCATTTCTTCCCCCAGGAAGACCATCAAGACCTAACATATTTCCCAAGATATGTTTTATGTGTTTGTCTGCGGGTTTTTTAATGAGGAAAAGTGATCCCCAAGAGGATAGCAATCCCAGCTGGTCAGAGCTGGCTCGCACAGCACTGGAGGCAGCCAGGATGCAGACAGGCAGCTGTGGTCCCCTGACGCACAGGGCTGTGTGACTCCCGTCCTGCAGACGAAGGGCGTCCGGCCATGGGTCTCAGGAATCGTGCAGCCGATAAAGCGGCCTGTGCCGCTCTTCCCCCAGGATGGGTCAGAGCGGATCGGGCAGGTCGTCTCCCTTGTAGCTGCTAGCGTGCCCCTGCCCCCTCTTCCCTTCGTTTCTGAGTGTGACCCATTGTACCTTCAAGTTGAAGAAATGCCGGTCAAAGTGGACATTTTATTAAGGGGAATCTTACAGCGTGGCCTTTTGTGCTGGCTTCTGCTCAGCGTGATGTGCTTATGGCTCACCCGTGTTGTAGCGTGCGTCCGTAAGAAAACAGGCCTTCGTGCCCAAGGCGCCTTCTCTCCCTTCTGCTTCCCCAGCGGCCGTGCAGCAGCCCACCACCTGGCACACGCCGGCGGTGGACGACTTCGCCAGCTTCCAGCGCAAGTGGTTCGAGGTGGCCTTCGTGGCCGAAGAGCTCTTGCACTCGGAGATCCCGGCCTTCCTCCTTCCCTGGCTGCCCAGCCGGCCGGCCTCCTACGCGAGCAGGCACAGCTCCTTCAGCCGCAGCTTCGGAGGGCGGAGCCAGGCCGCTGCGCTCTTAGGTAGGCGCCCGACCCACCTAGGGCCTGGCGGTGCGCTGGCGGGTGGCTGAGGCAGAGTGGCCGCCAGCCGGGGGGACAAGGCCTGGGAACCGGGATCGAAGCCGCTGTGGCGGTCACACTGGCCATTCGGTCTGCGGGCAATGCAGGCTCCTGCGCTGGCTTCTGTGAGTGGGTCGAGCTCATTATTGTCCCCACCAACAAACAGTGTTCATCAGCGTCCCGCTCTCCCCAAGGTCACGTTCAGAGACAGAGGCACAATGAGCCACTTCAAATAAGTATTGGATGGTGTGCGGTGATACTTTCTTTTCCTGAGAGCTGAGGGAAGCAAGAGAGAGTCCCAAAGAACCTGACCCAGTGCCAGAAGTCCAAGCGTCACTCACAGGGCGCGCCCCTCAGACCAGCACAGAGAGCTCTTTGCTCTTAGGAGCTTGGCTACAGTCACTCAGGATCGCCCCAGGTTAGAGGCAGGAAATCAGGGGCACTGATGGCAGCAAGTGTACAAACACGTTGTAGGAATGTGTTTTGCAAAACATCTGTTAGATTTGGGCTCCTTTTAGGTGGGGGGTAACTAGCAGTTATTTGAAGAACGTCTTTTCCTTTAAAGTGCTCGATAAAAGGGCTTCTGATGTGAGTCCCTCGTGCGGAATGTGCAAAACCAGAGAGCAGGGGCCTCGGCCCCAGCGCTGTGGATATTGGGGTCCAGATCATTCTGTGTGTGGGGTGGGGGCACTGTCCTGTGCCTCGTAGTGTGCTTAGCCTCTCAGACCTCTACCCACTGGATGCCAGTGGCTCCGCCCACTGGCAAAATGTCTCCAGACATTGCCCGGCGTCCCCAGGGAAGTGCCCAATCGCCCCCAATTGGGAATGGCTGCCTGGGAGGGAATTGAAGATTCCAGGAAGGAGCCAAGGTCGGGGAGCTCGGCAAACCGGGGAGGCCCACCTCCCTCTGCAGGTGTCAGGCCGGGCGAGGTGTTTTCAGAGCTGGTGGGAGGAGGGAGCTGCCGTCCGAAGCAAGCGCTGTCCTCTGCCCTCGCGGCCCTGGGCTGCTCTAGTGCTTTCCGTGGGTGATGCGGCTGCTCTAGCCCCGCCCTGCCCCCGGCGGTGCCGTGCGATGACAGCCCTCGTGCCCTGGTTTCTAGATCACTCTGAGTCGGCACTGCAGCAGGCAGACAGTTACCTCATTTACTCCTCCTCCCGTGCCGGAGCGAGGCTGTGATTTATGTTGCAGAGTGCGTGACACTGAGGCTCAGGGAGGGGCAGGAATTTGCCCCAGGCTCTGCTTCTATGCAGTGTTAGGACTGGCGTGTTTTCTCCACTGTCTGAGCCCGACCATACTGCACCACGGCCTCAGGAAGACAAGAGTCAGAGCCGGTCAGGGCTGGAGGGATTTGTGTGCCAGTTTCAATGAAACTTCTAACATTGGAGCCACCAAACTCTTTCGCCTTAAGTACCGTAGCCAGCTAAGCAGTGTCCGTGGGAGCCTGGCCAGGCCTCGGGGTGACCATGGGTGAGCGGGAGGCTTACACTGGGAGGAAGGGTTACCAGGAACAGGAGGAGAGGGGATGATTACAAGCGAGGTGGCCAGAGGAGAAGGCATGCAGGGAGGCTGTGACTCATCCACGTTTCATTGATCAGAGCTCTCCTCTGTGGCTGCGTAGGATTTCTGAGCAGGAGACCCAGGAGGATGAGCTAGTTTGATACTGACCTGGAATTTTTGAGTAACACACAGTTGATGAAACAGGGCATTAGGCCTCATGATGAGGTTTCTTGAGGCAAGATTATAGAACTGTTACCTTCCGGGGTCAAGACCAGAAAAGGGAGACCTGCCCTGGACTGTGATGTGGTTTGGATGGCTGGTCCAGTTGGGTCCCTTTGTGGGTCACTGGGATCAGAAGGTTAGGGGTTCAGCTGACTCTGATCTTGACGGAGACATTTTCCCTCCTTGGCTGCTGTTTCCTCAACTATAAATGCAGGGGCGGGATTAGATTGGGGGAGGTAAACTGTGGCTTACCTGCTCAAATCTGTTTATTTGTTTGTTTTATAATACATTTTCTTTTTTTAAAATATATTTTTATTGATTTGCCCACGGCTGTTCTAGAATCTTCCCAGAAGCTTCTAGAATCTGTGATTTTTCTCTTAGATGATTCTGCAGTTTCCTATCTGGGTGTTTATTCTCCCTCCTCATCCCCTCCTCCTTCTCCCTCTCTCTTGGGGCCCCTCCTCTGCACGGACATAGCTGCCACCGTCCCGGAGCAGAGGACTGTGACGCTGGACGTGGACGTGAACAACCGAACAGACCGGCTGGAGTGGTGCAGCTGCTATTACCATGGCAACTTCTCCCTGAACGCGGCCTTCGAGATCAAGCTCCACTGGATGGCGGTGACCGCCGCGGTCCTCTTCGAGATGGTGAGCGCCTCCTCTCCTTGCGGATGGGGCCCTGCTCGCTGTGCAGAGGGCTCAGTGGGTGCTTAGTAGCAAATCGTGTCACTTCAAGAAATACAGCTTTTTATTGATTTCAGAGAGGAAGGGAGAGGGAGAGAGAGAAACATCAGTGATGAGAGAGAATCATGGATCGGTTGCCTCCTGCATGCCCCCTACTGGGGATCGAGCCCACCACCCAGGCATGTGCCCTGACCTGGAAGCAAACCGGCACCTCTTGGTTCCTGGGTTGATACCCAACCACTGAGTCACACAGGCCAGGTGAGAAGGGTTTTTAGAGGCAAGAAATAGCTCTCTCCAGTCTCCTCCTCCCTAAAGAAACACCGGCATTGCAGATGCATGGGCTGCCGGGAGGAACTGTGCATAGCTCATAATTGCGAGTATTCGTCAGGAGGTGAGACTGCGTTTTCCTGCCCGGGACTGGTTGGGAGCCAGCGATCACCAACGTGCCAGTCAACGTGCGTGACGCCACCTGGCAGCTTCGCTCCCTGAGCAATGTTTCCTCTCATCTGCACCAGGCTGGGGGTGACACTGTTTGTGTCTGTGTTTTCCACCAGGTTCAAGGGTGGCATCGCAAAGCCACCTCCTGCGGCTTTCTGCTGGTCCCGGTTCTGGAGGGTCCCTTTGCGCTGCCCAGTTACCTGTATGGCGACCCGCTTCGAGCCCAGCTCTTCATCCCGCTCAACGTCAGCTGTCTGCTCAAGGAGGGCAGCGAGCACCTATTCGATAGTAAGAGATGCTCCCCTCGGGGCTTCCGTCTCCATGAGTAAGACCAGACCCCTCTTCCCCCAAGGACACCTCTGGGGAGCTAACCCACGCAGGCTCCTGCATAGAGAGCCTTCGGACAGGGGCCAAAGGATCTGGGGTTTTTTGGTTTTTTTTGTTTTTTTTAATGAAGTGGCCCTAAGGCTTTTTGAACGATTTTTTAAAATATATTTTATTGATTTTTTACAGAGATGAAGGGAGAGGGATAGAGAGTTAGAAACATCGATGAGAGAGAAACATCGATCAGCTGCCTCCTGCACACTCCCCACTGGGGATGTGCCTGCAACCAAGGTACATGCCCTTGACCAGAATCGAACCTGGGACCCTTCAGTCAACAGGCTGACGTTCTATCCACTGAGCCACACCAGTCAGGGCAGATCTGGGTTTTAATCCTCCTTCTTCACTTAGTGACTGGGTAACCCTGGACAAGTCACTTAATGTCTCTGAGCCTAAAAATCCTTTTTATTTATTTTTATTTTTGTATATATTTTTATTGATTTCAGAGAGGAGGGGAGAGGGAGAAAGAGATAGAAACATCGGTGATGAGAGTGAATCATGGATCAGCAGCCTCCTGCACGCCCCACACTGGGGATCCAGCCCACAACCTGGGCCTGTGCCCTGACCGGGAATCTAATCATGACCTCCTGGTTCATAGGTCGATGCTCAACCACTGAGCCACACCAGCGGGGCTCTAAAGCACTCTTCACACACACACACACACACACACACACACACACACACACACACACACACTTGTGTGACCTCACAGTGTGGCTGAGGCAGGACCATCTTTGCAGTTCGGAAATGCCTAATGAGCGTGTGTCTGACTATTTTAAGCCAGGCACCGCCTCATGTGCTGTTTGTCATGTGTTGAGGGGACAGAGAGATGGTCCCCGCACCGTCCGAGCCTCCTCTGGGGTTTTCCACCTTCACGGTGATAGCACAGGATAGCGTGAGGGGCTGGCATCGGGGGACATTTTTTGTGTGAGCTGATGGCTTTCTCTGCCACTCATCACCCCGTCATCAAGACCAGCCGCCTCTGTGGGTTGCCATGGTTACAGCTGAACGAAAGGAGTCCTAGCTTCAAGGAATAAGGGCTTGAGTCTAAAATTCGATTTTCTTGCTTCTGTGCTGCTTCTCTTCCAGCTCTCGCCCCTTCTGATAACAGTGAATTCAAACCCTTAAAAGCCCGACAAGAATCTGCTGTGTGTGTGTTTTCCTACTAAAGCCAAAGCCTTTTTCTCCCTTGCTCTCCCGCTGCCCAGAATCCTCAGGTCTGTCCTAGATAGAAGAGTCCTAGTGGGGAAGGAGTGACGAGGCCACTGCAGGCACCCGGGCCTTGGGGATGTCCGTGGCACCTCCGTCCTGAGAGCGGCCCTGGCCCCTGGCCGGCTGCTGTGGGAAAGCTCTCAGCCCCCCTCCCGCCCCTCTTGGTCCTCAAGGCAGCCCCGCAGGAGAGCAGGAGGATTGGGGCTGGAGCAACAAAGTGGGCGATGGGGGTGGGTATGTCCCCGCCCCTCCCCATACGATCACTTTTCCAAAATTATTTTTATATCAATTTGCTTCCATTTCCCCACCCAGCTTATAATATTGCCTTTCCTCATAGGGAAATGGAAGATGGTCCTTAGAGGCAGATAACAGGCGTTTCTTTTTTATTTTTTTGTTAATCCTCACCCAAGGATATTTTTCCATTGATTTTTAGAGAGAGTGGAAGAGAGAGGGACAGACAGGAAACATCAATGTAAGAGAAACACATCGATTGGTTGCCTCCTGCACGAGCCCCAACCAGGGCCCTTGACCGGGATCGAACCCGGGACCCTTTGGTCTGCAGGCTCTATCCATTGAGCAACACTGGCCAGAGCCCTTAAAGCTCCTCTCCTTTTTGCACTGGGACATCATGCTCCTTTCCGCTGCTGACACAGGAGGTCATTGGAATGAGTCCTGGCAGCTCACACTGGCTCCTAAGGGCTCACGTTCGTCCCCTCTCTAGATCCTGATGGAACGCAGGAGAGAGGAGGGTGAGAATGCGTGGCTGTCACTTTCTTTGCACGTCCCCCCTTGGGGTAGAGGCTGGTCTTTCCGGAGGCAGGGCGGGTGGAAAAGCTGAGCCTGTGACCGGGGGGGGCATTGCCAAGAGCAGAGAAGGGCTCAGAAGGCCAGACCCCGGGCCAGTCGCGTACCGTAGGGTCACAGCTGAGCATTTACTCCTTTTCCCCTTCAGGCTTTGAACCGGAAACGTACTGGGACCGCATGCACCTCTTCCAGGAAGCCATTGCGCACAGGTTCGTCCCTTCGCAAGAGAGAACGGCAGGGAGGCCCTCGCGTTCGTCTGGAATAGCAGTTCCCAGAGCGAAGCCCCGTTCGTTTCATTTCTGGGGAAACAGGGCTAGCCCCCCAATGTCACATGCGCTGCTTACCTCCGCTCGGACCCCGGCCTTGGTTTCAAAGCTCAGCGCACCCTCTCCAGTTCCCGTGGCTGTTGTTTTCAGACCTGATTTCCGTCGCCTTCCAGTTGAGGGGAGAGCAGAGCCCCCCCCTTAGCCTCCAACAAGACCTGAGACAAGCTATCTGGGAGATGACAGGAGACGAAAAACTAGAATTTGTCAAGAGTCCCTTGACACATGCCGAAAAGACAGTCAGGGCTTAAGCAGTGATAGAGGAGTCAGGAGGCATTTCCTGGCACTTCAGCTGTGTTCCAGGGAAAGCCTTCCCCAGGCTCGGCTGTCCATCCCGGGGATAGTCAGTGAGGGGGCCCAGGACCATGTGGTTAAATTACCTTTTTAAAAAAATATGTATTTTTTTATTGATTTCAGAAAGGGAGGGAGAGGGAAAGACATAGAAACGTCAGTGATGAGAGAGAATCATGGATCAGCTGCCTCCTGCACATCCCACACTGGGGATCGAGCACGAAACCCGGCATGTGCCTGACCGGGAATGGAACTGTGACCTCCAGGCTCACAGGTTGATGCTCAACCACTGAGCCACGCATTTTTTTTTCCAAATAGCTATAATCGCGCCTTGGGTAAACCTCATTAGTTACAATACTGCCCGTGCGCAAAGCTTAAGTTGCCTTTTTAAAATGGAAGCTCCTTCCTGGTGACTCAAGGAAGAGATGAGGCAAGAATCTGGCTCAGGCTGATCTACGCCGAGGAAACGAAGGACTTGATTAGAAGTAGAGAGGAAGAGAGGAAAACCCAGGCCACGCCTGCACCTGATGGAATCAGCCTGCGGGCGATGGGCTTGTGAGGAGTGTTAGCCGGTCCATGTGTTTGCAGATCTGACTAATGTAGAGGCTACCACACAGCACCTCCCTGAGGAACTTGGTCCAGGAGAGGAGAGGGGCCTTTCACCTCCCCGAGTTCTGCCCGTGTCCCTGCCTGCGTTACATAAAGCGTCGGGCTCAGGGCAGGAGCCACATCTATTAATATGTCCTTTGCAGCACTTAGCAGGTAGAGCTGTGACAAATGGGCTTCACGAAATAGAAAAACCAGGAATAGAACAAGCCGGAGACAGAAGCCGGAAGGAACAGCCGTGCATGCAAAACGGCCCCTCCTGCCCATTCTAGACCGCAGGGAAGCAGAGGCCAGACTGGTGGTCTTCGCTTCTAAGAACAGAATTTCAATTAAGCTACTTCATTTCCCTTCAGGGCCTTTAATGAGCACCTACTATGTGCTTAGTGTGGGAGACGAGGAAGGGAGAGAGGTGTGGCTACGGTATAGAAAGATCAGGACCGTTTTCTGGAGGGCCTGACAGTCCGAGGATGTGGGCACCGTGGGAAGGTCTGATGGGACGGCTGGGGGTGCCAGGAGCAGGGGATGAAGAAGAGGGCGGCAGGGAGGGGGCTTTCAGCCGCCCGGAGGTGAACGGAGGCTGGGCGCGAGGAGGTCCGGGGAGCCATCAGAGAGGTAGAGGTGAGGTAGAGATTGAGACGCAGCCGGGATAGACGGAAGCAGCCTGCATGTTCCATCTTGAAGGAGACCTTTCCAGACCCTGTTAGCCCAGCCTGTCGGAGTCCTGTTAGCCCCTGGTCCCGTGAGAGGCCCTACTCAGTGCATCTTCCTGTCTTTCCCTTAGGTTTGGGTTTGTGCAAGATAAATATTCCGCGTCTGCTTTTAACTTCCCAGCTGAGAACAAGCCTCAGTACATCCATGTCACAGGTGAGGGGCTCTGGAGAGAAGGGGGGACGGGTTAGGCCCCATGCCCAGGGTCTGCACCCCGCCTGTGGCTGCAACCCCGCCCCCTCCCCTACTTCCAGGCACCGTGTTCCTGCAGCTGCCCTACTCCAAGCGCAAGTTCTCGGGGCAGCAGCGCCGGCGGCGCAACTCCACCAGCTCCGCCAACCAGAACATGTTCTGCGAGGAGCGGATCGGCTACAACTGGGCCTACAACACCATGCTGACCAAGACCTGGCGCTCCAGTGCCACGGGTGACGAGAAGTTCGCCGACCGGCTGCTGAGGGACTTCACCGACTTCTGCGTCAACCGCGACAACCGGCTGGTCACGTTCTGGGCAAGCTGCCTGGAGAAGATGCATGCCAGCGCCCCCTGAGACGGGCGGCGTGGGTCAGAGGATGGGAGGATGCCCGTCTGCTGCTGATACGCAACGGATCGGCCAGGCTCTGGGCGTCGATGGCAGTTTGCCACCGTCAGTGGGCGGGGGCCGCCGCCGCTTCCCCCCGTGTTCTTCCGCTCGAGGAGAAGGATTCTGGAAGCAGCTAGCGCCCGCCCAGAGCAGGTGGGAGGCCCAGATGGCCCGTGGGAAGGGGACAGGCAGCCCCCAGGAGTGTCCTCAGAGGGGGTGGCTCCTCCGAGAGTCCCCTCCTGCACCCCCCGGGGGCTCTTCAGAGCAGGATCCACACTTCCCACTAGGAGAGCGCACAGGATGTAAGATAATGTTGTGAAATAGTGTACATAGGCTCACACCGACTGTACATACCTGTACATAGCAGCAGTGGAGGAAAGGGCCCCGCGCGCCATCCCTGGCCCCAGCCTGGTTTCTGTGCCGTCTTAAAGCGCCCCCCCCCCACCTTTCCAGGCCCCTGGTACATGCTGGGGGAGCACCAGGGGCTGGCTAGGGTTCTCACTGGGGGCAACTTGGACCCCCGTTTGAGAAAATTTGGCAATATCTGGAAACACTCGGGTGTCCTAACAGTCCGCAGTGCTACTGGCATCTGATGGGTGCTTCCCAACACCCTGCATTGCCCAGGGTGGCTCCTACAGCAAAGAATTGCCCGGCCCCGGCCCCCAGCCAGGCACCATGGCTCAGTGGTTGAGCGTTGACCTATGAACCAGGAGGCCACGGTTCAATTCCCAGTCAGGGCACATGCCTGGGTTGTGGGCTCGATCCCCAGTGTGGGGCGTGCAGGAGGCAGCCATCAATGATTCTCTCTCATCATTGACGTTTCTATCTCTCTCCCCCTCTCCCTTCCTCTCTCTGAAATCAATAAAATATATTTTTTAAAAAAAGGAATGGGAGAAAGAAGCCCATTGTGAGTGGTTTCTCGCACTGGGAAGGAGGGAGGGCAGGCTGGGGCCTGCTCCCTGCACAGCGATGAGAGCCAAGGCCACACACCCTCCGGTCCCCAGTCACCACACTGGCCTCCGAGGGCGGTTGGCACAGGAGGACAGGAGCACTCCGGGCTGGTCTGACACACAGGAAGTGTCTCACCTCAAAGCAGAAGTGAAACGGGGCACACTTCCCCTCGCAGGAGGCGCATCGGACCGTCCCCTCGCTACCGTCTCCTGCAGGAACGGCTGGGGTCTGAGGTTGGGGGTTGACAGAAGCCGGGCTGGTCTGGGCACCCACCCATGTCTGCCTCCCACCACACATCCTGGGCAGCATCTGGTCACACAGGCCTCCTTGGCTGGCATCCCTGTGGTTGGAAGATACCATTTCTGTCGGGTTTTGTGATGTAGACTCTCAGGGAAATGGCCCTTTTTACATCCCCTGCTCCCAGTGGAATCGCGGCCAGCCCGTCACTACAAGATAGAGGCTCACGTACAATTTATGCTCTCATTCACTGTTCTCCCATCAACAATATATTCAGAGCAATCTGTGTACAGGTCCATGAGGAAGAAGGGCTGTGAACAGAGTGTGCACAGGTCACTATTGTTAGGGTGGTGAAATCTTGCAGTCATGGGCTGGGATTTGAAGGCTGTGTAAGAGTTCTGGCCTTCAAGGAGGAGTGGGAGGGGAAGGGGATTCTGGAGGGCTAAAGGGCTTTGGCACTGAAACCAAATGAGAAGGCAGCCTGGCCACGGGGGCTCAGTGGTTGAGCGTCCACCTATGAGCCAGGAGGTCACGGTTCAATTCCCGGTCAGGGCACAAGCCCGGCTTGTGGGCTCGGTCATTGGTGGGGAGTGTGCAGGAGGCAGCCGATCCATTATTCTCATCATTGATGTTTCAGTCTCTCTCCCTTTCCCTTCCTCTCTAAAATCAATAAAAATATTTTTTTTAAATAAAAAATAATCCCTAGCCAGTTTGGCTCAGTGGATAGAGTGTCAGCCTGCAGACCAAAGGGTCCCAGGTTCGATTCTGGTCAAAGGCTCGTACCTCAGTTGCAGGGTCGGCCCCGGTCGGGGGGCGCGTGCAGGAGGCAACCAGTTGATGTGTTTCTCTCACATCAATATTTCTCTCCTCTCTCTTCCACTCTAAAAATCAATGGAAAAATATCTTCGGGTGAGGGTTATAGAAGGAAATTACTAGTCATCCTAATAAGAAGATACAGTTTGTTAAGTCAGACAAATACTGGTATAGTGTGAGCTTCCTTACAGTGCGCAGAGAGCGAGCGGCTCGCAGAAGAAGAACAGCATGCAGCAGTTGATGAGCAAAGACCAACAAGAGGGGCCAGACTGTGCTGGGCCACTTCTGAGGGTGGCAGCTCAGGGGCTGAGAAGTGCAGATGGGTAGTGACCGCGTCCCGGGGATGTGCAGTCCCGCATAGGGACATAGTCAGTGATGCTGCAATCACCATGGGTGGTGCCGGGCGGGTCCTGGGAATATCGGGGGACGCTTTGGGAAGGGTATCGTCTGACCACATACAAAATAATACTGAATGTAAGCTGTGATAAACCATTTGTTTTTAAAGATGGAACTATCTTTTATTTTTTAAAATATATTTTTATTGATTTCAGAGAGGAAGGGAGAGAGAGAGAGAGAAACATCGATGACGAGAGAGAATCATGGATCGGCTGCCTCCTGCACGCCTCCCATTGGGGAGCAAGCCTGCAGCCCGGGCATGTGCCCTGACTGACCAGGAATCGAACCCTCAACCACTGAGCATCTTTGAGGTCGATGCTCAACCACTGAGCCACACCGGCCAGGCATAAAACATTTTTTGGTTTTTATCATTAAAGGTCCTAAGCCAGCACCAAGTGACCCGGTCAGGTGTGGATTTTTAAAAGCGTGTCTGGCTGTGGTGATCCAAAATGGAAGCGGGGGGTGGAATGAGCGAGTGTCAAAGCAGGAAGCCGCTGAGAGCCAGTGTGGTTGTCCAGGAAATCTGTGATGGAACCTCAGACCGGGAAGGGGGGGGGGGGGCGGGGGAGGCGTGGATGACTTGTCAACTATTTAGGAGATAAAAGGGATATGACTGGGCAATGGGTTTGGTGGGGAGGATGCGGGCCAGCCCGGCCCTTGTTTAGGATGACACCTAGGTTTCTGGAAAGAACTGTTGCCAGGCAACAGAGTGAAAGCCAGGGCAGAGCTGGGAAGGGGTGGGAGCACTTTCCCCTGCAGTTGTGATTATGCCCGTGTTTGCAAAATGAGGGGTGTTGAGAGCCTGGGCTGCACAGCTCCCTGATTGCCTGCGGGGGTGGGGTGGGGTGGGGTGGGGTGGGGTGGGGTGGGGTGGGGTGAGGAGGCTGGTTGAAGGAGGTTGCACTGCACGTGGCCGGCTGGAGGGCTGGGCTGGGAGCTAGGGCTTAGCCGTGTGGCATCGAGGGGCAGCTTTGCCCCTCTGGGCCTCAGCTCTAGAATGGCTGGCCCTGCGGATCTGGCATTTTAAGGGCAACCTGAGTCTTATTTGTGTCCGCTGGCACTATTGCCAGGGATCCCCCCCCCCATCCTGATCCAGAGCCTGGAGGCGAAGACAGCATGAAGTCTGGAATGTGAGATCTGAGAGGCATCCCAGAGCCCATTTGCTCCATCTTTGAATTTTGCAGAGGGGCCAGCACCTGTCTGACCCTCGTCGCCATCCTCCAGCAGTTCCCTGCTCGGAGGAGAAGAGGTGGAGCGTTTGTGCAAAGCCACAGAGCTAGAGCGAGGAAGGGTACCGCTGGGGTGAGCTCCATGTTCCTTTCTCGTGGGGGTGGGCATTTTTCTGCAGCCCACAGCCATTTCTCAGGACAGATGGGGCTGGGAGAGCCGTGGGGAAGGACTGAGACCATAGACCAGGTGATGTTGCGCATCTGAGGGGTGGGTGGGGAATGATGAGGGGCATCTGACGCTGAGCCCTGCGAAGCTGGGTCCTTTGCGACTCTTTACACAGGCCTCTTGTCACGCACCCTCGCTATGACTCCTGAATGTCCTCCCTGGGCTGCAAGATGCTCTTTGCAAGAAAAGGGATGCAGGAAGCCCAGCCTCCCCCCTGCAAACAGCAAAAACCTGGTTGGAACAGAATCTCAAGGCTGAGGTTTCCATGGTGGCTCCACTCTGCCGCCCTTCCCATTGGCCAGGCATCCTGCTTCGGCTTTAGCAACAGAGGCTCAGACACCCATCCCCTTCCTGATTGGCCAGGTTGTGCTGCAGTGCCATGGCAACGGGGGCAGAGGGACCAGTCGCTGCAGGATGACTGGAGTCACCATCTACCTGGGGTGGAGCTAAGAGTCCCCTGGTGGGGAAGGGAGGGGGATGCGAAGAGGAACAGAGAGCCCCACCGCCTCTCACAGCCAGGTGGGGGACCCTCCTCGGCAGTTGCCCAGGCTGGGGGGCTTCCCCTCATTTATCACATCCTGTAGCATCTTCCCAGCCCTTCTTTCTCCCCAGAGTCCCTGTCTCTGCAGAAGGAAAGCCAGACCTCTGACAGGTTAACGTATTTGCCCAAAGTCATGAAAATTGCAAGCCAGCATTTGAACCCCTATTATATTGCCTGACTTAAAGGCTTTGCAGTGGTTCTCAACCTTCTGGCCCTTTAAATACAGTTCCTGATGTTGTGACCCAACCATAAAATTATTTTCGTTGCTACTTCATCACTGTCATGTTGCTACTGTTATGAATCGTCATGTAAATATCTGATATGCAGGATGGTCTTAGGCGACCCTGTGAAAGGGTCGTTCGACCGCCAAAGGGGTCGCGACCCACAGGTTGAGAACCGCTGGTCTAGAGGGTCTTGCTAGAGGTCCTTTAAAAAAAAAAAAAAGACTACTGTAAGAGCCATTTTAGGTTCATAGCAAAACTGAGCAGAAAGTAGAGATTTCCAATGGACTGTTTTCAGGTTTAACAGCAACCCCCTGTTACTCACCAAACAGCTCCTGCTCTCCGAAGCACTCTCCCATCGAACTGCTATCTGATCCTCCCAACAGCCCAATGGGCTTGGAAAGTCCGGGGAGGAGTGACCCGTTTTATAGATGAGGACACCGGTGTCCAGAGAGGGCAAGGAGTTTGTTCCGTGTCACACAGCATCCTGATGCCACAGCTGGGCTGGTCGGATTTACTCTTTGGGGAGCTCCCCCAGGATTTGTGGGAAACACGCTGGAGAGAGACAGGAAGGGGTGGGAGTTAGGGTCCTGCTTTGTCCAGGCCAGAGAAGCAGAGGTCCCCCACCCCAGGGAATGGAGGCACCTCATCATGTCACCTGCCTCCTCGACCCGATGGGCGGGCTTGGGTAACCCCCTCAGCTGAGGCAGCCTCCTACAGGTGACTGCAGGCTGGGTCAGGCCCCAGCTCTGCTGTGTGAGCTTCTGGGCTGGTCTGAGCCCTCAGCAGCCTCATCTGTTGAATGAAGGGGTCAGACGATGAGAAGGGATGGTCCATAAGGGCCGTTCTGTTCCTGCCGACCTGGGCTCTCTGCCCGTCCTCTCTCTGACATCTCTCCTAGGCACTGCCCCACCATGATGCCAAGTCCAAACCCGAGATGTTTGGCTTCAAGGTCACCCTTCCTATGTGCCCCTTATCCCCCCCCCCCAATCTCTTCTCTCCAACCTCAAGACCCATGCCTGGTTTGGGAGAAGAAACTCAGCATTTTCTGAGGTCCTACCATGTGCTGAGCTGGGTCCTCTACATTATTTCTCTCATTGAAGCCTCATAACAGCCCCTTAAGGAAGGTATTTTATTGTACCCATTTCAGAGGTCAGAAAACTGAGGCTCAGTGGTACAGTTGCTGCTCAGGCCACACAGTGAAGTCCTGGTCTGGCTGGCGCTGCTGCTCTGCCCTCCCACTGTCTCCGGGAAATGTCCCCGGGGAGCCCCTGACCCCCCTACATTCATCGCTTGGGCTCAGTCAGCAGTCTCCCTGTCCCCCCGCAGGCACACGCCGCCCTGGCCTTTTCTGAGTTAAGCCAGGGGCTCAAATGGATGTGTTTAATGCTCGTCTGCTGGGGGCTTTCTGGTTTTTGAAGCCCTTTCCCAGCTGTGCCCTCCTCGCGACCCCACGGACACTCTGTGCGCCCCCCTCCAGCTCTTCCAACCTGCGGCTCTGCCGCAGTGCCGGCCACATTAAATATTAACGGCAGCTCCTGGCACCCGGTGATGCTGGTTACTGGGCTGCTCGGTGGGGGCCGAGGCTGCCTTTCCAAGGTGAAGCAGTGACGGGAATTCACTTCGGCTGGCTCAGATGGTGTCCCGGGGGGCCAGCTGTCAGGCGCAGAGAAGATGCGCTAATGGAAGGCGTGGCGGGAGCTCTGAAGCTTTCCTCCCGGCTCCCTCAGGGCCTGCTGCTTCCTGCTGCTGACACAGTGCACTCAGCCATTTGGGAAGTGTTTGCTGAGCACCTGCTGAATGCCAGGCACGGTGCTAGGCTCTGGGGGCACAGCTGCGAGGGTGATAAGACCCCTGCCTCACGGGACTCCCTGTCTAGTGGAGGAGATGGAGAAGCAGCCTCACTGCAGAGGGGAAAGCCCAGCCCTGTGCCCGCCCGCCTGAGGCTGAGGGGTTCCTCCAAGGAGGCTAGGGTGGTCCTGAAAACTGAAGGAGAGGCTCGAGTTAGGTCTGGAAAGAGGCAGGGGACGTGTTTCAGGCAGAGGGAACCGGATCAGAGCTCGGGTCCTGGTTCCACCCCTTCCTAGTCATTTACCTGCAGACTGGGTCCCCCTCTCAGGGTTGCTAGGAGGACTGAGTGAAGCCATGGCTAGCAATAGCACAGGGCTTGGTGCACAGGGAGAGCTCTGGGAGGGGCGGGGGGGGGTGTTTGGGGGGGGTGGGGGAGGCTGTGAATAAAAGAGCCCTAGAGACTGGCTGGTGGGGCTCAGTGGTTGAGCATCAACCTATGAACCAGGAGGTCACAGTTTGGTTCCCAGGCAGGGCACATGCACGGGTTGTGGGCTTGATCCCCAGTGTGAGGCACTCAGGAGGCAGCCGATCCATGATTCTCTCTCATCATTGATGTTTCTATCTCTCTCCCCCTCTTCCTTCCTCTCTGAAAGAAAAGATTTCAGTTGGGCATTAAAGGACGTAAGGAACAGAGAGGTGGAGGAATCAGAAAGGATATTCTACGTTTCGACATTGGAAGAAACTCATGGGAACCTGGTGGGCCTAGGACAGCGATGGCGAACCTTCTGAGCTCAGCGTGTCAGCATTTTGAAAAACCCTAACTTAACTCTGGTGCCGTGTCACATATAGAAATTTTTTGATATTTGCAACCATAGTAAAACAAAGATGTATAGTTTTGGTATTTATTTCATATAGTTAAATGCCATTTAACAAAGAAAAATCAACCAAAAAAATGAGTTCACGTGTCACCTCTGACACGCGTGTCGTAGGTTTGCCAGCACTGGCCTAGGATGTGCAGGGGTGGGGAGGAGCTTGGAAAAGTGGGCCAGGTCTGGTTCTGAAGGGCCAGGAGAGGAGCTTGTACCTTTAAGCGGTCCGACCTATGACCCTGGCAGCAGCTCAGAGCGGTCTGCAGAGGCCAGGCCCCTGGAGTCAGCCTGCCCGGTGGCTTTGGTCCTCCCAGATCCCTTATTTCCCGAGTTGGGGCCAGCCTGGCACTGTTTTCTGGAGGAAGGCACAGGGCTCCAGCAATCTGCTCGCCTCCTACTAACATACTGGGCGGAGAAAGATGTTTTCCAGCACAGATGCCTGGCAGGGAGCCTCGGCGAACACTCAGCGACCCTCCCCCTGGCTTCCCAGGGTACCGCTGCTTAAGCAGAAAAAGAATGTTCCGCCACCGAAAGAAAGTTCTCAGGCTCCCAGAAGGGCAGGGGCAGCAGTGGGAAACACGGTGACGGTGGAGCGGGTCTGCGCTCTGCTTCCTGCCCCCGGCCTCTGTGCTGCAGTTGAGCTCGCTGGGACTCAGTCTCCTCATCTGTAAAATGGAACAGTACCACTGACCTCGCCTTTACTTAAGTGGGAGCTCCCGGGCTGCCTGCCGCCCCAGGGCCTGCTATGGGCTGGGTGCTCGTGCCCTTCCCCCACTCCGTGTACTGACCTGGTCCCAACACGGGGCCTCTGGGGCACCCCTGGTTCATTCTCTTGAGTTTGCTGAACTGCCGATGGCGAACTGCCTAGGCCTTCGGAGCTGGGAGACAGGAAGAACTCTGTCACCCACCAGTGCAGTCTCCCATTTCACAGATAGGAACGCCGAGGCTCAGAGAGGGGAAGTCCCAGCAATCTCAGGCCCTGTCCTCCAGCTTCCCTGGACCACAGGGCCCCTCCCACCTCGGCCCCACCTTGTGGGAATCACACAGAAGCCTGAAGCCATGATCTAGATGGTTCCAGCCCAAGGATCTAGAAAATTCTGTCTAAGGGACACAAGCTCCTTGACCAGAGCAAAAGCCTTTCTCCCCTTGTTTTAACCAGATCCCACAGCCTCGCCTTCTCCCCCGGAGCTGAGCTTGGGGGGTGGGGGGGACGGGGGACGGGGGGCGGGTGCTGGGAATGGGGCTCTGAGCTCCACCAGCTCCCAGATTGCAGCTACCAGGACATTTTCACACGTCTGAATGCCAAGAGCTGCCTCGGGAGCCAGTCTGCTTCCAAAGTGGGCTTTGGAAGAGTGGCGAAGGCTCTGGACGGACGGCCCTGAAATCTGTGAGCTCAGGCTGGTCTTAGACACAGGGGTGGGATTCGGTAGCAGCCAAAGCAAATGGCAGGAAGTGGGCACGAAGGGGGCGGGGCGGGGGGGGGGCTGGGGTGACCGCCCTGAACACTGAGCGAGTGATTGCCTGACCCTTCCAGGTCTCATTTCCTCATCCGTGTCATGGGGATAAACACCTCCCTCCAGGGGCTGTAAGGGTCTGGGGAGACAACATCTGGGGGTAAAATACCCTCAGGCCAGGCAGAGAGCCAGCCAGGGTCCATCACCTAAGATGCGGTCGATGGTGGCGTCACGGCTCGGGATGGGCAGGGTCACCTGGGCAGCAGGAGACCTGCATTTGAGGGGGCACAATTAAAATCCTATCTGGGTGACACCAATCTGTGGGCGGGTGGCCCCTCCTGCTCAAGACGGTAACCATGCCAACGGTGTGAACGCCGCCGTCTCTTCCAGAACAAAGCCAGGGCTTCTCTTTAATATGTCCCTTGGTGTCCAGACTTGTCGGGGAGCTCAGAGTGTCCCAGAGTGCCCGAGAGGAAAAGCAGGACGTGCCTTTTCTGGGTCACCCATTCACTGGGCTCCGGCAGAAGGTGCTGGCGATGCTTTGCAGATCCGGTCCTGAGCGAGGAGCCGTCAGTACCACTGGCTCCGGTGGGAGAGCAAGGAATCGTTACCAGCTGTGATGGCCGGCGCTTCCCGCTGCTGGCCCCAGGCTGGCCCGGGACAAACACAGTCTTGCTGATCCCCGACCCTAAGACACAGGGGTGCTTAGTCCCATTTGGCAAGTGGCTTGCGCAAGGTACTTACTCAGCCCACCAGGTACCAGGCAGAGAGGGTTCTAACCAAGTCCAGACCCTTCTCCCCCATCACACCACACGCCCACCCTCCGGTAGCTGCGGGGTTCCCTCTGTTCCCTGCGTGAGACCTGCACCAGGTGCAGACACAGCAGACCTGGCCCCCGCACTGGGGACCTGCTCTGAGCTCTGTGGCAACGCAGCCTGTTTGACCTTAATCATCAGCCCCCCTACACCTGGCTCAGCCCCCCTATACCTGGCTCAGGAGCGCTCTTTGGAGGTGTTCAAAGGCCATGTTTCTTTTCTTTTTAAAAATTTTTTTATTGATTTGAGAGAGAGAGAGAGAGAGAGAGAAGGGAGTGGAGGGGGGACCAGGGAAGAGAGCGAGAGAGAAACATCGATTTGCTGTTCCTCTTATACATGCATCCATTGGTTGATTCCCATATATGCCCTGACTGAGGATTGAACCCGCAACCTTAGCATATCGGGGCGATGCTCTAACCAACTGACTAACTGAGCCACAGCGGCCAGGGCAAGTCCATGTTTCTTGATGAGACTCGGAACCGTGGGAGTAGGTGAGCTGTCTGAGGTGGCTGTCCTAGGTTATTTGGGAGGAATGGGGATGTTAGCAGCTCTCCCCATGGCTGAGGAACCCCTGCATTTCCGGGTAGGCTGAGAAGATCAGCCCACACAGGAGACAGGAGAGGAGTGGCCAGAGCAGCAGAGGGAAGGCAGGGGCGTGCAGGGTCATGAAAGCTAAAAGGCCAAGGAGGGGAGGACTATGAGTGACCTTGGATTTGACAACCGGAGCCGTTGGTGGCCACAGTGGAGGGGTGGAGGTGGCCGAGTACGTTGAGCTGAGGGTTGGGTGGGAGGCACGGAAGTGGAGACTGAAGTTGGGTGAGAAGGGGAAAAGGCTCTGTGGGAGAACCAGCGTGTCCCCCATGCATGTCACAACCAATTAGCATGAGAATTGACTTTGATTAGAATGCTGCCGTCTACCTAATGTCCACTGTGTTGAAATCCATCTCAGTCCAAGTGATTAGAATAGCTAGAAGGGCTCTAACCCCTCTGAGAGTTGAGGGAAACTGGGGTCCCCTCCGGTGCTGGGAACCCTGGCCTCACGGAGGGCAGGGCTGGTGGGTGACAGTTACTATTTACTGGGCTCTGGAAAGATATTCACCGGGGGAAACATCAGCCTGTTTGTGAACCTCGATTCCATGTGTCGTTAGCAAACATGACGCTTCCAAGCCTGGTGATGCCTGGGGTGGGGGCTCCTCTCACACCCACAGGCAAATCCTACTTCACTGCGTTCCTCATGTTAGCATCACGGCCAGGAGGAGGAGGCCCCGGAGGCTGGAGACTGTGCAAACCCGGGCCAGCTCCCCCCCCCCCCCCAATCTCAGTTTCCTCTTATGTTAAAGGGTCAGACAGTGGTTGACTTTAATATATTGATTTTTAGAGAGAGAGAGAGGACAGGAGAGGGATAGAGTTAGAAACATCCACAAGAGGGGAAGTCATGGACTGGCTGCCTCCTGCATGGCCCCCACTGGGAATCAAGGCTCAACCACTGAGCCACACCAGCCGGTGACAGTGGTGACTTTCAAGGGCCCTGCCAGCCTTCCTTGGACATCCTGAGATTTCTATTCTAGTGCTCTTAGCAGTCCTTCAAGTCCAATTTCCAGAGGGTAACACTCAGGTCCCGAAAAGACCCACTTTCCAGTTACTCCCTTCTCCCTTCTAATGCACGGCTGTATGACTTACTCTGTAGGAACTCCCCTCCCGGTGCTGAGCACGCAGTAGGTGCTCAGTTAAACCCTCAGCGCCCAAGGCCCTTTGTCCTGGGCTGCTCTTTGCATGTTGTACTGAAGGTAGCGCCTGTTTTCGTCATTGGGGTTTTCCTAGTTTGTCCAGGGCGGGCCCAGCCCAGGGCCTGGCACGAGGCACCCTCAGCATCTCGGCACCGAACGGCAGCACTGGGAGGGGCTTAGTGGCCAGCCAGCCTTTCACCCCTCTCTTTGGCACAGGAGGAAGTCCAGCCTGGGTTTGAACTCAGATCCTGGTCCCCCCACTCACAGGCTGTGTAACCTTGAGCAAGTCACTAGCCTGGCTTTGAAAGAACGGAGAGCCCAGCCGTGCCCACCTGCCAGATGGGTTGTGAGATTGTACCCTAAAGGCATGGCCTACTGCCGGCCCCTAGTAGGTGTGTCCCTCCTCTCAAGGCAAATACAGAATGCCTAACGCCATTGATCTGGGTGGGGCAGGTCGCACATTGATCTGGGTGTGTGTGTGTGCGTGGGAAGGGGGGGGCCTTCCACAAAGGCCCGACGCGATCTCGCCCGGGCCGTGCAGGGTGTGGCCCAGCGGCTGCCGGGGCTCGGGGCGGGCGAGAGGGCTGGGCGGGTTCGACCCGCCCCTCCGGGCACTCGGCCTCCCGGATGCTCCAAGCACCAGGTTTATTTGCGTTTCGGGTCCTTGTTCGGGTCCAGTGTTCGGCCAGACCTCTCGCCTGGCTTCGGGGGCGCTGTTCTGGGTGGGGTGCGCCCACGCGCTGCCGGCGCAGGAGCCACCCCCGCGCCCCCTCCTCCAGCCCGCAGTGCGCCCCGCGTCCCCGCTCCCACCTCTCGCTGCGGCGGCAGACTGCAGCACGCACAGGGCGCATGCGCGGCTCGGGGGGCGGGGCCGCGGCGACAGCTATTTATAGTAGGTGACGTCACCTTGAAATAGACCGTTAGGGCCGGCCCGCCCTTCCCCCCTCCCACTCCCGCCGCTCCCCGCCGCCCGCCCCGGCGGCTCCCACTGCGCAGGCGCCCTCCAGCGCGCCCCGCCCCTCGGCAGCAGCCTCTCCTCCCTCGGCGGCGGCGGCGGCGGCGGCCACAGCGCGCGGGGCGAGCCAGCGAGAGGGCGCGAGCGGCGCTGCGGCAGCGGAGCCTCGGGCGGCCGGCGAGCCAGTGCGCGTGCGCGGCGGCGGCCTCCTCGGCGACCCGGGAGCGAGCGGGCGAGCGAGTTAGCGATCGAGCGGTGCGGGGTGCGAGGCGAGGCCGAGCCACAGCGACATGGGGGACCGGGAGCAGCTGCTGCAGCGGGCGCGGCTGGCCGAGCAGGCGGAGCGCTACGACGACATGGCCTCCGCCATGAAGGCGGTGAGCGCGCCGAGAGCCCGGGCGGCCGGCCGGGGGGGCCCGGCGTGGGGGCGGGAGGGGAGGCCCAGCGGCGGCTCCCTCCGGGCCCGGGGCGACCCCGCGACCCCGTTGGGCGCGGCCGCCCGCCCGTAGCCCGTACTTCCCGCGCCCGCCGGGCGTCCCCGCCATTTCCTGCGGCCGGACTCGGGTGGGGTCTCCGGGGAGGGAGCCAGTCGGGGTCGCGCGTGCAGCCCTGATGGGCGGGCGGGTGACGGGGTCCCCCGCGGGCGGCCTCTCAGCTCGGAGCCCCGCCTGGGGGGCGGGGGTGGCCCGAGGGGTCGGGGGGCAGACACAGCCCTCCTCCTAGAGCGTTCTTGCAGACCTGGGGCTCACTCCCCGCTTGCCGTCCTCCGCACCCCAACTTGCAATAAAGAGTCGCCTAGCTCGTGGCGCCCTGTCTCTCCTGTTTTCTCGCTGCCACGATCTGGTCTGTAATTCCGGTCTGTTCGGCTCGGCTCGCTCGAATCGTGCTCGTCCCAGCTCCCCACGCCCGGGGGTCCGGCTTTGTGTGCGGGAGACTACCCTCCTGCAGCCTGGGCGTGGGCTTGGGCGGGAGGACGGCGGGCCAGGGGCCCCGCTCCCTGGTGTGAGGCTGTGCCCATCTGCCCGCAGCTGAGGATGAGGATGAGGCGTGACTCCTGAGCTCGAGGAGCCAGTGCCTTTGCATGCCCCAGACCCTCAGGGATCACCCCCACAGATCCCTTCTGCAGCCTGATTTCTGGTGGAGGATTCGGGGGTGGGGGGTGGGGGCAGCCACACCCTAACCGTGGATCAGACACCCTCCACCTGCGTTTCTGGGAGTTGCAGTTATCCTGTTACTGTCCCTGTCTCTCAACCTGATCTTCACGTTCTCTCTAAAATGCACGTTACTTCTCTCTGCCTCAAGGTCACACAGGGGTAGAGCTACAACCGCGGCCACCAGCCTCTCTGTGCATCCCGTGTGCAACCTCCTGAGACCTGGAAGGATTCGCCCGGGCCCCACCTTAGACCCAAAGAGTCTCAGACTATGGGGGAGGGAGGGGGTGGGCCCCAGAAATCTGCATTTTTACCGGCTCTCCTGGCAGATTTTAGGGGGCTGAAGTTTGAGAATTACTTCCCTGGGTCATAGCTCATTTGCCCTTTTTGCCGGCCTCTGTGAGGGGATTTCTTAGGGGAGAAGCGACACATCCAGAGGTGCCCTGAAATTTCTGAGTCATCCGAAAAGCTCCTTGTACGGCTTTTGATACTAGTGTGATATGGAGGATGTTGATGAGGTCGGGGTTTGGGATTATCCAGGTAAGAAACACGCTTGAAGCGTTGTGTTTCCAGGAGTGTCCTTATGGCCCACGAACAAGGCGGGTTTGGAAATGGAAACCACAACCGCAGCCCAGTTGTTGACTCAATGGTGACAGGGCATGGTGTGGGTTAGATAAGGGCTTTTCACCCACACCTGGGCCATCTAGGTTCGGAACTGCAGTCTGCGGTTCTGGAGGCCCCGTTTAAGAAAATAAATGGAAAAGATAGTCATTTTGGAAAACTTTCACAATCAGGACTGGCCGTGTGGCCTCATTTCTTTGGAAGAGGTCCTGAGCTTTAATTTCTTGGCGATAAAGCCACTTCTGTCCACACAGCGAGTCACTTAAGTGACCTCTTCTCCCCAGTAACTGAGTGGTGCTGGGATTGGGGGGGGCTCTCTGGATATTTTAGGGGGGCCCTGGCTTCACCCTGTGGGTGTTGGAGCCTTTTGGGGAATGAAGGCATGAGGCCTGAAAGAAGGTGAATGGAGGTTACGGCAAAAGGACTAGAAGGTGTGTTCTGGGTGATAGGAAACCGAGGCACCCGCAAGTGGGAAGGAAGAAGGGAGGGAGAAACAGCATAAGAAATAGTTTGGGGCGAGAAAACATGGGCTTTCTGTTCTTCATATCCAGGCTTGAAAAAAGGCTTTCTCGCAGTGACTTGTGTCCAGTTTTTCTCTGAGGCTTGTGGGGTATAGTATTTCACAAACCCACGGATCCCGCCATGTGTGGGGAATCTGATAGCCGAACCGAACTGATGGATGGGCTGGATAAGCCAGCCAGCATCAAAAAGTCAATCCAAGCTGTAATCATGTCATCTCAGAATTGTGATAAGCCACTTCCTCAAGGTAACTCCTGTAAAAAAAAAAAAAAAAGAACCTTTCTTATGTGTCAATATACCTGTTCTATTAAAAAATATTTTTGTCATCGAAATTAGTGGAATATGTTTATTGGAAAGGACTTGGCAGGGTCAGTGGGAAAACTAAGTTGATGTTTGTACGTTACATTTTTAAAAATATATATATTTCATTGATTTTTTACAGAGAGGAAGGGAGAGGCATAGAGAGTTAGAAACATTGATGAGAGAGAAACATCGATCAACTGCCTCCTGCACACCCCCTACTGGGGATATGCCAGCAACTGAGGTACATGCCCTTGACCGGAATCGAACCTGGGACTCTTCAGTCCACAGGCCGACGCTCTATCCACTGAGCCACACCGGCTAGGGCTGTACGTTACATTCTTAATGTTATTGAGAAGACTCAACTCTCCATTTTATTAATGTCACAGGCCTTAAGAGCTTTTGGAAAGAGTGAATTCTAGGAGCCCTCTGGCTTTATGTGGGTTTTTTCCCCCAGGCAGGTAAGTAGACTGCTGTGAGGAGAACGGAGCAGCACACCTGAGTGGAGGAGTGTTCTGAGGCCACCACTCTGTGACCTTGAAACTTGTACTGGGCTTTGGGTCCTCTGCAGTGTAAAGCTAATGTTGGTGTAACTGTCACGCTGATTTTCCGTCTTCGTTCTTCTAACTTTTCTTTTTCCCTTTATCATATAAATGGGCATCTAATAATACTGCCTGCTTGTGATCGATGTTTTAATGATACCAGCGCCACCTGGAGGAGGCTGTGGGTAAGCTCTAAGAAAAGTCATGGGCATCGGAATCGGTGTCTCACTCAGCTGAGAACTGCCATTCCCCACTCACTCCTAAATCTGAAGAGGCAGGAAATGTCTCAGGCGAAATACAGGAGTGCCTTCAAGCTCCTCACCTCATACGTAGTGGCTTATATGGAGGATGATAGTGGGAAGAGACATCGAAAGATTCTAGAACCCCACATGTTTCTCAGCCCTGACAAAGGATGGGCAGAAATACATGGGAAGGGCTTGGGTATCGGTAGTGCAGGAAACAAAGCTGCAGTTAAGGAAGCAGGAGTCGGAGAGGAAGAGGCACCTGGCCCGGGCGGGGGCAAAGGGCGCTTACCCAACAGCTGTGAGATTATGGAAAATGGGAAGTGAGCAGGTGCCGTGTAAAAGGAGAGCTGCTGAGTGGCCCGGGTGAGAGAGTGTAAAGCTAACCATGCTTTGAGGTGCACCAACACTGTGGTTAGTGTGAAACCCTAAAACCACACGGGGACTACAGCCCGAAATATAGATAGAAACGAGTGAGTCCTGTTCCCACTAACCAGACATTTGAAATGTAATTATGGCTTTGTCATCTCTTGTCTGAGGAAGGAAGAGGGCTCTGGATTCTTGCAATGTCTGAGTTAAAAGGCACTTCAGATAGCGAACAGTTCACAGCTTTGCTGCACGAAGTGAGAGTGGTGGCCCCTATCTGGGTTTGGGGTTTCTGAAATATCTCCAGAAGAGCTCCTACAATCAAGGAACCCACCACTGCCTTAAAGGAACCCAAAAGGTGTTTTCTCCTGTCTGGAATTCTATATTAGTGGTAGGCTGTTTTCCAGAATATAGTTTGTAAGGGGGTACCCCAGATGTGTTTTCCATGTCACAATTCATCAAGTTTGTGGAATTTATCATTTGACTTACTAGGCACTCAGTAAATAGTGTCTGTTATTCCATGTGTGCGTTCTCAGTCAATCTTCATAACCACTCTGGATAGATACTGTTAACTTTATTTTACAAAAGGAATTTAGAGTTTAATTTTCTCATGGTCAAGTTGTAAAGCCAGGATTTGAACTCTTAAATTTAGAACTCTCACTTTACCATATGTTAGTGCCCCGTGAGGCTAAGGGATAATATTTCTAGTATACGTTCTGGTATATTAGCCGTTGTCATTATCGGTGATGAAATTCCAAGCCTTTTACGTCAGTGGGCTTCCTGAACACATAAGCTCATCTATTAGATGTAAGTTATTTTTGCCGTTTGATTAGGAATGGAATCTACTGGCCCTGGCTCGGTAGCTCAGTTGGTTAGAGCATCATCCCAATACGTTGAAGTTTCAGGTTCTATTCCCAGTTAGGGCACATACAGAATCAACTAATGAATGCATAAGTAAGTGGAACAACAAATCAATGCTTGCCTTTCCCTCCCTCCTTCCTTTCAAGTCAATTAAAAAAATAAAACCAGAATCTACTACTTAACAGATCTTAGCTGCAGCAGAGGAGCATAAAAGGCAAAATCACACATTTGGATTTTGCTTTTTCTCTTATTTTATTTTTTAAATACATTGATTTGAGAGAGAAAAACAATGATGAGAATCATTGATCGGCTGCCTCCTGCATACCCCCTATTGGGGATTGAGCCTGCAACTTGGGCATGTGCCCTGATCTGGAATGGAACCGTGACCACCTGGTTCATCAACCAACCGAGTTATTTTAATTTTTTTCCTCACACGAGGATATTTTTTCCATTGATTCTAGAGAGAGTAGGGGAGGGGGTGGGGGAGGAACAACGAGAGTGACATTGATTGGTTGCCTCCTACAGGGTTGCAGGCACCCAAGTACCTGCCCTTGACTGGCGGCATCAAACACAAGACTCTGGTCTGCAGGCTGATGCTCTAACCACTGAGAAAGCTGGTCAGGACAGGATTTTGCTTATTCTCTTGAAGACCAAGATTTTTTAAGCTTAATTGAAATACTAATGGGCTTGGAGTCCCTGCTATGAATTAAGTGCAGGGCTATGTTAAATTACACATGTATTTTAAGAACCGGATGCACTTGGCACCAGTTGTTTTTCTATGTTGCCTTTATATTGTATAAGCCCATAGACCCCCAGATTTCAGGCTTTAGGTTGTTAGGAAAATTGTTAGTGTCCAAGTGGAGGCCACTTATTTTCTGTCGCCCTCCTCCTTGCTGCCATGGCATTCCTCTCTGGTGATGGGTGTTGGCACTTTCCTGTGATCAGAGTCTGGCACAGCTTCGGAAACCTTCAGTGTGGTGCTGCAGTCATGCCATTCAGATGGGGTTGTGTTCAACTTCTGCCAGTTCCTGCAAAATTGTCCAGTCAGGTCAAGAGCAGGACACAGGCAGCCTCAGTGGTACAGGGGTGGCTGTTTTCATGAATACTAAGCTTGAGTAGATATTAACTACCTGAACTCATCTGCTCTCAGCTTGCAGTTGAGCCCTGGTGGCCTTACAGACCTGCAGCCTCACCCTGGCGAGGACAGGGCGCGGTCTTTCCAGGCCTGGGCAAGTGGTGACGGATGGTGACTTGCCAGCTTGGAACCAGGCAGAATCCTCACTTTCAGGGCTTTGACTCGAGGGAGAGTCAGCCAAGAAAGCTTTCATCCCTCTAACTCACTTTAAAAAAGAAAACATGTACAGATGTATAGGACTCTGCCACAGAAGCCTGAAGATTTTATGATGTGGTTATGTTTATCTGATTGTTTATGAAAATTGTTTTCTTCTGTTGTAAACTGGTATCAAAAGCAAACTAGCTGGTAGTGTGTGGGTGGGGCAACGATGGAAGGTGGGGTGGTAGTGTGTGGAGTAGCTGTGAAGGGTGGGAGTGCCGATCAGGGGAAGTAACAGCCCCAGCTGTGGCCTGGCCGCTCGGGGATGGCATTTTTGTTTGCTCAGTATTACTTTTGAGGCTGGCTGTTTCCCAGAATAAGAACTTTAAGTTTTCCCAAATACTCCCTGTGCTATTTTTAGCAGTGGATCTATTTTTACTCACAAACGAATAGTTTATTGCCTGGTGAGTTAGTGGGAGGAGGCCCTGAGGGATTTTTGAGTAAGCCAGCAGTGTCATAGGAAGAGAAGTGAATTCATGGTAGGCCAGGTTATTTGTGACTTTTCTTCGTCATGCTGTGTAATGTGGAAGCAGAGAGAAGGGGGAAGGGAGTGCCCAGGCCTGGGAGTTGGTGTAGCCCAGGGGTGGGCAAACTTTTTGACTCGAGGGCCACAATGGGTTCTTAAACTGGACCGGAGGGCCGGAACAAAAGCATGGATGGAGTGTTTGTGTGAACTAATATAAATTCAAAGTAAACATCATTACATAAAAGGGTACGGTCTTTTTTTTTTTTAGTTTTATTCATTTCAAACGGCCGCATCCGGCCGGGCCGTAGTTTGCCCACGGCTGGTCTAGCCCCAGGCTGTGTGGTAAGGATACCGGTCCTTAAAGGAAGTGGAGAGCAGGGCCCACCAATTCAAGATTTACAGGAGTGTAAGCAGGATGGAACGAGGTGGGGAGAGGGCAGGAGGAGAAGGCAGGGGGCTGTGAGCAGAGGTGGGGGAGCCCTCACAGATGGGGTGCCACGCGAAGGCCTAGTGCCTTGAGCCGCTGCAAGAGGGCAGCTGACCTGCGGCGGGAGGAGTGTTAAAACCAGCATCAGAGCGGAAGGAAGGTTGAGGGCCATGGTCTAGGTCTCTTCCATCTTGACAATTCTGTCTTGCCTTCATGTTCCTCATTGGGAACCATGATTACAGAGACGCCGTAAATCATCCCCGTAGAATCCCCAGATGATCATGTTGGTTCCGTGTCCGTGTGGGTGGGACCAGCAGGCAGTGCTTTCCTTTCTTCCCGTTAGGCCACATCGCCTCCCAGTGTCTGCCCCGCTTAGTGCAGGACTAGACTTCTCTTTGGGTCTCCTGGCTCCAGTCTTTTGGAATGTGAAGTGTTGGGAACTGGAATAACTAATATTATGAAGGTTATTTACAATAAGTATCGCCAGTCAGCACCGGCTAGGAATCTGTTTTGTTTTAATGGGCCATCTCATTTTCCTTTGACCTATAATTTTTCTTCCCATCTGGGAACACTCCCAGTTTTCTCGAGTTATTTGATCAAGTAATAAACCTATCTTCATTCCATAAGTTACTCTTTGTTAACTGAATTGTAAGCCAGGATGATAAAGAAAATACCATATTTAAATGTATCCAGTTGGGTCCTGGCTGGGGTTCTGGGAACAATGCTTGCCTGGTGATGTTAGTCACCCTCAGCTGATGCTGACAGTGATTCATTCCGACTGGCAGGCAACCAGGTGATTGTTACATAAACACGAAACCTCCTAGTAAATTATTTTCCTTGTGGAGGTGTCATTAAAAATACTGCCCAGTAGCCTTCTCTGGCAGTTTATTCCTGAGGGAGAAAGGGAATGCTACGTGAATTCCTGAAATGCACAGATACACCCACGTTTCGTGTACATTAGTGACATCAGCCTCGTGCCTTCACCAGGCCTTTTATCTGTCAGGAAAAATGGGAGCCTCGGATTTGGGCGCTGCGGTCCTTGGAGATCATTTGGGCTGATCCCCCTTTTGCTTTTGATGAAAGGTGATTTATGCCGGGTCACACCCGAGCTCAGGCAAACTCCAGGTGGCCTGAGGTAATGACACTGCCCCTGGTACGAACATCCTATGTGGTATGTGATGTGTCTCAGATGTGCGCGGTGGAGGGTTACTTTGTGTAACTTTGCAGCAGCCTAACAAGCAGCTTCATCAGTCAAGGACGGAGTGTACAGGGACTCCGGATGGAGACATCAGCATTTTCATGGCAAGTGGCTTAGTCAGATGTACTTACTGCAAGATCTAGGGGGCTCTCCAAATTCTGTTCTTGCTTCAGGTTATGTTTTATTGACTATTGGCCCTAGAAAAGAGTTATTCTAGACTCTAGATTAGAATCTAGAGGATTCAAGAATTCTGAGACTTTTAAGAGTATTTGAGACAGATTTTTGATTTATGAGGGTTTCTTCCTTAAAAGACAGGTCTTCAACAAGTTGAAGGGAGCATGGATGTGGGTGAGTAGAGAGAAGGCTGGCAGATCACAGAGACCACAGAGCTAAGAGACCCCACTCGACCAGCGTGAGGAGGAATGGGGAACCTGGCTTGCAGGCCGCTGCCCTGGGGGAATGGGCAGGAGGCGGCTTGTAGGCAAAGATAAAGCTGAAGAGAAAGGGGGGTTGGAGTCATTGAGTTGGCAGCGAAGGAGAAAATCCAGGCTAAGGATCATGGCAAAGGAATAGGGGGGCTGGGACAGGGAAATAAACAGATTAGAGAGGGAGATGGTATTTTTGTTTTGTCCGGGTTTTGTTGAAGAGTTGGGTGGTAGTGCATAATTGCTTGTTTCATTTTTTAAGAACTTGGCACAAGTTTCCTAATTTTACACAAAATGATTACATTTGTTGTTTATGTTCGTTTTTAAAATTTCGGATTCTCCACTGCTCAGTCTTCTCAGTCCGTGTTAAGCATGTCTGTTTTTAATATGCTGTTAATAGCTTTCTCCATTGAACTTGGCTTTTCCCCTCCACTGGAGGAGGTTCTGTCCTTATTTGGTTTGACTTACAGTAACACCTTTCTGTTGTTGGTTATTTTATGGTTTCCCAAGTGCTTCTCTTGACCAGCAGGTCATATAATTAAGGAATCGCCCTACTTTATAGACGAGACAGGCCAGTGTAGCAACTTACTGGCCTTGCTGAGGCCTGGACCAAGGTTTTTTTACTCCAAGTTTGCATTAGTTTCCTAGTGCTGCCCCCCCAAAGTTCCACCAGTTGGGTGGCTTACAACAGCAGAAACGTGCAGAGCTGTGCTCCCTCCGGAGCTTTGGGGAAGAACTCTCCTCGCTCTGTCCTAGCTCCTGGTTGTCATTGGTGTTCCTGGGCTTGTAGACACAGCACTCCAGTTTCTGCCTCCACCATCACAGGGTGTTCTCTGTGTTTGTTTGCCTCGAAACCTCCTTTTCCTTATAAGGGCAGCAATCATTGGATGTAGGATCCACCCTAATGCAGCATGACTTCATCTTAACTGATTATATCTGCAAGGGCCCTACTTCCAAATAAGGTCACATAACCAGGTGCTACAGATTAGGACTTCAACAGAACTTTTTGGGGGACAAAGTTTAGCAACAACACAGTCCATTGTTCTTTCTACCAATGACATAGCTTGGAGGTGGCAGCATGGAGAACTAAGTAATGGAAGTTACAGCTTGTGACATGTAACAGTACCAGGTAAAGCAGTTGGTGCTTCCGTCCTTGATGGCCAGTCAGGGTTTCCTGTCAGGTAGGTGGAGGGAAGCTCGCTGCGGAGTAGCTCTACTTCCTTTCAGGCCGGGGGCCGGGGCACTTTACTGTCCCTAATGCATCCGTTTGTCTTAGGGGAGGGAGGGCTGGGTGTCCCCGTGGGATTCCACGGAACCACACGGGCTGAGACTGGCCATTAGACTGTGTGGTGTTTGATCTCCTCTGTGAAGCGCTTACCTATTAATATGTATATGAGGGAGGTTTCATTGCTTCTTCCTAGAATATAAAGCTGGGAGTAGAATCTGGAACAGAATTCTAGTCTGTAAGTTTTGAACATTTGACAAAGGAATTGCACGATCTTACTGTCGAGAATATCTTTTGCAGAATAGCTGAACCTTCGGGCTTTTTCACCCACCTTTATGTACCATCCCCTCACAACTTTCCCGTGGTTACCTTCCCCCCATACCTCTGCCAAGGTGAAGGCAACATCTTATAAGGTCTGGATTAGGGATTTCTCAAAACCCTTATGAGTTTCAAGTATTTGTTTATTTGGTGAGATTACAGTCTTCCTTCAGATAGGATCCGTGTCTGATTGGTTTTCCTCCAGACTGGCTTGTCCATAATCTTGCTTTCGAGAAGGGTTGTTGGTTAGAATGAAGGGAAGGCTTCTTTCCAAGATTTTCGGACTTGGATCTCAGTGTTAATATCTTCGGCATTTTGCAGGTGACAGAGCTCAACGAACCTCTCTCCAATGAAGATCGAAACCTCCTCTCTGTGGCCTACAAGAATGTGGTTGGCGCCAGGCGATCTTCCTGGAGGGTCATCAGCAGCATCGAGCAGAAGACCATGGCCGACGGGAACGAGAAGAAGCTGGAGAAAGTGAAAGCTTACCGGGAGAAGATCGAGAAGGAGCTGGAAACGGTGTGCAACGACGTCCTGGCCCTGCTGGACAAGTTCCTCATCAAGAACTGCAACGACTTCCAGTACGAGAGCAAGGTGTTCTACCTGAAGATGAAGGGCGACTACTACCGCTACCTGGCAGAGGTGGCTTCCGGCGAGAAGAAAAACAGTGTGGTCGAAGCTTCCGAGGCGGCCTACAAGGAAGCCTTTGAAATCAGCAAAGAGCACATGCAGCCGACGCACCCCATCCGGCTGGGCCTGGCCCTCAACTTCTCCGTGTTCTACTACGAGATCCAGAATGCGCCCGAGCAGGCCTGCCTCTTAGCCAAACAAGCCTTCGATGACGCCATAGCTGAGCTGGACACACTAAACGAGGATTCCTATAAGGACTCCACGCTCATCATGCAGTTGCTGCGAGACAACCTCACCCTCTGGACGAGCGACCAGCAGGATGAAGAAGCAGGAGAAGGCAACTGAAGAGCCTGCAGGTTCCCGCCTTTCCTCCACCCACCGCCCCCCTCATCACTGATTCTTCCTCGCCACAATCACTAAATATCTAGTGCTAAACCTCTCTGTATTGGCAGCGCCGCTACTCAGATCTGCTCCCCCGCCCCCTGGGAAGCAGTTTCAGATCCATCTTCATGGGCATAGCTGGATCGATGGTTGCTTGGAGCCCACGGGAGCTTTCTTTTGAATTGTGTAGACAAGTGCGTTCTGAATGAGGCATTTTACTATGCCTGTTGGTAGTTGTGAAAGCGATGGGGAAGTTTAGAAAGGAGAATTAGCCAAAACCGGCTACAATGATATTTAAAAGATCCATTTAAAACGAGCTGATAGTGTTTTGTTAATAAGCAGTACATCTTGTGCATGCAAAAAAGAATTCATCCCTCCCACCTCTTCTTCCTTCAACTAATGGAAAACTGTTAAGGGAAGCTGATACAAAGAGAACACTCCCTTCTTTCCGTCAGCTTTATATAAACTGTTCACGTGAGGTTTCAGTAGCGCCTTGTTTTGCCTCTTTAAGTTATGATGTGCACAAACCTTCTTAAATGCAGTGCATCTAAAGTTTTGATACCTGTAACTTTGTTTTGGTTGCGATTGTTTAAGAATCATGGATTTATTTTTTGTAACCCTTTGGCTATTGTCCTTGTGTATCCTGACAGCACCACGTGTGTCAGCCCCTGTCAATCAAGATGGGTAATTATTGAAATGCCAGACTTCTAAATTAAATGTTTTGGAATTCAGTGGGTAAATAAATGCTGCTTTGGGGATATCGCTAGGCGTATGGTCTTCATTTCCCCCCAAGGAGCTGTGTAGCAGCTCACCACCTTGAATCCTGGTTTGTGTCTCAAATATGAAGCGTTTTTCACACAGTAACTTCTTTTGCCTGCTGATTCCATTACACATTTTGTAATATACACATAAGACTCCTGCATTTTAAATAGTTTTCTGTGAGCCCAGCCAACATAGCCTCTCTCTCTTTTTAAAAAAATATATTTTATTGATTTTTTACGGAGAGGAAGGGAGAAGTCTAAAGAGTTAGAAACATCGATGAGAGAGAAACATCGATCAGCTGCCTCCTGCACACCCCCTATTGGGAATGTGCCCGCAACCAAGGCACATGCCCTTGACCGGAATCGAACCTGGGACCCTTCAGTCCGCAGGCCGACGCTCTATCCACTGAGCCAAACTGGTTAGGGCCAACAAAGCCTCTCTTATCCGCTCACTCTCCCTGAAAACTGGTGCTTAATGGGAGCCTCTGAAAGGCCAGGCCCGAGTTTAGCTTGGGAGGGAGGGTGTTTGTCCCACCCTATGGATGCTGGTTGGTATTTAAACTCAAGGTACATACTGAGCTTATACATGTCCTCAAAAATTTATTTTTAAACCTTTAAAAAAAAAATACTGATTTCGGACAGAGGGAGAGAGATAGAAACATCAATGATGAGACAGAATCATTGATTGGCTGCCTCCTGCACGCCCCACACTGGGGATTGAGCCACAGCCTGGGCATGTGCCAGTGACCAGGAAACCACCAGCGACCTCTTAGTGCTGGGGTTGACACTCAGCCGCTGAGCCACACCAGCTGGCCCTCAAATTTTCTTAATATTTTTCTTGTATTAGGTGTCATAAAATGTTAATTAGGGACACAACCTGGATTCCTGAAATAACCTTTACTGATTAATATTAAGAAAGCTTTGAGTAGTCTTTAAAATTGAAAAATGAACCTCCGTGTGAGTTAAAAAGAAAAAGGCCTAAACTCTTAAGCAGAGGTCCTCAAACTTTTTAAACAGGGGCCAGTTCACTGTCCCTCAGACATTCCACACATGCGCACTGCGGGCCCGGGACGAGTCGGCTGCTAAGCAGGACAGGCAGCGGCAAAAACACCCGGCGGGCCGGATAAATGTTTTCGGCGGGCCGCATGTGGCCTGCGGGCCGTAGTTTGAGGACCCCTGCTCTTAAGCATGCTCCCCATTTCTTGCTCCCCAAGACTTGAGGTTCAGCATCACCAGTTGGACTCTTCCTCAGGTGTTGACTCCAGCCCCTCACAATGGTTAGCACCTCCAGTGCCGTGCCTGGGACCAACAGATTGGTTCAGTTGATTTTAGAGAGAAACATCACTTGCCTCCCGTACACACCCTGACCCCGAAACCTAGGTATGTGCCCTGACCGGGAATCGAACCCCCAACCTCTTAGTGTACAGGATGATGCTCCAACCAACCGAGCCACCGGCCAGGGCTTAACTACTTTATTCTTGACTAAAGCTTGATATTAGCCTGGCAAAACTACCCAGTTTCTGTCCTTGAGCTTATATTGTGGTGGCGCACAGAACTTGAGCATGGAAGTTTAACCTGTTTTCTCATTTTGAAGTAGAGGAATGACCCACGTGTTAATAAAAACTCCTTAGGAAGCCTGCTTCAAGTTGGCCTAGTTGCTAGCTAAAATGGTTACTGAGTCTCACTTCAATTAGGTCAGGTATTTTAAAGCTACAAGCTTTACCTGGCCAAGACATTGGGCTTCGACAAACCTGGACACGAAACGTGTTCTTACGCCCTGGCCGGTGTGGCTGGGTTGGGGCGGCGTCCTGTACACCCAGAGGTGGCGGTTTGATTCCTGCTCAGGGCACATGCGTAGGCTGCAGGTTCGATCCCCTAGTGGGGCCTCTGTGGGAGGCAAACGACCAATGTTTCTCATGATGTTTCTCTCCCTTCTCTCCGAAATCAAAAAACACACCAAAAACTGTTCTTACATTGAAGTGCTCCTCAGAGCAGGGGCTGTGGGAAATCTTTCATGTCATGTCTGTCTTGTGAAAGGTTTTGTGTCCACCCTCCAGATGATGAAACAGGAGCAGAGCTGTGGACCGCTGGGATTCACACAGCTGGGAAGTCAGAGGACCGCCTCTGCCCAAGACTTCTGCTAAGTCAGAGCTCTCCCCGCCCTCGTGGGCTCGGGCAGGGCCTGCTGCCTGTGCGCCAGGCAGCCTTGACAAGCCACGCGGCCTTCAAGGCTCCGGCCCCTCATTGAGTTTATTTCCCCAAAGTACAACTGCCGTGCCACTGTGCAAAGCAGGGGGAAGGAAGGAACATTTGCTGGTTGCCTTCTGTGGGGCCTTACTTGGTGGACAATTCAAAGCTGACCTTCTGTGAAGAAAGTTGTAGCTCCGAGGGGAAAAGTGACTTTCCTGTGATTGCACAACTGGCAAGTGGCAGAGCCCCAAGGCCCGTGTTCTCTGCAAAAACATGCTGCCTGCAGGCAGACGGTGGAAGCCTGACGCTCCAGGTCTTCCTGGATGGGACCTCTTCCTCATCAACCAGACTTCCCGCGCTTGCCTCTTCAGCCAGGCCCCACTCCCTGGTCTCGATTGATATATCGATTTCAGAGAGGAAGGGAGAGGGAAAGATAGAAACATCAATGATGAGAGAATCATTGATCGTCTGCCTCCTGCACGCCCTCTACTGGGGATTGAGCCCCCAACCCGGGCTTGTGCCCAGACCGGGAATAGAACCGTGATCTCCTGGTTCATAGGTCGACGCTCAGCCGCGCTGATTGGGCTGCCTGGTCTTTTTTTGCTGCCCCACTCCCACCGCCAGGCGTATCCAGGGCCAGGTACCCTGATATTTTTCCTCCTATTCCTTGGAGCGCCTTCTACCAGGAGAGAGGAGGTACCTGTAGGTGCTAGAGCTATAGCATGACTCAGAGGTGGACCCATCCACCACCAGTTGAATTCTTTCCCCGGCTGGACCCAGCTTGTTCAGCCTGCTCTCTCACTTTGGCTCAAGCCATTACTCTCTTCTCTGGAATGGCTTTCTTCTCTTGGCCCACTCAAACCCTCATTGTGAAATCCCACCTTCTCCTGCCCGCTGCAGTCTGCCCCTCTCTGGGGCTCCTGTGCTGTGTGTCTGTGCCACACCCGACGCTTAGCACTTCGTCTTCACTCATTCAACAAACACGATATGGTGGACATTGGGCGGGTGCTAGGGGTACCTTGGTGAGTTACCTGTCCTCCTGGTGCTGACACTCCAGTGGCGGAGCTACACTAAAAATATAAAATAATAAAGTAACTATGAAAATGGCACTTAGGTCCTTTTCCAGGGCCTAGCACACAGTTCACCATAAGAATTTGTTTTTAGGAAAAATTCATGAATGTCCAGTCGTCGTGGTTTAGTGGTTGAATGTCGACCTATGAACCAGGAGGTCACAGTTCGATGCCTGGTCAGGGCACATGCCCGGGTTGCAGGCTTGATCCCGTGTGGGGTGTGCAGGAGGCAACCAATCGATGATTCTCATCATTGGTGTTTCTATTTCTCCCTCTCCCTTCTCTGAAATAAAAAAAATATATACTTTAAAAATTCATGAATGATTGACTTGAGGGCAGAATTTTTAAAACATGCAGTGACCAAAGGGAATCCTTTATATTCTCACCCAAGTCTACTACCAATGAGGCATATAAGAGTCTGAGGTTCATGAGGCCTCAGGGTTGGTTCAAACATCATCTCTAAATTGGTGATGTGACCTTGAGCAACCTCTGGCCTCTCAGCAGCCCCTAAAAAGGAGGCGAGTGCTTTTGGGGGTCTCTGGTGCCTTTGTTTCTGAGATTCTGTTATTTTCAACTGCTCAGGGATGGTCCTCATCCTCTTCCTGGCTTTCCCCCCTGCGCTGCCCCCCTCTTCCTTCCGCCCTTCACATTTGTCCCCTCTGCATCCGCCCTCCACCCTCTTCGCTTTCCTGGCCACCCCCTAGTTCCACTGAGATGGTTGCCATGGCAATCATCTGGCAGTGACATCACTCATCTCCTAGGCAACTGTTTCCAGGGCAGTGACATCATTTGATCACCATGGCAACCACCCAGGAGGACAGTTCTGCAGTGAAATGGGCAACAGAATACTTATGTATTTCTGGGGGCTGGTGCAAGGCATGGAGAATATTTAAAAAAAACAAAAGCATCTCAGGATCAAGAAGAAAAAGCTTTGGGCTTCGAGGGGAGACGCGGGAAACCAGCGTGGGGCTGGAAAGAGCAGGAGCTCTCGGGTGAATCCCCATCCTTCCCTTCCAGTAACTAGGCTGACCTATAATGTGTCACCAAACTGGGACACTGGAGCGTGAACTGGGGCATCATGATGATGATGCTGGGATGACAGGTGAAAACTGGGCCTTCTTAAGTAAACCAGGGCATGGGACCCCGCCCATAATCAGGGAGGTGCCTCCCTCACTCATAAGCATCGATTCAGCTCTTCCTGCATGTGGGCACCAGGACACCACAGGGAGCAAAGCCAGCCGGTCACTGAACTAATGGAGCTCGCAGTCGTGTGTGTTCTGGGGCCGAGGGTAATCCCCCTGGTGCGGACTGAGAGCGGTGCCCAGAAGGGAAGACACAGAATGCCAGGGATGTGTTAACAAAAGGACCAGCCTGGCCGACGTGGTTGAGCATTGAACCTATGAACCAGGAGGTCACGGTTCGATTCCGGTTCAGGGTACATGCCCAGGTTGCGGGCTCTATCCCCAGTGGGTGGCGTGAAGGAGGCAGCCAATCCGTGATTCTCTCTCACATTGATGTTTCTCTCTCTCTCCCTCTCTCTTCCTCTCTGAAATCAATAAAAAAAATATTAAAATAAACCCCAAACAACAAAAAGTACCAGAAGCAGCCAGGGCAGGAGAAGAGCTAACGAAAGGGTGTGGGATGGAGTCAGGGAGAAGTCTGTTTTGGCAAAGAGAACAGCACGCGCTAAGGGAGTGTGCAGAGTACAGGCGCTCAAACGAGGCCAAGGAGAGAGCAGGAGGGAGCCAGGTGTGCATGAGGGTGGGGGGTGGGGGGTGGCAGGGACCAGGCCTCACGGGACTTTGGAGGCCAGAGCACTGGGAGGCCTGGTCCTGTTTGTACTTTTAAAATCTCCCCGTTGCTGAGTCACAGGCAGAGTGGGAGAGCAGATTGTCCAGGAGGGAGAGTGGTGGTGGGGACCTGGGTGGCGGCAGTGAAATGGAGGGCACAGTGGATATATTTGGGAGGTGGAGCCGAGAGGATCTGCGGAAGGACCAGTATGGGGTGAGGGTAAGGAAGGACTCAGGCCCTGGCTGGTGTGGCTCAGTGGATAGAGCGTCGGCCTGCGGACCAAAGGGTCCCAGGTTTGATTCTGGTCAAGGGCACGTACCTCAGTTGTAGGCTGAGTCCCGGCCCGGGCCCTGGTCAGGGCACGTGCAGTAGGCAACCAATGGATGTGTTTCTCTTACATCGATGTTTCTCTCTGTCTTTCCCTCTCTCCTTCACTCTCCCTAAAAATCAATGGAAAAATATTCTCAGGTGAGGATTAACCAAAAAAAAAAAAAAAAAAAAAAAAGAAGGAAGGACTCAGGACGGTACTTGGCATGAGTGACTTGGGGTGGGGGAGTGAGGAAGCAGGGACTGGGACCAAGGGCGGCGTGGCATCTTCACTTTCACCAACCCCCCTAATAAACGTGGAGAGAACAGGTGGCAGACCTGAGGCCTGAGCGCCAATGGGCACCAGCTGCTTTCCTAGACCCACGGGAGCCCCTCCTACAGACGAGGAAACGGAGGCTCAGACTGGTTCCAGAACTTGCCGAAGTCCGCACGGTTTGCAAGTGGCCGCACCGGAACCCAGACAAGGGCTTGCTGACCACGTTTTACCAGCCTCCCCAGTTCCCGTGGAAGGAAGGAAGGAAGGTAAGCCCAGTGCTGTCAGGACGGCCACTTCCTCGATCATCACCACCACCACGTGTGCTGAGGAGCAGACAGAGGGTCTGAGAGGGGAGGAGACCTCAGCCCCATCACGGCTGCTTCCTGTCCACCACTGGTGCTCTCCACTGGCCTTTCAGGTCCTGCCCAGGCCTGTCTCCCCAGGAGGAGGGACAGGTGGGAGGCTGAGAACACACCTCTGTGCCTCAGTGTTCTCCTCTGTGAAATGGGGATGATGACAGCAGCAGCGTCTCCCCCATAGGTTGGTGCTGAGGCGAAAGGAAATGCAACTGATGGATCTTAGGGGCTGTTAGAATCAGGCGGGAGGGCAAGGGGTGTGGGTGTGCACAGGACACGGCCTGGGGGAGGAGGCGGGAGAGGCTGGGTACAGTGACATATGGACCAGCTGGCCGAGGGAGACGCCGCCGCCTCCTCACCAGCTGGCTCCCCAGGAGACAGCATGGTTTGTACCCCTCATTCCCAAGCCTACACCTGCTGCTGGCGGAGGAGGATGGGCACGGCCTCCCTCGGGAAAAGAGACTGTAGGGAAAGCTCGGAAACAAGGAAGTGGCATCCATGAGGCCTAAGCCTGGGGCAGGGGTTGTGGAAGGAACTAAGCGGCCTGTGCTTGGGCCCTCTGCCCCCATCCTAGGCCCACTCTCAGCCCCACCATTAAACAGCCATGGTTTTGCTACGGCCTCCAACTGCAGGATTCGGAAAGGCACAAAGCACCCTGAGCCTAAGAAAGAGTGAAGCCTAGCCGGTTTGGCTCAGTGGGTAGAGCGTTGGCTTGTGGACTGAAGGGTCCTGGGTTCGATTCCGGTCAAGGGCACATGCCTGGGTTGCAGGCTTGATCCCCAGTAGGGAGCGTGCAGGAGGCAGCCGATCAATGATTCTCTCTCATCATTGATGTTTCTATCTCTCTCTCCCTTCCTCTCTGAAATTAATAAAAATATGTATTTTTTAAAAAAGAGTGAATAAGCAGGAGGATCAGGCCCTTATGATTCCAGGGCATGTGCCTCATTTCCTTTATGCATTAGTCAGGGTTCAAGCAGAGAAACAGTACCAATAGGAGATGAATATTAAGAGATTGTGTGTGTGTGTGTGTGTGTGTGTGTGTGCAAGGAGTGAAGTGTCCTTGCAGACCGGCCCTGCTGTAGGGCCGGAGGGAGACCATCCTGGGATCACCTTCTCGGGCCCCTGCTGCCACCTAGGGGCACCCCGATGCCCACACGCTCTCCCTCCGAAGGCAGGTGAGTGCAGGTGAGCCGCCGTGGCCCAGCCGATGGGGGAGTGGGGCAGGCGGTGTGTTTGAAGCAAATGGTGTGTGTGTGTGTGTGTGTGTGTGTGTGTGTGTGTGTGTGTGTGTGTCAGTTCTGGGCCCAGGAACAGAGACAATTGAAATTCCACGGCGCTGGCCTCCCCAGGGCCCGCAGTCATCAGGGACTTCGGGGCCCTCCACCCCCGTGGGGCTCTGCGGCCATCCCGGCCTGGGAGGGTCCCGCCGTCCCCTGCCCAGGGGGCTCCGGGCCGTCAGGGTGCCAGGGTGCCAGGGTGCCAGGGGGAAGCGGGAACTTCTCTCCCGCCCCCAGGTCTGCAGGGCGACTCGGGCTCCGGAGGGGACGGCCCACTCCGACTGGAGAGCAGGAGGGGAGGCCCTGGGGCGGACAGACAGGCAGGGGAGAGGCGAGGTCTGGAAAAGAGGGTGCCGGGGAGCCCCTCCCGCCCCAGCCCGCAGCTCCCGGCTCCGCGTTAGCCCCGCCCCCGAGACAGGGCCCTCCCCTGACCCCGCCCACAGCCCCGCCCCGCCCCTCCCTCCCGAGCGCCGCCTCCAGGGGGCGCCGCGCCCGGGCTCCACCTCGGCCCTTGGAAGGAGCCCTGCGCCCACCCGGCTCCGTGCGCTTTGGCGCAGAAACCGGTTGCTGATGCGACAGGCGGCGCGGTGAGTGGACGCGAAGTGACCGGGAGGCGGAGCGGGGGGCAGCCGGCGGCAGCGCCCTCAGCAGCAGCCCAGTCAGTACAGCCAGTCAGTCAGCCCCTCAGTCAGTCCCCTCAGCCTGTCAGTCCCACCAGCCAGCCTGTCAGCCAGTACAACGGCCTGTCAGTCAACCCTGTCAGCCAGCCTGTCAGTCCCCTCTGTCTGTCAATCCTGTCAGTCAGCCTGTCAGTCCCGTCAGTTAGCCTGTCAGTCAACCCTGTCAGTCAGTCTGTCAGTCCCCTCTGTCTGTCAATCCTATCAGCCTGTCAGTCCCATCAGTCAGCCTGTCTGTCAATCCTGTCAGTCAGCCTGTCAGTCAACCCTGTCATCCAGCCTGTCAGTCCCTTCAGCCAGCCTGTCAGCCAATACAACCAGCCTGTCAATCAGTCCCGTCAGCCAGCCTGTCAGTCCACCGGCAGGTAGTAACATCGCACTGCCGCCGCCCCCACAGGTTCTCCTTCAGTCCCTCAGTCGTAAAGTGTCTGTGGGCCTCTCAGCGGCCATGACGGCGCCCTGTCGCCTCTGCCCTGGTGCGGGGCCCTCGCCCCACAGGGGAGGGAGTAGTCGGTCCCCAGCCTTGGTTTCTCCCTCCCACCCGCCCCTCGGGGTCTTCCAGGTGCTGGGAAGTGCTGGGAGGGGAGCAGTGGAAGCAGTGAGTCCAGGCGAGATGTCGGAGGCCGGTGAACAGATACAACCACGGGTGGAACTGAAAGGCCTTGATGCCTGTCGGGATGCCGGGCAGGAGTGAAGGAAAAGGAGGACTCTCTGGATTTTCAATCCCAGCAAACCGCTGGGTGGCGATGCCGTTGATGTTGTGGAGGAAGATTTTCCGGTGGAAAACGAGAATGCAATTGTGGAATGAGAACTTACAGAGATTTCTGTTAGACGGCAATGGAGGTGACAGGCAGAGCTGGCAAGGCCTGGAGCTCAGGGGAGACGGTATTTGGCTGCTAGTGGCCACTAGCCACGTGTGGCCGTGGGCCCTTGGCTTGTCTAGACTGAGGTGTCCTGCAAGTGAAAAACACACACCAGGTTTTGTATTAAAAATATATTTTTATTGATTTTCATAGAGGAAAGGAGAGGGAGAGAGAGAGAGAGAAACATTACCACCCCACTGGGGATGGAGCCTGCAATCCAGGCCTGTGACCTCTGACTTCCTGGTTCATAGGTCGATGCTCGACCACTGGGGCACGCCAGTCGGGCTACAAACCAGATTTTGAAGATTTAGCATGGAAAAAAAAAGAACACAGACCATCTCATTAATAATGTTTTATAGTGACTACATGTTGAAGTGCTAATATTTTGGGTTAAATAAAATAATTAAAATTAATTTAATCTGTTTCTTTTTACCTTTTAAAATGTGGCTACTGCCCCACCCGGCCTGGCTCATTCCTGGTCAGGGCACAGGCCCGGGTTGTGGGCTCCATCCCCAGTGGGGGGCGTGCAGGAGGCAGCCGATCTATGATTCTCACTCATCGTTGATGTGTCTAACTCTCTCTCCCTCCTCCTTCCTCTCTGAAATCAATAAAAAATATATTTTAAAAAATGTGGCTACTAAGACATTGAAAATTACATTTGTGGTTCACACAGTAGTATTTCTATTGGGAAGTGCTGTCATAGCGAGTGGAGAGTTTTAAGATATGACGGATCGGGACACCAGGGGGCAGCAGTGGCTAGGAATTTGAAGGGCACTTCCAAAGAGGACAAGCCTACATTACACCCGGAGTGGGGGTTGTTGGCCTGGCTCTCACTTGCTCTCTCTCTTTCCTGAGACCTTCTCATGGCACAGCTGTAGCACACCCCTCTAGACTCCCCAACCCGCTGGCCGTCTCAGTTGGAAGTGAGGAAGGGTCAGGAAGGGTCCCGATATGGGGACAGTGTGAAGGACCTTAGGTACTGAATTCTCACCCCCTTCATATCATCCCTGGCAGACATCGTCCTGCCAGGGGAACGTTTCCACCCCTGGGACTAAGCAGGGTGTGCCAACCAACAGCTGGGTAGTCAAGGCGACCAAGGCCATAAAACTCATAATTTACCTGAAATAGATGTGGCTGGAACCCATTTTCACCCATTAACATTCTAAACACCTTGTTCAAACTGCCTGTGGTGTTTCTAGTTGCCAGGAAAACTGCCATTAGTCGAAAAAGAGCAGTGAGGTGACTGGGGGTGAGAGGGAGTCGGCGTCAGTTAGTTTGGTGTGACGTTTGTGAGCACCCACTGTGTGCCAGAAACTGTGCTAGGTGCTTCGAGGTGCTGATTGAACTGTCCTCAAGTAATGTATGTTCAAATATATTTGTCCCTGCCTAACCCAGGGACAAATGCATGGAGGTATAAATAGAGACCTATGAGAGCACAGAGGAAGCAAAATTAATGCCTGTGTGTGTGTGTGTGTGTGTGTGTGTGTGTGTGTGTGTTTAAGTTTGACCTCAGAGAAGGTGGCATCAGAGCAGAGGGGTAGGGTTTGACCATGCAGTGTGGGGTGTGGAGAGAGGGTTCTCCAGGCCCCTGGAACAGCAGGAAAAGACCTGATTCAGGTAAGTGCAGACTTACCTGTTGGGCATGTGGAACAAGTCCCAGGAAAAGAAAGTTGTCGCCAAATCTTGAGAGGCCTGGATTTCCAGGTTAGGGGGATTTTGCTTCAGATTGTAGTCTCTTTAAAAAAATTTTTAAATAGATTTTTTTTTAGAGAGAGAGGAAGGGAGAGGGAGAGAAGATAGACACATTGATCAATTGCCTCCTGCATATGCCCTATCTGGGAATTGAACCAGCAACCTCTTGGTGCATGGGACAACACTCAATCCACTGAGCCATGCCAGCGGGGCCAGATTGTAGTCTCTTAAGAGCTGTTGGAGGAGGAACTGATCTGTGTGGGGTGTGTGGTAGGGGGTCCATTTCATTCATTCTTTTGTATGCGGATACCCAGTTTTGTCAGAACCATTTGCTGTTCTTTAATTCATTGAGTTATGTTGGCACCCTTGTCAGAAGTCAGTTGACCATTCATATATTCTTACCACTTTTAAACTCTGTAATATAAGCCTTGGTGTTATAATTTGTGATATGGTGACAATAATATCCAGAATGACTTATTCATCGAGCACAGGAGGCTTAATGTCTAGGGGCTATGATGTTGTTAGAGGTCCATGAAAATGTTTTAGGTTTTTTTTTTCTTCCAAATTAGAACAGAAGTGAACATTTAGGTCAAGGAAAATGTCTTACTATACAACATTAAGACAACAATAATATCTTTATACAAATGCAGTCATGAAATAGAATGTTTAACACTTTTTTGTTGTTGTTGAGAAAGGGACCCATGAGGCAATAGTACTTTGCATCCACAAAAATCCTACTGTGGTCCTGATAACGTCCACCTTTAAGGGTTATTGTGAGGATTAAAGATGATAATTAAGTAAAATCCCATGTATTGTGATGGTCTATAGTAGATGATCAGTGAATGGTCTTTATCTGGTGGGGGAGCAGAGAGAGTGTCCCTCACCAGCTCAGGCCCCTTTAATAGCACCGGCGCCTTGGCAAGTTGGTAAATTATTGAATGTGCAAACCCGTGAAGGGGCCACCCAGTGAGTTCAAAGGAAGGTCAGCACTAAGGATCTGCCCTTTTCCCTCATTTCTTGCTCTAACACCTTTGTGGGCTCTGGGGGTGGGAGGGGGCACTTGTGGCCTCACTAAGCCGAGGGAGAGTTGCTGAGGTGGAGAGGAGGGGAGCCATGAGGGGCCCTCTGCCTCAATGGTTGGCCTGTTTGGTAAAGGTCCCTAGCTATGACTCCCTGACTTTGTTAGGCAGAGGCCTGGTGTCCACCTTGGTGGAGAAGGCAATGCCTATGCAGAGTTATTTGAGAATCCCTGATAGCCCAGATCTTATTTTTAAAATTTGAGGTGAAATTCACACAACATAAAGTTAACTATTTAAGGTGTATAATTTAGTGGCATTTAGTACATTGACATTGTTGTGCAATCATCCCCTCTATCTAGTTGCAAAATGTTTTTATCACCCTAAAGGGAAACATGTGGTCATTTCCTATTTCTTCCTCCCTCAGTTCCTGACAACCACTAATCTGCTTTCTGTCTCTATGGGTTTACCTATTCTGGACATTTCACATATATATAGGATCATCATATGTGGCCTTTTAAAAATAATATATTTTTATTGAGTTCAGAGAGGAAGGGAGAGGGAGAGAGAGATAGAAACATCAATGATGAGAGAGAATCATTGATCAGCTGCCTCCTGCAAATCCCACGCTGGGTATCGAGCCTTCAACCTGGGCATGTGTCCTGACTGGGAATTGAATCGTGATCTCCTGGTTCCTAGGTCGATGCTCAACCACTGAACCACGTTGGCTGGGCTCATATGTGGCCTTTTGTATCTGTCTTCTTTCACTCAGTATAATGTTTGCAAGGTTGTCCATGTTGCCGCAGGCATCAATACTTTCTTTCTTTCCATAGCGAATTACAGTCTGTTGTGTGGACAGACCATATTTAGTTTATTCTTTTATCAATTGATGGACATTTGGGTTCACCTTTTGGCTGTTGTGAATGGTGCTGCTATGAACATTCATGTACAAGTTTTTGTGTTGACGTGTTTTCAGCGCTTTGGGGTATATACTTGGGAGTGGAATCGCTGGATCACGTGGTAATTCTATGTCTGTCTTTTTGAGGAACCACCCAACACTGGCTGCACCATTTTACATCCCCCCCAGCAATGTAGGAGAGTTCTGATTTTTCAACATCCTCACCAATGCTCCTGATGGATAGACTGAGTATAGTCAACCTAGTGGGTGAAGTGGTATATCACTGTGGTTTTGATTTGCATTTCTCTAATGGCTAGTGATGCTGAGCTTCTTTTCATGTGTTTGTCACGCTTGTCTTTTCTTGGGCCGAATCTAGTCCTGTCTGGATAGAATCAAGCTCTGATAGGAAGAACTGACTCATCCAGGGTAGTTTCTTCGATGTGCCTGTGGCATATTCTGAGATTCTCTTGGTCTGAGCTTGCTGAATTCTCCCCCAGGTCCTGTATGAAGACCTTGCCCTGTGGGAGTTCACGAAAGGGCTCTTGCCCTTGAACTCAAGGCACTGACCCCCAACACAATTGAAAATTCATGTATAACTTTTAACTCCTTCCAAACTTAATTACTAATAGCCTCCTGTTGACCCAAAACCTTACCAATAACAGCCAACAAATACATAGTCTGTATGTTGCGTATATTATATATTGTATTCTTACAATAAAATAAGCTAAAAACACAGAAAACAAAAAAAATAAGCTAAAGAAAAGAAAACGTTATTAAGAATATCATAGGGAAGGGGGTGGGGTGGGGGGGCAGGAAGAGATGAACTAGAAAACGTATATGCATATATGCATTGCCCATGGACACAGACAATAAGGTGATGAAGGCCTGGGGTGGGGCAGAAACCAGCTGGTGGGGGTCAATGGAAAAAATGGGGGACATCTGTAATACTCTCAACAATAAAGATTAAAAAAAGAAAATCATAAGGAAGAGAAAACGCATTTACAGTGTTTATTGAAAAAAGTCCATGTACAACTGAACCCATGCAGTTCAAACCTGTGTTGTTCAAGGGTCAACGCTATATATATAATCTCCCTACTCTTAAGGAATTTAAAGACTTCAAGTGGGAAAGAAAAGTCCTCAAATAAGCTATAAAGTAATACTGTGTTTTCCCCAGGTTATATATTAGCATCTGAGATAGGGACTTGCTGGAGACATTAACCAAAGGGTGGTTATTCCCAGGAAGATTAATTTTTTTTGAGAGGGAAAGTAGGACCAATCAATGGAAGTTGCTGGGAGGTAGACGTTTGTTCTAGTATAACAGACATTTGAGAGCATTTGGAGGTGGTGAGCTCCTCGTGTCCTCAGAGGTGACCAAGCAGAGACTGGCCGACATGTTGACAGAGGAGCTTCCTGAATCCCTTCGAAGGCTCCCTTTTCCATCCCTGTTCCCAGAAGCCCTTGCCCCTCTTTCCTTTGGGTGGCTCCCTCCTTCGGCAGGACCTGGCATCCTGTGGCATTGTGGGTCCGAAGGCGGCTGCCAGGGCAGGTGCCTCCTGCAGGTGACCTGGCACCTTATCTCCCCTGCCCCCATTCTTCCCGGCCTCTTCTGGCTGACCTCCTAGAGCAGGAATAACCCGGGGCCAAACATTAACTGTGAGACCATAAAAACACGTGAAGCTCAGGTGGCTCCCAGCGGCCTGGACTCTCCGTGCCCTGTTATTAGGAAACGCTGGCTCTGCTCCTGATGGGTGGGGAGGGTGGAGCGGCTGGAACACTGAGGGGGACCCACCACTCTAGGCTTCCGCCCTGGCCGAGCGGTGGGCAGAGGATGCCTCTATTGCCTGAGGACTGTTTAGAATCTGATCTCGGGGGCTTGGAGAGAGAACACAGCAGCATCTTTCAGCATCAACCGAAGATGCGCCCTCACGTATGCAATCAGGAGCTCCCCTAGTTTGCCATGGGCCCTGATGGACACGTACATATGTACAGTGATTTCATAGACATCTACATAGTACTGAGAAAACACGCTTACCACTCATGTACCCAGGACTATCAACATCCGTATGCTCTCTCATTCACCCCAGAACTTGCACAGTGCTTGCAAGATCAGGACATCTTCCTTGGACTGATGGGTGAATAGTGAATGAAAAATGTTTGTCCTCCCACATACTTGTCCACATGTGTATACATTTAAAAATAAAGTTTTTATTGGTTTTTAGAGAGAGAGGGAGGGAGAGGGGTAGAGAGATAGAAACACTGATGAGAGAGAAACATCATCGACTGGCTGCCTCCTACAGACCCCCACTGGGGATTGAGATTGCAAACCAGGCATATGCCCTGGCCAGGAATCGAACCCGCGACCTCTTGGTTCCTGGGTTGATGCTCAACCGCTGAACCACACTGGCCAGGCCACATGTGTATACATTTTGAGGAAGGTACCTGTAAAACCCATGGATGTTCACAGTATGCCTATAACACACACACACACACACACACACACACACACACACACACACTCAAACTAAACAAAATAGCACAGATGCACCTATACATACACACCTGCACCTGCTAGTCATATGTATATGAATATCTATAATAGTAAAAGCATAATATGCTAATTAGACTGGACAGCCAGACGACCTTCCGGGCAAAGCTGGGGCTGCGAGGGCCGAGCCCCTTGCACGAATTTCATGCATTGGGCCCCTAGTGTGTATAGATTTACAGGTTCCCCAATGACCTTGCTAAACAGCAAAGGTGATGGCTATGAGGAGAGAATATGGTTCCACGGACTCAGAGCAGGCCAAGGTGATATTTCAGCGGAGAAGCCCATCTCCCAGTTGTGAGCTGGGAAGCTTGCACACACTGCAAAGCTTTCACTCCTCTGCTCTCCGTGATAAGATGGTGCACAGGGGCAGGAGGGCAGGGGCTGAGAGGAGCACACCAGAGTAAGTAGGATCAACTTCAGCATCTCTTGACCCCTTAGATCTCTTAGAGAAAATGTATTGACCTGGGAACTGTTCTAGGCTCTATTCCCTTAGAGCAGAGGTGGGCAACGTCCCGCCTGTGGGCCTTATAAGACCCACAAAAATCATTTGGTCTGGCCCTGGCAAGGCATTAGGGGTGAGCTAATTAAATGTTTGACCAAATACAGCAGGCTAACTTTTAAGTTGATAATTTTATATGGCCCGTGAATGATGTTATAAAATTTCAAATGGCGCTTGGTAGAAAAAAGGTCCCCCCCACCTTAGAGAATGATGATAAAAGAGGGGAGAAAAACAACGTCAGAGTCTAAAGGGGAGAAGCCTCAAACAGGGTAGAGCCAGTGTGAGGTACTTATAAAGTGTGTGTGTGTGTGTGTGTGTGTGTGTGTGTGTGTGTGTATTCACATGTTGTAGGGTTGGCCCCAGGCTGCAGCTTCTTAAAAAGGGGCAAGGCTGTGATTTCACTGCCCAAAGCCCAGGATCTGGAGGCTGGAACTCTGATGCGTGGTTCGGGCTCTACCACAGCTTGCCTGCCACATGGTCTCCAGGAGATGGCTTCACCTCCATGTGAAGTGCCTCACACTCCAGCTAAGTGGTCTGCCGGCCTCACAGTGAGGATCAGGGAGCAAAGAGAACTCACAGGAGCTTTGAAGAGTTAAGAACTTCTCCTAGTGGCCAGGGCTCATTTCTCAGCCTGGTGCAAGGCGTTTTAAGTGTCCCAGCATCCTGCACACTGAATCTGTGCATAGGATGAGAGGTTGAACACAGCACAGTCTCAGCTCCCAAGGCAAGTAGCCGAGTGGGAAGAAGTCCCCAGGGGGAGGTCACTACAAACCCTCTAAGCACCTCACCGTGGGATATAGTAATAGTATAGTGAGGCGGTCAGAAGGCTGTGGGTCACAGGGCCTCGGGGACTCAGACAAGGTTTCATGGAGGAAGTGAGGATTGGCGAAGTTTAGTGGTGGGGAGGAGGAGTTGGGGTGATGGAGGGCTAGGGGTGGAGGGTCAGGATGGCAGCTAGACCATGGAGACAGGAGAGAAGCAATGCCTCCCAGAGTTACAAATGGTAAAGATTAAAAGGGAAAATAGGAGGAACAAGGTTAATTTTTGAGTCCTTTCTGGAACTGGCCCAGGCCAATGGTTAATCGTCTGACCCTTTAGGAATTACTTGGACCCTGTCCCAGGCATACATACACACACAACTGGAGGATGTGGGGGCGGCCCAGAGCAGAGCTGAGAGGGAGCTTGGAAGTCACCCTGTCCAAGCCAGACCCTTTTCCCGAGGCAAAACTGAGCCAGGAGAGGAGACTGGGTTAGCCAGGGAGTTAGTGGCAGAGCTGGAATTTGAACTCAGGTCTCTCCAGTCTAGTGCCTCTTCTGGATCTTAAAAATGGACTGGGGGCTGGTGTGGTTCAGTGATTGAGCGTCGACCTATGAACCAGGAGGTCTCGGTTCTATTCCCGGTCAGGCACATGCCCAGGCTGCAGGCTCCATCCCTAGTGTGGGGCTGGGATTGGGACTTAGTGTTCAGTAATGCTGCAAGTTTGGATCCTGGCTTTGTATGCATTTGTTGATTGTTTCTGGGTACAGACACTAAGAGGGATAGAGACATAGAAACATCAATGAGAAACATCAATTGGCTGCCTCCTGCACACCCCCAACTGGGGTTCGAAATGAAACCAGGATGTCCTGACCAGGAATTGAACCAGTAATCTCTTGGATCACGGGTCCATATTCAACCACTGAACCACACTGGTCAGGCTAGAACAGAATGTTTCTAACCAGTCATCACAATTCTCTTCAATATCTAGAACCTTTGGATAGGATAAGAGACGTCAATCAACACATAATCTTCCCCTTTGACCAATCAATTTTAATTATCTTCTTACTCACTAACATTGGTTGATAAGTAAGAGGAAATGACTTTTGAATAATTTCATTGATAACAAAGTCTTCTAAGGAAACAGTGTTTTATTTTTTAAAATATATTTTTATTGATTTCAGAGGGAGAGAGAGAGAGATAGAAACATCAGTGATGAGAGAGAGAGTCATTGATTGGCTGCCTCCTGCCTATTGGGGATCGAGTCTGCAACCCAGGCATGTGCCCTGACTGGGAATCGAACCGTGACCTCCTGGTTCATAGGTCGCCTCTCAACCACTGAGCCATGCCAGCTGGGCAGGAAACAATGTTTTGTATATACACAGATATACATTCACACACACTGCTCAGCTACCAACACGCAAACACGTGTCTCCCTGGCCACCTCTATCCTGGCCCACGTGCTCCCGGAAACTTGCCACACGTGCAAGAGATCTTATCTACCCAATTGTGCACACACAGCAAAAACCAAGCCAAACCACAATAAAATCACATCTACACCCACACCCTTAGAAGGCTCTTAAGTTTGGAAGGACAGAAACTAAGTGGAAAAAAAAAATAATAATATTAATTTCTATTCATTGAGTGCTCACCAAATGCTGGTGATCAAGTTAAGCACTTTACATATACTGTCTCATCTGATCACCACAGCAATTCTATCAGGTAGATGTTAGCTTCCCCTTGTTTCCCATTGGGAGACGGAGGCTGTGGTGAAGTCCAGAAGCCCCGGGGGTTGCATGCACATCAAAGTTTGGAAGCCTTGTTGTGTACCTCGCCCGGGGTCACACAACTAGGAAACCACAGAAGCAAACTTTGTTGTTGTTGTTTTTAAATCTTTATTGTTGAAAATGTTATATAGGTCCTCCCTTTCCACCCCCCTTCACCTTTTCCAGCCCACTCCCCCCAGACCCTTCCCAACCCATTATCTGTGTCCACGGGTGATGCCTATTTGCATACAAGTTCATTGGCTGACCTCTTCCCACCCACCCTCCCCTGCCTTCCCTCTGAGGTTCAACAGTCTGTTCATGCTTCTGTGTCTCTGGGCCTATTTTTGTTCATCAGTTTATTTGGTTCATTAGATTCCACATATGGGTGAGATCCTGTGGTACTTGTCTTTCTCTGACTGGCTTGTTTCGCTTAGCATAATGCTCTCCAGGTCCATCATGCTGTTGCAAATGGTAAGAGTTCTTTCTTTTTTATTGCTGCATAGTAGTCCATGTGTACGTGTAATTTTTTATCCACTCATCTGCTGATGGACACTTAGGCTGTTTCTAAATCTTAGCTATTGTAAATTGTGCTGCTATGAACATAGGGGTGCATATATTCTTTCTGATTGGTGTCTTGGGTTTCTTAGGATATATTCCTAGAACTGGGATCACTGGGTCAAATGGCAGTTCCATTTCTAATTTTTTGAGGAAACTCCATACTGTTTTCCATAATGGCTGCACCAGTCTGCATTCTCATCAGCAGTGCAGAAGCAAACTTTGAATGCACCTGTGTGCTGACTAGAAAACATTTGTTCTTAACCACGAAGATCTTATCCGTCTGTATTTCCATGGCAGGGACAAGAGAGAAGAAACATGGATTTAATTTTTACTGAACAGCAGCATGAGACATCTTCCATAGCCATTATTGTCCACTTAGAAGGAACAGCTACTTTTTAAAAAAGAAATTATGGTAAAATATACACAACATACACTCTACTTATGAACTCATTTTAAGTGTACATTTCAATGGTATTAAGTACAGTCATGATATTGTGCAACTATCTCCACTATTACCAAAACTTCTTCGTCATCCCAGACAGAAACTCTGTACCCATTAAACAATTAAACTCTCCTCTACTCCCCCTCTTCAATCCCTTGGTAGCCACCATTATACCTTTTGTCTCTATAAACTTACCTATTTGAGGTATTTCATGTAGAGTGGAATGTTTTCAAGATTCACCTACGTTGCAGCATGTACCAGAATTAGAGGTTGCTGCCCGATAGCGTGGCTCAGTGGTTGAGCATCGACTTATGAACCAGGAGATCACAGTTCCACTCCTGGTCAGAACACATGCCGGGGTTGCAGACTTGACCCCCTGTGTAGGGTGTGCAGAAGGCAGCTGATAAATGATTTTCTCTCATCATTGATGTTTCTATCTCTCTCCCCCCTCTCCCTTTCTCTCTGAAATCAAATGAAAAATATATATGAAAATAAGAATTAGAAGGAGCAGCTTTAAGATGAACAAAAGGCCAGAAAGATGTCTCCTTTCACCAGGCAAAGAGTTCACATGGAGAACATAATCTCAAAGTGGTGCTGTAGTCAGAAACTCGAAGGGATTCAGCATGGGTTTAGAAGTCTAGAGGAGCATTCTTTTTTTTTATTTTATTTTTTTAAATATATATATATTATTGATTTCAGAGAGGAAGGGAGAGGAAAGGAGAGAGAGATAGAAACATCAATGATGAGAGAGATTCATTGATTGGCTGCCTCCTGCACGCCCTACACTGGGGATCAAGCCTGCAACCCAGGCATGTGCCCTTGACTGGAATCGAACCTGGGACCCGTCAGTCCACAGGCCAATGCTCTATCCACTGAGCCAAACCTTCTAGGGTGAGCATCCTTTTTTTTAAAGGTAAGATTGGTACATAAAATTATATAGGTTTTAGGTGTACAACATCATAATTCAATATATAGAGGAGCATTCTTGAATCAGTTAAGTTTTCTCTTCTTCCTCTTCCCCTCTTCCTCCTCCTTTTTCTCCTCCAATGCCTTTCCTCTCTGCTGTGATGCCTCCTTTCTTTCCCTCCTCTGTTCCTCCAGGAAAACATCCTCAGAGCAGGACCCAGTGAGAAACTGAGGAGCCGTAGAAAGAGTCCTGGACCAGGAACCAGCAGACCAGGGTTTCACACTGGCTTTGACCCTGGACGGTCTTGGGCCAGTCTTTTCTCTGGGCTCATGTTCCCCATAAGTATGGTAAGAGGGACTGGCTTGGCTAATCTTCAGGTTTTGTTCCAGATTTGATGCTACACTCACACTAAGGTGGAAGTGATACTTCTTTCGAGGGTATTTGCATTTAAACATGGGACAGAGCCTCAGGCCAGAGGAAGGAAGAATGGATAGTGGGGTGCCAGGCTTCCCCATGTGTCTAGGTGAGGTATTTCCCTGTCATCACACCACCTAGGAAAGTACAGAGAAGGTGGGTCCTGAACCCAGCCCCAGAAACTCGCCAGCTCCTAGGTTCAGCCCTGACTCACACTTGACAATGTGGTGGAGGAAGCTGTGGAGCAACCCTGGGCAACAGGGCCTCATGCCTGATTGGTCTGAAGCCCCGTGGGCAGCCGGTGTGAATGAGACTGGATTCCTGCATGTTCCCTGGGATTTTGCTAGGGATTAGTGGGCCTAACGGGTAAGAGGAAAGGGTTGCCTGGAAAGAATTTGTCATCGGAGAGCAGGAGAATTGGGGTTTAGTCCTGAGTCTGTTCTTTGCTTTGCTAGTTGTGTAAGTTGACCAAGTCGCTTCGCTCTCAGTATCCGTTTCTTCATATATAACATATGGGAGTTGAACCCTGTGGAAGACCATGCTTTGGCTACCTGGACCTTCTAATCCCTCAGATGCACCTCTGTCTCTGTCTGTTCTGGGTATTTGCTCACCTGGGACACTTTCTCACCCCGTGTCCCACCCCATTCACCTGGCACTCTTCTTCAAGGCATGTCTTTCAGGGTCCAGACTACATCACTATGAAAGAGTACTGAGCAGAATACAGTAGGGAGTGGTGGGGACTGAGGAAAACTGGAGAGTTCATGTCCCACTGAAGCCATTCAGGTGCTTTGAAAACATGGTGCTGGCCAAGAAAGTTGTCTGTGGCTGAATTTGTCCCTGGCACCAGGAATTGGCAACCCCTGTCCTACAAAGCCCCATTCTCTGGAAGGAGGCTGTCCGGGCATCTCATATTTCTCTCTTCACAACACATCATTTTATGGTACTTATTTATATATTACAGGCTTTCTCACTAGGCTGTAAATCTGTTTGGGCAGGTACTTAACTGTTTTATCTTCAACTCTATTCCTAACCTTATCACAGAACTGGTCCATGGTAGGTGCTCGGTAAATATCTATAAAATCAACAAACGAGTGGATGGTTAATAAGTGATTGTTGAGTGAATTACTCTAAGGGTCCCTCAATGATGCTGTTTGATTTCATTTTATTCCATTCTCTGAAAAAAATTACAGCACCAGCCTCACAGCTAATGATTTAAATTCTTTAGATCTCCGTTTACCCAGTTTGTTTAGCTCAGTGTTATGAGCTGGTCAAGCCCCTAACATTCTTCAAACAATGTCCTTCAGGTCTTTGAGGGGTGTTTAGGTTGGGAAAGGCAACTAACAGCTCTAGAGTCTTCTGCTCTTTGGATCATGTAGGGAAGTCAACAGAAACGCTTGTACCATCTCACACATATATTCTTAGATCTTTTCAAGACCCTTCAGATCCATGGTCTTCCTTTTTGTAAAATAGGGCCAGACGGCATCATGGTCCTCATATTTGAGAAAAACTGACATCAGAGAAGTTAGAGCTACATAGAGATCTTCACCGTCACTAGGATATGTGAATTGTTAGTCCTCCCTCCCATACCAGAGGCACACGTTACTCATTAATGGCCTTCTTTCCACTGAACTCCAACTCTGCCTCAGAATCCTACTCAGCACAATGTTCTATTAGTTACCAACAATTACTAGACACTTGACACTTGAGATGAAGACTATTGGCCTATTAGCTGAGGATCCTTGCTTCTGCTATCAGGGATTAGTTTACTTTTCAAGAAGGTCTGAGGCTCATAGATAATCAATACCAGCTTGCTCCACCACCTAGGAACCTCAAGGGTATTATACTCCTCCTCCTGTCTCCCCCCATTTCATTTACCTTTCAGGCTTTCTGATTTTGGCTGTCCTGATCTTGCCTGAAGTATGTTGGGAAGGATGGAGGCCTCCAGTACTTCAAGGGAGTCACAGAGCGGGGCCTCCTGACTCCTGATCAGGTCTGTTCTTAGCTTCTGCTGACCCTCACCCCCATCCAGTGACTTCAGACCAAGACAAGGCACAGGCAACTGAATGGGGGGGAGGGGGGAGGGTGCGGCTATCTCAGTGCAGCGTTGGGTCTCACCACAAGGTGGCACTGTGACTTCCTTTGCTTCAAGTTTCTATCTTGATGGAAAATGTCTGAAATGTGCACACACTATAACTCAACAAACAAAAAAATGGCTTCACAATTTAAACTGATGATTTATTAGACTGTCTTATTTCAATTTCCATCAGATTTCAGACAGTTACAAATAATTTTGTGTCTCTGCTGTGCCTTTGAAATAATGGCAGTGTGCTACACAAGGAGGATAGGGGCTCTAAATTCTAACTCCAACCTTACACATATGAACTTTCCAGAACTTCCTGCCATATCCTAGGTTCCTTCCTATAAGTTCCCTGAAAAAGCATTTCCCTGCTGACACTTTGATTTCAGCCAGTGAAACTGGCTTCAGATCTCTGACCGTGGAGTCAAAACCATAAGCGAATAGCCAGGCCGGCGTGGCTCAGTGGTTGAGCATCGACCTATGAACCAAGAAGACATGGTTCGATTCCAGTCAGGTTGTGGGCTCGATCCCCAGTGAGGGACGTGCAGGAGGCAGCAGCTGATCAATGAGTCTCTCTCATCATTGACATTTCTATCTCTTTCTCATGATGCAAATGATTGAGATGGATTTTTTAAATCAAATACGAAGACTTAAAAATAAACCAAGCGGCCAGTTTAACACTGAATTGCACTATAGTTAAAAGTACTGTATTATTATATACTTGGAAAGTTGCTGAGAGGGTAGATCTTTAATATTCTCACCATCCACAGAAAACGTGGCTTAAATTGTGAGTGATGGGAGCATTTAACCTTATTGTGGGAATCATTTTGCAATATACACATGTATCAAACCATCGTGCTGTACACCTTAAACTTACATATTGTTTGTTATATCTCAATTATACCTCAACAAAGCAGGAAAATATACTGAGTTGACAAAGTTGTCTAGTTTTATGTCATTTAGCATTCCCCCCCCTTCAAAACGATTGTTTTAAAGTGTCATTGATTTGTTTCTCACCAGATTAACCAAACTTACATTCGCCGAAGTTGCTTATTTTTGCCCCGGGTTCTGCGATTGTCCCTGACCCACCCGAGGTGCTCTGTAGATGGACTCTGAAGCCAAGTCGCTCCCCGGAGTGTCTGCGCTCCCCACCCCAGCTGTGAAGAGGAAAATTTCCCAGGGAGAGGGCGTGACAAGGCACCCAAAGTGATTAGTGTTTCTTGCTTCAGAGACAGGTGTGACCCGGAGGGTGGCACCAGCCTCTTAGACCAAAGTCTTCCTGAATGGAGTGGGTGAAAACATGCGCCTCCTGACTCAGCTGGAGGAGGGGCGGAGTCCCAGCCCAAGGCCCAGCGTTCCTTCCCAAATCTCACCCCACGGAATGGGGTTGACCTCACGCATCACCTGAGGACAGAGAGGGCAGGGCAGGGGTGGGACTTCCCCAACGTCACATACACCCCATGACTGCCCTCCACCCCGGGCTGCCTCTTGTGTGGCAAATATAGTACTTATTAAGTACCAGCTGTGTACAGGATGCTGTGGTGCTGCAACTTGTCTCAGTGCTCCTTGTCTCATGATGTGCTCTCTTTTTTCTACCCCTTTTTTTGGGCTAATCTTCACCTGAGGATATTTTTTCCATTGATTTTTAGGGAGAGTGGAAAGGAGAAGGAGAGACAGAGAGAAACATCGATGTGAGAGAGTCACATCGATTGGTTGCCTCCTGCACGCACCCTGTCCGGGGCCGGGGGAACCTACAACCTAGGTACGTACCCTTGACTGGAATCAAACCCAGGACCCTTCAGTCCACAGGCCAGCGCTCTAGCCACTGAGCCAAACGGCTAGGGCTCTCATGATGTGCTTTCTGTCCAGCTTGTCCAGTTTGCTCCCTTCTCCTGGGTCATTATCACTGTTCTTTCCAGACTCCACTCACATCACTCTTCTGGGGAGCTTTCCCCGAGCCCTGTTTCCCAGGACACAGGCCTGTCAGTGTCTTTCCTGGAAACTCTAAGCACTGTGTGGGGGTCTTGGTCATAGCCCTCATCACCCTGTGGGCTATGGAGGTCCGCTGTCCCCTTGTTGTCTGCTTCCCCGCTAGTCTCTGAGTCTTCATAGCTACAGGCCCAGTTTGCTTGATCTCTGTATCCCCAGCAGGCTTCACAATTCCAGGTGCACAGCAGGAGCTATGTTTATTTTTAATGTAAGTAGTGTCACCTCTATTAATTGCACACTTGCTAGATGCCAGGCAGGGTGCTATGTATATACCCTATGTGAGCTCATCGATCATTACGATAACTTTGTGAACTAGGTATTACCACCCCCATTTTGCAGAGGAGAAAACTGAGGCTCAGAATGGTTAAAGTACACTGCTCAAGGTCATACCACCAGCGAGTGACAGAGCTTGGAGTCAGGTCTCTCAGACTCCAAAACTCTGTGCAGTAAATTAGTAATGAAAAAAAAAATATATCAGTGAGTAAAAGGCGCCATGCTTGGCCTGTGAGAAGCGTTCAGACAAATCAGTATGCATTCTGCTTTTATAAAGGTTTGCATCCTGCTAGGAGAGAAAACAGGTACGTGAATACCTAAGGTCCAAGGTGATCCACCTCCCATAGGGTTGAGAGGAGGAAGCAATTACTTCTGTTGAAAGTAGAACCCTATCCAGGTAGCTCAGTGGATGCAGTGTTGGCCCGCAGACTGAAGAGTCCAGGGTTTGATTCCGGTCAAGGGCATGTACCTTGGTTGCAGGCTTGATCCCTGGCCCTTGTTGGGGCATGTGTGGGAGGCAACCTGGTTGGGGCATGTGTGGGTGGCAACCAATGGATGTGTCTCTCTCACATCGATATTCCTCTCTCTCTGTCTCTCCCTCTCCCTTCCACTCTCTCTAAAAATCAACAGAAATATATCCTCGGGTGAAGATTAACAAAAAAATAAAATCAATAAATTTTAAAAAAGAAAGAAATGGGGAGAATTGGAGGGGCTTCGCAGGGAGAGAGGGAGACTCCGTGGGCTCTAGACACTGGCTGAGGGTGAAATGGGGGCGAGTATCAAGGAGGCACTGTTGGGGCAGAAGGCCTGGGCTTTGGTGCCAGCTGAGCCACACAGCCTCACTGGGCCTCAGTGGCCCCTTTGTGAAAGGTGGAAGAGGCGTTACGTCATCTCCAGTGGCCTTTCCAGGGCTCACATTCAAGCCATGTAATTTCCAGGTCTTTGCAAGAAGCTCAGAGAGCTGGGACCGAGGTGGGCAGATTTGAAAATGCAGCCCAGGTGGCTTCCTGGAGGCGGTGAGCTGGCTTTCCCAAGATGTCAGCACTGGGCTCCTGGGTGGGATGGCTGAAGAGCTGTGATGGTTTTGTTACATGTGTGTAATCAGGGAGCTGTGATAACAGCATTCGATACTCTGCTCCTTTAAGCATTTTTTTTTTGCAGTGGGGGCATGTTGGCATGACCTAGGTTATTGCCTAAATGATGTACCTTCGGAAAGGGGAGTGTGTGGTTTATTGGCCTCTGAAAGTACCAGACTTACGATGCGATAAGGCTCAGTTATGGGCCTTGCTAAAGGTCGCAGAGAAAGGGCCGAGCCAGCGGAGCACCCTGGAATCTCCTTTCCATCCCTCCGCCCACAGGCTGTCAAGACTTGGGCCCCGGTCAGAACCTGGGTCTGGCACAGCTGGAAATGTGGGAAGAGGGGTCACGGCAGGATGAAGGAGGCCGATGGCTGAGAGACCAGGGAGGTGCAGGAGGAGACGTGTTGCTAGAGCTCACGGTTTCACAGAGAAGCAGCAGGTCACAGAGGGGAAAGGATTTGTCAGGGTGACGCTGTGAGGCAGGGGTGGAGCAGGACCTGGAAGCCTGCATTTTGAGTTCCCTCCTAGCATATTTTTTCTCCCAGGACACTCTCTCTGGGCAAATTCCCCACCCCCCTTTTCTTTCCAACTTTATTTAGGTATAATTGACAAATAAAATTGTATATATTTAAAGTGTACAATGTGATGATTTGGTATATGTATAATTTGTGGACACATACTTTTAAAAAAATGTAATGTATTTTTATTGATTTCAGAGAGGAAGGGAGAGGGAGAGAAAAACATCAATGATGAGAGAGAATCATTGATCAGCTGCCTCCTGCACGCTCCCTACTGGGGATCGAGCCCACAATCAGGGCAGGTGCCTCCACTGGGAATCGAACTGTGACCTCCTGGTTCATAGGTCAACACTCAACCACTGAACCACACCAGCCGGACTGAAGATCATTCTTTGAGTTTCCGCCTTATTGCTTCGTCTGAACATTTTTGGTGACTCAGCAGGGACAAGGTCTGTTTGAAATTGTGTAGGAGAAGAAAGCTCTCTCTGGGAAAGCCAGTTCCGTGGTTCATTTCTCTTTACATTTGCAAACATTGGGTGTGTCATCAAGTCCATTTCCTTCACTGTCCTTTAAGCCGTACAGATAATAGAGCCAAACAGGAGCCTGAAGACATGGATTTCGTCCCTAACTCTCCCACCAGCGACCTGGGTGACCTTGACCCAGGTCCGTCCATTCTCTGGGCCTCAGTTTCTCACTGGTAAACTGTAAGGCCTTTCTCCGTTAGACTGTGTTCTCCCACATCTTGCACCTTCCTCCTACCGTACCCAGAGCAGTGCCAGGCATCTGTCGGACACTCAGGTGACATTTGCTGAGTCAGCGAATACATCATGGAGTCCAGTTTGAAGATCTCTGAGGTCCCTGCTTGCTTGGCTATTCAGTGATCCTAGTGTAGTATTTATTTTCTCTCTCTCTCTCTCCATCCCTTCCTCCTCCTATCTGTTGATCTTGTAAATAATACATTCTCATGGTTCATAAAGTACACATGCATATATAGAGAAAGCTCCCCTGTCTTCCAAATTTTCTCCCTGAAGGCAATAAGTTTTGCCAGTTTCTTGTATATCCAAGAGATATATTTTTTTCCCCAAGAGATATTTTTTAATGCACTTGTAGGCAAATCTGTACCTATATTCTTCCCCCACCTCCTGATATTTTACACTAGTTTTAGCATATTATATGTCGTTTTGCACACTTTGGTTTTTTTTAACCTAACAAAATACCTTGGAGACCAACCCATATCACTATGCTAGAGCTCTCATTTCTTTATGGCTGCATGTATTGTTCCTCTAGGTGGATAAACTGTGACATGTGTAACTGGTCCTTTATGGATGGGCATTTAGGCTGCCCCTAATCGTTATCTTTTCCCATTATACATATTGCGGCAATAAATAACTTGGAACAAAGGTCGTTTTTGTCCTTACGTAAGCCTATCTGGAGCGCAAATTCTAACATTGTTGGGTCAAAGGGTGTGTATATGTTTAACTTTTTAGTGGACTTTATTTTAGGTGTCTGTTAGTATGTGTATGTGCCATTGTGTTTCCTTTTACACCAACTATTTATTTTTATTTTTTCTATTGGGGTTGGTTATGGATGGTGAGACTCTGGCGGAGAAAGTCCTGTGGGCTGATTCAGAGCCGAGTTCAGGATCCTCAGAGTCTCCGCTCCGTGCTTCTCACTCACTCATGCTTCTCTGGCGTCTGGAACCATTCACTGCCTGCAGCCGCTATGGCTCCAGGTCCTGAAATGTCAGGGACTCTGTTCCTGCTGTTTTGACAGGTGTCTTGTTTGTTGCGTACTTGACACTGAATGTGGTTTCCCCAACATGATCACTCTCTTCCATCCCAGGGTTTCTATTCCAGGAAAGCCTCATCCTTCTTAGTCAGCGGCAGCTTACGGTATCAGACATCATCCTTTCACGGACGCATGCCAACTGTGATCATGAAATAACACCGAGTTACTCATCCTTGTAAGTATTTTGAAGTTGCCTTTGATTCAATACTACTGTCATTGTGAAGACCAAAGTTGTTCCACTTGTCCAACACACGGTATATGTTTACTCTTTTCTACCCGTCTCCTGCTCTGTGAGGGCAGGGCTCCAGATCGGGGGTCCACATCCCGAGGTCTAGGTAAGGAGATGACGATAAAGATAAAAGTTAACGTGTTATTGAGCACCGCATATGTGCTTGGCAGTGCACCAAAATGTTTTCCGTATGTTCTCTCATTTATGTTAGATATTATTATTTTTTTAAAAAAATATTTTTAAAATTTATTTCAGAAAGGAAGAGAAAGGGAGAGAGAGAGATAGAAACATCAATGAGGAGAGAGAATCATGGATCGGCTGCCTTCTGCATGCCCCCTACTGGGGATTGAGCCCACAACCCGGGCATGTGCCCTGACCAGGAATTGAACCGTGACCTCCTGGTTCATAGTGATGCTCGACCACTGAGCCACACAGGCTGGGCCATAGTTTTATTTTTTAATTTTTCACCTCAGTTGGTCCCTCCCTGTACAATATGGGCAGCCTCCCTCCACCCATACTTGCCCTTTCCCGGTACATCACTCACTCCCATCCTACCTGACTCACTCCTTCTCTTTCAGGGCCCTGCCCAAGCTAGCGCTTTTCCAGGCCTTCCTCCAACCTCACCCATCCCCAGGTCGAAATCCTTGCTAGGAAGGAGCATTAGTGCTTCTCTTTCAAAACACAGATCCTAGTGCTGGTCTTATAGGTGTTTGTCTCTGACGATGGTCTGAAAGCCCTGTGAGGGCAGGAACCCTGTAAGTCTTGTTTACAGCCATAGCCTCAGAAGCGGCCCTTCTGTTGCAAGAGTGAATGAATGAATGAATGAATGATTGCACTTTCTGGTCTCCCCGGGCTACCATCCCTTTCCTTCTCTGGCCACCCATGTTCTGCTCTCCTAGACAGATCAACGGTTGGTCCCGGTCCCTCCTTTGAGGTCCGTTAGCACTTCCAGTTCTCACTCCTGCTCACATTGTGGATTTGTTCATTTCCACAGACTTCCCTCTTGGAACTTGGCAGGGGCCTGCTGCCTGCAGCGCGGAGGGTCGGGGTGTGGGGGGGGGTGGGTGGGAGTACCCGGGGCTGGATTTTCCCTGTGGATGGGCTTACTTCCCGATCAGACCAGAAGCTAGTTCCCTGAGGGCAGGGACTCTGCTTGGCACAGAGTTGGGTACGAAAGCTTTGCTGAATGCGGGAACGAATGGACACGATGAAAGGTGAGGCACTCCAAGCTACGCAAGCATCCACGGTGGAGGAGCTTGAAAGGAGCTTGGAGAAGAGCCCCCGGCGGCCAGGCTCCCTGGAAAGAGAGTTCCTGCTCCCCGTGGTCAGGCATCATGACGGGCCCTGCACATTGCCTCAGAGTTTACAGTCCTGGGGTGGTGGGTGGGGGGAAACGGGGAAGTCACAGCCTCAGTAGGAAGATGGAGCACGGATGAGGGAGGAGGGGATTGGGCCTCAGAGGCAGGAGGGGAGAAGGGACAGGCTGCTGGCGTTTGGGTCCTGGGTGGTTGTCAGCTGGCGGCATCCAGGGAGCCTGAGGCAGAACAGCATCTGGGCAGGGTTTGTGTGGTCCTTCCCCTTCCTGTACCTCATCATCCCAGCAAGGCTCCCCCCACCCCCACCCCAAAGGGGCTGCTCTGTGCCCCCAGCACCAGCCCCACCGAGAGCATCCCCCAACCATCTTCTGAACTGGGCCTGCCCTGGCCTGGGCCGTGGGGCCACATTTATCACCGGCTCAACGTGTGATCGTGGGTGACTCCTGCCTCCTCTCTCTGCTGTCTCTGTTCCGAGCCCTGACTTTTGGCTCAGACGTGTGTTTGCAGATGCATCGAGTCCCCAGGAAGGGTCAGGGTTTGGTGCACTCCTTGGAGAGGATTCTCTAGTGTTTTCCCTCCTGCCTGCTTGCGAAGGACCCCGAATCCTTATTGGGCAAAGTGCGGGGCAAGGAAATAGCTCCTAGTGGGATTCCCTCGCCTGGTCTCCAGCACGAACAGTGCCCCTGGGGGCTGCAGGCTGCGGAAGGGGAGTCAGAAATGTGGGTGGGTGGGCGGCCATTCAGCCGCCAAGAGAATGCAATTGTGCGGAACTTTTACCAGCAACGTTCACCAACTTCCCATCCTCCCCTGCAGGTTCCACACGGAGGCCAGGAACTTGGCTGACTCCTGGTCACAGTGAGTCCTGCACCCATTTGGCACGTGGAGCAGCAGCCAGGTCCACAGAGGACGTGGAACCGGTCCCAGGGCAGGTGCCAGGTGCTCCGAAGCCCCTGGGCTCTTAGCCCCAGGCAGCCCGCTTCCTCCATGGAGCCGCTCCCGCTCAGCTGGGGAGGGGCCGGCCCCACGGCTGTCCAGGCGGCCCGGCCCCGTGCCCGCTGCGGGAGGGAGCACAGCGGGCCTTTGTGCCAGGCGGGCACCACCCCCTGGCCGGCCCCTCCCCGCTGGCAGGTAAGCCCTTACCTGCCGGCCCCGCAGCCGACCCGCCAGCAGTTCAGCAGGCTCCTCGCTCCCAGCTCTGAGCTCAGGACCGCTCCCCGCTCTCTGCTCCCCGACGGCGCAGCACAGCACAGCGCAGGGGTCCCAGACGATTGCACCACCTCCCGGCTGTCCCGACCTCGCCCCGACTTCGCGGGCGTCCTCCTCCCGGGCTGATCATTAACCCGGAGGCCTTATAAGGACCCAGTGGCCTCGGAGGGAGGGACACCTGGTCTCCACCGCAGCCATGGACACTACCACCTGGAGCCCCACGACCGCCGTCACCGAGGCGCCCTTCGCGCCCCACGAGCGCATCCGCAATGCGGCCGACATCTCCGTCATCGTCATCTACTTCGTGGTGGTGATGGCTGTCGGGCTGTGGGTAGGTGGGGGCCCTGGGACACTGATGGGGAGCGAGGGCCAGCGGGAGGGATGAGGCGGGGCACGCGGAGGAGCAAGTGCCAGAGGGCAGGGAGGATGGCCTTAGGGGTGAGCGCTCGGGGTGGAAATGACTGGGAGGCGCTGAGGAGGAGGTCAGGGGGCACAGGGGGAGGTGAGGGGGGCGAGCGAGGATGAGCAGAGGGAGAGGGGTGCTGGCCAGCACGGAAGGTGGGCGCCTGGGGCCTGTGCACATAGAAGGAGGGTGGGAGATGGGGGTCAGTGGTGTGAGGGGCAGGAGAGGGCCAGCCTGTAGCTGCAGGGAGGGTCCCCAGGCTTGGGAGGAGGTGACTGTTGTCCTGCCTCTTAGTCATCCAGTTCCGATGGGAAAGAAACTGTAGCCAGGGAAGGACACAGCCTCTGCCGCTGGAGGTGTGTGTGTGTGCGAGGGGAGGGCTGCCTGGTGTCCCCTCCTGGGATAGGCTGACCTGAAGGCCTGGTGCCCTGGGATCCCCGGGGCTGGAGTGAGTGAGAGTTGGGAAAGCTGGTGAGGAAGAGGAGGAGGAGGAGGAGGAGGAGGAGGAGGAGGAGGAGGAGCAGGAGGAGGATAGAGGGTAGCCGGCACCTGCACCGGGAAGAGAGAAGGAAACGCGGTGGCTCCCCTTCAGGACTGTGGGGACACACCAAACCAGAGGAACTTGTTCTTAGCAGCTGGGAATATGGAAATTTCACTTGTGACGGAGCCTGGCACACCCAGAGGAGGAGGTGTTTTTAAATGTGCAGAAATCACAGCCACTCGAAAAGGTGTTTGTGGTGGGTGGCAGGCCAGGGAGAGAGGAGCGTGGACATTAACCCTGTCATGGCCACAGGGGTTTTTTGTTGTTTGTTTTTTTGGATAAAAGGAAGATTTCTTTTTAAAAGTAACCGTAGAAAGCAGAGGTGACTCAAAGCCTCCCCAGGTGTCATAAGGGGTTGGTGTGGCTGACTCCAAACTCTCAGCCTCTCTGAAGTGTGCAACCAGGCGCGGGATTCTCAGGTTTAGTCACGGCTTTGACATGGTTTCGGACACGTGACCTTGGGTAGCCCGCCTCAGCCCCAGTTTACTTCCCTGTAAAACGGACACAGTGTTACCTGTCCGTCTGCCTCCCCCAGGTGGTTGTGAAGATGGGCAGAGATGAATCGGAAAGCTCATTACGGGTGCTAGACATCTTTAAACATACTGTTATTATTTGCCCTCGAGGGCCTATGACCCAGGCCCTGAATTACTTTTGTTCTCTTAAGTAAAATGGACACAAGTGGTTAGCTGGGTAGGACAACTTGACCAAAAAAAAAAAAAAAAAAAAAAAAAAGTCCAGGAGACAGGGCGGGCAGGCATGTGAGTCCCCATTTCACAGAAGAGGAAACTGAAGCCCCACGTGGTTGTGATTGGTCCGAGGTTGCAGTGCAGGGAACTGTTCCTGGAACCCGGGCCTCTTTTCCACGGCACCAGGTATTTCACTACCTGGCCTGGCTTCCCCTCCCTGCCCCTCCTCAGCTTAGAAGCGCTGGAGCCAGGAGGAGAGCCCATCCTTTGTTAGCTGCGTCGTACTGCCCGTTTCCCAGGCAATCGCTGACAACCGACAATCTCGTTCCCTTGAGCAATCTCATTTAGCCCTGCCAGTCCTGACGATGATGCTGTTTGCACTTCTCACAAATCTGCGATTCAGGATCACTTGTCCTGCTAAACGCTGTTTAACGAGCCCGCCAGGATTTGTCCACGCTCACTCTTCCCCCATCAGTCAGTGCCTCCGGACCTGGATCACTGAACGTGCTAGATTCCTTCCCGTTGACATTCCCCTTGTTTTCTCTTGGAGCATCACGAGTGGCTTGGTCCAGGCACAGGTGTCCTGACTCCTGTACGATCCCTGAGCTGCAGAGACAGAGCGAGCCAGCCCCTCTGTGCTTCCTCACCGTAGAAAAGACACGACTACTGTCCCCCTGTCACCATCCCACCTCTTCCAACATTATTTCGTCCTGTTTTATCCTCTTTCAACGCTGCCTCGTCCAATCATATTGGGGCGTGAGCTTATTCTTCAGTGTCCAGATGACCCTTGAACAACACGTGTGTGAACTCTGTGGGTCCGATTCTACGTGAATGTTTTTTTCAATAAATATTTGGTCGACCCTCTGTATCTTGGGGTTTCACATCCGTGAATTCAACCAACTGCAGATAGGACACTATATTCTTCTTTTCCCCCATTTAAAAATATATTTTTTATTGTTGATAGTATTATAGATATCTCCCATTCCCCCCCTTCTCCCCCTTCCTCCCAGCCTCTTCCCACCCCACAAGTCTTCACTATCCTATTGCCCGTGTCCATGGGCTGTGCATATAAGCATATAAGTTCTTTGGTTTATCTCTTCTCGTCCCCCCAACCCCACATGGAGGCATGTCAGTCTGTTTTCTGCTTCGGGTCTTGTTTTGTTGGTCGATTCATTTTGTTCATTACATTCCACAAATAAGTGAGATCATGTGATATTTGTCTTTCTCAGCTTGGCTTTAGAAAACTGTTTTCAGTCCTCGGTTGGGAATTCACAAATACTAAGGGGCTGACTGTACACATTGTTCTACACCATTTTGTATAAGAAACTTGGACACCTGTGGATTTGGTACCCACGGGGGTCCTGGGACCAATCCGTGGATCCTGAGGGGCCACTGTCGTTAAGTGTTTGAGGAGCCAAAAGTTATATGTGGATTTTCAATTTTGTGGGGGTCAGCACCTCTAACCCCCATGTTGCTCATGAATCAACTATATATTTCCATTTTTTTCTCAATTTGTTTCTTGGGAGATTTTTGTATCCTTTTAGGCCCAATCTATTAACCTATTCTTTCTGGAAGATTTCATTAAGCTGTCCTCAAACCCTTTAAGCCAAGGGTGGTTCCCTATGGCCCATGGGCCACATCTGGCTCACAGCCTGTTTTGTGCGGCTCACAAGTTAAGAATGGTCTTTGCACTTTTAAGCAGTTATAAAATACAAAACACAACAAGAAGGATGTGTGATGGAGATCATATGTTTCCTACAAAACCGATGTACTATCTGACCCTTTTTATGAGCAGAAAACATGTGCTGACCCCTCACTTATGGGATCGTTTGCACGAATGGCATCATTGGATGCCTGAGTAGCAATGGGCCCTGGGGGAGCCCGACATTTTCATTTCACAGATGAGGGTCAGAGAGGGTGACCAGGAGTCGCTCAGATGCACAAGTATCAGAGCAGGGACTAGAACTCAGGTCTTAAGATTCCCGAAGCGCTCCTCTCTGCATGACCTCGCCTTTCCCCCTTCCTAAGATCCTATTTTTTTTTTCCTGGGACAATCCTCTCCAGGATATGACACCGTGTGCATTGCTGTGTCAGTGTCCTGCCTCTTAGTCTTGCTGATTCCCTTCTTTCCTCACATATTTTCACAAAGCGAGGGCCTGCGTTTATCTTTATCCTGCGCTTGAGTCTCCCCTTTAAACAGCTTGACAAAGTCATCTTGACAGGTTGCCAACACCTTACTAGAATACTTGCAGCAAAACTCTCCCCGGTGCCACCAGCTCCATCTCCGGCTTCTCGACAGCAAGGACTTTCTTCCTTGTTCTGAGCTCCCGTTGGGTCTGGTTGTGCCTGGTCGGGCCACTGAGTGAGTCTGTCCCACTTCACCTATCAGAAGGCCACAGGCCCCACCCGAGTCTTCTCTTCTCCGGGCCCAGCATCCCTGGTTTTTTAAGCTTTGGAGGTCTGAAGCGCCTTCCTTTTTGCTCAATGATGTTTTTATTCCATTGAGAAAAATGCATGTGGGTCAGCAATTGTGCTTCTTTGGCTCTCGCGGCTTGCCGTAGTAAGATCTTTCTCTTCTAGGGGCGAGTACACAGGCCAATTGATTGCCATGGTTTAGAGTGGGGTCTGGAACATTCGAGCTTGCTGTTGAACATCCTGTGCTCATGGAGACGGTGTCTTCCTGTTTGTAGGGAGTGACCAGCGGGGAGAAGGGAGGCAGGGGACATGAGCTGCTATGCATGCGCCAGAAAGCACCTACCAAATGCTGCTGCTGAATGCAGAACATCTGTGTGTGTGTGTGTGTGTGTGTGTGTGTGTGTGTGTGTGTGTGTTGGAGAAAGGGGAGGAGTGGAACCTGAGGGAACTGAGAATCCCATTCATTTAACTTTTACTGACCATGCACCATGCACAAGGCATTAAGCACTATGGAGGGTCATCATTCATAAAATGATGACCACAATCAAGCTAATGAACACATCCATCCCCTCACGTGGTTACAGTATTTTTATGTGGCAAGAGCACTTAGAATGTACTCGCTTAGCAAATTTAACGATGCCATACAGTATTATGAACTATAGTCACCATGATGTACATGAGCTCTCAGAACTTAATCATCTTATAACTGAGACTCTGTGCCTTTGACCAACATCTCTCCTTTTCCTCCATGCCCCTGTCTTTTATGTAATATTAAGTTCAAACTGTGCATTCTTATAACTTCTTTTCTTCCCTCCTTCCCTCTTCCCTCTCTCCCCCCTCCCTCCCTTCCTTCCTCCTCCTTCTTCTCTTCTTCCTCTTCCTCCCCCTTTCCCCTTCCCCATCCCTTTCCCTTTCTCCTCTCCCTCCTCCTCCTCCTCTCCTTCCTCCTCCTCCTCTCCCTCCTGCTCCTCCTCCTCCTCCTTCTTTTTCTTTTTCTTTCTCTCTCTCTCTCTCTCTCTCTCTCTCTCTCTCTCTCTCTCTCTCTCCCCCCCCCAGTGTTATTGAGGTAGAATTCACATACCAAATGGTGCTTTTAAAACATGACACTTCATCATGAACCTTCAGTATGTTTGTAAAACGGCCATAAACATGTCCACGTCCCCTTATCTAACGGAAACAAACAGACCCAGGTGGAGTGCGTTGCTCGAAGCCACACCATAAGCTCACTGCAGAGTTAGCACCAGGGCAAGCTGAGCCTCAGTGTCCTTGTCTGTCAAATGTAGGTCCCTCCCTCCTCCGTCTGAGCATACTGGAGCCCAGGGGGCGAGGAATGTGGAAGTATTTCAGAAAGTGAAGTGGGTAGAAGAAAGAGCGAGCTTATGGGGAGGTGTGGCCCTTTGGCTGGCAAGGTCACTCTGTTCTAGTTTTCTATTAAACTTCTGGCCTTTCCCTCCTCAGGCTATGTTTTCTACTAACCGTGGGACCGTTGGAGGCTTCTTCCTGGCAGGACGAAGTATGGTGTGGTGGCCGGTAAGTTTTCTCTGAAATACTGTTCGCCTAACTGCGATATTCCCTGTAGGAGACCGTATTCTCCTTGGGTTGGGGTGGTGGTCATTCCTCCTTCCCGCCTTAGAGCCCTGATAATGGGTCTCTGGCTCACCCTCACTCCCTTGCAGTGCTCCGACCCGGAATCGAACCGTGACCTTCTGGTTCATAGGTCGACACTCAACCACTGAGCCACGCCGGCCTGGATGGCTATTTAAATTAAAATTACAATGAGATAAACTTAAACATTTTTCCCTCAATCACCCTCGCCATATTTCAAGTGCTTATTTCAAGGTGCAGGTGGATAGAGGCTGATTTCCGTGGTGGGTCCCACATGGATGGTCTATCCTGACCACAGCGGACAGTGCAGATCTAGAATGCCTCCAGCGTGGTAGAAAGTTCTATTGACAGAGGCGCTCTCCAGGTGTCAGAGGCAAGGCTGGCATGAAATCCTGGTGGGCTGGAGGTTTGCTGAATTAGACAGCTAAAGAGAACCTTGAAGTTTACTTTAATTATTTTGAAAACAGTGTACCCCCCACTCCATCGAATACTTCAGTGTCCTCCCTGCAGTAAACCTGCCAAGTGCTCATCCAGTCCCCCTTTTCTCCTCCTGACCCCCTCCCCCCATGATGACAGAATTATTGGGGATAAGATCTTAGCTTCCAATCTCTTGGGGGAAGCCAATGAGGGGGAAGCATGGGGCAGAACCCCCTTAGGAGACGGGCATTTTGGGCTAGGCCTGGGACCACCCCACACCTTCACCGGCAATGATGACCCTCTTCCTGATATTGCCCAGGTGTGGGCCTGGGCTGAGAGTTGTTTGGTAAGAGGAATTAGCCCCACCCAAGGCAGGCAGAGTTCAAGGGTTCTTGTGGGGTTTTCTGTGAATGGTGTTTTCCTTACTCATGTTTCAGTATCGAGCGATTCTAACCCACAGAGAAACGTTGCATAATTCTTTTTTTGTGCAGAAGTCACTGCTTCCTTGATGAGGCTGAAATTCAACTTTTCTTCTCCCAACGATAATTTGCATCTACGTAAGGGGTCAGGAGGTGGCATTCCTGGTTTCTAAACCTGCCCGTGTATCGGAATCACTTGGGTGTGTTTTCTAAAGATGAAGATCCCTGGGCTGCATCCCAGACCTACCCAGGAAAAAACACACCTTACAAGACAGTCCTAGGTATCTGCACTTTTTTAAAGCATCCTAGATGCTTTTGATGACCAGGCAGGTTTGACAATCACTTGCTTGGGTAGATTCTTCTCTATCTGGTCAGACTTACTGAAAACATTACCATCTGTTAGGGATGCTGGGAAGGGAGATTCTTAAATAGGGAAGCCGCAACCTCTAAGTCTCTCCCAACTCTAGAATTTTCTAGAATATTCTAGAAAGTAGAGCGACATGGGCTTTGAAGTCAGCAAATCTGACCTGCCACATTTACTAGTGGTGCGACTTGGGCAAGTTGCTGAATTTCCCCGAGATTCCATTTCTACTTCTAGAAAAGAGGAGAATAATGCCCTGGCTGGTATGGCTCAGTTGGTTGAGCATTGTCCTGTGCACTGAGAAGTTGCCGGTTCAATTCCCAGTCCAGGCACATACCTGGGCTGCGGGTTTGATCCCCAGTGGGTGTGCATGGGGGAGACAGCCCTCTCACATTGATGTTTCTCTCTCTCCTTCTCTCTTCCTCTCTGTCTCAAAATTTAAAAAAATATATTAAAAAAGGTTCTTATCAGGATTAAACGAGACATTGCATGTACATCATTCGGCACTGTGCTTGGCAGGTGCTCAGTAAGTGGGATCAGTAGGATATGGAAGAAAGGCCCTCCAGTGGGACACTTTGCCCCCTTCATCTGCTTTGCCTCCTACTATGTGCTACAGGAAGAGTTAGCAACCAGAGGAGCATTGGAAAGAGAATCCTTGGGGAATTTTAGGAAGGATGGACCTGAGTTGACCTTGGGTTGATACATCCCAGGCCTGGAAGGCTTGGGTCGTCAGCCATGAAAAAAGGCAGGAGGAAATCACAGCTCCTAAAGTCTGAAAAGAGATTGGACAGAGGACAGGCCAGTCGGGGAGCTTTGGGGACTTTGAAAGGAGCGGTTGTGACCTGCACCAGGTGAAGATCCGGGAGCTCTGGGTAAAGACCCTGTTCCTAAAACACGGATAAGGCCCAGAGAGAGAAATGGCTGGCGCCTTGGCCTGGGGCTGGACGTGAGAGACAATTGGAGAGGAGGAGCAGGAACTCCAGGGCTGGGTTACTGCAGGAGTCAGCTTACACAGGGAGCCAGCCAGGCAGGCCCACAGTAGCCTGAGTCCCACATGAGGCTAGCCAAGCCAACCGAGTAACATGAAACCACGAAGCTCTACCTGTCATCACTGTGGGCTGGTTTGCGGTCCAGGATTCCCTTGTTGATGGCACCTTTAACAAACAGCTGCCTGTGAGCTGTGTTGTATCGATTATTTGGAGATGTGAGAGAGGTGAAAGCAGAGTGCGAGCTTGGAAGGGGACATTCCCCCGTCCTTGGCTAGTGGTGCCAGAAATTACAGGGCCCCAGGGACACAGGCCAATGGAGGACTCTTGTTTTGGAGGAGATTTGGTTTACATACCAGCGGCAGCTCCTGGAGCGGCGGGTGCAATGGGGTTGAGCCAACCTTGCCACACCCCCCTTCAACACATAAGGAAGAACTCCAAAGGGAGTGGGGACCTCACAGGAACCAAAGGACGTGGCTTGTCCCAGCTTTGTGACGTCAGGCAGGTCATTAGCCACTCTGAACCTCAGGGGGTCTCCTCTCCAAGGGGAGACAGTCAGATTGAGGGTCTCAAAGACTCTCCCAGGAATAAAATTCTAAGACTCCACACCACAGAGGAGGGGACGAGCATGAGGGAAATGGGTGTGGGCAGGCTGGCCAGTCCATCACCAGGGAGGGTCTTGAAAATGGAATGCCCGTGTCTCCCAATAGCCCAGTTTCTTTCCTTCCTTTATTGTTAGACAGTCGTCATAGAGGAGTGTATCCAATGGTCTCGGGTAAGAATGGAAAACTTTCTCTGTAAAGGGCCCGGCTGTAACTATTTTTGGAGGCCGTGTGATTTTTATCACAACGACTCAACTCTGCTGCTAGCGTGAAAGCAGCCATGATAATACATAAATGGATAGCAGGGCCATGTTCAAATAAAACTTTATTTACAAAAACAGGTGGAGGGCTAGGTTTGGCCCATAGACCCTCATTCGTTGACCCCTTGCCCAGTCCTGGGCTCTGGAGTCATGCTCGTTGGGTTCAAATCCAGCCTCTGCTGTTTAACTAGCTGTGTGACCCTGGATGAGCTGCTAAACATCTCTGTGCCTTACATTGGTCATCTCTACAACTGGGATACTAGTGCCTACTTGAAGTTGTGAGGACGCATGCACAGTCTCAGAACAGTGCCTGGCATACAGCACTCTCTGGTTTAGCTCTTGCCTTTGAAGGACTGTCACATCACCTATCTGATTGAATCCAGCAAGAATGATGATTAACCCCAGGGGTTGCCCAAGTTCACACATGGTTAACGCCAGAGCTAGGGCTCTCTCTGTTCTTCTGGTTATTCAAGTCCCTTTCTCCTTATCCTTTGAGATGGAGATCTATGAGACCAATAGGTATGGTCTAAAGGTTTGTCTAAAAACCAAGAAATTCTTTCATTTCCGGCTGACCAGAGACCCCGATGGAAGTTTTCTCTGAGGAAAGAGGACAGCTTCTCATGCTTCTTAAACCCCCTTGGGTAACATGCATCTTATTGTAGCTGCAAGTCTCTAACATCTAATGATCCCATCAAAGTTCAGCCACATAGGATGCTACCAGAGTGGCCACTGGCCGTCCTGGAAGAGCCTAGCAGGCCTGAGACCTCGGTGGGAACTCACAGAGGAGAGAGGAAGAATGGGAATAAGCAAATGGTCATAGAAGAGGCAGAGAGCTCACCATGGAGCCAGGCTCAGGAAGGCATAAGGCAGACAAGTACTTGGCCTTCATGAGCCTGGGTGGAGGTGTGTGCCAAGCCCAGGTGGCCCTCTCTTCTGGCTTTGCTTGCTTTCCATCTGCAGGTAGCTGTGTGTGCTTTCCTGTACCCCAGGGCTGAGCCTGTGTTTCTCTCTCTCTCTCAAAAATATTTTTATTGATCTCAGAGAGGAAGGGAGAGGGAGGGAGAGAGAGAGAGACAGAAACTTCAACGATGAGAGAGAATCATTGATCGGCTGCCTCCCGCACACCCCACACTGGGGATGGAGCCAGCAACCTTGTTAGGAACAGAATGGTCAGAGGCCTGAGGTGAAAAGGAGTTTGGGATATTGAAGGAACTGAAAGGGGTCAGTGTGGGGGAGAGACCATGCGTATGGGTTAGGGGCCTCAAGTTCTTGATGACTGCAAAGGTGAGCTCATCTGAAATGATAAGAAGGATGGTCTCCAGCCTCCTTGACCTGTACTGCCAACAGAAAGCCTTATCTGCCTTTTGTGAAAATAACCTGTGGGAAAATACCACTATGAAAGTGGTTTCCTGATTTCTTGCCTCTTTGGTTCTTGGCGCAAGGAGAGATGTTGGTGAAGGTAATGAGTGAAAGGCACCCATTGTCCATGGGGAGCCAGGGAGGGATGGGAGCTGATGAAGAGTAAACAGAGATTATAATGTGTCTGGAACAGGGCCTGTGTCTAAATATTTACCTGAATCCCCGAAATAAAATAGTCTGAATAGACAAGCCTCACCTTCTCCTCTGTCCCAAGCCAGGAAGTGTGATTCTGTGAGAGAAGGTGGGCATGGCAGACATGCAGGCAGGCATGTGCTGCTCCTGAGTTTACAGGGAGAGCGTTAGAGCGTCTGACTCTACTGTGCCCTTCGTGGAAGTCCGGAGGAGGATGCCTGGGGAAGGATGATCGTCGACATGGTCCTTTGGCCTCCCCTTCTGTCCCTCTGCTGTCGGTCACATTGGGCTGTAAGACCTTGTGGAAATCATGCCATTGCTGTGGTCCCCAACTTCCTCACCTGTACAATTAAGACGAGAATAATACCTACCTCCAGGCTGTTGTGCGATTGAAATAAGATAACGTGAAGGAAGTGCCTGGCCCCACACTCGGCTTACAGGAGGCTCTGTTAGAGTTAGCCACCCTCTTTCCCTTTCTTAAAAGGGAAGGCAGAAGCTGGGAGCAGAAATCATCTCCAGAGCTCTGGCCATTCTGGCTATCACATGGTCCACGAACAAAGAAAGGAGTTCCCTGAAATCAGCGGAGTGCATTTGCCATTAGAACTGTGAAGGTCTTGTTCCCTCCAAGAGAAAATGACCATTCTGACCCCTTCAGGAAATCCAGGGTGCTCCATGAAAACAGGGGCTGTGTCAAAGCATCATGAATAATATTTCTTCACATACATATGCATCACATACATATGTGGGGCAAAAGTTTCTCATTTATCAGTTCATTTCAGCCTGGGAATATCCGTTTGAGGTCGGTTAAGAAGGATTCTCATCCTGGGTTTTCAGTGGAGGAAACAGAGGCACAAGGCAGTAGAGTGATTGGTTCACGGTCACATGATTTGCTCTGGTAGAATCAAGATGAGAACCATGTCAGAAGGGAAGAAGAGGGGGTCCACACCATTACTTGTGCTTTCAAGTGTGATACAGGGCGCTCTATCAAATTGGCAGCCTCTGATGTTAAGAAGACACACACAGATGTTGTTCATTGACGGAGGCAATTATTATTATTTTTTACTGTGAATAATTTTTTATTTTTCAGTTACAGTTGACATAAAATAGTATATTAGTTTCAGGTGTACAATCCAGTGATTAGACATTATACAGCTTACTAAGGGGTCATCCGATAAATCTTGCACCATTTGATATCATACATAGTTATTACAATATTATTGACTATATTCCTTATGCAGTACTTTACATCCCCATGACTATCCTGTAACTACCAATTTGTACTTCTTCTTTTTTTTTTTAATATATTTTATTGATTTTTTACAGAGAGGAAGGGAGAGATAGAGAGTTAGAAACATCGATGAGAGAGAAACATCAATCAACTGCCTCCTGCACATCTCCTGGGGATGTGCCCGCAACCCAGGTACATGCCCTTGACCGGACTCGAACCCGGGACCTCTCAGTCCGCAGGCCGACGCTCTATCCACTGAGCCAAACCGGTTTCGGCCAATTTGTACTTCTTAATCCCGTCACCTTTTCCACCCATTCCCCCAACTTCCTGCCCATCTGGCAATTTTCAAAATGTTCTCTGTATCTATGAGCCTGCTTCTGTTCTGTTTGTTCATTTATTTTGTTTTTTAGATTCAGTTGTTGATAGAAATGTATTTATTGCCATTTTATTATTAATATTTGTAATCTGTTTCTTCTTCAAGAAGACCCTTCAACGTTTCATGTATTACTGGTTTGGCTGAGCTTTTTCTTGTGTGGGAAAAGTCTTTATATGTCTTTCAATTCTAAATGAAGCTTTGCTGGGTAGAGTAGTCATGGTTGTAGGTCCTTGCTTTTTATCACTTTGAATATTTCAGTTAATGTATTCATTTCTGACCGCTTCTTTTTAATGTTTTCTAGTTCTGTCTTTTTAATCTTTACCAGAGGACATGTTTTTATTGATTTTAGAGAGAGAGGGATGGAGAGAGAGAGAAACGTTGATGTGAGAGTGAATATCAATTGGTTGCCTCCCGCACATGCCCCGACTAGGGATTGAACCCACAACCTGGCTATGTGCCCTGACTGGGAATCGAACTTGTGACCTTCTGGTGTACAGGCCATGCTCCAACCAATTGAGTCACACTGGCCAGGGCTTTCTAGCTCTGTGTTTCTGTTTCCTATCTTTTTGTTGAACTTCCCACTAAGTTCATCTACTCTTCTCCTAAATTCATTGAGTATCGTTATAACCAGTGTTTTGAACTCTGCCATCTAGTACATTGCTTGTCTCCATTGTGTTGAGTTCTTTTTCTGGAGTTTTGTTCTGTTCTTTCATTTGGGACACGTTTCTTGGTCTCCTCATTCTGGCAGCCTCCTTGTATTTGTTTCTATGTATTAGGTTGGGCTGCTATGTCTCCTGGCCTTGTGAGAGTGGCCTTATGTAGTAGGTGTCCTGTAGGGTCCAGTGGAACAGTCGCCCTGTTCCCTGAGCTGGGCAATCCAGGTGGTCCCTCTCCCCTTCCCCTCCTTCCCCCCCATGTGAGCTGGGTACGCCCTCCTGTTATAGTTAAGCCTTGATTGCTGTTGGTTCATCAATGGGATTTACTCCTAAGGCTGAGTGACTACAAGGACTGGTTGCGCCCACCATGGAGGATCACCACGGAGCAGGACTTACTACAGCGGGGCTTTGGTGCCTGCTGAGTCTGCCTCTTGAGTGTGTCGCTTGTAGAGGTGGTTGCGTGATGCCTCATTGTGGACTGAAGCTGTCCACACGGTGTGCTGGCCCTGGGGCCTCCTGGGAATTTCAGGCCAAGGTCAGCCAACGTGTGGTCGGCAATTCTTGACTCCTGGGCTCGTGGTTGAGTGTACACATGCTGTTACTTTCCTGAGGGTATGGAAGTAAAAATAAAATTAATGTGTAAACTTGAATTACTTTCTTCCTCTGGGCTATTGCTTTGTTTTCACTTGAAAATGAAAGGTTGACCTTAATCATTTCCAAGATAATTCTAATATAAGATGCCTGGGCTAAGATGTCTATTTTCTGTTTCCTGTCACACAAAACAAAATTTTAGTTAGCATTCAATGACGTTTTCATGTCTTTTTCTATAAACCTCTCCCCCTGCAAAGAAATAGGTAACTTCCCTGCATGACTTATTCCCAGGTCTCAGGCTGTGTGAGTGACTCTGACACAGCTCTGGCATTGTTGCCCTTTCTTGCTGAAGGTTTTAAAAAATTGTGTCCTTGGGTGGCCGGTTAGCTGAGTTGGTTAGAGCGTGGTGCTAAAAAATTGTGTCCTGATAGGAAATGGAGGCAGTAAAATGTGATTGTGAATTCCCTAAAGTCAAAGGCAAACACAGTCTTTTCGCCTTTTGCGATGTGACATCATGTTATCCACCAGTTACCACGCTATCAAACAGCCCTATTGGGTTTGGTGAGACTCGGCTCATCTTGCACAGCGACGGCAAAACCACCTGAATGCTTGCAATGCCTGAGCCACACAGGGGATGAGAAAGGCTGGCAGAGAAGTTAGTCAGAAGCAAGGTCAAGCTGGGCAAATTTTAGATCCAATCTGCAATCCTGTGTTCAGAAGGAATGTGGGAGGAGATTACAGAGAACACGCCCCTGGGTGACTCCCTGGTTGGGGCACGATTCACGGATGGGCACGAACGTGGGCTCGGAGTGGGCTCGGAGAGTGTTTTGGGAAATCAGGGTGATGAAAGCATTGGTAATGAGCTCCCGTCAGAGGGAGGGCAGTGTGCAGACCTGGCGTGGGAGAGAGATGATAAAGCCATGGTGTCCATCTGTATTAGCTTGCATGAGCTGCCATAACAAAACATCACAGACTGGGTGGCCTAAACAACAGAAATGTATTTTTCCCCCCCACAATTTGGAGGTTATTAATCCATGATCAAGGTGTTGTTAGGGTGGGTTTCTGGTGACCTATCTCTTTCTGGCTTGTAGATGCCTGCCTTCTCTCTCAGGACTCACCTGGCCTCTTTTCTGTGTGCGCATCGACCTGTCCAATGAAATTAGAGACCCACCCTTATGACCCACTTTAACCTTAACTGCCCTCCTAAAGACCCTATATCCAACTAGAGTCACATTGAGGATTAGGGCTTCAACATATCCATCTTGGGGGAGCATACTTCAGACCAAAATAGTGTTCATTGCAGTTCTTGTAAATGGCCTTTGAAGGTGAAGTGATTGTCCCCTTGGAGAGGAGGACGGAACTGATGGAGGGCCAGCCGAGTGTCAGTCATGACTGATTCGTGACTTTATTTGGCTCCTGTACAACCCTGTCATGAGAGAAGATTGAAGCTCATAGTTGTTAGGATCACCCAGATAGTAAGAGGTCCAGAAAGCATTCAAACTCTAATTTACAAGCTCATGCTACCACATCAGGGAGGGGACTTCTATTGAAACCTTGCTGAATTCTTAGGGACTGTGTCTTTAAACTTGGAGTTGCCAAGAAGCCTGCTTGGCAGGTCCGTTTGGGGGTCTGGGGAGGGTCTCCGAATAGGGAAGAGACATGATCAGAGTTGTGCTTTGGGGAGGTAACTGGCCGTGTGTGGGAGTGTGGGTGTGGGTGACTGGTGATCATCTAGAACCTGTTGCCATGACACTGTAGAGAGATCATGACAGCCAGCAAGGGCGATATAAAAAGTGCTAGATTCCCATGACATTGTGAGGTCAGAGTCAGGCTTTGGTAAATGATTGAGTGCAGGCCATGGGCAAAGGGAGGGAGTCCAGGAAGAGGCCAAGTAGAGCAACTGGGAGGACAACAGCACCCCTGATGGAAATGAAGTGAGTTTGGGGGTACCCAATTCATTGGGTACCCCCAAAGCTCTCCCGGTCCCCATCCCATCAGGTGGTGAGGCGGTACCTCAAGGAAGCCTGTAACTGCTTAGAGTCCAGTGCACCCCTTTGGGGGATGTTGGAGAGGATTCTTGAATTTAAGGTTATTCTATGCAGTTAATCATTACTGGTAATTATGCACTTAATAGTACATTAGGCTTAATAATTCATCAAGTGATAAATGAAGAGAGAATGGGTCAGGACGGGCAGGCTGCAGGCCTGAGGGAACTTTGATTAAAGTGGACTGTTATCCCCATGAAGCTTTGAGGAGAAAAAGGTGGATCTCTAAATAGCCTGTTTTCCTCCCAGTCTCTCCTTCTTCTCTTCTTCCTCCTCCTCCTTTTTCTCCCTCCCCTCCTCCTCTTCCCCCTCCTCCTCTCCCTGTTTCTTCTTTTTCTCTGAACATTTTTTTAAAAAATATATTTTATTGTTTTTTTACAGAGAGGAAGGGAGAGAGATAGAGAGTCAGAAACATCGATGAGAGAGAAACATCGATCAGCTGCCTCCTGCACATCTCCCACTGGGGATGTGCCCGCAACCCAGGTACATGCCCTTGACCGGAATCGAACCTGGGACCTTTCAGTCCGCAAGCCAACGCTCTATCCACTGAGCCAAACCGGTTTCGGCCATATAAAACATTTTAATGTTTGTGTTACAAGGAGGACAAGATGCAGTCTGGGCCAATAGAACTTTCACACCCTGAGAATTCCACTTACAGGCAGAGGCAATAGTAATTTATTTCTTGTGCAAATTTTAGCCGGCCCTATTCTTTTAGCAAAGGCAAGCGTGCCTATGTTGTACAATACACTGTAAAGTACAGATGACCAAAGATTAAAACTCTTCAGTGGCACTAACCAAAGTACACAGTTTCCCCTTCTTAATGGTGTCTGCCCAGTTACTCAAATCCTGAATCTAGGAGTGACCCTGAATGACTCTTTCCATCACTTCCCACAGTTGACCCATCAACAAGGCCCCTCAACTTTGTTTCTAAAACACACCCTAATCTCTGCGATTGTCTTCATCTCTCCTGCTGCCACTCTCTCACCCAGAGGCAACAATAGCCTCCCGCATGGTTTCTCTTTTCTCCCTTGTCCCCAACACTACACTTTCCACAGGCTTGAGAGCAATCTTTCAAAAGAAAATTAGCCCTACTTGGTTTGGGTCAGTGGATAGAGGGTTGGCCTGCGGACTGAAGGGTCCCAGGTTCGATTCCGGTCAAGGGCACGTGCTGGGGTTGCGGGCTCGATCCCTAGGAGTGGGCGTGCAGGAGGCAGCCAACCAATGATTCTCTCTCATCATTGATGTTTCTATCTCTCTCTCCCTCTCCCTTCCTCTCTGAAATCAATAAAAATATATTAAAAAATAAAATAAAAAGCAAGTTAGATCATGTCCCTGCCCTGCTTGAAACCCATCACACTTGGAATAAAATCTACACTTCCTATCCTGGCTTGAAAAGACCTATGGGATGTATCCCCACCTAGCTTTCCAGCCTCATCTCACACCACCCTGCTCCTTGCTCACCACACTCCAGCCACTCTGACCTTGGTCCTGCTTCTCCACCATGACGACCTTCCCGCTCAGGGGTCTTTGCTTTCCCTCTGATCTCAGAGTGGCTGACTTCCAGGGGAGGCCTGATGGGCTGTGGGCTTCCCAGGTCTTCTTCACTATTGTGCATTGGGCTCACAAAGGACTCACAGACGATCTGATTTGGGGATACAGCCTGCCAGCCCTTCCTCTAATCCTTTCCTTTTCATCTTCACTATTATTACCCAAGTCCCCACAGTCACCTCCAGCACAGTCAACTTCCTGGCCCGTCTCTGCTCTTTCCTGTCCTCCTCTTGCCTGGCATGTCTCTTCTCTCCTTGGCTCGCCCCCGAGTGTCCCGATGGGGCACGGCGTCCTCACCCTCCTTTATCTTTGTGTTTCCAGATTGGAGCTTCTCTCTTCGCCAGTAACATCGGAAGTGGCCACTTTGTGGGGCTGGCCGGGACGGGAGCAGCTGCAGGCATCGCCACCGGGGGCTTTGAATGGAATGTGAGTACCATCAGAGACTCCGTGTCCTGGCGCCCGGAAGGAGCTCTAGCAGTCAGTCAGCCGGTTGAACCTATGCTCAGGGGTAGATGCTGTAGGTGTTAGGGAACCTCTCCCCCCACCCTGCGGTGCAGATGAAGGAGCAGCCCCGCTTCAGGGCCCCGGGTCCTGCTCCCCTTCCACCAGAGTAGCATGAGAAAACCACTGATATGAAGGCTACAGTGGTTCTTTCTTCTCTTAAAAAGCCAAGCACTCCTCTACCCTTTCAGCCATATTGGAGGATTGGAGGTTTGGAAATGCTTATCACCAGATCCCCATTATTATTATTATTATTATTATTATTATTATTAATTTTTTAAAAGGTCTCTAAATGGTATTTTTCTCCCTGTAAACCAGGGAAGAGGAAAAAGGAGTTGCGATGTCACTGGGCAGTCACCAGGGGTCCCCTTCACTGTTGCTCAACTACCATTCCCTTGGGCCAGTCAGGCAGCAAAGACCCCACCAGCCCGGATGGCCACACAGGGAGTTGTCCTCAGCGCCCAAAGAGAAACCGCTGGGGGATTGCTCTGCAGTGGCTGCGGGGCCCCAGGCGGCGTGATCTGACTCCATTTCTTTTTTGGTTTTAGGCCCTGATTTTTGTGGTTGTGCTGGGCTGGATATTTGTCCCTATTTACATCAAGGCTGGGGTAAGTATCTACTGTGTGCGTGTACACACACACACACACACACACACACACAAACACACACACACACATACACACACAAACACACACACATAAACACTCACACATAAACACAGACATAAACACAAACACACACATTTACACACATAAACACACACAAATAAACACACACATACACATCAACACACACACACATGTGCACACACACACACGTGCTCAGTCCTCCTAGAAGACAGAGGAGACTATATAGGATAAACGGCAGAGAAAGCCTGTGCCTCGATAGGGACACTAATTAGATCCACTGAGCCATGCCGCGTCCCTGTAGGAAGCCTTCCTCAGCAGCCTCACTCTAGGCAGAGCCCTCGGCAGCATCCCGTCCTCTCAGGCTGGGTGTGTATTTACAAGGCACTGCCCTGCCTTTGCGCATGATCTGTGGTGTGTGCCTCTGCCCCGGAAGGGAAGCAGCATGAGCAAAGGATCACACTTCCCCTTCATTCACATCTGCCTGCAGTTTCGTTTGCTGAGCGTGCAACTGGCATTCAGTTATCAAGTGCATGCCCCGACTCTCGAAGAAAGAGCTGCCATTTTACCTAAGGCAGCTTTAGTGTCATCTCTTCAGTGAGATATAATGAGCACCTACTACGTGTAAGTCCATTGAAAGCGATATGGAAGAAACACAGGGCAGATGGTGCAACTTCTGCAGGCTGTCCGTGACAGCTGTGTGATCCCAGGAAACAGCAGGCTCAGGGTTGAGGGACCAAGACAGAGTGTGGTTGGCATTTGCAGAAAGGAACTTGGAGAAGAGCTGAGCAGGCCCGCAGCTACAACCTTGGCAAGGCCTGTGTGCAGAGCAGGGCAAGCACACACCCAGCCTGGCCACCTTGTTAGGTGCATTGAAAAGGTCTCTAAATGGTGTCTTGTTCACAGTAGGTGCTTTGTATAGGAATATCTATCTAACAACCCCCACCTCCTCCAGGGCACAGATCTGCCTCCTTGGTTATGTGTTTATCGGGCACCTTCTATGTCCTGGGATAATACAGTTACCTCTGCAGTAAGGCAGGTGGGACTGAAATGAGCAAAGGGCTGGAGGACAGCTACCTGACCACATCACAAACTTCTGTGACCAACAAGGGTTAAGCCTAGATCACACTTCTGACACCATTGTGGCTGCCACTGTTCTGCTTGCTCTGGGCCTTCTGGTCACTCTGGCTGGCCGTGACCTCACTGACATCCCATGCAGGTGGTGACAATGCCAGAGTACCTGAGGAAGCGATTTGGAGGCAAACGAATCCAGATATACCTCTCCGTCCTGTCCCTGTTGCTCTACATTTTTACCAAGATCTCGGTGAGTCCACTGCCTCCCTATCATTTAGCCCGTCTCCTTGCCAACCTGGAGCTATAGGCACCGATTTCCAGAGCTAGACTCCTCAGAGGTTGGCTGGCCATGGGGGTGTATTTAAGAACTGGACAGCGCTCTGGGCCGACCCACTGGAGCAAGACATGTATTCCTTCTTCACTTTACTTTTCCTTCCTCAAAAGTGTGCAAATCAACTTCTTTGGTTGGCAAACAAAACAAAGCAAAAGACTCAGGAAACCGCTGAAATTCAGAGTCTTGGATTTCTTTGAATAGATACCCAGAAGTGGAATCCATGGGTCATTAGACAGTTCTGTTTTTAATTTTGGATGAACTTCCATACTGTGTTTCACAGTGGCTGTACCGATCTGCATTCCCGCCAACACTGCACAAGGGATTCCCTTTTCTTCACAGGTTGTCTTTTTTTAATGCTGTTGAGTTGAAAGTGTGTTTATATATTCTGGATAGTAGAACCCATTCAGATGTATGATTTGCAAATATTTTCTCCTGTTCTGTAGGTTGCCTTTTCACTTTCTTGATAGTGTCCTTTGATGCAGAAAAGTTTTAAATCTTGACGGAGTTCATTTTATCTACTTTTACTTTTGTTGCTCATGCTTAAGTCGTCACCGAATTCACTGATTGTGTGACACCAAAAAAATCGATCGACAGAGCCGAGGTCATGAAGATTGACTCCTATGTGAGCTCCTTAGAGTTTTATAGTCTTAGCTCTTCCATTTAGGTCTTTGATCCATTTTGAGTTAATTTTTGTGTATGATGTGAGGTAGGGGTCCAACTTCTTTCTTTTGCATGTGGCTATCCAGTTCTACCAGCACCATTTTTTTTTTTTTTGACGAGAGTATAATTTCCCCACGGAATGGTCTTGCACATATGTTTTTCACACAACTCATTGAAAACCTTCTCTGGCCCATAGGGTTTTGTCTTGGAGTTGGAACTGATGCCCAAGATTACTGTGCTCTCCCTGCCCAGCTTCCTACTTTAAACTGCTACGCCCCTGACTGGTAGCTCTGTGCTTTCCCTGTGCAAGTGATGATTTCACCTCCTCCACTTTTTCCTTCCCTCTTTCGGGGTCAGTTTTCAGTTACAGTCCTATTCCATTAGAGATCAATGTGTGGACACTGCACTGGAAAGTACTGGGGGCGGGGGGCAGAGAAACCAGCCTTCCTGAGGGGAGAGGGGCAGCAATGTGAGAGGAGGAAAAGAAATGTAAGCGGGGAGGTGGGGAGGTCACCCTGAACTTGGGGGCAGTTGGTAGGGAACAGTTCCTCGGCTCAGCCTGTGAGCTGTCACCTGTTTAATGAACGCGTAGAGCACGGCACTTGGACTCCCCTTCTCAGAAGCAAGACTTCTCCAAGTCCACAGTTCAGGCGGGTGAAAGTCTGTTGACTACAGTTGCTATGGAAAGGGCACTTTTTGCCCTCCCAGCGAGTAGAGGGGTAGTCATATAAAGACACGGAGTAGCCAGCCTCACTCCCTGCCTTCCCGACCAACTCTCCTATTGCTCAGGTTACTGATTAAACCTCCCAGGACATGGGAGCCCCCAGGTAGCTGAGGGGCAGCCTCCCTCGGCTCAGGTCCTGATGGAGCCCATTCCCTAGCAGTCAGCTTTTCCGGAATTCTGCTTTTGAATGGGGCTTTGTGTAGGATGTTCCTGCTCTGGGTGATTTCTGGGGCTCCTTCGTGGAGGCCTTGCCCAGTGTCCTACCTGCTCCACCTACTTCCCATCCCCATCATTCCCTTGAAAAGTGCACAGGACGGACAATAGCTGCTCTTTATTGAGGGCCAATCTACTGAATTATGGATGCCCCCCCCAGATTTCCTTAAATACCGTCGTTACTTTTCTTTTTACAGTTTTAAAAGTTGGGGGAGCAGGAATTTTAAAACACAATGTATTCTTTATGGATCTAGGGATATACATATATGTAGAAAAATATAAAATCATAGACCAGAAGAATACATACCAAGTTCAAGACAGTGTCTACCTTTTAAGAAGAAAGGAAATAGGTCCAGAGGGGAACAGGGGACTAGATGACCTATCCCATCCTGTCATCCTCTGCCTCCATGCCATCCAAGACAGAGCAGGACGGTGCGGAGAACACAGACTCTGGGACCAGGGACACCCAACATTCAATCCTGGCTTTGCCTCACACCAGCTGTGATTTGGGACAAACTTCTCTGAGACTCGGTTTTCTCTTCCAGGAAATGGAAAATGAAATTAAAAAAATTCTCTGGGGAACAAAAAGCTCTCAATAATGGTCACCTCTGGGCCAAGTCATGGAAGTGGGTCCACTTTTACTTTTCAATGTCGAACTTTCTGGGTTGTGTATTTTTAAACCATATACATAAGGTATTTTACTTAAAATTTTTTTTGGATTAAAAAAGACCTTGCCCTCTGTAGAAAATATCCCAGAAAGAAGGACCCTTATCTTTCAAAGTTGTTGGAAGGTTAGTAGACTTGGTGACAGGTAGTCTGGATTTTAGCCCGTGAGCAAGTCACTGACTTTGTTTCTCTCATCTGAAAAGCAGAACCAGTGTACCTGTTCCATCACCTTATTTTGGGGATCCAAACAATGCATGTGTCTAAACCAGCCGTGGGCAAACTACGGCCTGCGGGCTGGATCCGGCCCGTTTGAAATGAATAAAACTAAAAAAAAAAAAAAAGACCGTACCCTTTTATGTAATGATGTTTACTTTGAATTTATATTAGTTCATACAAACACTCCATCCATGCTTTTGTTCCGGCCCTCCGGTCCAGTTTAAGAACCCATTGTGGCCCTCGAGTCAAAAAGTTGGCCCACCCCTGGTCTAAACGCTCTTGGTAAAGTGTAAAATCACCCGGATGTGGAGGAAAAAATACCCTACGAAGCACGATACCCAATGGGCACCAAGGAGATCCAAAGGCTAATGTCGGAGCACCCAGGCTAACGTGGGCGCGGCTGGGGTTCCCCCAGGCGCTCCTGGTGGCGTTCGGGGTCCAAGGGCAGAAGGCATTCCTCCCTGAAGTTAGGGGTGACTCATGGGAGGGAGAATTTATCTTAGGGTTTTTTCCTATTTATGAGGGAGTTTTCCTTAGGATTCTTTATGTGCCCAGTCCGCTGGAAGTAGAGTGCGTATTATAAAAACCGAGGTTTCTGTTAGCCCAGCACTTCTCATAAGTGTTTATAGATTTTGTGTATAGCTTATCTTAGGAGTTGTGTGTTATTTATTTGTGACTAATAACAGCCAGGCAAATATTAATGAGGCTATCACAAATATGAATGAGGCTATGATATGTGGTCATAAAGCATGACAAATTAACTACTCTGGAAAATAAACCAATCAAGGGTGTTTTAAATGGCAGCAGTAATCTTGGAATATATACATTTTTTGCTCACTATGCTCATTAGCTAATCTACTGAATCATACTTAACAGCATTCCACTGAAATCAGTGAACGGAGCCCTTCAGTGGGAGTAACTACGAGAAGATACCGAGCTATGGGAGGGCCGGGCGGGGCCTTGGGATTACTCATCACAGTTTCAAGTGGCCCAGTGTGGAGAGTCGGTGCCCATTTCACCCTTAGCACGGCTAAGGGGCAGCTGGGGACTCTGCTTTCTCAGCCGCTGCAGCGGCTCAAATGTCTCTCCGCTCCAGGGTGGGGCTGGGGTTTCCCTCCCACGGGACTCTCCAGCACGCCAACTTGCTTTTGGGACTAGATCTGGAAAACCTTTGCACACAAAGGTGTAAACAGTGGATAATCGCTTAGAGCAGCAGTCCACAGGTTCGTGGGGAGGAACCCCAAGGTATCGATAGCGGTTCCTTGGCCTGGCCTGCGTGGCTCAGTGGTTGAGCGTTGACCTATGAATCAGGAGGTCATGGTACAATTCCTGGTCAGGGCACAGGCCTGGACTGTGGGCTCCATCCTTCAGTGTGAGGTGTGCAGGAGGCAGCTGATCAATGATTCTTTCTCATCATTGAAGTTTCTCTCTCCCTTCCTCTCCGAAATAAATAAAAAACACACAAAAAAATAATTGTTCCTTGGCAAACAGAGTTCCACAGTTAAATATCTTTGTGGAGGGTCCTTTACTATGCTCCCCTCCCGGGGTTCACAGCACATGCTGTGTATTAAAGGCTCAGAGGAGTTGTGTGGTAAAGAAACTGCCTTAACGTTGTTTAATCCGGCATTTCACAGGCCTCTTTGACCATAGCATCCTTTTCTCCTCCTAGAATATCTATTACGACCTTAAATAAAGCTTGTGGAAAGCTTAGGGAGACAGCAGGACTCTCGCGTGTTCGTATCCTTTTGTTTTTATTTCACTGTGAGAGGAACACTCAGCAGGTGAGCTGTCCCCGTCACAGGTTTTGAGTGCACCATTCACTGTTGTCGGCTTCTAAGTACAATGTTGTGCAGCAGACGCCGAGAGCTTGTTCATCTTACGTAACTGAGACTCTGTGCCGATTGATGAGTAACTCCCCATTCCCCCCCCCCGCCCCCCCAGCACCCGGTACCCACCATCCCAGTCTTTGATTTTATGAATTTGACTATCTTAGATAGACATGGAATTGTGCAGTACTTGTCTTTCATATTCTTAACCGGGGTTAAAAAGATGAACCTTTCATTGTGGTATTTCAGCCAAAGGGCAAATGAGTGTGGGTCAATACTAGACCCTAGAAATCACTGGCGCTGACATTCTCCAGAAGACCGCTTCTGGTGGCTCCTTCAAGTTCACCTCCTGGCCCTGCAGCCAGCTGGTCTCTCTCACCCCTAACGCACCTCTCCTCTCCTTCCAGGCAGACATCTTCTCTGGGGCCATCTTCATCAACTTGGCCTTGGGCCTGGATCTGTACCTGGCCATCTTTCTCTTATTGGCAATCACTGGCATTTACACAATCACAGGTGAGTTATTCAAATGACTCGACTCAAGCCCAGTCCAGGGGTAGGCACTTGGGAAGGAGAGAAGGGAGTGTCTTCTCTCGAGGAAAAGAGATACACCCAGGAAACAGGTCGAGGATGGGGGATTGGCTTGTACAATCATTTGGGAATCACAGACCCTAACAAGTTATACGGGTTGCCCCCAGAAAACTCCAAGGTTGGCTGGAATAGTCAAGATAGCTTCTTCCAGGGCAGGGCTTGCCCTTGCAGGTTGTGAAGAGAGAACTTGGCTAAGTTGGGAGAGTCGGGGAGGGAGTGCCAGGTGCAGGGACAGGTGAGAGCAAGGAATGGAGGCAGGAATGGGCATGACGCAGGGCAGAGGCAGGGTGAGAGCAGATGCATTTAGTTGGAGGAGGGTGGTCAATGGGAGGTAGGTGTGTGTGTGTGGGGGGGCGGGGTATGATAGGGCCTGATAATTCAAATGAGGTCACAGGGCAGGGGCCTTAGAAGCCAAACAGAGGTCTTGGAATTGATGTGACCAGGACTGGGAGGCACTGTGAGGAAGAAAGAAGGGAGTGACACATGCAAAGAGATTTTAGAGGAAGACTCAAGAGGTGACAGGGGAAGCTGATGACATGAGTAACAACTGGGGGCACCTCTGAGGAGGGGTTGCTCTGCCCAGTCCAGGGGCCAGGATCAGTGACGGAACTTGCTGCTCAGCTGGAGCTTCATATGAGCTTTGGGGACAAGAAGTACTTAGAGGGTCTGAGAATAGAGTCAACATACAAGTAGCCCTTTAAATGTGTCCATTTGGTAATGTCCTCAGACATTTTGTAGAGATGTCAGCTCTTTGCTCTTCCTGCCTTCATTTTGTGGCAGATGCTTTTTTTTTCTTCTTTTTTCTTTCTTTCTTTCTTTCTTTCTTTCTTTCTTTCTTTCTTTCTTTCTTTCTTTCTTTCTTTCTTTCTTTCTCTCTCTCTCTCTCTCTCTCTCTCTCTCTCTCTCTCTCTCTCTCTCTCTATCTTCTTTTTTTAAAATATATTTTTATTGATTTCAGAGAGGAAGGGAGAGGGAGAGAGAGAGATAGAAACATCAATGATAAGAGAGAATCATTGACCAGCTGCCTCCTGCATGCCCCACACTGGGGATCGAGCCCGCAACCCGGGCATGTGCCCTGACTGGGAATCGAACCATGACCTCCTGGTTCCTAGGTCGATGCTCAACCGCTGAGCCACACTGGCTGGGCCAGATGCTTTTTCTTACTACAGAGGAGTCGTCTCCTGACTTAAAAGGATCACATTGAGCTCTTCCTCCTCCAATAGGGAGAAACATTTCTCCTTTCCTCAAGGCCTTCCCAGCATTGCTGTGACGAGTGGAGATGTTGGATCATGCTGGGTGGCAGGCTGTTGTCACAGGACAACAGGAGGAAGGAAGGGGAGGCGGGCGATGGAGGGGTGTGTTCACACGGTGTGCAGAGCGAGAGGGGCAGCAGTGGGGTCAGGAGGTAGGCTGCCTGGTTGCTCTCCTGCGTGAGGTCAGATACATTGTCTCCTTGTCCGCATAGGGGGCCTGGCGGCTGTGATTTACACGGACACCTTGCAGACGGCCATCATGCTCATAGGGTCTTTCATCCTGACCGGGTTTGGTAAGTGGGGCTGCGGAGGCGGGGAGGCTGAGGTAGAGGCCCAGGGAGAGAAAATCAAGTCCAGGGTCTCTGCCTGCCTTTCCCAGGGAGTGGTCCAGCCCAGAGCGGCCATCACTGTGGGTGTGCAGCGGGCACCTTCCTCAGCCCTGGAGGTCCCAGGGTGGGCCTGGCCCCAGACAACACCTGTATTCCCTGCTACCCCCTCTAGACACTTGGGGCCAGTGGTCCCCACTGTGAGTCTGTGATGATGTAGTCTCCTCTCCACAGAGAAACTGGGTGGAAAAAAGAAAGGATAAGACTAAATATTAAATATATTCAAATGAGTCTTAAATCTCAGGTTATATCTTATCTACATTTTGGTGTCAAATGTCCTTTCTTTTATGAATCGATGATAGTGAGTGATTATTTGCTTGCTTATGTCCTTATTTGACAACATTTTTAAAGCTCAGCCACTCTCTATTGGCCCCTCTCCCGGCTAGTGTTGTAAACTGCCATCTGTCTGTAGAACCTGAAAGGCAAGGCTAGACACCCTCGCTCTAGAGGCAGTCCATATGGGAGGATAGAAAATGCATTGTATTCTGAAGGGACCCAGGTTCTCGGGGTGTCCTGTGAAGCCTCTGATCTGCCTTCTATCTTCTAAGAGCTTCCATTGGGTTTCCCCAGCGGTGCCCCTGGGGGATTGTGGGGGAGGGGAGCAGAGGAGGCTGTCAGCAGGACAGGGACTGGAAGGGACTGGAATGCCTTCTTCAAGGACACAGTCACCAGGGGGCCGGGCTCCAGGCTCCTTGCCCATTCTTTCCTCATCCCTGCACTTGGCTGGGACCAGGGGTGGCAGGGCCTAGTCTACATCTCTAGGTCTGTGTCTGGGATCCCAGAGGCCACTGCTGACAGTAGAGGGGGAGGGGAAAACAGAGTTTTTGAACCTGGTTCCAAACCAAGGTCTTTCTTCTAATAAGCCAAGTAGCTTTCCTTTGTAACGATGCTTAGGGTTGGAGTCCTTTCATGGGTCATTGCTTTGGAGCCTCAGAGTCGTCCCTGAGGAGGCTGGGCAGGGGTAAGGATGACAAAGCCGAGGCCAGAGAGTGACTTGCCCGAGGCCACACGGAGGGCCCTGGCTGTGGGGCAGGAGCGCTCAGTGTCTCGGGCATCCACAGGGGAAACTGCCGTGAAGATTGGAGAGTTTCAGGATGCTGATTTTTATGACTGATGTTTTTCAGCTTTTAATGAAGTGGGAGGGTATGAGGCCTTCATGGAAAAGTACATGAACGCCATTCCGACCAAAGTTTCTGATGGAAACATCACCATCAATAAGGAATGCTACATGCCCAGGAACGACTCCTTCCACATCTTCCGAGACCCCCTCAAGGGAGACCTGCCGTGGCCCGGGCTCATCTTTGGGCTGTCCATCCTCGCCCTGTGGTACTGGTGCACAGATCAGGTACCCACACTGGATGAGCAGGGGGGACAAGGTCTTCCTCGGGGTGCTGCAGGAACTCCTGTCTGTCTGTCTGTCTGTCTGTGGCTTGTGGGGTTGGGAAAGGTAGGGCAGGGCTCATGTGGTCTGGGGGTCACTGAGCCTTGGTAACATGGGAGTGCCAGGCCAAGCACCCAGGATGTGGGGGAGGGGAGCTGGGGTGGCCAGAAGGCGTCAGGACCGGCACCTCACCCCGCCTTTCCTGCCAGGTCATTGTGCAGCGCTGCCTGTCAGCCAAAAACATGTCTCACGTGAAGGCGGGCTGCGTGATGTGTGGGTACCTAAAGCTGCTGCCCATGTTCCTCATGGTGATGCCAGGAATGATCAGCCGCATCCTGTACACAGGTGACGCCTTCTGCTGGTCTCAGTGGCCACTCTCCCCCATTCCTGGCTCTGAGCCACTTCCAAAGCCCTGTAGCTCCCTGCTCCTTCCGTTCCTCCTCCTCCTCCCCCTCCTCTTCCTTTTCCTCTTCCTCCTCTTTCTTTTCTTGCCATGCATTGCCAAGTATTATTGATCTCCCCCAGCGGTTCTCAACCTGTGGGTCGCAAACAATGAAAATACATCCTGCATATCAGTTATTTACATGACGATTCGTAACAGTAGCAAAATTACAGTTAGGAAGTAGCAACGAAAATGATTTTATGGTTGGGGGTCACCACAACATGAGGAACTGTATTAAAGGGTCCTGGCAATAGGAAGGTTGAGAACCACTGCTCTAGACAGTGAGCAACTTGAGGTCACAGAAGCCACAGAATTGCCTCCCCTGGTTTTTGCAAATTCTCTGAACCAGGAGGTCACGGTTCAATTCCTGGTCAGGGCACATGCCCAGGTTGCAGGCTCGATCCCCAGTGTGGGGTGTGCAGAAGGCAGCTGCTCAGTGATTCTCTCTCATCATTGATGTTTTTATTTCTCTCTCTCCCTCTTTCTACTGTTCTCTGAAATCAGCGAAAACATATTTTTAAGAAAGAAAGTAAATCTTGAACGTATTTCCCTGATGTGTGCTCGCTGACATGGCTCTTCATCTCTCTCCAGATAAAATTGCCTGTGTTCTCCCCTCGGAATGTGAGAAATATTGCGGCACCAAGGTTGGCTGTACCAACATCGCCTACCCGACCATGGTGGTGGAGCTCATGCCCAATGGTGAGATTCGTCCCCACTGGCGGGGTCTTTCTTGGAAGGCTGATTGGGCTCGGGCTTCTCGTGGGTTCTGTGGGCCTTCTGGGCAAGGCCATTTCCATGCCTGGAGGTCAGTTGGGGAAGCCTCATTCCAGGTGTCCTCAGTTTTTGAGTAGGTCTTACCTTGTGGCAAGCAGACAGAGGACTAGGTTTGGCTCTCAGACCTGTCACTGGTCTGTTGTCAGTCAGGCTTGGAAAGGAGATGATCTGAAAATGCGTTAGGGAAAATCATGGCTTTTCCATGCTCATCTGGAAGGTTTTCCAAGTTCTCCCACAGACGTTGACATGGCGGCTTGAACTAAGTGGCGTTTTACCTGGAGAATGAATGAAAAACATGGAGAGAAAGGCAAGGAGTGGTTTTAGCTCTAGAATGAGGACGTGTGAGGCAGTTGATGGATGGGATACAACTTCTCACTATAGAGAATGTGTTCTCCTAGAAGACTGAGAACATAGAGTCCACTTTGGTTAGAGTTTTGGGGTAGATCTGTGGGGTTACTTTTCATATTGCATAAGGAAGAAAAATCTAATTCAGGCTCAAGAGATGCAGATTTAGTTAGGTTAGGGGGTCTCAGGAGATCCAAAATTCAAAGGTATTGGCCAGGAAAATTTAGAAGAAACTTCTACACAATTTTATTACTGAAAGAAAATGTAGAGATCATCTCATCAAACTTCTTCATTCTGCAGTTGGGGCCCACAGAAGGAAAGTGACTTTTCCAAGCCACACAGCAACTCAGCGTCTGGCTTGTATAATTCTGCTCAAGGCTGGAATTGAGGAATTTGAGATGGTCTTAAAAAAAAAAAAAAAAAGACTGGATGCATGACCTTGGGCAAACCATTTGGATTCAAATTCTATAAACATGGGAGTAATAGTTAACTATTCCACTTAGCTGGGCTGCTTATTAATTAAGGTTGCAATTAGTGAGAGTCGCATGGCTCTTTTATTTTACTTTTTAATTGTTTTGTTAATCCTTGTCAGAGGATATTTCTCCATTGATTTTTAGGGAGAGTGGAAGAGAGAGGGAAAGACAGAAACATCGATGTGAGAGAAACACATCGATTGGTTGCCTCTTGCATAAGCCCTGACCAGGGCCCGGGCTAAGAAGGAGCCTGCAACCAAGGCATGTGCCCTTGATCGAAATCGAACCTGGGACCCTTTGGTCTGCGGGTCAACCCTCTATCCACTGAGCCTAACTGGCTAGGGCAAATCCTAGTTTAAATATTTCTGCTATATCATGGATCTTTTGCATCAGAGATCTTATAAAAGTCCGCTCAGATGGACACACACACACACACACACACACACACACACACACACACCATCACCACCATCATCCAACTGCAAAGTGTTAACCTCATATATATTTTATTCCTACCTCCTTGTTGACTGCTGTGGGATGGCAATATGATGTAAAGCCACAGTCCATTCCTTAAAATGTCTAGTTTTTCTGGAGAGACACATCAAAGGCCAACCATGGCATGATTTCAGAAAGCAAACAAACATTGAGTCCTCCCATGTTCCAAGTGCAGAAGTGCTGAGGCGCGGTGGGTACCACTCAGAACCCCCTTCTCTTCCAGGGCTTCGAGGCCTGATGCTGTCAGTCATGTTGGCGTCTCTCATGAGCTCCCTGACCTCCATCTTCAACAGCGCCAGCACCCTCTTCACCATGGACATCTACACCAAGATCCGGAAGACAGCAACGGAGAAAGAGCTCATGCTTGCAGGAAGGTAAATGAAGCTCCCACCTGCCCCCCCCACCAGGAAGCTTGAATAATTACTGTATAGGGTTCCCTCCAGCTAGGGAAGACGGCGGATGCTTGGGTAGCGTGGGAGTAGCCTCTGGCCAGTTATATTTTCCTTCCAGTGGCATCGGCTTTGAAATGCCCTTTTGGAGTGAGAAGTGACATCAGGGACCATCTAATCTAACTCCCAATTTATCAATGAGCAAAATGAGTGCTTACTATTTGCTCATCTATTTGCCCACTATTGGTTTGACTATAGCTAATCCTCATCCCAACCTTGCAAGGTCAGTGATATCATTCCCAGCGTACAGTGAGAGAAATTGAGACTCTCCGAGGTCAGGCAAGGTGTCCTATGTCACAAAGAGAGAAGAACAATTTGAATCCAGAACTGTCTGGATCCAAAGTCCACCCCCCTTTGTTCCTACACTCGGCTGCCTCTCAAAGTGGGATCTCTTGTGGTAGCGGCTGGTTTAGGTGACTATTGAAAGTCAAGTGCGTTTCACTTATAGGTACAGATGACTTTCTCGGGGAGGCAGAATGTGGGAGAACAAAAGCCTCAAGAATGAATTTGTTAATTATGTTTCCTTGCTGTGGTCACATTGTGTGTGTGTGTGTGTGTGTGTGTGTGTGTGTATACATACTTGCTCATTTTATATATATCCTAGAGGCCCAGTGCACAAAATTCGTGCACGGGTAGGGTCGCTAATGGCTGCCCGCTGGGGCCTTCCTTCGTTCCGCGCTGCCCCTTGGTGGTCAGCGCAGGTCATAGCAAGCAGTTGAACTCCTGAGGGGACACTTTGCATATTAGGCTTTTATATATATAGATTTATTCATGTAGAGCCAATTATTGATACTTTTGCGGGGGCTTTGCTTTCAGAGTGTTCATCCTGGTGCTGATTGGCATCAGCATCGCCTGGGTGCCCATCGTACAGTCAGCACAAAGTGGGCAGCTCTTCGATTACATCCAATCCATCACCAGTTACTTGGGACCCCCCATCGCAGCTGTCTTCCTGCTTGCTGTCTTCTGCAAGAGAGTCAATGAACACGTAGGTAGCATTCGTGTGCAGCTGGAAAGGTCCTTTCTGGTGCAGAAATTCCCACCAGGATGTGCCTGCTCTCTGCGGGAGGGATTCTGTTTTCCAGCGCTCTCCAGCGGGAATGGGTGCGCTGCTGAGGGTTTGGATGGCAGTGCTCCCATATTCTGCACTCCTGTGCTCTGGCTTCAGATGGCCTGGAGCTATCTTTTCTCTCACCTTTCTTCTCCTGCCTCTGCCCCTCCGGGGTGCACAGCTGTCTTGTGTGTTCAGCAGTTGGTAACCCAAGGTTTTCTTTCCCAGGGAGCCTTTTGGGGACTGATCATAGGATTTCTGATTGGGGTGTCCCGTATGATCGCCGAGTTTGCTTATGGAACTGGGAGCTGCATGGAACCTAGCAACTGCCCCACGATTATCTGTGGTGTGCACTACCTGTACTTCGCCATCATCCTGTTTGCCGTTTCTGTCGTCATCATCCTCCTCGTCTCCCTCTGCACCAAGCCCATTCCCGATGTGCACGTGAGTACCCACCTGGGAAACCTGTCCTGTCCTTGTTTCCCATTTCAGGCTGCAATGCCCATCTTGCTGGCCCTCGGCTCAATGAGACATCTCACACTCACATGACTACATAGTGCACCCTTGCCACTGGTGTAGTGCAGAAGCATACAGGACAGGAAGCTCAGCGTGCCGGCTGCACAGTCTCAGGCATGTGTCTTCAGCAGGAGTCCTCAAACGCTCTACATTTCCATCCAGGGGATCTTCTCTGACTCATGCTCCCCAAGGGAGAGCTCAGGTGTAAGAGTATGATGTCACTAGGGCAGGTACGGGGCTACACTGGCTTAGATGCCCAGGCCCCAGATAGGAACTTATATTTCTCGTAATAGTTCCATGGTCAGAACGTCCAGGGATCCCAGCAAAGGACATCCCTGGTTACAAAAATCACTACACGCAGAGAAATCTGAAGTATGATTTACCCTTTATCTTTTTCCTAATCAAGTTTCTAAACAGTTGCCCGTAGAATTCAAAAGAAATTTCAAACAATACTAAAGTCCAATTGATTTAAGACTTCAAAAACCGCAAGTACTCTTCTTTCACTCTAGATGTCGCCCTTGGTTTAGGGTGTATTCACAGCCCTCCCAATGCAGATGAAGACGACCAATGATAGGCTATTTTCACCATAAGCAATAGAGTCTGGTAACCCAATCCAGCTGGCATGCCACAGTTTCCAGGTTCCCAAGGAACAGAGCAAGATCATATTCGTCCATAGAGAAAGACCAAGGGTTTTGTTAACTCATGTCAATAGAGATGGTGCCTCCAGCTCTTCCCAATTCTAAGTGGCTCTTGATTCTACCGCTTCTCCCCATACTATGACAAACACACACAGTACAACAATGTGATCTTATGTGGTTGGTCTGGACAGATAGGTGTCTAGTCTTGTTTCTCAGAACCAGTGCTAAAAGGAACGAATTCATTTCTCCTAGGTAGCAAGAGTTCATTCATTCAAACCACTTATTTCTGTATTCAAGGCATCTTCTTAGCCTCCGAATATGCATATGTCACAGGGGCTAATGTGTACACACATCTGTGATTTACAGTTAAGTTCCTGGCATATTTAGATATAATGCTGTGGATGGGAACTGTTATCTATGTTCTTATTGGTACTGAGAGGCCGCATTCCTGTTTCTTTCTTGATGCACAGCTCTTTGTCCTCCCAGCTGCTTGGCCCAAGGCCCTGTGGGGATCTCCCTGTTGACCTGTTCTGCTTCCTCCACAGCTCTACCGCCTGTGCTGGAGCCTACGCAACAGCAAAGAGGAGCGGATCGACCTGGATGCCACCGAGGAGGATGTCAATGAAGCCCCAGAGGAGACCTTTGAAATAGGTGAGTGCCTTCATCAGAGCCCAGATCTCTCTTCTGGAGGGGAGATGGGAGCGGGCTGGGGAGGTGTGAGAGGAGGAAACGGGGTTTGGGACATCCGCTCAAAGGTTGTGGGTACAGAGGAGGAGGTACAGAAGGGGAGGAGGGAGGTACAGAATCATTGCAGTTCCCTCAGCCCTCACAGTGTACAGCCTTCAGTGATGAAGGGTGGGTGCGGAACTTGCCGCCCTGACGATCTGGGGCATGGCCAGGGCCAAGGGAAGAGTCAGAGCTCTTCTGACATAGCCTGTGAACTGAAAGCAGATGGAATCACAACTATGGTTTGTCCGAATGACATCAGCAGGATGGAATAGAAGCTCAGGATCTTACGTCTTACCTGCCTAAGATTTAGAGAACCAAATTTCTCAGTCCATTGAGATAATTCTCGGTCAGCGTTCAGACACTCATCCTGATCATGGAGAAATGCTTTCCTCAACTTCTATGTTCTTCCCCTCCACGGAGAATGGTTGTGTTAATGTGTGGTGTGCACAGGTGTGGGAGCTCAAGGGCATATGTTCGTTCTTCTTCTTCTTTTTTTAATCCTTACCCAAGGACGTTTTTCCATTGACTTCTAGAGAGAGTGGAAGAGAGAGGGAAAGACAGACAGAAATATCAGTGAGAGAAACACATTGATTGGTTGTCTCCTGCATGCGCCCCAACCAGGGCCCGGGCCTGGGCGGAGCCTGCAACGAAGGTACATGCCCTTGACTGGAAAGGAACATGGAACCCTTCGGTCTGCAGGCCTATGCTCTAGCCACAGCGTCAAATGGGCTAGAGCAAGGTCATGTGCTCTTTACCTGGTGTTGGGCAGAAGGTCTCATCCCGCCACCTGAAGGGAGTGCACATACAGCAGAACAAGTCCTGCATCTGGCTGTCAGGAATATCAGAAAACCCTAGCTCTGGAAAGGGCCCGGAGACCAGTTGGTCTTATCACCTCATTTTGAAAGCATATACATGGAGACCCCAGAATAGAGGGGCTTTGCCAATGGCCTCAGCTCTGACACAATCTGCCTTTGATCTCGAAAGACTTTTCCGTTCTGACACCTGTGGCTACACAGGAAGTGCCAAAGGAGCCTCAGCCGTAGGGCAGCTGATCCTGGTGCTGGAAAAGGCAGCCCCTTCCTGCTTCCCGGGAGCTGGCATGGCCCCCACTTCTCCCACCTCCAGAAATGCCCCCACATTGAGGGAGAACACCGTAGACTTTAAAATACTCACCATGCAATGAGGAGTATTTTGAATGTTTTCGTGCAGGCAAAAGATTATTATTAATTTACTAGAGGCCCAGTGCACGAAATTCATGCATGGAAGGGTCCCTCAGCCCGGACTGCACCTTCTCCAATCCAGGACCCCTTGGGAGATGTATAACTGCCGGTTTAGGCTCGATCCCACAACCGGCAGTCAATCATCCCTCTCACAATCCAGTACTGCTGACTCCTAACTGCTCACCTGCCTGCCTGCCTGATTGCCTCTAACCCCTCTGCCTGCCGGCCTGATCTCCCCTAATGGCCTCTCTCTTGGTGCCCGCCACCGTGGCTTTGCACGGAGGGATGTCTGGAAGATGTCTGATCTATCTGGTCTAATTAGCATATTACCCTTTTATTAGTATAGATTTGTTTTTGCACCAGAGGACAGGGTTAAGACCTGGTTGGAAAGAACTCACCCAGTTTTAACCCAAAGAGGCAAGCTCGTGTAGAGACAGCCTGTGGTAGTGGGATTCAGAAAGCACTGAGGTTGAATCCTGACTTCTCTACTCACTCCCCTGGGCGAGTGATTCCATTTTTCCTAAAGCTCAGGCTCCTCACACGCAAGTATTCACAGTGGTAGCCTAGGCTTCACAGCGCTGTTGGAAACCTTGAGTGAAAGCATGCTCCAGAATCGGGCATAATCATACCGTTGTGATGGCCACGGAGGAAAAGGTTTCCAAGTTTATCTGAAAGGCGGGAGCAGCCAGTGCGCATCCATCAGGGAGGCTTGGAGGGGACTCCCACGCCGGCTGGAGAATTTTAGCTTAGTGACTTCTGAGGTTTGTGGCAGTACTTGAATTCTGTCGTTTCTTGGTGAACCTATGGCGAAATCATACTGAATGTCCCGCCCTTAAAGTACAATAAACTAAGATCTCTAGAGGGCTTTTATAAACAAGGGGTGCCCACTCATCATTCTCTAAAAAACAGCAGTATGAGAAGTCACCCCTATATCATTGTTACCACCACCACCAGCATCATGGCAGATAATGGTATGGCCACAATGTATTTTAATTATGAATATCTTACTCTAGTCTAGTGTTTCGTTTTGGCCCCACATCATCCTTTTAAAAAGCAGATAATACAAGTATAATTCTTCCAATTTTCCAGATGAGTAAAATGAGACATAGAGACGTTCTGGAATATTTTCTGCAGCAGGCAAGGTCTTTTACAATCCAAATATTTTTAAAAAATAAAATAACTTATGTATATGGTTTAAAAACAAACAACACAGAAAGTTCTCCATCAAAAAGTAAAAATGGTCCCACTTCCATTACTTGGCCCAGAGGTGACCACCATTGAGTTTTTTTGTCCCCAAGAGAACTTTTGAAAAATATATTTTTATTGATCCTAGAGAGGAAGAGAGAGAGAGGGAGGGAGAGAGAGAGAGAAACATCAGTTATGAGGGAGAATCATTGATCCGCTACGTCCTGCACGCCCCACGCTGGAGAGTGAACCCACAACCCGGGCATGTGCCCTGACCGGGAATCGAACCGTGACCTCCTGCTTCATAGGTCGACGCTCAACCACTGAGCCACACCTTTTAGTTCCTCCAACAATTCTTTCATATATATATATATATATATATATATATATATTTATTTTTTACAGAGAGGAAGGGAGAGGAATAGAGAGTTAGAAACATCGATGAGAGAGAAACATCGATCAGCTGCCTCCTGCAAACCCCCTACTGGGGATGTGCCTGCAACCAAGGTACATGCCCTTGACCGGAATCGAACCTGGGACCATTTGGTCCACAGGCCGACGCTCTAGCCACGGAGCCAAACCGGTCAGGGCTCCAACAATTCTTTTATTCCTTTTCCCCAACACAGACGTGGCCGAGGAGAAGAAAGGGTGCTGCAGGAGGGCCTACGACATGTTTTGTGGCCTGGACCAGCAGAAGGGCCCCAAGATGACAAAGGAAGAGGAGGCCGCCATGAAGCTCAAGCTGACCGACACGTCCGAGAAGCCTCTGTGGAGGACAGTGGTGAACATCAACGGCATCATCTTGCTGGCCGTGGCCGTCTTCTGCCACGCGTTTTTCGCCTGAGTCCTGCCTTGGGCCGCCGACCGACCGCTCTCGTCAAGGCCAGACTGTTTACTCTGCCCCCTCTCCCCCCCCCCCCCCGCTAGTCCCATCCTGGGGTGTTGAGGGGGAACCAGCCGGTTGTAAATTTTGCCCAGTCGATAAATGTGTACATGTGTCATTATAGGAGAGCCGGGCCAAGGTAACGAGTTTGCTGTGAACTTAGGTATTTGAGGCCAGTGTGAGACAGTCAGCTGTGCGTAGCGTGTCAGAGCCGCGGGAGAAAAGTCCGCTCATTGATGGGAATGCAGACTGAGAAACAAAACCCCCGCGATGCCGGGGTCTCAGGTCCATTGGGCGTGTCCACACTGTTTGTGACCCTTGACTATTGGTTTCCAGAGTTGTGGCCTCCCTGGTTCCTGCCACTTTCTCTATCGGATCCCCCTTATCCTTTTTTTTTTTTAAAGAAAGATTTCACTCTTCATCATACCCCTGTCAAGTTGTTTTCTTGGCACAAGAAAAATCAATCCGGTAAACTGATCACTCATGGAAGCTGAGGGTGGGAGCTTGCTGGTTCCTATCCTGGGTGCTTGTTCTTTGAAGGAGAGAACGGAAGGGGTGGGGGTGGGGCTGAGAGTAGTTCTTACCTCAAAGTGGCACAAAGCCAGATGGAAGTATTGCTGTCACAACGGAGGCATTTTTTTTTTTTTTTTTTACCATTTCGGAAGTTCAGAGGAAAGACCACAAACCGGCGACCGCCAGCAAGGCAACCTTTCAAAAGCAGTCAGTCAAGAATAATGATGCTGAGCAAACCATCCACAACTCTCAAGGCCCGTGTGTGTGTGTGGGGGGGGGGGGGGGATAATCTTGAGTCAAGAGGATTTTCTGGTCTCCTTAAAAATGTCCAGTGGGGGTGCCACGTGTTTGGGATTTCCCTCACGCGGGCATTCGCGGTGCCTGGAATGTTCTAGCCCCTCGGCAACGTGTGTGTGGGCTGAATGGCTATTATGGGCATTATTCATGAACACAGGCTTTGTTTTGGGGTTAACCTTTTCCTGTGGCTGCACAAAGTACACTCTGGAGTGACTGTCATGCATTTCCAGGGGCCACTCTTCCTCATGATGTGGGTGTTGACATGTTGACTGAGAAGCTGACTCTGTGTCATATCCCAGAGCAAATGTGCCTCTTGGGGGGCGGGGGATCCGTCATCTCAAAGCCGCCACGCTGTCCTGAACTATTGAGACGATTAGCCTGAGATCCTCCTCCCCGTGAGCTCACGTGACCACAGCCCTTACTCTTTCCAGTTGTCTAGACCGGCCATCACCCATTGACCAAGGTTAGGCCAGGTGGTCTCCGTTCGGGGGTGTGTGCTCCACACATTTCGCTAAGCGGAGTGTATTTCTCGTTGAACGTGTTTGTGTCCCAGGGAGAAGGTTTTAAAATGCAATGACTTTAAATAGAATTCCTTCCATTCCACCTGTGAAATCTCAACGATATGGTAATAGAGTCTCCTGAACGTGCAGAAAAGGTCAGGATGTTAGTTAGCATGGACTGATCTCAGGCGAGCTGAGAGAAGAGCTGGGGTCTGGGGCTGCACGGAGCTGAGAGTGGTCCCTGGGTGCAAAACGGCTCAGCAGGCGAAGGAGTGGCTTGCGTTTGTGGCAGGAACCCCAGAGGTCACTGTTTGCCGAGCCCTTCTGTGCCCCTAAAGCTAGGAAGGGGAGAGGGAAGCGTGGAGAGGTCCACGTGGCTGGCATTGCTCGGCGCCCTCGGCTTTGTGTGGAGTGTGCGGTACTGTTGAGGTTGGAGAGGATACAGGGCCAGGGTCGACGGCTGGCGGACGGCGTGGGCACGAAGCAGCTCCATTGTCTTGGATCCCGAGTCTGGCTTTGCTAATGATTCGTCGTGTCTGTTGTGATAAATTATTTTGTCTCGACTGTGTATTATTTTCTCTTTGGAAAAACAGGAACCTTGGTGCTTATAGTATCTACCTACCTCCGCTGGGTGCGACGCGGTCGCGTGGAAACGGGAATGGGAGATACATCCAGGAGAGATGCCGTACGGGTGTCCTATTAAACCGCATTTGGTCCCCTAATGAAAATGTATTACTTTGATAAAAATAAACACACCCAAAACCATGACTTCCAGGTTTCCTGTTCTCTAGAGGGTCTACTCTAGACAAATACCGACCGTGTCTGTGGGGAGCTGTGGTTGGGGTGAGATATAGATTAGGAAGCAGGCACCGAGGCAGCCGAGAACAGAATAGAGCAACTTGAACAAAAGCTAGGCAAGTTCGGGAAGGACTTCTATTTCACAGTCTCCAGTAAACGCGAGGGGAGTTGCTCTACCTGCGCCGCACCATGTCCTGTGGGAACAGACTGAGCCACTGGGGTGCCCAAGGACCAGCAAGTGATAAACTGGACTAGAATAATCTCAGGGTGCAGGGAAGAGCTATTCCTTTCTTCAGACGGAAAATGGGTTATGGGGCAGAGTGATTGCTTATTTATTTATTTATTTATTTATTATTTTTAAATTTTCACCCAAGGATATTTTTCCATATATATATAATTTCAGAGAAGAAGAGAGAGATAGAAACATCAATGATGAGAGAGAATCATGGATCGGCTGCCTCCTGCACAGCCCTTACTGGGGATGGAGCCCGCAACCCGAGCATGTGCCCTTGACTGGAATTGAACCCAGGACTCTTCAGTCTGAGGGCTGATGCTCTATCCACTGAGCCAAACCGGCTAGGGTGTGATTGCTTATTTTTTTAAAAAACATATTTTATTGATTTTTTTTTTTAACAGAGAGGAAGGGAGAGGGATAGAGAGTTAGAAACATCGATGGGAGAGAAACATCGATCAGCTGCCTCCTGCACACCTCCTACTGGGGATGTGCCCGCAACCAAGGTATATGCCCTTGACAGAATCGAACCTGGGACCTTTCAGTCCGCAGGCTAACGCTCTATCCACTGAGCCAAACCAGTCAGGGCTGTGATTGCTTATTAATGCTCCGTTTATAGAGCTGAAAAAGTCATGCCCTGTCAGGCAACACAAGCTTCTTGAACTATGGATGACTCTCAACATGTTTGACTGGTTCTGGAGGGTGCAGGTGAGTGCTGTTTAGCCTGACCCAGCCCGTTTTTTGTTTTTTGTTTTCTTGTTTAATTGATTTTTGGGGAGAGAGAGGAAGGGAGAGGGATAAAGAGATAGAAACACCAATGAGAGAGAAAGATCATCGATTGGCTGCCTCCTACACACCCCTATGGGGGATCGAGCCTGCAACCCCCCTGACCAGGAATTGAACCATGACCTCTTGGTTCCTGGGTTGATGCTCAACCACTGAGCCACCCCGGCCGGGCCCCAGACAGTTTTGTAGTCTTAAGAGCAACTCCAAGAACAAGTAATTTGATGCAATTCATCCCAGGCTTGGAGAACTGGTGGCAAATGTTCACCTGATAAAGGGACCACTTTACACATGAGGGCTGGCAGCCCGTTCACACGCATTTCGGAATCAAAGAGCTTAGCGCAGTGGTTTTCGAGCCATAGCGCTACTACAACACAGGCTGCTGGGATGCAGCCTTAGAGTTTTCGAATCACTTGGTCTGGAGGAGGGCCTGGGAATTTGCATTTCTATCGAGCTCCCAGACCGTTTTGAAACTGCTGATCTGGGGTGGGCGGGGGGGGGGGGGCAACTGTGACAATTCTAAAATAATACACAGAACTGTACACTCTATTATTTATCTTTTAATGGAATTTATTGGGTGACATCGGTGAATAAAACCTTACAGGTTTCAAGTGCGCAGCTCAAGAAAACATCATCTGCCCCCACTGCACTGTGTGCTCATCACCCCAAAGGAAGTCTCTTTCCGTCCCCATTTATCCCCCCTTTGCCTACCTCTACCTCCCCACCTCCCCCTTACCCCTCCCTCCCTCTGCCCTCCCCCTTTCCCTCTGGCTATCACCACACTGTTGTCTGTGTCTATGTGTTATATGTATGTGTGTGCATATATATATACATATATACATATATATATATTGTTTTTGTGTAACCTTTCACCTTTTTTTCACCCAGTCCCCCTCCCCTGCTGTCAGTCTGTTTTATGTACCTGAGTCTGTTTGAACTGTACACTTGAAACAGATACATTTTATGATATGTGAATTATATTTTAATAAAGTGGTTTAAGACAATCAATGGCTCGATATGCTAAATTTTAGTGGGGGATGAGTTTATTGAAGGCAGAAACGAATAATTTCTAAAAAGCTCATAAAAATAGTCACCACGGGCATGTCCAGCTCTCTTCCCCTCAACTACTTGGAACCATTCCTATTTTTCAAGCCCCTGAGATCAGCGAGGTGAATTCAGGGAGACAATGTCGCTGTTTTCCTAATGAGGGGGTCCTAGGCGAGGCAGAGTAGGGGGAGGTAGTCCTTCTACGTGGAAATCTCTGGAAAGAGCAGGAAGCAAGTTTGACACAGGGCAATCTATCTGATGAGCTCCATACAAAAATAATTTATTCCCAAACTCTCCTAGTTTACACACACACATATGGAGTCAGCTCACCGGCTTTCTAAATGATCAACTCTTTCTCCACTGACACAAAGGAACAGCGAATGCTAAAAGTCATGCCTAGAGTTACTGGATAAAATTAGCAACTGCATATCTCCCTTTTGCATCGCAACAAACTCTACAGGAGAAAGATCAATGCTGTCCTCCGCTTCATACATCCTCTAGGGGCCCCCGGTGGGGTTCAGGCGAAATAGCCGTGAGCAAAGACGGCCACGGCCAGCAGCAGGATGGCGTTGACGTTCACCACGGTCCTCCAGAGGGGCTTCTCGGACGTGTCTGTCAGCTTCTTCTTCAGGGCTGCTTCCTCCTCTTTGCTCAGCTTGGGCCCTTTCCTCTGCAAACCGCAGAACGCCTCGTACGCTCTCCTGAAACACCCCGGCGTTTCCCCGGGCTCATCTGAACCAAAGAAAGATAAACAAATGATCACAAAGCTCGGGAAATCCAGGTCGTGCAGATGATGGCAAAGAATGACGACAACTACTTCTGTGCCTTCGAGGAATATCCCTGCGAAAACACATAACTCCAGTTATAGAAAAATGGAGCCCGGCCAGCGTGACTCAGTGGCTGAGTGTTGACCTGTGAACCTGGCGGTCACGGTTCGATTCTCGGTCAGGGCACATGCCCAGGTTGCAGGCTCGATCCCCAGTAGGGGGCGTGCAGGAGGCAGCTGATCAATGATCCCCTCTCATCATTGATGTTTCTCTCTCTCCCTCTCCCTTCCTCTCTGAAATCAATAAAAACATATTAAAAGAAAAATAGAAAACTTTTGCATAGCATAGAGCCCAATAAACAAAGTCAAACAAGTGCCAAGCTGGGGAAAACATTTGCATCTTATATCACACAGGGTGTGATATCCTTGTAGTAATGAGTTTCTTGAACTAGAGAACATCCTACAAACAACTCCCTGTAAACACACTAGAGCGATGAATCAACAGTTCAAAGCAAGAGAGAGAGAGTTCTCAAACCGAAGGCAAACCAGTCATTACCTTCATCAGCATCATCAGCAGCTTCTTCCTGTCTCTGCTCTTCTGCGTCTAAATCGATTCGCTCCTCTGTCCGATTCCGAAGAGCCCAGCACAGGCGATACAGCTGCCCAGAGACCACAGACAGACCCATGAGTGATGAGCAAGTGTTTACAATAACATAACAGCACATTTACTGTACAGTGCAAAAAATCCCACAGCGTGGGAAGACATACACAACAAAGAAGAGGTCTTCTACCACACTCATTCACCAAAGCACACTATTTTACATTATTTCTGGCCCGGCTGGCGTGGCTCAGTGGTTGAGCATCAAGCTATGAACCAGAAGGTCAGGGTTCAATTCCTGGTCAGGGCACATACCCGGGTTGCGGGCTCCATCCCCAGTGTGGGGTGTGCAGGAGGCAGTGGATCAGTGATTCTCTCTCATCATTGATGTTTCTCTCTCTCTCTCTCCCTCTCTTCCTCTCAGAAATCAATAAAAATATATTTAAAAGAATAAAAGGAGCATATAGCTGTGACTCCTCACTCACATGCACATCAGGAATGGGTTTTGTTAGCAGGGAAACTCCCAGGATGACCACGATGGAAACTGCAAAGAGAATCATGGCGAAGTAGAGGTAGTGCACGCCACAGATGATTTTGGGACAGTTACTGGCAGCCAGGCAGGTCCCTGTTCCGTAGGCAAACTCTGCAATCATACGAAACAGGCCGATCAGCAGTCCGACGATGAGACCCCAGAAGGCTCCCTGCGCGAGAAGCAAGAACAAAGCCAGGGGATTTAGAGGAGAGGAGAAGCTCATTCTAGGAGGTCATAATTACCACCCTTCCTGCTTTTTCCACTAAGCACTACACAGGGCCTGGCTGGTGTGGCTCCGTGGATAGAGCATCGGCCTCTGGACTGAAGGGCCCCGGGTTCGATTCCAGTCAAGGGCATGTACCGGGCTTGATCCCCAGCCCTGGTTGGGTGCCTACGGGAGGTCACCAATTGATGTGTCTCTCTCACATCGATGTTTCTCTCTGTCTCTCTCCCTCCTTTCCACTCTCTCTAAAAATCAATGGAAAGTTATCCTTGGATAAGGATTAACAACAACAACAACAAAGAACCAATCCATGGCTAACCTTGAGGGCAAGGCCGAAGCAGGGAAAGATGCCAATGCGTGTGGTTGCTAGTGGCCTGTTTCCCTCCGTGGCTTGAAACACCGTGATGGCACTGTTCATTCTCCAACTCGGGGCACTACAGGGACGCCCCGCTTTTCAGAAGTTTGCGTTATGCGCTACTTTGCTTTCACGAAAGACCTACGTGTTTTCACTAAAGAAAAGGAATTCCAAGAGGGTTTTTACTTTTTTGAAAAGAAGTCGAAAAGAGGCAAAATGCAGGGGAGCCATGAGAGTGACCCCGCCAAGCTCCTTCCCCAGAACCACACCCAGCAGCTCAGCGTCAGGCCGCCTAGCTTTGCGCTGTGCCTGTGAGCATCTCTGCTTCATCTTGATGTGTTCTGTGAGTCCGTTAGCAAGATGTGTCCTAATGTATCAAAAGCCTAAGAGAGGTAGGGCCCCTAGCTGGTGTGGCTCAGTGGATAGAGCGTCGGCCTGCAGACTGAAGGGTCCTGGGTTGGATTCTGTTCAAGGGCACAGGCCCGGGTTGTGGACTCGATCCCCAGTAGGGAGCAGGAGGCAGCTGATCAATGATTCTCTTTCATCATTGATGTTTTTCTCTCTCCCACTCCCTTTCTCTCTGAAATCAATAACATATATATATATATATATATATATATATATATATATATATATATATATAAAGCTTTTTTAAAAAGCATAAGAGAGGATATTTTTGGGGGGTCTGAAATTCTCAAAAAATTTCCATACAAATCAAGGGTACATGCCTCTTCACTTTATGCCATTTCGGCTTACGGATAGCGGAGGAAACCTGTACGGTCTACTTTGACCCAAGTTTAAGTTTACCGTGACTTTTCTGTTGTACATAGATTCAAACACTTGTGACTGATTTTGTAGCATGAACAGAACTCTGACTTATGTGACACAATTTGCAGAGTCGACGGGCCTTGAGTTGTATGAATTGGGTGGAAAGGATGCATCTTCCTCCCAGCGAGAGAAAGACGTTTCCCCCCACTCCAGCAGGAAAAGAAGTCCCCGCACTTCCACTCACCTGTTCATTGACTCGCTTGCAGAAGACGGCGAGCAGGAAGACAGCGGCGATCGGCGGCCCCAGGTAGCTAGAGATGGATTCTATGTAATGAAACAGCTGTCCGTTTTGAGACACTTGTACCAACGGGACCCACAAAATGCTGATGATAATTAACAGGATGATGAACAGCCTGGGAAGCAAACAAAAGGAAGGGATGATTAAACGGAAGCATCACTGGTACGTCCACTGTGCTTGAGTTCTTGAATGCATTCTTGCGGCCATTCATTGATTTTTTTCCTCCCCAAAGAAATTCAAGCTCCTTGAAACCTCATGCCAGGCCATTGCGTAGGACTATCTGTGAGTAAAATGCCGATAAAGCAATTGCTAGCCTATAATCAGTCATAATAACTTCAACAAGGAGATTAAGCATTTATAAAAACAGTTCCAATGTCAGCATTCCGTTAATAATTCTCTAATGCAGCTCATGCACTATAGCAATTAGAAAAAGAAACACACAGCACTAAGTCTAAGTAATCATTTGTAGGACACAGAAAGCAGACTCCTATTTTGGTCTTTTTTCCTAGCTGAGAGAAACTGAGTCAGGATGCGTTAGAATAAAAATATCCTCTGTCCCAGAATGCTGAGTGAACTGGCCAGAAATGCTAATTTGTGTGTTTTTGCTGCTTGAGTACTTTGGCAGGTATAAGGAATTGGTCAAAATATTGAGATGCAGCAAAAATCTATTCGGTTTTGTTCCTGGGGGTCAAGAGCAAAACCAAATAGGTTCATTTTTTAAAACTTTGCAATATTCTTCTGTGCTTGTGATATGAATAAACAGATAATAATAATTTACGGGACTCTCTGTAAAAGGCCATGGCTTGTCTGTGCTCACCGGAGACAGAAAGGTGGGAGTTGGGGGAACCGGGGACAAGCATTTGGGCGGGAGACTGAGGCACAGGGCCTCATTTAAGCTCTACAAAACTTCTGCAACCTTGCAATGACTAAGTGTGATAAACCACGGGCGGTCCGAGCACAGGGTCCAGAACACAGTAAAGATTCAAGAAATAACACCTCCTATCGTTATTGTCATCATCATCCGAAAGCAAACGGTGTGTGTCCTGGGCTCTCTTATCTTCAGCTGTTTTCAGCTGTTTGCTGTCACACGCAGAATAAAATCCAAAGTCCTCTTATGGCCGGAATAGCCCTGCGTGATCTCCCGACCCCCACCTTTCTGATTTTGTTTCCTATCGCTCTCACGGGCCAGCCTCACCCCTTGCTGTCCTCACACACACCCCACACGTGACTGTGGAGGGCTGCAGGCAGCACTGACTGCTCCTTCACACTGAGCCTCGGGGCTCCCCCCACACTCTCCCCAGGGCTCTGCTCAAAGCCACTTCTTCCGTGAGGACCCCCTGAGCACCGTGTTAAGTTAGTCTCCATCCTTTAATCCTGCTCTAATTTTCTTCCTAGCCGTTTTTAAAATATATTTTTATTGATTTCAGAGAGGAAGGAAGAGGGGGAGAGAGAGAGAGAGAGAGGGAGGGAGGGAAAGAGAGAGAGAGAGAGAGAGAGAGAGATCAATAATGAGAGAGAACCATTGATCAACTACCTCCTGCACGCCCTCCACTGGGGATCGAGCCCACAACCCAGGCATGTGACCTGACTGGGAATCAAACCTGTGACCTCCTGGTTCATAGGTGGATGCTCAACCACTGAGCCATGCCAGCTGGGCATCTTCCTAGCATTTTTTGTCACCATATATAGAATATATTTATGATCTGTCTTCCCCACCAAGGCATAAATCCCAGGAAGCATGAACTTATTTTTCATATATATATGCCATTTTTTCATATTTGTATTCCTGGAGATAGTAGGCATTTAATAAGATAGAGAGGAAAAGAGAAACTCATTAACTGATCATTGAGACTTAGAGGGGACTCATAACCAAGATCGTTGAACCATCCGTGGACTACTGCATCTTGGACCTACTGAATTCTAGCCCAGCATTTTTCTACCACAGAAACCCAGAGCCTATGGTCTTCCTCTCCTGTAGCATTTATCCAGAGTCACGATCTGGACCAACCGAGCCCTCGGAATTTCTCCAAGTGCTTTATTTACCAAAGCGACTGTTACTATCTCCAGCAATGCATCGTCTTTTAATGAGGAGGTTAGTTTCTCTTGACTCCCCATTTTTAAAGAATGCAGTTGGTAAACTCATCTGTGGTAGTGTGTGGAGGTCCCTCATCTGTTACTTCCTGCCTGTGATATGCATGGAAACTTCTAGAGATGATGCCTTAACCTGTGAGAGTAGATGGAAACTTTAGGCCCCATGAAAGACATTGATGGGATTTCACGAAGATGTGGTTGGGAGCGGGTGTGACGGGAGGAATAAAGAGACAATCAGAGGCATTTGGAAATCTGAAAAAGAAACTATTTCCTTGCCCTAACCGGTTTGGCTCAGTGGATAGAGCGTCGGCCTGTGGACTGAAGGGTCCCAGGTTCGATTCCGGTCAAGGACATGTACCTTGGTTGCAGGCACATCCCCAGTAGGTGGTGTGCAGGAGGCAGCTGATCGATGTTTCTCTCTCATCGATGTTTTTAACTCTCTATCCCTCTCCCTTCCTCTCTGTAAAAAATCAATAAAACATATTTTTTTTTAAAAAAGAACAAAAGAAACTATTTCCTTGGTACGTATGGCCCCAAATTTTGTATCTAGAAAAAGATAGAGTTGGGTTAAATGTCCTCTAATGTTCCTTTACCCACTTCAGAGCTCTATGAGTAGTTTCTCTGAACCCCCAAATGAGGAGGCTCTATTTCACTTTGATGTCTCTACCTTTGCAGAGAAATTTAAGACAGAAACCAGGCTTCTCTCACCGCCCAGCGATCAGGAGCTCTCTCTCCGAGGCCTGCTTCCGGATCTTCGTGTAGAGGTCCATGGTGAAGAGGGTGCTGGCGCTGTTGAAGATGGAGGTCAGGGAGCTCATGAGAGATGCCAACATGACTGACAGCATCAGGCCTCGCAGCCCTGCGGCCGGAAGAGGAGGCAACCACGAGTTAGGAACTGGACGCCACGAGCTGTGATCACTTGCCAACCAGACGGCCATTCAAAGGTAAAATGTCATACGGACTGTTTACTAACTGATGTGCCCATGGATACATGCCATCGTGTAGCATTTTCTGCATATTTCCTGGTGATTCTCAGAATTATTGACAAGTAAAAATTGCATGTATTTAAGGTGTGCAACATGATGTTTTGGTAGATACATCATGTGAATGGTTACCAGAGTCAAGCTAATTAACCCAGTCATCACATCACATAGTAACTAATACCTTGTTTTGTTGTGAGAATACTTGAGATCTATTTTCTTAATAAATTTCAAGTACACAAGACATTATTATTAACTGTAGTCTTTATGCTGTGGTCTCCAGAACTTATCCATATTATAACTGAACGTGTGTACCCTTTGACCAATATATTCCTATTTCCCCATTCCCCATCCCCTGGCAACCACCATTCTACTTTTCTGTTTCTTTAGATTCCACATATAAGTGACATCATGCAGTATTTGTCTTTGAGAGAGATATATCGATTGGTTGCCTCCCACACTCACTGGGAGCAGTGACTGGGGGCGGAGATGGAACCTGCAACCCAGGTACAGGCCCTAAACTGGGACTCAAACCTGAGACCCTCTGGTTCATAGGCCGATGCTCTAACCATTGAGAAACACCGGCCAGGGCTCATCACACTTTCTTTACCCATTTACCTGAGCAGGACATTTTCTTACCGTCAGGCATCAGTTCCATCACCAGCATTGGGTAGGCATAGTTAGTGCAGCCGACTTCAGTGCCACAGTGTTTCACACACTCAGAGGGGACAACACAGGCCACCTTCTCTGAAGAGGAATTCAGAGAAGTGGGTTCAGTGAGTGGGGCCCAAACAGGTAAGACCTACAACCATTGGCCGCAGAGACAAGTGGGAAGGTCATGAGTTAGAGGAAAGACGTTTGCCTGGAAATTGAGGCTCAACTTTGAACAGCAGGCAATCGATCTGCTTCCTCTTTGGCTAGAATACACCTTTCCAAGTGTCACAGCTGTAGCTCCCCTGGCACTGGCCTGTGGGGCAGGCTCTGCCTTGGGATGCGGCCCACCTAGAGCATTAGAGGGATCGATTCCCCCTCCAGAAAAGCTGCAAGAGCATACGTCCTCCCAGGAGCACAGAACTCCACAGATCAAACAGCAGCAACACAGCACTCAGGCAGCTGGTCCTGTGTGCAATCATTCAGCCAGCGTCTTTCTCCCACATCTAAGAAGAGGTGCCACGTGTGATGCTGGGGTGACTGCCCCTGGTGAGATGATGCCTCATTCATTGTGGCAGTTGCACAATACCTGGCTGATATTCTAGCTAAAATGACATTATGAAAACAGATAGAAAAATGGGATATAAAAAGCCACCCAGAATTCTAACACCTTTGTACAAGGGCTTCTCTTAGTTTATTATTCCTTTCTAATCCTTTTCCGGAGAGAAATGTGTTTATGGCACAACTACGGTCATTGTTGCGGTGATATTTTATAGTCTGCTGTTTACATCCAACATGATGACGTCAGCATGGCCCCACGTTTTGAGATTGTGAACAATCCTATCTTTGGCTACTCCCTGGATATCTATCCGTTCTTTATTGCTGTAGACAACAACAGAATGTTGCAATAAGCAGGAATATCGCTCACTTGATTCTCCTCTTAACAGGTTTTCAGGAAAATAAACACGCTTTCTCCAGGCCCAGTTGAGAAAACATGAAGTGAGGTTAGTGCTATCTGATGGATTGTCCTAATAAACACCAGCCGTCTCAGATTAGGCAAGAAATATTCTGTGTTTCCTTCACTCCTCATAATACATTTTTTTTAAAAAGAAAAGATGTCAGTTTATTTTTATTTATTTATTTTTGTTAATCCTCACCTGAGGGTATTTTTCCATTGATTTTTTTTAGAGAGCGTGGAAGAGAGAGGGAAAGACAGAGAGAAACATCGATGTGAGAGAAACACATCGATGGGTTGCCTCCTGCACGTGCCCCGACCAGGGCCCGGGCTGGGGAGGAGCCTGCAACCAAAGTACATGCCCTTGACCAGGATCGAACCCGGGACCCTTTGGTCTGCAGGCCAATGCTCTATCCACTGAGCCACACTGGCGAGGGCATCATAAAGATTTTTAAGGGAGATTTTCAACATTAGCAGTTACTCTTAGCTGACTTAAAACATCTTAAAACCACGATTCGTAATTCAAGCATAAACGATGGGAACTTATGGCTCTGGACTTGCCTGTGTACAGGATGCGGCTGATCATTCCTGGCATCACCATGAGGAACATGGGCAGCAGCTTCAGGTACCCACACATGATGCAGGCGGCCTTCACGTGGGACATGTCCTTGCCGGAGAGGCAGCGCTGCACGATGACCTGCCGGGAGAACACGCCTCGTCATGGGACAGCCGGAGGATGCGTCACGGGAGGGGAGCGCCTCTTCAGAGACTAGCGTGCCGATGAGAAGTGGGATGGTGACGAGAGAAGAATGAGCTTCGGAGGAAAATCCGGATTTGGACCCCTGCTCCTCCCACAGGAGCATTTGACTTCTGTGAGTTTCAGGTTTCTCATCTGTAAATAAGGTTCTTTCTTTCTTTTTGTAAAAATAGTATATTGATATTGACGACAGAGGGGAAGGGAGAGGGAGAGAGAGATGGAAACATCAATGATGAGAGAGAATCATGGATCAGCTGCCTCCTGCACGCCCCCTCCTGGGGATCGAGCCTGCAACCCGGGCCTGTGCCCTGATCCGGAACCGAACCCGGGACCCTTCAGTCCGCAGGCTGACGCTCTATCCACTGAGCCAAACTGGCCAGGGCAAAGTGTTTGACTTTTTAAATGATGAAACTAGATGATTTTCTAGGAGAAGAAAAAGAACAACATAAAGGTATTCACACATACACTCACACACACACACAGTCACACACACACACGGCACGCACATACACCCACACACACTCAGTCACACACACACACATGCACACGCACACGCTTTACCTGATCTGTGCACCAGTACCACGCAGCCACGATGGTCATTCCTATGATCATTCCCGGCCACGGAATGTCCCCGGTGACAGCGTCTCGGAAAATGTGGAAGGAGTCTGGCCGAGGAGTGTAGCACGCGGGGCTAATTGTCAGGTTGTCCCCTTCGACTATGGACGGGATGGCGTTCATATACTTCTCCGTGAAACTCTCATAGCCTCCGACTTCGGCAAATGCTGCAACGGCGTCGGGTACAAGACCGTGTTCCCCAGAAACGTGAGACACCCATTTCCCTAACCACCCCTCCGTGGTGGGAGGCACTCCGGCACCTCCCATCGGCCTGGTCGTGTTCTCAGGATCCACAGTCCCCTGACTTCCACCCCCACGGCCCCGGTCACACGGCCATCACTTACCAAACCCCATGAGGATGAACGAGCCGATCAGCATGATGATGGTTTGGAGGGTGTCGGTGTAAATAACCGAGGCCAAGCCGCCTGTGGAGAGAAGAAAAGAGCCAGGGGGTTTGACTCAGGCGCCCTCCCCTACTTGCCTTCGCCTTTAGGTTCCTAAACACCGGAAATGACTCCGCAGAAAACAGATCAGAAGCTCTGGTGGCATCATCATCATCATCTCCTTGGAAGGTGTGTCTCTCATTGGTCCCCCTGTCTTCCTCGCCTTGCCTCCACTCAACGTTGCTATGAATTATGGTAGAGTTCTACCTTTGTGTGCGCTTTTGACTATTAAGTAGGGGGAAAGGCCAGGTTTTAATATCATGAAAATCTCCCATAATAACCCCTCAGTTCGCTCTATTTAGCACAGGATACCTGCTCTGAAGAAGTGGGCGAAGCCATTTCTGTTCCAGCGTTGGAACAGACCATTGTTTCATTAGTGGAATACCGTATACTACTGTTGACCCGCGTTTTGCGGCAATGTCGTATAACCACCGCCACCAATAACAACGTCTCTTTCAACTCTAGACTCCCTGGGCGCTTAGCCACCAAGTCAGAGTCAGAAAGGAGAATCCAACATTTCTTTTATGAGAGGGTCTCGGGGAAACAAGATGGAGCCTGCAAACAGGGGATCCAGGCCCTCACCGCTCACGGACTCTGAAACACGCGCTCGTGGCATAACGTGGTTCCGGAACTGTCTTGCTTGTGCAAGCTTTTATCTTTTCTTTATTTTTTTTCCAGCGGAGCTGGGAGAGTTTACTTTGCATCAGCTGGTGTGCGTGAGACACCCCACCAATGTGTCTGGTTCGTTGAAACCTGTGTGGATTGCCGCCGCATACCTTCTCCCCACGATCAACCCTCCGCTCCAGCCTCCCTTTTCTGATGCTGCCTCTCAGGGCCCCCATCATGCCCAGGTATTCATCTGGGCCCTGCGTGGGTTTGCCAGTCTCATGTTTGAGCTGCTGTGTCATCCTGGCCTCCCGTGGGTGTGACACACTGAATTCCAGATGCCAGTCTGGGCAGGCAACACTTCGTTGAGCCCAAATAGCGTCTCCCTGTCCCACCCATCACATCGTCATCCTGGATCAAGGTGATCATAACTGATACAGGACCCGCTTTCCTACGCTCTGGCTGTGTTTCTAGGCTGCGCCTGACTCTGAGCGGAATAAAGGGAGAGCCTTACCTTGGGAGCGACAAGGCTAACGCTCAGGTGACACGAGCAGAAGGTAGCATGGCCGAGCTAAGCACACAGTGGACTCACCAGTGATGGTGTAGATGGCGGTGATAGCCAAGAGGATGAAGATCGCCAGGTAGAGGTCCAGCCCCAGAGCCAGCTTGATGAATATGGCTCCGGAGAATATGTCTGACTATAATGAGACAGGCAGGGCCATCAGCCCATAGCTTCAATCTCTCTCTCTTTTTTTTTAAAGTTTATTTTTATTCATCTCAGAGAGGAAGGGAGAAGGAGAGAGATAGAAGCATCAACGATAAGAGAGAATCACGGATCAGCTGCCACCCGCACGCCCCACACTGGGGATCAAGCCCGCAACCAGGGCATGTGCCTTGTCCGGGAACGAAACCATGACCTCCTGGTTCATAGGTCTACACTCAACCACTGAGCAACACTGGCCGGGTCCATAGCTTCAATCTCTTTGCCTATCTCTCCTTCCATTGAACTCCCCTAGCCCAACTCCAACCCTGGCTAAATCCAGTTTCCCACTTACTCTGTGCCTGCACCTAGGGATGTTTCTTCTGTGTTTCTAACTAACATGCTTACATGCCATTTCCCATGTTTTTGTTATGTTTTGGTTTCGAGTGAGGTGAGGGGAAGGGATACGGGGGCAGGATTCAGAATCCGAAGCAATAGAGGCAGATTCCTTTGGAGAACCTGGGTTCGGAAGGGGTGTCACAGGAGATGGGAGATGTTTTCCTCCCTAAGATTTGAAATGAAACCTGGGGCAGGAGGACTGGGAAGGCTGTCCTGTCCTCACTCCTCATCGTGATCGGTTTAACCAGTAACCAGGACCCAATCTGTTATCAGAGTGTAATAGCAAGAGTGCACAGAAGGCTGTGCGCAAGATTAATCATTATTAATAGCACTTAAAACATGACCTTGTAGGTAAGGATGGACTCCGGCTACTGTACCTTCTCAGCCGACCACAGACCCTGCACAGTCAGTCACACACATGCCCCTGACCTTCCTGCTCCTCCATTCAGCTCCCATCATTCCATCTCGCCCCCGCCCCCCACAACCGGATCCTTCTGCCACCGGAGGCTGCATCCCGTGGGCCCCTTCGGCCACTCACATTCTGCCCCAGCGCCTGGCTCATGCCCTGGAGGACGGCAAAGCTGTAGAGGTCAGAGCCAGGGGAGGGCTGGGAGGTCACTGAGCCCCGCCCACCTGGGGAACATGGCGAGCCCCTCGCTTCCCTTGGCCCCTCCTCTTTCCTGGCCTGGGGGTTGTGTAATCCCCCAGCACCCCATGCAGATGACTTCCATTCCCACCCGCTCTCCTGGGCATCCACAGCATGCCTTCCGTGCTTGTCCACACACTCCACTCAAGCTCACGCTGACTATATCTGCAGCTATTATCATAAAGTACTAACAATCTTATGGTTAAATTGTTTTTATTTAAGTGTGTTTTTTATGTTAATCCCCACCGAAGGATATTTTTCTATTAATTTTTATTTTATTTTTAAAAATATATTTTTATTTATTTCAGAGAGGGAGAGAGAGAGAAACATCAATGATGAGAGAGAATCATTGATTGGCTGTCTGCTGCGCGCCCCACACTGGGGATCGAGCCCGCAACCCAGGCATGTGCCCTGACTGGGGATCGAACCTGGGACCCTTCAGGCCGCAGGCTGATGTTCTATGCACTGAGCCAAACCGGCTAGGGCTTTCTATTGATTTTTTAGGAGAGAGCAGAAGGGAGGGGGAGAGACACAGAGAGAGACACACACATCGATTGGTTGCCTCCTGTACATTCCCCAACCGGGGCCAGGGAAGGAGCCTGCAACTGAGGTACGTGCCCTTGACTGGATTCGAACCTGGAACCCTGTGGTCCACGGGCTGATGAGCCACACTGGCTCGGGCTCTGGTTAAATTCTTAACTCCTTAACCATGTGGTGAACTCCTAGCGCACAGGGATCCTCTCTCTCCCGGGCTCGGGGCACCACATGCACAGGAAGCGCTGGGAGATGCTCACACTGCACCAGGCGGGCTCAGCCCCTCATCGGAGCAGCTGGCTCACTTCCAGCCACGACTCTGCTCCACAGCAGAGTGACGGGGGTGTGGGGGGGGGGGAGGGGGAGTCAGCTTCTCCCTCAGGAGCGGCCCAGACTCTGCACCCCGGGCCATAACCTCATGAGTCACTGATGTGCCAGCAGCAAGCCGTTACTCTGTCTTTGTTTTCTACACGTGCTGCTGACTCTTCAACCTCCTCTCTGCTTTCCTCCCTGATTATCTCCAAGGAAATTAATTAAACACACACACACACACACACACACACACACACACAACTTTAGAGTTCTTTCAGCATGTATTTGTGAAATATATTGTGTAGGGGCAGCTTTAGATTAAAAAAGAAAAAAGTAAGGGCCCTGGCTGGTGTGGTGCTGTTGGTTGGGTGCCATCCTGTGCACCCCTGCCGGTTAGATTCTTGGTCAAGGGCACAAGCCTGGGTTGCGGGTTCGATCCCCAGTGTGGGGCGTGCAGGAGGCAGCTGATCCATGATTCTCTCTCATCATTGTTGTTTCTCTCTCCCTCCCTCTCCCTTCCTCTCAGAAAGCAATACAAGGATATATTATTTAAAAGCATTCTTGCAAAGCTGAACACGCCAGGAGCACGGACTCACCGAGATCCTCAAAGCCACGCAGATGAAGAGGGAGAGGACGGAGAGGTAGATCTGGAGCCGCTTCCCCCCGAAACGCTTCTTGAGGTACTCGGGCATGGTCATCACCTGCGGAGACAGGCAGGGGCTCACTGGCCCAGCTCATTCGGTCCCTCCACGCTCACCGAGCACGCGGGGCCGGCAGGCCTGTGGCGCCTCGGGAAACCGAGGGGAGGGAGGCATCGTCTCTCGGGAAAGCAGCAAAGCCGGGTGGACACGGGCGCTGGGATCGGACAACCTTGGGACGGGCTCGCAGCGCCCGCACTGACTAGAAATGTAACATTTAGCGAGTGACCCTCCTCCTGGACTCCACGCTTCTCATCTGTCAAGTAGGGTTTTCATGGGACGGTAGATGTAAAATACCCGCGCCACCGCCAAATGCCCGGCAAACGCACGATGGATAATTTTTATGATTTTCACACTGTCATGTGACAGTCTACTTAAAACATTACTTGCAGCCTAGCCGGGTGCAGCTCAGCGGTTGAGCATCGACCCAGGAACCAGGAGGTCACCGGTTTGATTCCCGGTTAGGGCACAGGCCCGGGTTGCGGGCTCGATCCCCAGTGTGGGGCGTGCAGGAGGCAGCCGATCCATGGTTCTCTCTCATCATTGATGTTTCTCTCTCTCTCTCTCCCTCTCCCTTCCTCTCTGAAATCAATAAAAACATGTTAAAAAACAAACAAACAAAAGGCCCAGAGAGACAGAGCAGGCGGAAGGGAAGCCACCACGGCTGCGGTCCATCCCACCCCTCATCACAAATGAAACCGCTTCGCAGGTGTCGGAATAGCACGGATCAGGAGGAAGGAAAATGGCCCGAGTTGGGGAGGACGTGGGCGAGTGGGAGCCCCCACGGCGGGGAAGGCCTGGGAGCAGGTGGCCGAGCTGTTCGCCGGAGGAGCCCGGCAGCAGGCAGTGAGTGGCTCTGGGTCATTGTAAACCCAGAGACCCTGCAACAAACGGTCTCACCCAGGTCTCCCGGCTGAGCAGGGAGAATGAGCGTGTAAGTGGATGCCGACCAGGCGTGCCCACGGCCCCGCGGGTACTCACGCCTGCCTTGATGTATATGGGGACAAAGAACCAGCCGAGCACCAGCAGCAGCACCAGGGCCTGCAGGAAGCCAAGCAGAGAGGGTGGCGTCAGAGGCCTGGCCTGGGGGCCGTGTCGCCTCACGGCCTCGGAGTCTGCGGCAAGTCCCCGCTGACTGTCAGATGTCACTTACATTCCACTCAAAGACTGCGGTGGCGATGCCCGAAGCCGCCCCGGTGCCCGCCAGCCCCACGAAGTGGCCGCTGCCGATGTTGCTGGCGAAGAGGGAGGCGCCCATCTGGAATCCGAGAGCACAGACGCGGGTCAGAGTTAACGGACTCCAATCGGGCTTCCGACCCGCAGGGACACTCGGCGATGTTCCCGTGGCTACCCCTGAGGCCAGGAGCCCGCCCGCTACAGCCCGTGGGCTGAACCCGGTGTCCGTAGGGTTGGTGCGCCAAAAGCATTTCTTCCGTTTCTGAATGGTTAACAAGAAAGCTAGCCCAGTGGGCATGGCTCAGTGGTTGAGCGTCGACCTATGAACCAGGAGGTCACGGTTCGATTTCCGCCCGTCAAGACACAGGCCCGGGTTGTGGGCTTGATCTCCAGTAGGAGGCGTGCAGGAGGCAGCTGATCAATGATTCTCTCTCATCATTGATGTTTCTCTCCCTCTCCCTCCCCCTCCCCCTCCCCCTCCCTCTCTCCCTCTCCCTCTCCCTCCCCCTCTCCCTCTCCCTCCCCCTCCCCCTCCCCCTCCCCCTCTCCCTCTCCCTCTCCCTCCCCCTCTCCCTCTCCCTCCCCCTCCCCCTCCCCCTCCCCTACCCTCCTCCTCCCCCTCCTCCTCCCCCTCCCCCTCCCCCTCTCCCTCTCCCTCTCCCTCTCCTTCTTCTCCCTCCCTCTCTGAAAAAAGAATGAGCACACCCAATGTTTTCTTTATTCTTACACACACACACACACACACACACACACACACACACACACTTCATCTCCCGGAAGCTCTGTCCACTCACCGGCCACCAGACCATGTCCCGGCCTGCCAGGAAGAAGCCCCCAACGGTGCCCCGGTTGGTCTTCAGCATGGCCTGCGTGGAGGGAAGACGTGGGGCGGTCAGACCACAGCCGCCACCCCAAGGTGCCCCCGGCGCCGGGTCACGGTGCCGATGAAACGGACCCTTTCCAGGTCCCCAAAAGAGAGAAACATTCTCCTGGAGACTGCGACGTAGCACCGACGTTTAAAGGATCAAACCAGAAACCCGGGGACTTCAGGGATGATATTCCTCAGCGTTCGTCCTAACTGCTCTGGTTGGTTTCATTTAGGAAGACAGTGGGGGAGATAGCTGTAATGCTGCCCACAGTGCGAAACAGGAAAACGCTGTGCGTGAGGTGTCTCTGAAGCTGTGTGCGGAAGGAAATCCGTAGCCTTCAATCCGTTACCAAAAGAAAGAAGGGGCATCTGTGAATTAAGCATCCAACTCAACTGTGGTAGAAAGTGAGAAAATAACAAAGGGAAATAAGAGAAGTGAGATAAGAAAAACCATGGCGCCCGGCCAGCGTGGCTCAGCGGTTGAGCATCGACCTATGAAGTAGGAGGTCAGGGTTGGATTCCCGGTCAGGGCACATGCCCGGGATGTGGGCTTGATCCCCAGTGGGGGACACGCAGGAGGCAGCCGATCCATGATTCTCTCTCCTCATTGATGTTTCTATCTCTCTCTCCCTCTCCCTTCCTCTCTGAAATCAATAAAAAGATATTAAAAAATAATGCCCTTATTCAATCTGCTGTGTGCTGGAGATGCTGAACAGATGAAGCCTGGAGTCCCCCGGGCTGGCCCCGTGCACAGGATGGGGTGGTTAGGAGAAGAGAGTCAGCCAGTGTCAGCATTACTGATGTCGCCCTGGCCGGTTTGCTCAGCGGATAAAGCCTTGGCCTTCGGACTGAAGGGTCCCAGGTTCAATTCCAGTCAAAGGCACGTGCTTGGGTTGCGGGTTCGATCCCCAGTAGGGGGTGTGCAGGAGGCAGCCGATCCATGATCCTCTCTCCTCATGGATGTTTCTATCTCACTCTCCCTCTCCCTTCCTCTCTGAAATCAATAGAAATATATTTAAAAAGAAGAAGAAGAAAGTGATTCTGAGAGGAGGACAATGACATCGGTGACAGCTGTGAACGTTCTCAGCTTCGTCACTTTTCCCCCCCTTAGATGTTTCACCCCAAGCCACGCGCACCCCCCCAAACCGCCTCTGGGCTCCTACGTACCCACAGCCCGACAGCCATCACCACCACGAAGTAGATGACAATGACGGAGATGTCGGCGGCGTTTCGGATGCGCTCTGACATCTCGGGGGGGCCCGGGGTCCCGGTCACGGTGCTGGGGCTCACGGTGCTGGCCATGGCTGCGGGCGGTGCTGTCCCCATGCCCAGGAGGGGCCCTCTCCTTATATGAGCTCTGGGTTAATCATCAGCCTCGAGCAGGTGGGGCGCGCTATCAGGACCGGCTCCTGGGCACGGGACCTTTAAACCTTCTCTGATGCCCTGAGACCCTGGCCCTCCGGCCGGCAGAGATGGTCTGACGGCGTGTGGGAATGAGGGTGAGATTGGAGGTGCAGAGTGGGGTGCACCCTGCGTGGAAAGACAGGGTCTGTAAGAAGAGGTGGCCAGGTTGGGTGAGGATTAGGGAGCGATGACAGAGGACAAGGAGGAGAAGGACAGCGGCGAAAAGGCCAGAAAAGAATCAGCAGGGACAGCGGGTAAGAGTCCCTTACGGATCAGATAAGACTCCTGACCAAGGAATTCCAACTTCGAAAGTGAAACTGCCTGGCCGGCGTGGCTCAGAGCTTGAGCATCCACCTATGAACCAGGAGGTCACGGTTCCATTCCCGGTCAGGGCACGTGCCCAGATTACGGGCTCGACCCCCAGTAGGGGGCCTGCAGGAGGCAGCCGATCCATGATTCTCTCTCATCATTGATGTTTCTAGCTCTCTCTCTTTCTTTCTCTCCCTTCCTCTCTGAAATCAATTAAAAAATATTTTTTAAAAGAGAAAGTGAAGTGAATTATGCAATCCATGGGTCCCAAGGCCCCATATTCTTCTGGAACAAGTAATCTAAATTGGCTTGATATGACACAGCAGGAAAAGGTGTAAGGAAAGAGATAAACCGAGGGAAGAGCTGGCAGGCCTCTGTGCTCACTGCCGATATGCCTACCAGCAGAAGCACCTCGCCTGTGCCCTCTTGGTTTCGACTGGGCCTGAGCCTGGCAGAGGCATTTCCCCCGCTGTTTTTATTTCTCCCCTGGCGACAACCTGTGAGGACCCTCCTGCCCGCTTCCGAGACTGGGTCCTAAAGCAGCGGTCCCGTGAGGAGCCTTCGACTGCTGCCACGTCCTGGTGACGCAGGCTGGCTGTCCCCTTCAGCTCGTTGGTTTATTACACTGGATTCTGCTCCCCTCCGCTCCCTTCCATTATGAATATCTGGCTGCCTGTGCTAACAGGGTGAGAAGTGGTCATTATGCTGATCTGTTAGGACCCTTTGCCCAGGATGGGCTGACTCATGGCAGGTGTAAGAAGGGTGTCAGGGTGTCAGGGACAACATCCTCTGTATGAGGAGGAGCAGCCACAAAGAAACATGGTGTGGCCCACAACAAAAGCCTCCAAGAAATGTGAAACCCAGAATGTGGAGGGAAAAAGTGACCCTGCAGGGTGATCTGAGCATAAATCCCTCACTCAGCGGCTGGTGGTGGGTAGTCATACCCCAGGCGTATACATCCTTTAGTAAAAGAATTACCTTTGGCCCTAACCGGTTTGGCTCAGTGGATAGACCGTTGGCCTGCAGACTGAAGGGTCCCAGGTTCGATTCCCGTCGGGGGCATGTACCTTGGTTGCGGGCAGATCCCTACGAATCTGCACATGCAACTCAGGACATGAAAGGTCTGGTGGAAAGTCCTCCTTTGAAATTGCCCCTGAGTGTGAGGAGTGCGAGGAGCAGAGGAATCCAGGCCATGGTGCTCGCAGCCCTGAGCCCACAGTGGGGCTGGGCTGCCCAGGCCTCCTTTTCTCCCCCACCCTCTGCACGTCACCCACTAGGGATCGAGCCCACATCCCGGGCATGTGCCCTGACTGGGAATCAAACCGTGACCTCCTACTTCATAGGTCAATGGTCAACCGCTGAACCATGCTGGCTGGGTGCCATGGATTTTCTAATCTCACTTCTCTTATTTCCCTTTGTTATTTTCTCACTTTCTACCACCGTTGAGTTGGATGCTTAATTCACAGATGCCCCTTCTTTCTTTGGTAATGGATTGAAGGCTATGGACTCAGTGTGTTCCCAGGAAATTCCCTGAGTAGCCCTGTGAGTCCCAGTAACCAGAGGAAGGTGTCCCTGGGCTGTGACGTCGGACATGAGGGTCACTGTGCACTGACTTTTGCACCATCTTCACTGGAGGGGAAACCAATCAATCTGTCCTGTGTGTCCATGATGGCTCCTCCCACAGACGGGACTCCTCCTGGGAGTGAGGCGCTGCAGGGAGGCTCCAGGGCATCAGAGTCACAGGACCTGGGACCAGGCCAGGACGTGGGGCCAGAGACAGTCCCCTCTGAGCTGCAGGACCAGCTGGGCTCTCAGCTCAAGGCCAAGGGCAGGTGTGTGCTGCCACCAGCAGGGGGCGCTGTGGGACCATCCTGTGGTCCCAATGTAGCTGCACATAAAGGACCTTAACCATCAGGAACGTGGGCCTGTGGCTGGGCCCTGTGCTCAGTGATGTGCTGTCTCAGCAGGTGCTTCCTCCCAGGCCCCCCCCAAAGGGTGAGCCCACCTCCATGCACCTCAGTCTGGGGTGTGAGCTGAGCTCCAGCCCCAGGGCCCAGGGAAGGGCTGGGCAGTCCCTGGAGAGACGCCCATTTGCATGGCAGCCCCTCCCCTGGCAGAGGGTGGGGGAGAAAAGGAGGCCTGGGCAGCCCAGCCCCACTGTGGGCTCAGGGCTGTGAGCACCATGGCCTGGACTCCTCTGCTCCTCGCGCTCTTCTCTCACTGCACAGGTAGGGACAGGCCTGGGACCCGGCTTCTTCCCTTCCTGCTCAGGCTCCTGGGAAACGTCCCCTGGTCCCTGCCCATCACTGACAAGTGTCTGTGTCTGCAGGGTCCCTCTCCCAGCCGGTGCTGACTCAGCCGCCCTCCCTCTCTGCATCTCCGGGAGCCACAGCCACACTCACCTGCACCTTGAAAGGTGGCTCCAATGTTGGCGTCTATAACATAATCTGGTATCAGCAGAAGCCAGGGAGCCGTCCCCGATATCTCCTGAGATATAAATCAGACTCTGACAAGCACCTGGGCTCCGGGGTCCCCAGCCGCTTCTCTGGATCCAAAGATGCCTCGGCCAAAGCGGGGCTCCTGCTCATCTCGGGGCTGCAGCCTGAGGACGAGGCTGAGTATTTCTGTGCTGCAGAACATGGTGGTGGGATCGACTATGCTTACACACAGTGTCCCATATGACGAGGAAGTGAGACCAAAACCCCTGGGCCAAGAGGTGGTGCCTCTGAGCCTCCATTAGGGAGAAGCTTCTGTGGGGGCCTCTGCCTGGAGATGGTGTTGGACCCACAGTTAAAGGGCCAGTCCCACCAGGTGCCACTCGCAGGTGGGAGGTCCCAGGTTTCACACAACCTCTTGGCCATACAGCAAAGGTTCCCAGGACCCCTCCCTTCGGTTCGATGAATTTGCACCTGAGCCCTCTCCACTTCAAGCGAATGGGGGGCAGGTGTGAGGCTTCCAAGCTTCTGATCCTCCCCGGCCTCTCCAGTGGCCCGTCCTCACCCAGGAGCCCACCCAGCGTCCCCTCATCAGCAAAGGCCGCCTGTCCCCCCAGGGAGTGACAAGGGTTCAGGAGCCTGTGCCGGGGCCAGGGGCCGAGACCAGCGTAAGTTTCCTGTCAGCTCACATCCTGTGTCAGCACCTGCACATGGTCACCCAGACAGCCATGCTCCCCACACATTAATGTCATGTGTGTGAACCCTGTGTCACCACTGACCCATCCTGTCTGATATGTTAGTGTCCACCCTGGTCATGGACACCACCTTCTCCTTCTCTGATCAAACCCACAGAAGGTTGGTCACAACCAGCACAGACTCTCAGTGCCACCCTCCCTCCCCCTCCTCCCTCCTCTGCTGCTGCCTCCCTCACCCCCTCCTCTCCCTCGGGCTCCTCAGCTCTTAACTCCATCCTCACGGGAGGGTTTCAGGGAAAAATGACAAGTTTCTGCTGTGTTTTCCATTCAGTGAGGTTGTGATGGTTTCTGCGGTAACTGCCCAGACGTTCACGACGTCTGCACACACAGCACAATCTCATATTTGTCACAAAATAGGACAATGAGTCAGAAAGTACAGTAGATAAAGTTTTATTTAAATATAAAAATTTTTTAGGACAACTAAGAAAATCCTAACAGGAAACACAGGACACAGAAATGCTGATCAGTGCACACGTGATAAAAAGTCAGTTCCTGAAATGAAGGCGCTGTGACACCTTCCACTGGCCACTGTGAGGCCTGAGGAGCCATGATGTGTCTGAGTCCATCGCATCAGATCTCTGTGAACCTGCACATGCAGCTCATGACCTGAAAGGTCTGGTGGAAAGTCCTCCTTTGAACTTGCCCCTGAGTGTGTTCCTGGGAAATTCCCTGAGCAGCCCTGTGAGTCCCAGTAACCAGAGGAAGGTGTCCCTGGGCTGTGACGTTGGACATGAGGGTCACTGTGCACTGACTTTTGCACCATCTTCACTGGATGGGAAACCAATCAATCTGTCCTGTGTGTCCATGATGGCTCCTCCCACAGACGGGACTCCTCCTGGGAGTGAGGCGCTGCAGGGAGGCTCCAGGGCATCAGAGTCACAGGACCTGGGACCAGGCCAGGATGTGTGGCCAGAGACAGTCCCTCTGAGCTGCAGGTCCAGCTGGGCTCTCAGCTCAAGGCCAAGGGCAGGTGTGTGCTGCCACCAGCAGGGGGCGCTGTGGGACCATCCTGTGGTCCCAATGTAGCTGCACATAAAGGACCTTAACCATCAGGAACGTGGGCCTGTGGCTGGGCCCTGTGCTCAGTGATGTGCTGTCTCAGCAGGTGCTTCCTCCCAGGGCCCCCCCAAAGGGTGAGCCCACCTCCATGCCCCTCAGTCTCGGGTGTGAGCTCCAGCCCCAGGGCCCAGGGAAGGGCTGGGCAGTCCCTGGAGAGACGCCCATTTGCATGGCAGCCCCTCCCCTGGCAGAGGGTGGGGGAGAAAAGGAGGCCTGGGCAGCCCAGCCCCACTGTGGGCTCAGGGCTGTGAGCACCATGGCCTGGACTCCTCTGCTCCTTGCGCTCCTCTCTCACTGCACAGGTAGGGACAGGCCTGGGACCCGGCTTCTTCCCTTCCTGCTCAGGCTCCTGGGAAACGTCCCCTGGTCCCTGCCCATCACTGACAAGTGTCTGTGTCTGCAGGGTCCCTCTCCCAGCCGGTGCTGACTCAGCCGCCCTCCCTCTCTGCATCTCCGGGAGCCACAGCCAGGCTCACCTGCACCCTGAGCAGTGGCTTTAATGTTGGTGGTTACTGGATAGCCTGGTACCAGCAGAAGCCAGGGAGCCGTCCCCGGTATCTCCTGGCCTATAAATCAGACTCAGATAAGAACCAGGGCACCGGGGTCCTCAGCCGCTTCTCTGGATCCAAAGACGCCTCGGCCAATGCGGGGCTCCTCACCATCTCGGGGCTGCAGCCTGAGGACGAGGCCGACTATTACTGCGCTACGTATCATAGTGGTGCTCACAGTGTCTCAGATGACGAGGAAGTGAGACCAAAACCCCTGGCTCCCGCGGTGATGACTGTCTACCCTTGGGTGTCAATCACAGGAGCCCATGCAGAGTCACCTCTTCAGAGCAAAATGTCTGCCCGTCCCCCAGGGAGTGACAAGGGTTCAGGAGCCTGTGCCGGGGCCAGGGGCCGAGACCAGCGAATGTTTCCTATCAGCTCACATCCTGTGTCTGCACCTGCACATGGTCACCCAGACAGCCATGCTCCCCACACATTAATGTCATGTGTGTGAACCCTGTGTCACCACTGACCCATCCTGTCTGATATGTTAGTGTCCACCCTGGTCATGGACACCACCTTCTCCTTCTCTGATCAAACCCACAGAAGGTTGGTCACAACCAGCACAGACTCTCAGTGACACCCTCCCTCCCCCTCCTCCCTCCTCTGCTGCTGCTCCCTCACCCCCTCCTCTCCCTCGGGCTCCTCAGCTCTTAACTCCATCCTGACGGGAGGGTTTCAGGGAAAAGTGACAAGTTCCTGCTGTCATTGAAAAATTAAGAAATATTAAAGGTAAAACAGAAAGAAGAAGAGGGAACTTTCCCTGGAATAATCTGCTTTTTTACCGCCCTGTCCACCCTAAAGGGAGGGTTTCTCAGGCAACAGCTCACTTCTCCAGCATCGTTCCACTTGCTTCTTATTTATTTACTGAATTATTCCCCTTAAGATATCAGTGTCTACAGCACACTGAATATATTAACATTAGTCACATTAGTCCCTAGAGGGTTTCAGGGAAATGTGACAAGTTCCTGCTGTCAGTGAAAAATTAAGAAATATTTAATGTAAAAAAAGAAGAAGAGGTAACATTGCCTGGAAAAATTTGCTCTTTAAACTCCCTGTTCACCCTAAAGGGAGGGTTTCTCAGGTAACAGCTCACTTCTCCAGCATCGTTCCTTTTGCTTCTTATTTATTTACTGAATTATTCCCTTATACGGTGTCTGTGTCTACAGCACACTGACTGTGTTAACATTACTCACATTAGGCCTTGGCCAGATTTGCTCAGTGGGTAGAGCATCAGGCTACTACCAAAGGGCCCCTGGTTCGATCAGGTCAAGGGCATGTACCTCCGTTGCAGGCTCTTTCCTGCCTGGGCCCTGGTCAGGACTCATGCAGGAGGCAACCAATCAATGTGTCTCTCTCACATCGATGTTTCTCTGTCTCTCCCTCTGTCTCCCACTCTCTCTGAACATCAATGGGAACATACCCTCGGGTGAGGATCAACAAACACACACCAATCTGAGTCCCATTGGAAGTGGTCGCAGCTCTGGCCACACAGGCTTCTAAATCCCTGTGACCAGCCAGCGGCCAGGGCAGAGGACAGGAAGTCAGAGCCATGGACAGGCCAGAGCGTGACTGCGGAAGGAGGGGCAGGAGCCGCGGGGCCCTCTAGGGGCTGTGGCAGTCCCCATGCAGGAATATTAGGGCACCACCGAGCCAGAGCCGGGGACTGTGCAGGGAGAGGGGCGGCCAGAGGGAAGTGGGGCCAGACCTCCACGACCAGCCCTTTCCTGGGCAGGGCTGCCAGGGGGGCGCAGGGCTGCCAGGGGGGCACGGGGCTGCCAGGGGGGCGCAGGGCTGCCACAGTCCACTCTGAGCCCAGCTGTGTGCGCCTGGCCTGCACCCTCTCCTCATGCTTCCCTCTCACTCCCCAAGGGCTGACCTGTGCCCTGTGTCCCCCAGGCGGCGCTGTGGTAGAAGCCCCTGCTGGCTGCTCCCCAGTAGCTCAGCTGTGCCCCCTCCCGCCCCGCCCCCAGCCTCAGGCAGGGCTTCTGTGGGAATAAGGCCCCATCTCAGGCTTTTCTCTCTGGTGGAACCAAGGCCAAGTGTGAAGGAGGAGCTGAGCAGCCTGCAGACAGGGGAGATTTGCATGGAGCCCCCCCCTGGGGATCAGGGCTCATAAGAAGGTGAGGGCTCAGCCTGGCTGTGCGGCTCAGGAAGCAGAGTGTGGGGCGTGTGCACCATGGATTGGGCTCCCCTTCTCCTCGCCCTCCTGGCTCACTGCACAGGTGCTGCCTGAGGGGGGTCTGGGGGGGCACCGGTTTGCCACCCGGGAGCATGGCCTCTCCCTCCCTCCCTGGACCAGGGGTCTGTGCTGTCCTCTCTGATGTCTGTGTCGCCCCCTCCTTGCAGGGTCCTGGGCCCAGTTTGTGCTGACTCAGCCCCCCTCTGTGTCGGGGTCTCCGGGACAGAAGGCCGTCATCTCCTGCACCCGCAGCAGCGGCAGCATTGGGGACAGCTATGTGCACTGGTACCAGCAGCGCCCGGGCAGGGCCCCCACCATGGTGATCTACGAAGATGATGACAGACCCTCGGGGGTCCCCGATCGGTTCTCTGGCTCCATCGACAGCTCCTCCAACGCGGCCCACCTGACCATCTCGGGGCTGCAGCCCGAGGACGAGGCCGACTACTACTGTCAGTCCTATGGTGGTGGCTATAAGCACACAGGGCTCCAGGCTTAGGAGGAAGTGAGACAAAATCTCCCCAGAGCCTGGGTCCTGGGGCTGCCTTCACCTGCCCCACCAGGGGGTGCTCTCTGCTGCCCCTGCTGGAACGTCTGTGCTGAGACCACAGGCTCTGAGCCCCTCTCTGTCACTCAGACCTCCGCGTGTCTTGATGGATGAGCCCTGTTTCCTGTGCAGCCACTCCCTGGGGCTGGGCTAGTTCAGAACAGGGTTTCTGAGCCTCCGCACAACTGACAATGGGGTGGGGGCGAGGCCTGGGGAGGGGGCTGCTCTGCGCGTGCGGGGCATCTGGAAGCTTCCTGTGGGCTCCACACAGAAGATGCAGTAGCTCCTCTTCTCTAGGTTCTGACTCATAAAAACACCTCCTGACGTTTCCAAATAGCCCCTGAGGGTGCCAAATCACCCCAGTTTGAGAAACACTTTGTTGAAAGCACATGTTCTCAGCTATTAGGCAGCCTTTGACCTTCAGGCCTGTTCATGCCCATCAGCTGGATGGAGACTGTATGTGGCATCTCCCTGTGCCTGTGTGTTCCCACCTGTCAGACCAAACAGTGACACAAACTCACCTGAGGTCAGAGAACTGTGACCCAGTCACGTGCAATCTCCTCTCGTCCAGAGTGTGCGCGCCATTTCTGGCCAAACTAGGAGCACACTTAACAGTTAAAACTTACCCAATGCACATCCATGGACACGCTCCATCCTCCTTTATTCTCTCAGGGAGGAGGTCACACATGAGATAAAGGACGAATGACCTCATGACCAGGTCTCCCACCTGCGAGTCTCCATATTCGTGGGGGTCCCAGAGAGCAGACAGGAGGGGCAGGCGGGTGAGGAGCCAACAATGAGGGTGGAAGCCAGGACGCTTCCTCGGGCACATGACCTGCCGAGCGCAGGGCTGACAATCGACTGCTCACATTCGACTGAACGTACAGTCTGTCAGGTCACCGGATGTCCCATGACACTCACACACGCTTCAGGCCCACCGTGGGAACAATAAAGGATAATATTCATTTCTTGAACCCCAAGTCCCACAGAGGAGCTGGGGCAGGGGGTGGGGGGGAGTTCATGAAGGAAAAACAAAGGGTTTGATTCTGTGTGAATGAACACAGGATTGCACACTGTGACATGGGGGAAGGAAACTGGGAAATGATTGTCTGAGGGCATATGGGCTGGTCTAGCCTTTATTCTGCTCCAACATGTCACCCATGTCGCTCACAGCTCCATGCATAGGAATCCCTGTCCCTCCTTCACTCTTCCAATTGGCACCACAACCAGCTTCCTATCCATCCTGAGGTGACAACACACAATCAACCGCCCACAATTTCACTGCATCTATACACACATCACAATCTCACATTTGTCACAAAAATAGGACGAGTCAGAAAGTACAGTAGGTAAAGTCTTATTTAAAATATGAACAAATGTTAGGACACCGAAGAAAATCCTAGGAAGAAACATAGGACCCAGAAATGCAGATCACCGCACACATGATAAAAAGTCAGTTCCTGAAATGAAGGCGCCATGACCCCTGCCACTGGCCACTGTGAGGCCTGAGGAGCCACGATGTATCTGAGTCCATCACATCCGATCTCCGTGAACCTGCACATGCAGCTCATGACCTGAAAGGCCTGGTGGAAAGTCCTCCTTTGAACTTGCCTCTGAGTGTGTTCCCGGGAAATTCCCTGAGCAGCCCTGTGAGTCCTAGTCAACAGAGGAAGGTGTCCCTGGGCTGTGACGTCGGACATGAGGGTCACTGTGCACTGACTTTTGCACCATCTTCACTGGAGGGGGAACCTAATCAGTCTGTCCTGTGTGTCCATGATGGCTCCTCCCACAGACGGGACTCCTCCTGGGAGTGAGGCGCTGCAGGGAGGCTCCAGGGCATCAGAGTCACAGGACCTGGGACCAGGCCAGGATGTGGGGCCAGAGACAGTCCCCTCTGAGCTGCAGGTCCAGCTGTGCACTCAGCTCAAGGCCAAGGGCAGGTGCGTGCTGCCACCAGCAGGGGGCGCTGTGGGACCGCCCTGGCTTCCGAATGTAGCTGCACATTAAGGACCTTAACTAATAGGAGCCTGGGTCTGTGGCTGGGCCCTGTGCTCAGTGATGTGCTGTCTCAGCAGATGCTTCCACCTCCCTGCTCCTCAGTCCCGGTAATGAGCTGAGCTCCAGCCCCAGGGCCCAGGGAGGGGCTGGGCAGTCCCTGGAGGGACCCCCATTTGCATGGCAGCCCCTCCTCTGGCAGAGGGTGGGGGAGAAAAGGAGGCCTGGGCAGCCCAGCCCCACTGTGGGCTCAGGGCTGTGAGCACCATGGCCTGGACTCCTCTGCTCCTCGCGCTCCTCTCTCACTGCACAGGTAGGGACAGGCCTGGGACCCGGCTTCTTCCCTTCCTGCTCAGGCTCCTGGGAAACGTCCCCTGGTCCCTTCCCGTCACTGACAGTGTCTGTGTCTGCAGGGTCCCTCTCCCAGCCGGTGCTGACTCAGCCGCCCTCCCTCTCTGCATCTCCGGGAGCCACAGCCAGGCTCACCTGCACCCTGAGTGGTGTTTCCGATATTAGTGATAACTGGATACTCTGGTTCCAGCAGAAGCCAGGGAGCCGTCCCCGGTTTCTCCTGGAATATAAATCAGACTCAAGTAAGAACCAGGGCTCCGGGGTCCCCAGCCGCTTCTCTGGATCCAAAGACGCCTCGGCCAAAGCGGGGCTCCTGACCATCTCGGGGCTGCAGCCTGAGGACGAGGCCGACTATCACTGCGCTACAACTCACGGCAGTGGGAGCACCTTTCGTTACTCACAGTGTCTCAGATGACGAGGAAGTGAGACAAAAACCCTGGGCCAGGAGGTAGTGGCTCTGAGCCTCCATTAGCGAGAAGCTTCTGTGGGGGCCTCTGCCTGGAGACGGTGTCAGACCCACAGTTAAAGGGCCAGGCCCTCAAGGTGCCACTCACAGATGAGAGAGGCTAAGAATCACACAACCTCTTGGCTCAGCGGTTCTCAACCTTGGCTGCACATTAGAATCACCCGGGAATCATTTAAAAATGCTGATTTCTGGACTTCATCCTCCGGACATTCTGTTTCTTTGTTGTGGGTTGGGGCCACAACATTAGTAACAAACAGAATTTCCGGAGGATGAGGCCCAGAAATCAGTATTTCAAAAAGATTCCCTGGTGATTCTAATGTGCAGCCAAGGTTGAGAACCACTGTCTTGGCAATACAGAAAACGTTCCCACGATCCCTCCCTTCGGTTCCGTGAATTTGCTAACTGACCTGAGCCCTCTATCCTTCATGGGAAAGGGGGGCAGGTGTGAGGCCTCCAAGCTTCTAATCCCCCCGGCATCTCCAGTGGCCGGTCCTCACCCAGGAGCCCTCCCAGCGTCCCCTCATCAGCAAAGGCCGCCCGTCCCCCAGGGAGTGACAAGGGTTCAGGAGCCTGTGCCGGGGCCAGGGGCCGAGACCAGCGTATGTTTCCTATCAGCTCACATCCTGTGTCTGCACCTGCACATGGTCACCCAGACAGCCATGCTCCCCACACATTAATGTCATGTGTGTGAACCCTGTGTCACTACTGACCCATCCTGTCTGATATGTTAGTGTCCACCCTGGTCATGGACACCACCTTCTCCTTCTCTGATCAAACCCACAGAAGGTTGGTCACAACCAGCATAGACTCTCAGTGACACCCTCCCTCCCCCTCCTCCCTCCTCTGCTGCTGCCTCCCTCACCCCCTCCTCTCCCTCGGGCTCCTCAGGTCTAACTCCATCCTCAAGGGCGGGTCTCAGGGGAAAGTGACAAGTTCCTGCTCTAGTTTCCATTCAGTGAGGATGTGATGGTTTCTGCGGTCAACGGCCCCGATATTCACAATGTCTGTGAACACAGCACAATCGCACATTTCTCTCAAAATAGGACAATGAGTCAGAAAGTACAGGAGGTAAAGTTTTATTTAAATATATAAAATTTTTAGGACAACTAAGAAAATCCTAACAGGAAACACAGGACACAGAAATGCTGATCAGTGCACACGTGATAAAAAGCCAGTTTCTGAAATGAAGGAGCTGTGACACCTTCCATTGGCCACTGTGAGGCCTGCAGAAGCCATGATGTGTCTGAGTCAATCGCACCAGATCTCTATGAACCAGCACATGCATCTCATGTTTCGATAGGTCTGGTGGAAAGTCCTCCTTTGAACTTGCCCCTGAGTGTGTTCCCGGGAAATTCCCTGAGCAGCCCTGTGAGTCCCAGTAACCAGAGGAAGGTGTCCCTGGGCTGTGACGTCGGACATGAGGGTCTCTGTGCACTGACTTTTGCACCATCTTCACTGGAGGGGAAACCAATCAATCTGTCCTGTGTGTCCATGATGGCTCCTCCCACAGACGGGACTCCTCCTGGGAGTGAGGCGCTGCAGGGAGGCTCCAGGGCATCAGAGTCACAGGACCTGGGACCAGGCCAGGATGTGTGGCCAGAGACAGTCCCCTCTGAGCTGCAGGACCAGCTGGGCTCTCAGGCCTTTGGGCCAAGGCAGGTGTGTGCTGCCACCAGCAGGGGACGCTGTGGGACCGCCCTGTGGTCCCATTGCAGCTGCACATTGAGGACCTTAACTAATAGGAGCCTGGGCCTGTGGCTGGGCCCTGTGCTCAGTGATGTGCTGTCTCAGCAGGTGCTTCCTCCCAGGGCCCCCCAAGGGGTGAGCCCACCTCTGTGCCCATCAGTCTGGGGTGTGAGCTGAGCTCCAGCACCAGGGCCCAGGGAGGGGCTGGGCAGTCCCTGGAGGGACTCTCATTTGCATGGCAGCCCCTCCCCTGGCAGAGGGTGGGGGAGAAAAGGAGGCCTGGGCAGCCCAGCCCCACTGTGGGCTCAGGGCTGTGAGCACCATGGCCTGGACTCCTCTGCTCCTCGCGCTCCTCTCTCACTGCACAGGTAGGGACAGGCCTGGGACCCGGCTCCTTCCCTTCCTGCTCAGGCTCCTGGGAAACGTCCCCTGGTCCCTGCCTGTCACTGACAGTGTCTGTGTCTGCAGGGTCCCTCTCCCAGCCGGTGCTGACTCAGCCACCCTCCCTCTCTGCATCTCCGGGAGCCACAGCCACGCTCACCTGCACCCTGAGCAGTGGCTCCAATGTTAATAGCTACGTTATAGCCTGGTACCAGCAGAAGCCAGGGAGCCCTCTCCGGTACCTCCTGGCCTATAAATCAGACTCAGATAAGAGACAGGGTACCGGGGTGCCCAGCCGCTTTTCTGGATCCAAAGACGCCTCGGCCAATGCGGGGCTCCTGACCATCTCGGGGCTGCAGCCTGAGGACGAGGCTGACTATTACTGTGCCACAGCTCATGGCAGTGGGAGCAGCTACAGTTACCCACAGTGTCTCAGATGACGAGGAATTGAGACCAAAACCCCTGGGCCCAGAGATGCTGGCTCTGAGCCTCTCTTCAGCGAGGAGCGACTGTTGAGGCCTCTGCCTGCAGTCTGTGTCGGACCCACAGTTAAAGGGCCAGTCCCACATGGTGCCAATCACAGGTGGTGGGTCCCAACTATTACACACTTCTTGGCGATACATCAAAGGTTCTCACAATCCCTCCCTTGGGTCCAATGAATTTGCAAACTCCACCTTAGCCCTCTCTCCTACAAGCGAATGGGGGCAGGTGTGAGGCTTCCCAGCTTCTAATCCTCCCTGGTCTCCCCAGTGGCCCGTCCTCACCCAGGACCCACCCAGCGTCCCCTCATCAGCAAAGGCCGCCCGTCCCCCAGGGAGTGACAAGGGTTCAGGAGCCTGTGCCGGGGCCAGGGGCCGAGACCAGCGTATGTTTCCGATCAGCTCACATCCTGTGTCTGCACCTGCACATGGTCACCCAGACAGCCACGCTCCCCCACAGATTAATGTCATGTGTGTGAAGCTGTGTCACTACTGACCCATCCTGTCTGATATGTTAGTGTCCACCCTGGTCATGGACACCACCTTCTCCTCCTCTGATCAAACCCACAGAAGGTTGGTCACAACCAGCACAGACTCTCAGTGACACCCCCCTCCCCCTCCTCCCTCCTCTGCTGCTGCCTCCTCACCTCCTCGTCTCTCCCTCAGGCTCTTCAGGTCTGAACTCCATCCTTACATTATGGCTTTGTGGCTAAGTGACAAGTTTCTGCTGTGGTTTCCATTCAGTGAGGATGTGATGGTTTCTGAGTTCAACTGACCAGACGTTCACCACCTCTGCACACACATCACAATCTCACATTTGTCACTAAAATAGGATAATGAGTCAGAAAGTAGAGTAGGTACAGTTTTATTTAAAACTAGAGGCCTGGAGCACGAAAATAACGTGCTGGAGGGAGTGTCCCCCAGCCCAGCTTGTCCCCTCTCATAATCCAGGATCCTTCAGGGAATGTTCTTTTTTTTTTTTTTTTTTAATTAAATCTTTATTGTTCAGATTATTACATTTGTTCCTCTTTCCCCCCCCCCATAACTCCCCTCCTCCCAGTTCCCGCCCCACCCTCCGCCCTCACTCCCCACCCACTGTCCTCATCCATAGGTGCACGATTTTTGTCCAGTCTCTTCCCACATCTCCCACACCCCTTTCCCCCCCAAGAATAGTCAGTCCTTTCCCTTTCTATGTCCCTGATTCTATTATAATCAACAGTTTATTCTGTTCATCAGATTATTTATTCACTTGATTCTTAGATTCACTTGTTGATAGATGCATATTTGTTGTTCATAATTTGTATCTTTACCTTTTTCTTCCTCTTCCTCTTCTTAAAGGATACCTTTCAGCATTTCATATAATCCTGGTTTGGTGGTGATGAACTCCTTTAGCTTTTCCTTATCTGTGAAGCTCTTTATCTGACCTTCAATTCTGAATGATAGCTTTGCTGGATAAAGTAATCTTGGTTGTAGGTTCTTGGTATTCATCACTTTGAATATTTCTTGCCACTCCCTTCTGGCCTGCAAAGTTTGTGTTGAGAAATCAGCTGACAGTCGTATGGGTATTCCCTTGTAGGTAACTGAGTTTCTTTCTCTTGCTGTTTTTAAGATTCTCTCTTTATCTTTTGCTCTTGGCATTTTAATTATGATGTGTCTTGGTGTGGTCCTCTTTGGATTCCTTTTGTTTGGGGTTCTCCGCGCTTCTTGGACCTGTAAGTCCATTTCTTTCACCAGGTGGGGGAAGTTTTCTGTCATTATTTCTTCAAATAGGTTTTCAATATCTTGGTCTCTCTCATCTTCTGGCACCCCTATAATTCTGATGTTGGTACGCTTGAAGCTGTCCCAGAGGCTCCTTACACTATCCTCGCATTTTTGGATTCTTTTTTCATTTTGCTTTTCCGGTTGGATGTTTTTTGCTTCCTCGCATTTCAAATCATTGACTTGATTCTTGCGCTCCTCTGGTCTGCTGTCGGGCGTCTGTATAATATTTGTTATTTCAGTCCGTGTGTGCTTAATTTCTAGTTGGTTCCCCAATATAAGATTGAGGGTCTTATTAGTTTTCGTGTAGATCTCATTAAGTTTATCGGCAGCTTCTAAACAGTTCTTGAGAGACCTTAAAAGTGTGGTTCTGAACTCTATATCTTCCATTGACAATTTTGTCCTGTTTCTTTGTCTCCGCATTTTGTTATGCTTCCTTGGTGTACCCCCTAGTGGTCTTTGTTCGCAGTCTTATAGTTAAATCTTGATTGTTGTAGCTGATTCCAGGGAGGGTTTGACCTCCAGGCCAAGTGGCTATGAGAATCAGCTGTGTCAGCAGTGAGAGAACTTTTGTCCTCTAGGGAGGTGCTAATCTAGCCTTTGCCTGAGGCTATCCGGCAAATGCCTCTGTGCAGGGCTTGGGCGGGGCGGGTTGCACAGGATCAACAGGGTGGGCCGGAGAGAGCAGTTATGGCGGCTCTCAGTCCTGTCCCCAGGGGCTCTGCCTCTCTGAGTCCCAGCACCCGCTGCAAAGCTCGGAGAGAAAGCTGCACTCACTCTGACCGAAGCCAGACAGTCCCGCTTCTCCCGTTTGAGTCTGGGTCCCTAAAGACTCGCCCGGATCTGGTGCTCAGAGTCTGCGACTCCCTCCCGATTGAGCACAACAACCGCGCCCTCCGCCGCCAGCCTGCTCCGCGCACTCCGCACCTCAGAATTTGACTTCACCACTGCGCCTCCTCTGAGTGTCCGTGTGCGTTTCTCTTTCCTCCTAGTTGTAGGACTTCCACTCAGCCAGCGTTCCTGTGGTTCTGGGTGATGTCCGTTCCGTGTTTTAGTTTCACTTTTGAAGTAGTTGTTCAAAGCAGCAAACTCCAGCGTTAACCTATGCCGCCATCTTGGTTCTCCCTCAACTCGGTTTTCTTTTGCCAGGGAATGTTCTACTGACAGCTTAGGCCTGCTCCCGTGAGCCTGGCTTCAGGCTGAGCCACGCTCACCCTGTGGGAGCTTACTGACCACCAGGGGCCAATTCTGCATTGAGCGTCTCCCCCCTGGGGTCAGTGTGTGTGATAGTGAGTGGTTGAAGGCCTGAGCATATCATAAGGATATTACACTTTGATTGGTTGAATGGCCGCCCGGATGAGTGGACACTTAGCATATTAGGTTTTTATTATATAGGATGTTAATATTCATGCTGGTCACAGACACCATTTTCTACTCTGAACAAACCTACTGAATTGTTCACAACCAGTACAGACTCTCAATGACAGCACCACCTCCCCCCACCCACTTTCCTCTTCTCTCCTCTGCTGCTGCCGGCCTACCTCCTCTCCCATGGCTATTTGGTCTAACTCCATCCTCAAGGGCAGGTTGCAGGGAAAAGTGACAATTCTTGCTGTACTTTCCATTCAGTGAGGATGTGATGATTTTTGCGTTCAACTGCCCAGATGTTCACCACCTCTGCACACACATCACAATCTCACATTGATCACTAAAATAGGACAATGAGTCAGAAAGTACAGTAGGTAAAGTTTTATCTAAAATATAAAGTGTTGTTAGGACACCTGAGAAAATCTTAACAAGAAACACAGGACACAGAAATGCAGATCACCACACACGTGATAAAAAGTCAGTTCCTGGCCGAAACCGGTTTGGCTCAGTGGATGGAGCGTCGGCCTGTGGACTGAAAGGTCCCAGGTTCGATTCCAGTCAAGGGCATGTACCTGGGTTGCGGGCACGTCCCCAGTGGGGAATGTGCGGGAGGTGGCTGATCGATGTTTCTCTCTCATGGATGTTTCTAACTCTCTATCCCTCTCCCTTCCTCTCTGTAAAAAATCAATAAAATATATATTTTAAAAAAAGGTCAGTTCCTGGAATGAAGGCACTGTGACACCTTCCACTGGCCGCTGTGAGGCCTGCAGAAGCCATGATGTGTCTGAGTCAATCCCATCAGATCTCCATGGACCTGCACATGCATCTCCTGACCTGAAAAGTCTGGTGGAAAGTCCTCCTTTGACCTTGCCTGAGTGTGTTCCCGGGAAATTCCCTGAGCAGCCCTGTGAGTCCCAGTCACCAGAGGAAGGTGTCCCTGGGCTGTGACGCCGAACATGAGGGTCATTGTGCACTGACTTTTGCACCATCTTCACTGGAGGGGACACTAATCAGTCTGTCCTGTGTGTCCATGATGGCTCCTCCCACAGACGGGACTCCTCCTGGGAGTGAGGCGCTGCAGGGAGGCTACAGGGCATCAGAGTCACAGGCCCTGTGACCAGGCCAGGATGTGTGGCCAGAGACAGTCCCCTCTGAGCTGCAGGTGCAGCTGGGCTCTCAGGGATTTGGGCCAGGGCAGGTGCGTGCTGCCACCAGCAGGGGGCACTGTGGGACCGCTCTGTGGTCCCAATGCAGCTGCACATTAAGGACCTTAACTAATAGGAGCCTGGGCCTGTGGCTGGCCCCTGTGCTCAGTGATGTGCTGTCTCAGCAGGTGCTTCCTCCCAGGGCCCCCATGGGGTGAGCCAACCTCCATGCCCCTCAGTCTGGGGTGTGAGCTGAGCTCCAGCCCCAGGGCCCAGGGAGGGGCTCGGCCATCTCTGGAGGGACCCCCATTTGCATGGCAGCCCCTCCCCTGGCAGAGGGTGGGGGAGAAAAGGAGGCCTGGACAGCCCAGCCCCACTGTGGGCTCAGGGCTGTGAGCACCATGGCCTGGACTCCTCTGCTCCTCGCGCTCCTCTCTCACTGCACAGGTAGGGACAGGCCTGGGACCCGGCTTCTTCCCTTCCTGCTCAGGCTCCTGGGAAACGTCCCCTGGTCCCTGCCCGTCACTGACAGTGTCTGTGTCTGCAGGGTCCCTCTCCCAGCCGGTGCTGACTCAGCCGCCCTCCCTCTCTGCATCTCCGGGAGCCACAGCCAGGCTCACCTGCACCCTGAGCAGTGGCTTCAATGTTGGCAGCTATGGCATAAGCTGGTACCAGCAGAAGCCAGGGAGCTCTCCCCGGTACCTGCTGTACTACTACACAAGTACAAGCTTGGGAACTGGGGTCCCCAGCCGCTTCTCTGGATCCAAAGACGCCTCGGCCAATGCGGGGCTCCTGACTATATCGGGGCTGCAGCCTGAGGACGAGGCTGACTATTACTGTGCTACATATCATAGTGGTGCTCACAGTGATTCAGACGAGGAGGAAGTGAGACCAAAACCCCTGGGTCAAGAAGTGAGGGCTGCCTGCAATTAGGGTGTCAATCCCAGGAGCCCGCCCAGCGTCCCCTCATCAGCGAAGGCCGCCCGTCCCCCAGGGAATGACAAGGGTTCAGGAGTCTGGGCCGGGGCCAGGGGCCGAGACCAGCGTATGTTTCCTGCCAGCTCACATCCTGTGTCTGCACCTGCACATGGTCACCCAGACAGCCATGCTCCCGACACATTAATGTCATGTGTGTGAACCCTGTGTCACCACTGACCCATCCTGTCTGATATGTTAGTGTCCACCCTGGTCATGGACACCACCTTCTCCTTCTCTGATCAAACCCACAGACGGTTGGTCACAACGAGCACAGACTCTCAGTGACACCCTCCCTCCTCCTCCTCCCTCCTCTGCTGCTGCTCCCTCACCCCCTCCTCTCCCTCGGGCTCCTCAGGTCTTAGGTCAGGGCCCATCCTCACAAGAGGGATTCAGAAGAAAGTTTCAAGTTCCTGTTGCGGTTGCCACTCAGTGAGGATGAGATGGTTTCTGAGGTCAACAGCCCAGACTTTCACTGAATCTGCACACACAGCACAATCTCACATTTGTCACGAAAATAAGACACAGAGTCAGAAAGTACAGTAGGTAAAGATTTATTAAAAATATGAACAAATATTAGGACACCTGAGAAAATCCTCACAAGAAACACAGGACACAGATATGCAGAGCACCCCACACGTGATAAAAAGGCAATTCCTGCCCTGACCCGTTTTGCTCAGTGGATAGAGCATCGCCCTGCGGACTCAAGGGTCCCAGGTTCGATTCCGGTCAAGGGCATGTACCTTGGTTGCGGGCACGTCCCCAGTGGGGAATGTGCGGGAGGCAGCTGATCGATGTTTCTCTCTCATCGATGTTTCTTACTCTCTATCCCTCTCCCTTCCTCTCAGTAAAAAAATCAATAAAATATATATTTTTAAAAAAATCAGTTCCAGAAAGGAATGAGCTGTGACACCTTCCACTGGCCACTGTGAGGCCTGAGGAGCCACGATGTGTCTGAGTCCATCGCATCCGATCTCTGTGAACCTGCACATGCAGCTCATGACCTGAAAGGTCTGGTGGAAAGTCCTCCTTTGAACTTGCCCCTGAGTGTGTTCCCGGGAAATTCCCTGAGCAGCCCTGTGAGTCCCAGTAACCAGAGGAAGGTGTCCCTGGGCTGTGAGGTCGGACATGAGGGTCTCTGTGCACTGACTTTTGCACCATCCTCACTGGAGGGGAAACCTAATCAATCTGTCCTGTGTGTCCATGATGGCGCCTCCCACAGACGGAACTCCTCCTGGGAGTGAGGCGCTGCAGGGAGGCTACAGAGCATCAGAGTCACAGGACCTGGGACCAGGCAGGATGTGTGGCCAGAGGTAGTCCTCCCTGAGTTGCAGGTGCAGCTGGGCTCTCAGGGCTTTGGGCCCCGGCAGGTGTGTGCTGCCACCAGCAGGGGGCGCTGTGGGACCGCCCTTATGTTCCAATGCAGCTGCACATTAAGGACCTTAACTAATAGGAGCCTGGGCCTGTGGCTGGGCCCTGTGCTCAGTGATGTGCTGTCTCAGCAGGTGCTTCCTCCCAGGGCCCCCACCTCCAGGCCCCTCAGTCTGGGGTGTGAGCTGAGCTCCAGCCTCAGGGCCCAGGGAGGGGCTGGACAGTCCCTGGAGGGACTCTCATTTGCATGGCAGCCCCTCCTCTGGCAGAGGGTGGGGGAGAAAAGGAGGCCTGGGCAGCCCAGCCCCACTGTGGGCTCAGGGCTGTGAGCACCATGGCCTGGACTGCTCTGCTCCTCGCGCTCCTCTCTCACTGCACAGGTAGGGACAGGCCTGGCACCCGGCTTCTTCCCTTCCTGCTCAGGCTCCTGGGAAACGTCCCTTGGTCCCTGCCCGTCACTGACAGTGTCTGTGTCTGCAGGGTCCCTCTCCCAGCCTGTGCTGACTCAGCCGCCCTCCCTCTCTGCCTCTCTGGGAGCCACAGCCACACTCACCTGCACCCTGAGTGGTGTTTCTGATATCAGTGGTTACTGGATATCCTGGTACCAGCAGAAGCCAGGGAGCCCTCCCCGGTTTCTCCTGGAATATAAATCAGACTCAGATAAGTACCAGGGTTCTGGGGTCCCCAGCCGCTTCTCTGGATCCAAAGACGCCTCGGCCAATGCGGGGGTCCTGACCATCTCGGGGCTGCAGCCTGAGGACGAGGCTGACTTTTACTGTGCTACAGGTCATGGCAGTGGGAGCAGCTACAGTTACACACAGTGTCTCAGATGACGAGGAAGTGAGACCAAAACCCCTGGGTCCAGAAGTGAGGGCTGCCTGCCCTTAGGGTGTCAATCCCAGGAGCCACCCAGCGTCCCCTCATCAGCAAAGGCCGCCCGTCCCCCAGGGAGTGACAAGAGTTCCAGGATCCTGGGCCGGGGCCAGGGGCTGAGACCAGCATATGTCTCCTATCAGCTCATATCCTGTGTCTGCACCTGCACATGGTCACCCAGACAGCCATGCTCCCCCACACATTAATGTCATGTGTGTGAACCCTGTGTCACCACTGACCCATCCTGTCTGATATGTTAGTGTCCACCCTGGTCATGGACACCACCTTCTCCTTCTCTGATCAAACCCACAGATGGTTGGTCACAACCAGCACAGACTCTCAGTGACACCCCCCACTCCCTCCTCCCTCCTCTGCTGCTGCCTCCCTCACCCCCTCCTCTCCCTCGGGCTCCTCAGCTCTTAACTCCATCCTCACGGGAGGGTTACAGGGAAAAGCGACAAATTCCTGTTGTCATTGAAAAATTAAGAAATATTTAAGGTAAAGCAGAAAAGATGCAGAGGTAACGTTGCCTGGAAAAATCCGCTTTTTTAACTCCCTTTCCATCCTAAATGGAGGGTTTCTCAGGCAGCAGCTCACTTCTCCAGGATCGTTCCACTTTCTTCTTATTTATTTACTGAATTATTCTCCTTAAGATATCAGTGTCTACAGCACACTAAATATATTAACATTAGTCACATTAGCCCCTAGCCAGTGTTGCTCAGTGGATAGAGTGTTGGCCCGTGGACCAATGGTGCCTGGGTTTGATTCTGGTCAAGGGCAGGTACATCCATTGCAGGCTCCTCCTTGGCCCAGATTCTGCTTGGCACCTGCAGGAGGAAACCAATCAATGTATTTCTCTCACCTCGATGTTTCTCTCTGTCTCTCCCTCTCCCATCCACTCTCCCTAAACATCAATGGGAACATACCCTCGGGTGAGGATCGACAAACACACACCAATCTGAGTCCCATTGGAAGTGGTCACAGCTCTGGCCATACAGGCTTTCAAATCCCTGTGACCAGCCAGTGGCCAGGGCAGAGGATAGAAGTCAGAGCCATGGACAGGCCAGAGCGTGACCGTGGCGGGAGGGGCAGGAGCCGCAGGGCCATCAGGGGTTGAGAGAGGCCCCGTGCGGGAAGGTCAGGCACCGCTCAGCTCGGGACTGAGCTCTGTGCTCACAGAGGGACATGCGGGCCCAGAGGCTTCTGAGCAGAAGCTCCTGCCCCCACCTCCCGACAGGGGCTGCCCAGCAGCGGCCTCTCCCAGGCTGCTCCCAGGGGACAGCGGGACCAGCTGTCCGCCTCCTCCAAACAGAGATGGAGCCCAGGGCCTTATGACTGCGCACGGAGAGGGGCGGCCAGAAGGAAGTGGGGCCAGACCTCCACGACCAGCCCTTTCCTGGGCAGGGCGGCCAGGGGGGCGCGAGGCTGCCAGGGGGGCACAGGGATGCCAGGGAGGCACGGGGCTGCCAGGGGGGCACGGGGCTGCCGGAGTCCACTCTGGGCCCAGCTGTGCGCCCCTGGCCTGCACCCTCTCCTCATGCTTCCCTCTCACTCCCCAAGGGCTGACCTGCGCCCTGTGTCCCCCAGGGGGCGCTGTGGTAGAAGCCCCTGCTGGCTGCTCCCCAGTAGTCCAGCTGTGCCCCCTCCCGCCCCCGCCCCCAGCCTCAGGCAGGGCTTCTGTGGGAATAAGGCCCCATCTCAGGCTTTTCTCTCTGGTGGAACCAAGGCCAAGTGTGAAGGAGGAGCTGAGCAGCCTGCAGACAGGGGGAGATTTGCATGGAGCCCCCCCCTGGGGATCAGGGCTCATAAGAAGGTGAGGGCTCAGCCTGGCTGTGCGGCTCAGGAAGCAGAGTGTGGGGCGTGTGCACCATGGATTGGGCTCCCCTTCTCCTCGCCCTCCTGGCTCACTGCACAGGTGCTGCCTGAGGGGGGTCTGGGGGGGCACCTGTTTGTCACCCGGGAGCATGGCCTCTCCCTCCCTCCCTGGGCCAGGGGTCTGCGCTGTCCTCTCTGATGTCTGTGTCTCCCCCTCCTTGCAGGGTCCTGGGCGGAGGTTGTGTTTACTCAGCCCCCCTCTGTGTCGGGATCTCCGGGACAAAAGGCCGTCATCTCCTGCACCCGCAGCAGCGGCAGCATTGGGGACAACTATGTGTCCTGGTTCCAGCAGCGCCCGGGCAGTGCCCCCACCTTGGTGATCTACGAAGATAACCAAAGACCCTCGGGGGTCCCCGATCGGTTCTCTGGCTCCGTGGACAGGTCCTCCAACGCTGCCCACCTGACCATCTCGGGGCTGCAGCCCGAGGACGAGGCCGACTACTACTGTCTGTCTGGTTATGACAGCTATAAGCACAGTGATTCAGGCCCGTGGGGAAGTGAGACCCAAACCCCCAGAGCCTGCTGTCCTGGGCTGCACTCCTCCCACACCCACCAGGATCGGGCACTCTCCTGTCTCTGCTGCCATGCTAGAGTGAATTTTCATGAGTTCCTCTATTTTAGTTCCATAATGTGAACATGTCCTCTCCTGTGTTGACAGATGGTCTCCTGATGGCTTTGCGCTCACTTCAGGGAAGTGAGTTAGTGAGAACGGGGTTTCTGAGCGCTCACTCCTGCGGGGGAAGCTGTCATGTGCATGTGGGGCGTCTAGAAGCATCCTAGGGCTCCCCCCTCAGGAGCCAGTAGTGCCCTCTTCTCTAAGTCATGGCCGACACGTACCCCTGCAGACATTTCCCAGTCCCCCCTCCCACCGCGGCAGGGAACCACCTGGGTTTGAGAACCGCCAAGTGAACAGGAAATGTGCTCAGCGACGAGGAGGCCTCTGGCTTTGACTCCTGTTCACGCCATTGAACTGGACAAAGGGGCAGAGAGGTGGCATCTGTCTGTGCTTCTGCCCTCCCATCTGTCAGACAAACAACCACAGTGAACTCGCGTGAGGTCAGAGAACCCGGGACCCAACTGCACGGACTCTCCTCTGAGCAGAGTGTGGAGCACACTTGTGGCCAGACCAGGTGTGCAGTGAATATGTTTAACCTTTAACAAAGCCCATGAACGTATAAGAGACCTCCCTTCATTGCTTCCCTCCGTGAGGGGTTTTCAAGCGTGGGATGCAAAGAGGAAGAAAAACATGACAAAGTTCTACACTCTCTCCGTTCCCATTGCAGACGGGTGTGAGGCCCAAAGAACAGCAGCTCAGGGGACTGCAGGCCAACGTACCCCTTGAGCCTGGTAACAGTCTGAGAAAAACTAACAGTATTGAACATGGAAAGCTATAGAACGTTGCAAGAGAAAGGAAAGAAAACTCGAATAAATAAACAGGTATTCCTGATTTGTGAATGGAAACTCTCAATTTGGTTACGATATTATTTCTTCCTAAATTTATTGATCAAGAGATGGTGCCACTTCCCATTAAAATACCAACGGCATACTTCAGAGATCTAGAACGAACTCTCCAAAAATTCATCTGGAATAAAAAAAGACCCCGAATAGCTGCAGCAATCCTGAAAAAGAACAAAGTAGGTGGGATCTCAATACCAGATATCAAGTTGTATTACAAAGCCACTGTTCTCAAAACTGCCTGGTACTGGCACAAGAATAGGCATATAGATCAATGGAATAGAATAGAGAGCCCAGAAATCGGCCCGAACCAATATGCTCAATTAATATTTGACAAAGGAGGCAAGAACATACAATGGAGCCAAGATAGTCTCTTCAATAAATGGTGCTGGGAAAATTGGACAGATATATGCAAGAAAATGAAACTAGACCACCAACTTACACCATACACAAAAATAAACTCAAAATGGATAAAGGACTTAAATGTACGACGGGAAACCATAAAAATTCTAGAAGAATCCAAAGGCAAGAAAATCTCAGACATATGCCGAAGCAATTTCTTCACTGATACAGCTCCTAGGGCACTTGAAACTAAAGAAAAAATGAACAAATGGGACTACATCAAAATAAAAAGCTTCTGCACAGCAAAAGAAACCATCAACAAAACAACGAGAAAACCCACTGTGTGGGAAAACATATTTGCCAATGACATATCTGATAAGGGCCTAATCTCCAAAATTTATAGGGAACTCATACAACTTAACAAAAGAAAGATAAACAATCCAATCAAAAAATGGGCAAAGGACCTAAATAGACACCTTTCAAAAGAGGACATCCAGAAAGCCAAGAGACATATGAAAACATGCTCAAAGTCACTAATCATCCGAGAGATGCAAATCAAAACAGCAATGAGGTACCATCTCACACCTGTCAGACTGGCTATCATCAACAAATCAACAAACGACAAATGCTGGAGAGGATGTGGAGAAAAAGGAACACTTGTGCACTGCTGGTGGGAATGCAGACTGGTGCAGCCACTATGGAAGACAGTATGGAGTTTCCTTAAAAAACTGAAAATGGAACTCCCATTTGACCCTGTGATCCCACTTCTAGGAATATATCCCAAGAAACCAGAAACACCAATCAGAAAGGATATATGCACCCCTATGTTCATAGCAGCACAATTCACCATAGCTAAGATCTGGAAACAGCCTAAGTGCCCATCAGTAGATGAATGGATTAGAAAACTGGTACATCTACACGATGGAATACTATGCTGCTGTAAAAAGGAAGGAACTCTTACCATTTGCAACGTCATGGATGGAACTGGAGAGCATTATGCTAAGTGAAATAAGCCAGTCAATAAAGGAAAAATACCACATGATCTCACTCATTCATGGACAATAGAGACCATTATAAACTTTTGAACAATAATAGATACAGAGGCAGAGCTGCCTCAAACAGATTGTCAAACTGCAGCAGGAAGGCCGGGGAGGGTTGGGGGGCAGGAGGTAGGGGGATAAGAGATCAACTAAAGGACTTGTATGCATGCATATAAGCATAACCAATGGACATAAGACACTGGGGGATAGGGGAGGCTAGGGGACTGTCTAGGGCGGGGGGATAAAATGGATACATATGTAATACCCTTTGTAATACTCTAAGCAATAAAAAAATAAATAAAAATAAATAAAAAATTAAAAAAAAAAAAAAAAAGAGATGGTGCCAACCACTTCCTGATACAAAAACATGAAAATAACACAAGATATTATTCACAAATAAAGACATAAAAACTCTGCAGACACGATTACAAAATAGAGTTCAGTAATACATAAGAGGAAGTATACACCGACAATGTATTAAAATCAAAGTCCCTGGAAATCAAACCATGGCTGTGTGAATAGAGACAATGACCTGGGGAGCTGAAGGCCCCAGCTGGGCTCTCTGGGCTTTGGTCCATGAGGAGGTGTGTGTCCTGTGACCAGCAGGAGGCCCTGTGGGCCTTCCACCAGCTGCTCAGTGAGGACCATTCACTAGCCTGGGCCTGACAGTTGGGCCCTGAGCTCACAGATGGGGAATCAGCAGCTGTGTCTTCTGTGGCTAAAAAAGTCAGCTGAGTGGGGACCTGTGTGAGGTCTCAGCAGGTTCTTCCTCCCAGGGCCCCCAAAGGGGTGAGCCCACCTCCATGCCCCTCAGTCTGGGGTGTGAGCTGAGCTCCAGCCCCAGGGCCCAGGGAGGGGCTGGGCAGTCCCTGGAGGGACTCTCATTTGCATGGCAGCCCCTCCCCTGGCAGAGGGTGGGGGAGAAAAGGAGGCCTGGGCTGCCCAGCCCCACTGTGGGCTCAGGGCTGTGAGCACCATGGCCTGGACTCCTCTGCTCCTCGCGCTCCTCTCTCACTGCACAGGTAGGGACAGGCCTGGCACCCGGCTTCTTCCCTTCCTGCTCAGGCTCCTGGGAAACGTCCCCTGGTCCCTGCCCATCACTGACAGTGTCTGTGTCTGCAGGGTCCCTCTCCCAGCCGGTGCTGACTCAGCCGCCCTCCCTCTCTGCATCTCCAGGAGCCACAGCCACACTCACCTGCACCCTGAGCAGTGGCTCCAATGTTGGCAGCTACTATATATCCTGGTACCAGCAGAAGCCAGGGAGCCCTCCCCGGTACCTGCTGTACTACTACACAGACTCCATTAAGGGCCAGGGCTCCGGGGTCCCTAGTCGCTTCTCTGGATCCAAAGATGCCTCGGCCAATGCGGGGGTCCTGACCATCTCGGGGCTGCAGCCTGAGGACGAGGCTGACTATTACTGCGCTACACCTCACAGCACTGCTCACAGTGGCTCAGATGTCGAGGAACTGAGACAGAAACCTCTGGGGTCAGAGGTGAGGGCTGCCTGTACTTAGGGTGTCAATCCCAGGAGCCCACCCAGCGTCCCCTCATCAGCAAAGGCCCGCCTGTCCCCCAGGGAGTTACAAGGGTTCAGGAGTCTGGGCCGGGGCCAGAGGCCGAGACCAGCGTATGTTTTCTATCAGCTCACATCCTGTGTCTGCAACTGCACATGGTCACCCAGACAGCCATGCTCCCCACACATTAATGTCATGTGTGTTAAGCTGTGTCACTACTGACCCATCCTGTCTGATATGTTAGTGTCCACCCTGGTCATGGACACCACCTTCTCCTTCTCTGATCAAACCACAGAAGGTTGGTCACAAGCAGCACAGACTCTCAGTGACACCCTCCCTCCCCCTCCTCCCTCCTCTGCTGCTGCCTCCCTCACGCCCTCCTCTCCCTCGGGCTTCTCAGCTCTTAACTCCATCCTCACATGAGGGTTTCAGGGAAAAGTGACAAGTTCCTGTTGTGGTTTCCAATCACTGAGGATGAGATGGTTTATGCGTTCAACTGCCCAGACGTCCACCACATCTGCACACACAGCACAATCTCACATTTGTCACTAAAATAGGACAATGAGTCAGAAAGTACAGTAGGTAAAGTTTCATTTAAAATTAGAGGCCTGGTGCACGAAATTTGTGCACTGGAGGTGGGGTCCCTCAGCCCAGATTGTCCCCTCTCACAGTCCTGGAGCCGTCAGGGAATGTCCTACTGACGGCTTGAGCTGCAGCCTGGCCTTCCTCTGCCAATGGTGACCGGCTGATCACGTGATGGCGCCACCCCATCACCCTGCTGCCACTGCCACTGCCACTGCCGGCCACTGCACCACCAAGGTGTTTTCATCAACACGGACTCCAGTCCCTTCACCACAGAACAATGACAACTTTCTTTAGGCATTTGCAAGATGTCTCTTTCATAGGATATGACATCTCTTTCTTTCTTTTTTTTTTATCCTCACCTGAGGATATTTTTCCATTGATTTTTAGACAGCATGGAAGAGAGAGGGAAAGACTGAGAAAAACTTCGATGTGAGAGGGACACTTTGACTGGTTGCCTCCTGCATGAGCCCTGACCTGGGCCCCGGCCAAGGAGAAGCCTGCAACCTAGGGACATACCCTTTATCAGAATGGAACGCAGACCCTGTGGTCCACAGGCCGAGGCTCTATCCACTGAACCAAACTGGCTAGGTCAGGGTATGACATTTCTTAGCCCCTCCAGCAGTGGAACTTCGTTTATTCCTTCAGGAATGAGGTGGAAAAACCCTAGATCACCTTCTGGGATTCTTATTACCCAAGTTACCAAGAACACTGAGAGTGGTGTACAGGGAGCTTAGCCAATGAGCGGTCAAAAAAGGTGTTTCCTCTGTAGCTCACACGCAGAGGAGGGGCTGCGGGTGCCCCGCGGCTGGAGCAGCCCAGGCCCATGTCAGTGTCCACTCCAGGCCTCACCTGAACAAGCAGCCTTCTCCTGACCTGTCCTGACTGTTATGGCGTCCGGGCTGATTAGCATATTACCTTATATATATATAGCTATAGAGAAATTTTATGACAAACAAGAAAATTCTAACTAGAAACACACAACACAGATATGGAGATCACCACACACATGATAGAAAGTCAGTTCCTGAAATGAAGGCGCTGTGACACCTTCCACTGGCCCATGTGAGGCCTGCAGAAGCCACGATGTGTCTGAGTCCATCGCATCAGATCTCCATGGACCTGCACATGCAGCTCATGACGTGAAAGGTCTGGTGGAAAGTCCTCCTTTGAACGTGCCCCTGAGTGTGTTCCCGGGAAATTCCCTGAGCAGCCCTGTGAGTCCTAGTCACCAGAAGAAGGTGTCCCTGGGCTGTGACGACAGACATGAGGGTCACTGTGCACGGACTTTTGCACCATCTTCACTGGAGGGGAAACCAATCAATCTGTCCTGTGTGTCCATGATGGCTCCTCCCACAGACGGGACTCCTCCTGGGAGTGAGGCGCTGTAGGGAGGCTACAGGGCATCAGAGTCACAGGCCCTGGGACCAGGCCAGGATGTGTGGCCAGAGACAGTCCCCTCTGAGCTGCAGGTGCAGCTGGGCTCTCAGGGCTTTGGGCCAAGGGCAGGTGTGTGTTGCCACCAGCAGGGGGCGCTGTGGGACCGCCCTGATGTTCCAATGTAGCTGCACATTCAGGACCTTAACTAATAGGAGCCTGGGCCTGTGGCTGGGCCCTATGCTCAGTGATATGCTGTCTCAGCAGGTGCTTCCTCCCACGGCCCCCAAGGGGTGAGCCCACCTCCCTGCCCCTCAGTCTGGGGTGTGAGCTGAGCTCCAGCCCCAGGGCCCAGGGAGGAGCTGGGCAGTCCCTGGAGGGACTCTCATTTGCATGGCAGCCCCTCCCCTGGCAGAGAGTGGGGGAGAAAAGGAGGCCTGGGCAGCCCAGCCCCACTGTGGGCTCAGGGCTGTGAGCACCATGGCCTGGACTCCTCTGCTCCTCGCGCTCCTCTCTCACTGCACAGGTAGGGACAGGCCTGGGACCCGGCTTCTTCCCTTCCTGCTCAGGCTCCTGGGAAACGTCCCCTGGTCCCTGCCCGTCACTGACAAGTGTCTGTGTCTGCAGGGTCCCTCTCCCAGCCGGTGCTGACTCAGCTGCCCTCCCTCTCTGCATCTCTGGGAGCCACAGCCAGACTCACCTGCACCCTGAGCAGTGGCTTCAGTGTTGGTGGTTACTGGATAGCCTGGTACCAGCATAAGCCAGGGAGCCGTCCCCGGTATCTCCTGGAATATTATTCAGACTCAAATAAGAACCAGGGCTCCGGGGTCCCCAGCCGCTTCTCTGGATCCAAAGACGCCTCGGCCAATGCGGGGCTCCTGCTCATCTCGGGGCTGCAGCCTGAGGACGAGGCTGACTATTACTGTGCTACATACCATGGCAGTGGGAGTGGCCTTCATTACTCACAGTGTCTCAGATGACGAGGAAGGGAGACCAAAACGTCTGGGCCCCGAGGTGAGGGCTGCCTGCACTTCGGGTGTCAATCCCAGGACCCACCCAGCGTCCCCTCATCAGCAAAGGCCGCCCGTCCCCCAGGGAGTGACAAGGGTTCAGGAGCCTGAGCCGGACCCAGGTACCGAGACCAGAGTATGTTTCCTATCAGCTCACATCCTGTGTCAGCACCTGCACATGGTCACCCAGACAGCCATGCTCCCCACACATTAATGTCATGTGTGTGAACCCTGTGTCACTACTGACCCATCCTGTCTGATATGTTAGTGTCTACCCTGGTCATGGACACCACCTTCTCCTTCTCTGATCAAACCCACAGACGGTTGGTCACAACCAGCACAGACTCTCAGAGACACCCTCCCTCCCCCTCCTCCCTCCTCTGCTGCTGCCTCCCTCACCCCCTCCTCTCCCTCGGGCTCCTCAGCTCTTCACTCCATCCTCACGGGAGGGTTTCAGGGAAAAGTGCCAAGTTCCTGCTGTCATTGAAAAATTAAGGAATATTAAAGGTAAAACAGAAAGAAGAAGAGGGAACTTTCCCTGGAATAATCTGCTTTTTGACCGCCCTGTCCACCCTAAAGGGAGGGTTTCTCAGGCAACAGCTCACTTCTCCAGCATCGTTCCACTTGCTTCTTATTTATTTACTGAATTATTCCCCTTAAGATATCAGTGTCTACAGCACACTGAATATATTAACATTAGTCACATTAGTCCCTAGTTGGTTTGGCTCAGTGGATAGAGTTTCGGCCCGTGAACCAAAGGTTCCTGGGTTTGATTCTGGTCAAGGTCAGGTACATCCATTGCAGGCTCCTCCTTGGCCCAGATTCTGCGTGGCACCTGCAGGAGGCAACCAATAGAAGTGTCTCTCTCACATCGATGTTTCTCTCTGTCTCTCCCTCTCCCATCCACTCTCCCTAAACATCAATGGGAACATACCCACCGGTGAGGATCGACAAACACACACCAATCTGAGTCCCATTGGAAGTGGTCGCAGCTCTGGCCACACAGGCTTTCCAATCCCTGTGACCAGCCAGTGGCCAGGGCAGAGGACAGGAAGGCAGAGCCATGGACAGGCCAGAGCGTGACTGCGGCAGGAGGGGCAGGAGCCCCGGGGCCATCAGGGGCTGAGGGATGCCCCGTGCGGGAAGGTCAGGGCACCGCCCAGCCTGGGACTGAGCTCTGTGCTCACAGAGGGACATGGGGGCCCAGAGGCTTCTGAGCAGAAGCTCCTGCCCCCACCTCCCGACAGGGGCTGCCCAGCAGCGGCCTCTCCCAGGCTGCTCCCAGGGGACAGCGGGACCAGCTGTCCGCCTCCTCCAAACAGAGATGGAGCCCAGGGCCCTATTACTGCGCAGGCAGAGGAGCGGCCAGAAGGAAGTGGGGCCAGACCTCCACGACCAGCCCTTTCCTGGGCAAGGCGGCCAGGGGGGCGCGGGACTGCCAGGGGGGCACGGGGCTGCCAGGGGGCACGGGGCTGCCAGATTACACTCTGGGCCCAGCTGTGAGCCCCTGGCCTGCACCCTCTCCTCCTCCTGCTTCCCTCTCACTCCCCAAGGAATGACCTGCGCCCTGTGTCCCCCAGGGGGCGCTGTGGTAGAAGCCCCTGCTGGCTGCTCCCCAGTAGCCCAGCTGTGCCCCCTCCCTGCCCCGCCCCCAGCCTCAGGCAGGGCTTCTGTGGGAATAAGGCCCCATCTCAGGCTTTTCTCTCTGGTGGAACCAAGGCCAAGTGCGAAGGAGGAGCTGAGCAGCCTGCAGACAGGGGGAGATTTGCATGGAGCCCCCCCCTGGGATCAGGGCTCATAAGAAGGTGAGGGCTCAGCCTGGCTGTGCGGCTCAGGAAGCAGAGTGTGGGGCGTGTGCACCATGGATTGGGCTCCCCTTCTCCTCGCCCTCCTGGCTCACTGCGCAGGTGCTGCCTGAGGGGGGTCTGGGGGGGCACCTGTTTGTCACCCGGGAGCATGGCCTCTCCCTCCCTCCCTGGACCAGGGGTCTGTGCTGTCCCCCTGATGTCTGTGTTGCCCCCTCCTTGCAGGGTCCTGGGCGGAGGTTGTGTTTACTCAGCCCCCCTCTGTGTCGGGGTCTCCGGGACAGAAGGCCGTCATCTCCTGCACCCGCAGCAGCGGCAGCATCGGGGCCGACTATGTGTACTGGTACCAGCAGCGCCCGGGCAGTACGCCCACCATGGTGATCTACCAAGATAACCAAAGACCCTCGGGGGTCCCCGATCGGTTCTCTGGCTCCGTGGACAGCTCCTCCAACGCCGCCCACCTGACCATCTCTGGGCTGCAGCCCTAGGACGAGGCCGACTACTACTGTCTGTCTGGTTATGACAGCTATAAGCACAGTGATTCAGGCCCGTGGGGAAGTGAGACCCAAACCCCCAGAGCCCGCTGTCCTGGGCTGCACTCCTCCCACACCCACCAGGATCGGGGTCTCTCCTGTCTCTGCTGCCATGCTAGAGTGAATTTTCATGAGTTCCTCTATTTTAGTTCCATAATGTGAACATGTCCTCCCATGTGTTGACAGATGGTCTCCTGATGGCTTTGCGCTCACTTCAGGGAAGTGAGTTAGTGAGAATGGGGTTTCTGAGCCCTCACTCCTGCGGGGGAAGCTGTCATGTGCATGTGGGGCGTCTAGAAGCATCCCAGGGCTCCCCCCTCAGGAGCCAGCAGCGCCCTCTTCTCTAAGTCATGGCCGACACGTACCCCTGTAGACATTTCCCAGTCCCCCCTCCCACCGGAGCAGGGAACCACCTGGGTCTGAGAACCGCCAAGTGAACAGGAAATGTGCTCAGCGACTAGGAGGCCTCTGGCTTTGACTCCTGTTCACGGCATTGAGCTGGACAAAGGGGACGAGAGGTGGCATCTGTCTGTGCTTCTGCCCTCCCATCTGTCAGACAAACAACCACAGTGAACTCGCGTGAGGTCAAGAACCTGGGACCCAACTACACGGACTCTCCTCTGAGAAGAGTGTGGAGCACACTTGTGGCCAGACCAGGTGTGCAGTGAATATGTTTAACCTTTAACAAAGCCCATGAACGTATAAGAGACCTCCCTTCATTGCTTCCCTCCGTGAGGGGTTTTCAAGCGTGGGATGCAAAGAGGAAGAAAAACATGACAAAGTTCTACACTCTCTCCGTTCCCATTGCAGACAGGTGTGAGGCCCAAAGAACAGCAGCTCAGGGGACTGCAGGCCAACGTACCCCTTGAGCCTGGTAACAGTCTGAGAAAAACTAACAGTATTGAACATGGAAAGCTATAGAACGTTGCAAAAGAAAGGAAAGAAAACTCGAATAAATAAACAGGTATTCCTGATTTGTGAATGGAAACTCTCAATTTGGTTACGATATTATTTCTTCCTAAATTTATTGATCAAGAGATGGTGCCAACCACTTCCTGACACAAAAACATGAAAATAACACAAGATATTATTCACAAATAAAGACATAAAAACTCTGCAGACACGATTACAAAATAGAGTTCAGTAATACATAAGAGGAAGTATACACCGACAATGTATTAAAATCAAAGTCCCTGGAAATCAAACCATGGCAGTGTGAATAGAGATAATGACCTGGGGAGCTGAAGGCCCCAGCTGGGCTCTCTGGGCTTTGGTCCATGAGGAGGTGTGTGTCCTGTGACCAGCAGGAGGCGCTGTGGGCCTCCACCAGCTGCTCAGTGAGGACCATTCACTAACAAGAGCCTGGGCCTGGCATTTGGGCCCTGAGCTCACTGATGGGGAATCAGCAGCTGTGTCTTCTGTGGCTTAAAACAGTCAGCTGAGTGGGGACCTGTGTGTGGTCCCAGCAGGTGCTTCCTCCCAGGGCCCCCAAGGGGCGAGCCCACCTCCATGCCCCTCAGTGTGGGGTGTGAGCTGAGCTCCAGCCCCAGGGCCCAGGGAGGGGCTGGGCAGTCCCTGGAGGGACTCTCATTTGCATGGCAGCCCCTCCCCTGGCAGAGAGTGGGGGAGAAAAGGAGGCCTGGGCAGCCCAGCCCCACTGTGGGCTCAGGGCTGTGAGCACCATGGCCTGGACTCCTCTGCTCCTCGCGCTCCTCTCTCACTGCACAGGTAGGGACCGGCCTGGGACCCGGCTTCTTCCCTTCCTGCTCAGGCTCCTGGGAAACGTCCCCTGGTCCCTGCCCATCACTGACAAGTGTCTGTGTCTGCAGGGTCCCTCTCCCAGCCGGTGCTGACTCAGCCGCCCTCCCTCTCTGCATCTCTGGGAGCCACAGCCAGACTCACCTGCACCCTGAGCAGTGGCTTCAATGTTGGCATATACAGGATAACCTGGCACCAGCAGAAGCCAGGGAGCCCTCCCCGGTACCTCCTGAATTACTACTCAGATTCAGATAAGGGCCAAGGATCCGGGGTCCCCAGCCGCTTCTCTGGATCCAAAGACGCCTCGGCCAATGCAGGGCTCCTGCTCATCTCGGGGCTGCAGCCTGAGGACGAGGCTGACTATTACTGTGCTGCATATCATAGCAATGGTCACAGTGATTCAGATGACGAGGAAGTGAGACCAAAACCCCTGGGACCAGAGGTGATGACTGTCTGTTCTTAGATTTTAATCACAGGAGCCCACCCAGCGTCCCCTCATCAGAAAAGGCCCGCCCTTCCCCCAGGGAGTGAGAAGGGTTCAGGAGCCTGTGCCGGGGCCCGGGTTCGAGACCAGCGTATGTTTCCTATCATCTCACATCCTGTGTCTGCACCTGCACATGGTCACGCAGACAGACATGCTCCCCCACAATTAATGTCATGTGTGTGAACCTTGTGTCACTACTGACCCATCCTGTCTGATATGTTAGTGTCCACCCTGGTCATGCACACAATCTGTGCTACATACCATGGCAGTGGGAGCAGCTACCGTTACTCACAGTGTCTCAGATGACGAGGAAGTGAGACCAAAACCCCTGGGCCCAGGGATGCTAGCCTTAGCCTCCCTTCAGCGAGGAGAGTCTATGGGGGCCTCTGCCTGGAGATTGTGTTGGACCCACAGTTAAAGGGCCAGTTCCACAAGGTGAGAATCCCAGGTCGGGGGTGGGGGCGGTCCCAACTATCACACAACTTCTTGGTGATACAGCAAAGTTTCCCACAATTCCTCCCTTCGGTTCAGTGAATTTGCTAACTGACCTGAGCCCTCTCCCCTTCAAGCGAATGGGGGGCAGGTGAGGGGCTTCCAAGCTTCTAACCCTCCCCGGTCTCCCAAGTGACCCGTCCTCACCCAGGACCCACCCAGCGTCCCCTCATCAGCAAAGGCCGCCCGCCCCCCAGGGAGTGACAAGGGTTCCAGGAGCCTGTGCCGGGGCCAGGGGCCGAGACCAGCGTATGTTTCCTATCAGCTCACATCCTGTGTCTGCACCTGCACATGGTCACCCAGACAGCCATGTTCCCCACACATTAATGTCATGTGTGTGGACCCTGTGTTACTAATGATTCATCATATATGATTTGTTAGTGTTCACCCTGGTCATGGACACAACCTTCTTCTACTCTGAACAAACCCACAGAAGGTTGGTCACAACCAGCACAGACTCTCAGTGACACCCTCCCCCCCCTCCTCCCTCCTCTGCTGCTGCCTCCCTCACCTCCTCATCTCTCCCTTGGGCTCTTCTGGTCTTAACTCCATGTTCACCTTACACGGTTTCATGGCAAAGAGACAAGTTCCTGCTGTGGTTTCCATTCAGTGAGGATGTGATGGTTTCTGCATTCAACTGCCCAGACGTCCACCACATCTGCACACACATCACAATCTCACATTTGTCAGTAAAACAGGACAATGAGTCAGAAAGTACAGTAGGTAAAGTTTTATTTAAAACTATAGGCCCGGTGCACGAAATTTGTGCACTGGAGGGTTGTCCCTCATCCCAGCTTGTCCCCTCTCATAGTCCGGGAGCCCTCAGGGAATGTCCTACTGATGGCTTAAGCCTGAGTGTGGCCTCCCTCTGTGGGAGGTGACCGGCTGATCAGGGGACGGTGTCACCCTCATCACCCCGCTGCTGCCTCCACTTCCGGCTGCCAAAGCCGCGGAGGTGTTTTCATCAACACAGACTCCAGTCCCTTCACCACGAAAAAATGACAACTTTCTTCAGACATTTTTCAAGATGTCTCTTTCATAGGATATGACATTTCTTTCCTTCTTTTTTTTTTTTATCCTCATCTGAAGATATTTTCCCATTGATTTTTAGAGATCATGGAAGAGAGAGGGAAAGACAGAGAAAAACATCGATGTGAGAGGGACACTTCGATTGGTTGCCTCCTGCATGAGCCCTGACCTGGGCACCAGCCAGGGAGGATCCTGCAACCTAGGTACATGCCCTTTATCAGAATCGAATCTGGACCCTGTGGTCCGCAGGCCGAGGCTCTATTCACTGAGCCAAACTGGCTAGGGCAGGATATGACATTTCTTAGCCCCTCCAGCAGCGGACCTTCATTTTTTCCTCCAGGAGTGGGGTGGGAAAACCTTCGACCACCTTCTTGGATTCTTATTACACAAGTTAGGAAGACACTGAGAGTGGTGTACAGGGAGCTTAGCCAATGAGCGTTCAAAAAAGGTGTTTCCTTTACAGCGCATGTGCAGAACGGGACTCCTGGTGCGCCCCGGCTGGAGCACCCCAGGCCCATGTCAATGTCCACTCTGGGCCTCTCCTGCACATGCAGCCTTCTCCTGAACTGTGGTGACTGTTAAGGCGTACGGGCTAATTAGCATATTACATACATATATATATAAAGAAATGTTAGAACAAGTAAGAAAATCCTAACAGGAAACACAGGACACAGAAATGGAGATCAGCGCACACGTGATAAACAGTCAGCTCCTGATGAAGGAGCCGTGACCCCTGCCACTGGCCACTGTGAGGCCTGAGGGACCACGATGTATCTGAGTCCATCGCATCAGATCTCCGTGAACCTGCACATGCAGCTCAGGACCTGAAAGGTCTGGTGGAAAGTCCTCCTTTGAACTTGCCCCTGAGTGTGTTCCCGGGAAATTCCCTGAGCAGCCCTGTGAGTCCCAGTAACCCGAGGAAGGTGTCCCTGGGCTGTGACGTCGGGCATGAGGGTCACTGTGCACTGACTTTTGCACCATCTTCACTGGAGGGGAAACCAATCAATCTGTCCTGTGTGTCCATGATGGCTCCTCCCACAGACGGGACTCCTCCTGGGAGTGAGGCGCTGCAGGGAGGCTCCAAGGCATCAGAGCCACAGCCCCTGGGACCAGGCCAGGATGTGTGGCCAGAGACAGTCCTCCCTGAGCTGCAGGACCAGCTGGGCTCTCAGGCCTTTGGGCCAAGGCAGGTATGTGCTGCCACCAGCAGGGGGGGGGGGGGGTTGTGGGACCGCCCTGTGGTCCCAATGCAGCTGCACATTGAGGACCTTAACTAATAGGAGCCTGGGCCTGTGGCTGGGCCCTGTGCTCAGTGATGTGCTGTCTCAGCAGGTGCTCCCTCACAGGGCCCCCCAAGAGGTGAGCCCATCCCCATGCCCCTCAGTCTGGGGTGTGAGCTGAGCTCCAGCCCCAGGGCCCAGGGAGGGGCTGGGCAGTCCCTGGAGGGACCCCCATTTGCATGGCAGCCCCTCCCCTGGCAGAGGGTGGGGGAGAAAAGGAGGCCTGGGCAGCCCAGCCCCACTGTGGGCTCAGGGCTGTGAGCACCATGGTCTGGACTCCTCTGCTCCTCGCGCTCCTCTCTCACTGCACAGGTAGGGACAGGCCTGGGACCCGGCTTCTTCCCTTGCTGCTTAGGCTCCTGGGAAACGTCCCCTGGTCCCTGCCCATCACTGACAGTGTCTGTGTCTGCAGGGTCCCTCTCCCAGCCGGTGCTGACTCAGCCGCCCTCCCTCTCTGCATCTCCGGGAGCCACAGCCAGGCTCACCTGCACCCTGAGTGGTGTTTCCGATATTAGTGATAAGTGGATACTCTGGTTCCAGCAGAAGCCAGGGAGCCGTCCCCGGTTTCTCCTGGAATATAAATCAGACTCAAGTAAGAACCAGGGTTTCGGGGTCCCCAGCCGCTTCTCTGGATCCAAAGACGTCTCGGCCAAAGCGGGGGTCCTTCTCATCTCGGGGCTGCAGCCTGAGGACGAGGCTGAGTATTTCTGTGCTGCAGAACATGGCAGTGGGAGCAGCTTTAGTCACGCACAGCGTCTCAGATGACGAGGAAGTGAGACCAAAACCCCTGCGCTCAAAGGTGGTGCCTCTGAGCCTCCCTTCAGAGAAAAGCTTCTGTGGGGGCCTCTGCCTGGAGATGGTGTTGGGCCCGCAGTTAAAGGGCCAGTCCCACCAGGTGCCGATCACAAGTGGGAGGTCCCAGGTTTCACACAACCTCTTGGCCATACAGCAAAGGTTCCCAGGACCCCTCCCTTCGGTTCGATGAATTTGCACCTGAGCCCTCAGCCTTCAAGCGAATGGGGGGCAGGTGTGAGGTTTCCAAGCTTCTAATCCCCCCGGCCTCTCCAGTGGCCCGTCCTCACCCAGGACCCACCCAGCGTCCCCTCATCAGCAAAGGCCGCCCGCCCCCCAGGGAGTGACAAGGGTTCAGGAGCCTGTGCCGGGGCCAGGGGCCGAGACCAGCGAATGTTTCCTATCAGCTCACATCCTGTGTCTGCACCTGCACATGGTCACCCAGACAGCCATGCTCCCCACACATTAATGTCATGTGTGTGAACCCTGTGTCACCACTGACCCCTCCTGTCTGATATGTTAGTGTCCACCCTGGTCATGGACACCACCTTCTCCTTCTCTGATCAAACCCACAGACGGTTGGTCACAACCAGCACAGACTCTCAGTGACACCCTCCCTCCCCCTCCTCCCTCCTCTGCTGCTCCCTCACCCCCTCCTCTCCCTCGGGCTCCTCAGCTCTTAACTCCATCCTCAAGGGCGGGTTTCAGGGAAAAATGACAAGTTTCTGCTGTGTTTTCCATTCAGTGAGGTTGTGATGGTTTCT